>NC_064647.1:80400027-81016845 GCF_023864345.2 Schistocerca serialis cubense | reverse complement strand
CACCGTTCCATTTGGATCCCTACGTAATTCGGTGCTCTTCGATACACACAATCGAACAGCGGAGGAGTGGTACTCAAGCGTCAACTTTAGGTTACAATATCTCCGGATGTAATTAACATTTTACAATGCAACAAACGGCACAGATTACGTATTTGTTTATGTGTTCAGATGTGCCAACAAAACTAACGAGATTCCATTAAAAAAACGTAGGTTTTTGTTAAAAAACATACTTCCGTGCATTTTTTTATGGTTTGTATTAACTAATTACACTAGCCCCTCTCCTCACGTTCGGTCTGTGGAATCGATTCGTCAGTATTTGATGTGGTTTACGAAATATATCCAGCGGCAACGTTAGGTGACTCACCCTGTATTTGTATCGATCATGATATTGAAGCAAGTATGATTATTTAATCGGAATGGTATACTGTTCTTTATGACACCTGAAGCCGAATGAAAAGACGATTACAGTACATGCTTGTTAATGATGAGCCTGTAACTCTTCGCAAAATAATCCGAGAAATGTACTAAAATGGGAAAGCGCTGTGGCCAGATCCAGCTATTGCGTTGTAAACATCGCCAGGCGGAGCTGTCATGCGAGGCTGCATTGTTATACGCAGCAAGACAGGACTGCGCCCTTAGGATAAGACGTCATTTCCTATAAGATATAGACACAGGGTAAGTTATGATTTTTGTATGTGAAACTACGGCATGTACTAGTTTCCAGAGCGTCAGATGGGGTTTCAGGAAACTATTTCAAATGTGTGTACGTTTCCTGGTTTTTGCGGGACCAACTACTGTTTCGTCAGGCAATTTTCCGTGTACTACTCCCTCCACATTGCTGATTACTTGTCAGGGGTGAAACAGAGTTTTCGGTCATTAATACTTCATAATAATAAGAAGTCTTATTCAAGAGACTCCTGAATGCTTCTTAAAGCAAACCATCTGCTGCCGGACAAATATGTCCATGAACAGTACTTGTAAATACATTTAAGTAAATTAAACAGATTATTCAGAATGACTGACGACATGTTACCCACAAAATAAATAATGTTATTAACGAAATGTAGTTTTACACTGTGCTCAAGTATGTGATTAGATTGTTTATCATCCACTGCAAGGCTCATTTGCAGTCGCCGTTCGAGAGTTAGATGAACAGATGAAAGTGCATTGGATGGTGTGCCGTTGCATGCTATGGCGATTCGACGGCGCATATCGTCTTGCGTAGTTGGGTCTTCCTGATAAAATGCATCTCTCTTGTTCCCTATATAAAGAAATACCAGCCATTGTACTGTAGCATTCCGTCCTATGCAACGGCCTTTTCATTCAGTATTTGAGTTGCACCACGGGAGGAATGAGCTGGGTAGCCGTCATCTTGGAACCACATGGTCTGTTGCTTATCTAGTGGTACCTTTTCTAGAGGGACAGACCGAATGTTCTTAAGAAATCTTGTTTCGATTTAACATCCCTGGCATGGAGTAAGACGCCACAATGGAATTTTCTATGATGCCACATCAGAGGTTTACCCTTCACGGTCGTTGGTGCTGTACCAGACGAAGCCAGCGTGGATTTTCAGCTGCCTAGTTTACATTACCGTGGTTCGTAAACGTTGCTCCGCCGATAAAGCGAACACTTTGGGAAACTTAGTATCGATTCCGAAGCGATGCAGAGCGAACCAACGAAATTCTATACGCCCTTCGAAATCCCGCCGTCCGATTGCCTGATGCAGTGGCAGGTGGTAAGGATGCAATTTATGTCGATGCAAGACGCGAATGGCATTCCTCTCACTGATACTACCTTGGCAGTATGTCTCGTGCCGCCATTTGCCGTATAAAAGTTACCAAGTAGATACGACCTGCCGATAGACGACCACAGGTCGTGCAAGTTCTGCAGTGAGACAAGTAAACGGTTTAAAGGCTTTTTTTAAATGTTTTTGCTTTTGGAACGTGCCCATACAGCCGTTTCAAAGTCGAAAGACTCGGTACAACAAGGTAGCTTGCATGAACATATTTACAAAGCGGTAGCAGTTTCCGGCCGATTTGCCTTTCAGTTTTGAAATATTTCCTGGATCTTTTGCGAAGAGCTTCAACCACAAAAAGTATTGTATCACCGTACTCTCCTTTTCAGGCGCTTTCGAATGCCGCCAGAAATAGTATGTCATTCTATTTAAGAAAACCATATTTCTTTCAATATATCGATCGATGCAAGAGTTAAGACTGTTTATCACATACAGAGTGCAGCGTAAGGCAAATAAATGTGGCCTGGAGAACAGAGTTCCAGGGTAGAACGAAACACAGCAGAAGAAAGGAAATACCGTATTAACCCAACTATAGCAGATGTTGAAACTGACCACAATTCATCTCTTGGCCCTTTTGTGCCCTGGTCAACAAGTTGCTGAAGGCGAATCGAAGCTGGACTGCTGGAATTGCTGCAGTCTCATTCTGCTCCAGTTCTGGAAGACTACGATGGTGGTTGGGATACACCTTAGACTTGAGGGCTCCCCATACAAAGGATTCATACACAGACAGATCAGGTGACCTGGGTGGCCAGCTAGAGCCGCGAACGGACTGACCTATGCTAACCACCCCCGCCAGGCGTGTAAATGTGCTCCAAGGAAACGATGTTGGATTACGTGGTACCCACGTCACGGGGTGTGGTTACATGCATATAGTCACGTCCAATCGTATCCATTCGTCCGGGCCACATTTATTTGCCCAACCCTGTACAGGCCATTTCGTTTCGATGCCTGGTTACTTTTCGCGAAATAAAAGGGGTGTCACGTTTTACATGGCTCATCCTGCATATGTATATCACATGTCTCAACTTCATGTCAGCTCACTGCACAGGCGTAGCGCATTTTCACAGGCTGTCCTTGAGGAATCATCAATATTCAGTGATATGACAGGAGTGATCATGCAAAGCAAAAAGCTTCATATGGACCTATGTCCTATTCCGAATGGATTCCGAGACAGAGCACATTTAATGTATATGTAAAATATAATGTACGTGTAAAAGCTAGAACGAAGCATTTCACAAAGCAAGATGAAACCGGACTGCGCACCTCATCTTGCAGCCTACGAGATTCGGAATAGAGACGCAGATTTGAACACGTTACTAAAACAATTCCCAAGGGCCTGAGAGAAAGAAGCTTGCACTGTACAGCCGACGTGCGTTCTACAGCCGACGGGTTGTATTGAATGCGGTGCTGCCAACTTAATCGATAGAAAAATCGCTTTGATCATCAGAAACTCCTTGATTCTCATCCCACAGTGCGCCCAAATACCGAAACACCATGAGGCTGTAAGCATTTGCATTAAAATCTTGCCTTTTGTCTGGTGAGACGGCCGTGTTGGTGCAGCCATATGCGTGGGTGATTTTGATCTCTATCGATGTGAGTCGTCTACCCTGGAGCCACTCATCCCAATTGGAGGCTCTCCCCACTGGAGCCACAACAAAGGCTACCTGACATAGTAGCTGCTGTCTGGAGTCCCTTTGCCCCATACTGGACAGGCACCTACTCTTCAACACACATGATGAGGTTACAACTGACGTATCTGCAATGTGATCCCTATATTGTCAGGGACCTTCAATCATGAGAGTATATGGTGAGCCCCTCGATGGATTGGCTGCCAGTCTGTGTATCGGGTGCAAACATAAATCCACTCAAATAGTAGATGCAGAAAGCAACAGTGTCCTTCCCCAAATGCACCACACTTCTGTAAAATAAGGGAGAATGGAGGTCAAACCCTAAAAAGGGGACCGTAAGTAGTAAAGCAGGAAAGGTTGAGTGAAAAGCTGACGGACAGATGTCCTAGTGCTAGCCTAGCTGTCAGTATAAACGCTAGACGAAATAGAAGAATCCTTTCGGTGGCCACTTAACAACAGCCTTGATATAACCACAGTTCTAGTCTAGCCCCAACACCGGGTGCTGACATACGCCATAAAACGGCTTTTGGAGTAGATATGTAGATGTTAAAGTGACTTATGCAGATTAATATTCTCCCGACCAGTACTCTTACTCTCGGGACATGCAGAGTTGCCTCCGACATACACCATACAGGGTATTACAAAAAGGTACGGCCAAACTTTCAGGAAACATTCCTCACACACAAAGAAAGAAAATATGTTAGGTGGACATGTGTCCGGAAACGCTTATTTTCCATGTTAGAGCTCATTTTATTACTTCTCTTCAAATCACATTAATCATGGAATGGAAACACACAGCAACAGAACGTACCAGCGTGATTTCAAACACTTTGTTACAGGAAATGTTCAAAATGTCCTCCGTCAGCGAGGATACACGCATCCAACCTCCGTCACATGGAATCCCTGATGCAGCCCTGGAGAATGGCGTATTGTATCACAGCCGTCCACAATACGAGCACGAAGAGTCTCTACATTTGGTACCGGGGCTGCGTAGACAAGAGCTTTCAAATGCCCCCATAAATGAAAGTCAAGAGGGTTGAGGTCAGGAGAGCGTGGAGGCCATGGAATTGGTCCGCCTCTACCAATCCATCGGTCACCGAATCTGTTGTTGAGAAGCGTACGAACACTTCGACTGAAATGTGCAGGAGCTCCATCGTGCATGAACCACATGTTGTGTCGTACTTGTAAAGGCACGTGTTCTAGCAGCACAGGTAGAGTATCCCGTATGAAATCATGATAACGTGTTCCATTGAGCGTAGGTGGAAGAACATGGGGCCCAATCAAGACATCGCCAACAATGCCCGCCCAAACACAAGCACCGAAGTCAACATTACCTTCCTTCGATTGGGCCAACTGGCGGTGAATCGAGGAAGTACAGTACATACTGACGAAACTAAAATGAGCTCTAACATGCAAATTAAGCGTTTCCGGACACATGTCCACATAACACCTTTTCTTTATTTGTGTGTGAGGAATGTTTCCTGGAAGTTTGGCCGTAGCTTTTTGTAACATCCTGTATAGTGTTCTGCGTAGTGTGTATGTAGATGTAGATGTAGAGCTGTCGGTCGAGAGCTCTAGGAGTTTGATCCGCCTGACTCGGCTGAAGTCCGGCGATGTTTTATTGAACTGTATCGCTGCGTGGCAATGCATCGTGCGGTGGATGGCGGCGGTCTTATGCTCCGAGAAAGAATTTGGTTAGGGATTTTAGAGCGCCATAGTTTGCGGTGCGGCGCGTATCAGGGGTGCGGTGTGCAGATAACGGGGCTATTAATCTGTGGGGAGGCGCCAGGGCGAAGTGGCAAGACGGCGAGGCGAGGCGAGCTCGTCTGCGCTCTCCGGGAAGAGTAATGTCCGAACGGCCGCCTGCGGGCAGCTGCGGCAGGGGCGGAGGGGAAGGGAAGGGGAGGGAGGGTGGCAGTGACATGGTGGGGGGGTAGAGGCTGGCTGGAGGAGAGGGGAGTGGACGGCGGGCAGTGTCCTGGGAGCTGGACCTGCGGGTGGGGGTGGGGGTAGCCGACGGCCGGCCTGGTCGATACTCCGCTGGCAGCTGTGGGGTGGGGGGAGGGGGGGCGGAGAGGCGAGCCAGGCCTTCTTTATCAGCGTCTCCAGGGACCGGCTGGGGGAGGGCGGCGGTGGCTGTCGTCTTGAGACAGAAGGGGCGGGAGCGGAGCAGGCACGGAGAGCGATAATGTGCGGCGGTGGGAGAGGGGGAAGGAGTGGGGGGAGAGGAAAAAAGGCGCGGTCAGCGGCCGCCCCGGGCCTCCCAACTCCAGGCCGAGAGATCCCAGGGCGAGCTGGGGTCTACCAGGGACTCTGACGGTGTGGATCACACAACCGATCCACAAACAAACCTCGGAGAACACATGGGGACAAAACACGTGCCCTTAGCGCTAGGATTTCACCCGGAACAAGTCCCGCCCATTCACCGCCCCCCGCCCCCCATCCACGCCTATCCATAGTGTAAGGCCCTCCCCTAAACGGACGCCAGTTCCACAGAGTGGAAGCTACATCAAAGTTGTTATCGTTTCAGTCCAACACATGTTACACTCTAATGAGACTCAGGAATGATAAGAAATTTAAAATTTTCATTAACTTATTCACTTATTATAGTACGTTTATTTGAGGGAGACAGCAGAGCAGAGTGCGAAAACAATGGTCTTGAATCTGTCATGTCTGTAGTGAAGCCACATATGCAGTAGACTAACTCTGCTGTCTAAAATCAACGTTATATATAAATAAGTGAAAATCGTTATGTTTATGTAGGCCCTCACAGTAGCTCACGAAAATTAAAGAATATAAGAATGCCATAAAGTAGAAATGCCTAATGAAAGCAGTAGGCTATTTGCTTCTACGCCATATTTCGTTAATATTTGCATGGGTAATGGGTGAATTTTAACTTTTAAATTATTCCAATGCCATACCTGCGCATTATAAACGAGGTTATAAAGAATTGTGGCTCGTCTGTGTGATTAGTGTCCTACATTCTGTTGCAAACGTCTCAGGAAAACTATCTGTCGTTATTCTTTGTCCTGTCTGTTTTTAACCACAAGGTTTATTAATTCCGTAAATGTCATTCACACCATTTTTTTAAAATGATAATGATGTGTATGTTTGTCACAGAGCAGTTGTGGAGGAAATAAATGCTGCAGTGTTTCACGGCTGTAAGACGTCCTTGATGCTCTGCTAGTTCTTCTCCCCTCCCCCCTCCCCAGCCCCCCCCCCCCCCACCAAAAAAAAAAAAAAAATTCAGCAAAACTATTCAGTGAATAACACGCAACACAGCTTGGATCGATCTAGCAAGAACAAAGTAATTTTGATGCCATCTGGAAGCATAGTGAACATCAGTGCTTGTTTCACAAACACTGTCTGAGTTCTGAAACTCAAGTGTCAATTATACTGAGGCTCCTCTTTCTCCAAGCAAATTATTCTTTGAGGAAAGATTTATCCTGTTGTAGCGTTGGGTGCTTTTTCTTACACAGAAGAATGTTTGGTCATAGGCTATTCATCTGAATACTGAGTTCTCGTATTTAAAGAATTCAGTACTGAATTGTTTTTCTCTTATATTTGCTGTGGAACTACCTGGCACAGCTGAGGCCAAGTGTGCAGGTTTTTTGTAACTTGTTTTTTAACTATCTCGCCAAATTTAAGACCTAGCAAGATATTAATTTAACATTCACCCCAAGTGCAACCAAACGCGGCAAACCACGTGGGTCAACTAAAACGATGCCCAGGCGCCGAACAAATTCCGGTAAAACCGGGGGTGAGTGGGCGGGACTTGTTCCGGGTGAAGTCCTAGCGCTAACGATTCCTGGACAAAACACCTCTAGAGCAACGGAGGAATATCCAAACCTGGTGGCAACACATTACAGAATGAAGACTGAGGTTTTATGGACATGTCGAAAGACTCCCAACAATGGTGCTGAACGCAAAATTATGACATTAGTTGTATATACTTAGAATAAAAGGAAATAAGTGTCTGATTCTCTCACATGCTATTCCTGAATGTGGAGGCTATGTATGTGCCTGTACATTGAGTATAACCTCTATGTGACATTGTAAATAAGGTTTCAAATTACATGTGAATAATAAAACAATACAATTATATCTTACAGGCTGTTAATAATAATTGATACCAAAATTATCCCCAACATAAATGAAATTGCAGAAATATTCAGATAGCTGAAGGTTATACATGATCAATTCCTCTATACAAGGTTTTATTTGGGGCAGTAGATTACAAAAACAGAAAAACAATGTTAATATATCATAAAAGCTAGAAGACTATATCAGACAAATCAAAAATAAGTTACATAGAAGTCTAAACTGTGATAATTCAAGTGTAAGGTTGCTTAAATTGATTACAAGTAAATCCAGTATATGTGGCAAGACAAGTGACAAGGTTGTGAGCCAGGAAGAGGAATCTGCATGAATGTCCAATGAAATCTCTGATACTCTGTGAGACAAAACTGGGAGCCTACAGTATATGTCGAATGAAGTACATCATCAGTTGTGTGACACAGTCATTGTGAGTTAGGCCCATCTACGTCCATATAGTATTGATCAATATCTGTTTCGCAGCCCTTCTACACCTTCTGTCAAAATTAATCTGTCTGTGTCAGTGTCGGAGCTTGTATCTTCCCAAGTATTGTGTTGAGGTTCTGTTACTGTCTGTGTTCTTGTTCTGGCAGTAGGATGTTGATTTTTGTATATGTCAAGCAGTGTCGTTGACACTGAGTCAGTCAGACTATTTAAGGTGTTCCATATATATGGGTCTCGAAGAACCGCACTGACCTCGTTATCTCCTATAGCAGGTAGTTGTATAGTGTTGTATCCACGGACCCAACCAACCAACCAACCAACTCGCGCACGCGCGCCCTGACCGTGACATCGCTCGCCACAGTTCCTGTCGCGGCCGTCGGCGACTCAGGGCGTTACCGCCGACGGAAGAGGTCGCGCCACGGCTGAGCACGGGTCTGCCTTTTGCAAATAAGGAGGAGCGCTGGCCCCGAGACGGACAGTCTATTGTCGACTGTCTGTTGCTAGCCTTTCGTGGAGTTTATAGCGGAGCCATTGCAGTGTGATATTTGCTATTGTATTCGACTAGGCTCAGTACACGGATTGCTCTCGGATATTACTTGGACTTGTATTGTTGGTGCACGTTTCGTCAGAAATGAAGATAGTTTATCTCTTCATTCTAGCTGGCGCAATTCTTGTCATTAATTCTTTTTCGGCCAACAGACGTAGCTACATCCTGGTCACTACCCACGCTTTATACAATTTGTGGTGGCTGGCCCAAAAGTACCGCCGAGGACCTTGGGTTTGGGAGCCGTCACTAAATATAGGAAAATCAAAGAAAACACCCTTGATCCAACCAGATAAAAAGGAACACGAAAGAAGCGAAAAAAAGGTAAAAAGGGAACCAAGTGAACTAAAAACAGAAAAACAATGCAGCTGCACGGAAAACTAGAAAAACGAAGCTGAAAGCTCTGCATAATCCAACAGCGTCTAGACCCAAATGATAATGCTAATAACATCAGTTACACAGCTTACAGACTGTAGAGGGATTTTCAGAATTTTGATAAGAAATGAGAAACTTCTCCACAGAAACGAAAAACATACAAATATATGGAACACTCTGACAAGGAGAATGCACAGGATGATAGAACGTGAGTTAAGACATCAGGGAATGACTTGCATGATACTGTGTGGGAATATAAAGGGTAAACACTTTTGGGGAGGGGGGGGGGCGAGCCAATTCACGTCGTCCGGTACGACGACCGACCGACAATACGCGAAGACCGTCCCCGGCTCAAGTGATGCGTAGCGGCAATGGACTTGGGGGCGTCACTGCTGCTCCAACCCGACCGCACTAGTGCAGCACTCCAACTCCCCGACTGGCAGGTCCGAACTGCACTCCTGGCACGTTCCAACAGATTTCACGATACGCGACGACCGGGAAGTAATAGCAGTGCAGCAAGGATAACACGTGAGGGATATATGGAAAGCGCTGTTGCTGAGGCTCACACGCGAAGAAAGCAGCAACTCAGTGACAACAGAAATTGAAACTGACAAACGAGGTGGGAACATGCAAAAAAAAGGATGTAAAATAAGAGAAAAGTTATGGCACGAGAACGAGCCACGCACGGCTCACACTCCCTGACAAAAAAGTGTAGCACACGGAAGGGAGGAGGAAGAAGTGAAACAAAACGCCATGGGTTATGAGGGTGTGTGACGTTGTTTAGAGATTACAAATGGTTCAAATGGCTCTGAGCACTATGGAACTTAATATCTGAGGTCATCAGTCCCCTAGGACTTGGAACTACTTAAACGTAAGGACATCACACACATCCACGCCTGAGGCAGGATTCGAATCTGCGACGGTAGCGGTCACGCGGTTCCACACTGTAGCGCCTAGAACCGCTCGACGACACCGGTCGGCTGTTGTTGTTGTTGTTGTTGTTGTTGTGGCCTTCAGTCCTGAGACTGGTTTGATGCAGCTCTCCATGCTACTCTATCCTGTGCAAGTTTCTTCATCTCCCAGTACCTACTGCAACCTACAACCTTCTGAATCTGCTTAGTGTATTCATCTCTTGGTCTCCCTCTACGATTTTTACCCTCCACGCTGCCCTCCAATGCTAAATTTGTGATCCCTTGGTGCCTCAAAACATGTCCTACCAACCGATCCCTTCTTCTAGCCAAGTTGTGCCACAAACTTCTCTTCTCCCCAATCCTATTCAATACCTCCTCATTAGTTACGTGATCTACCCACCTTATCTTTAGCATTCTTCTGTAGCACCACATTTCGAAAGCTTCTATTCTCTTCTTGTCCAAACTGGTTATCGTCCATGTTTCACTTCCATACATGGCTACACTCCATACAAATACTTTCAGAAACGACTTCCTGACACTTAAATCTATACTCGATGTTAACAAATTTCTCTTCTTCAGAAACGATTTCCTTGCCATTGCCAGTCTACATTTTATATCCTCTCTACTTCGACCAACATCAGTTATTTTACTCCCTAAATAGCAAAACTCCTTTACTACTTTAAGTGTCTCATTTCCTAATCTAATCCCCTCAGCATCACCCGATTTAATTTGACTACATTCCATTATCCTCGTTTTGCTTTTGTTGATGTTAATCTCATATCCTCGTTTCAAGACACTGTCCATTCCGTTCAACTGCTCTTCCAAGTCCTTTGCTGTCTCTGACAGAATTACAATGTCATCGGCAAACCTCAAAGTTTTTACTTCTTCTCCATGAATTTTAATACCTACTCCGAATTTTTCTTTTGTTTCCTTTACTGCTTGCTCAATATACAGATTGAATAACATCGGGGAGAGGCTACAAACCTGTCTCACTCCTTTCCCAACCACTGCTTCCCTTTCATGTCCCTCGACTCTTATAACTGCCATCTGGTTTCTGTACAAATTGTAAATAGCCTTTCGCTCCCTGTATTTTACCCCTGCCACCTTCAGAATTTGAAAGAGAGTATTGCAGTTAACGTTGTCAAAAGCTTTCTCTAAGTCTACAAATGCTAGAAACGTAGGTTTGCCTTTTCTTAATCTTTCTTCTAAGATAAGTCGTAAGGTTGGTATTGCCTCACGTGTTCCAACATTTCTACGGAATCCAAACTGATCCTCCCCGAGGTCCGCTTCTACCAGTTTTTCCATTCATGTGTAACCAGCCGGCTAAGATTACAAAATCGAGTCAAATTTACAAAGAATTTCCCAGGATGAGCCGGCTTATCGGTCTGGTGTTACCCCCCACACTCGCTTTGATGCAACCACTGATTCCGTGATAAATGTTTTCAAAGAGCCGTTGTATCCTCTCCTGAGGCAAGCTGGTCCCCGATTGTTGAACAGCTCCTTGGTATCCTGGATATCTTCATTGCTGGTCCCAGGCATCTGGAGATCCTGCTGGTCATGAGAGTAGGCCTACCTCATCATCAGGGAGGCAGTTGACTCGGGACCACACGAGGATGCAGCACGTCTGTACGGTTATCCCATGAGAGTTCTCTCAGTACGAGCCCCGACCTGAGGTCATACCCGGTGGCCATGACACTGGGAGTAACAGAGCAGTGCCTCTCGAAAACTCTGGAGGAATGGGACCCTCCCCAGGTCGCCGTCATACTCGCCGACGATCGTCATCGAGCGAAGTGCAGGAGCGCAGTCCACAGCTGGACGCAATGCGGCACCATTGGTCAGAAGTCCACGTTACTGGTGGCTTACCACTGGGCGTGTTCTTCCCTAGTGTGGCTGCTGCCAGACCAGTGGTGTGACACGGCACAGAATGTGGCAAGGAGACCATTAACTTTCCTCGCACGGTAGAAGCAGGCAGATGTAAGAGGCTTATGGCGTGTTCGGTGTCCTCTCCTCTCGTGGTCGGACGCGGTAGACTGGAGCCTTGAAGACCAGTGCAGCTGCCCTCCCACGCAGTCCAGTACTGAACCACTGCCACCCCTGACGCCCTAAGAACCTGGATACTGCACGATTCGAACAGCCGAGCAATTGGACAGCCAGCATGAGGCCCCTTTCAAACTTTATCAGGAGCTAGAATGAGATTTTCACTCTGCAGCGGAGTGTGCGCTGATATGAAACTTCCTGGCAGATTAAAACTGTGTGCCCGACCGAGACTCGAACTCGGGACCTTAAATAACTCGGGACCTTTGCCATTCTCGGGCAAGTTCTCTACCATATGACCTAGCGAAGCACGACTCACGCCCGGTACTCACAGCTTTCTTCCAGGAGTGCTAGTTCTGCAAGTTTCGCAGGAGAGCTTCTGTAAAATTTGGAAGGTAGGAGACGAGATACTGGCAGAAATAAAGCTGTGAGGACCAGCCGTGAGTGGTGCTTCGGTATCTCAGGCGGTAGAGCAGTTGCCCGCGAAAGGCAAAGGTCCGAGTTCGAGTCTCGGTCGGGCACACAGTTTTAATCTGCCAGGAAGTTTTTTATCAGGAGCTGCTAACGCCGTCTTCCACGAGTCCGCGGCATATCCGTGATCACTCGCCTGAAGCTGTTCACATCCCTTATATATCCTAGCAGCCTGTGTAACACCCCACCCGTCGCTTGTCCGACTTTTGCGCGTGTTCGCCCCTGACAAACAATTTACAGAGAAATTGGGAGTGGAACTGTACGCAAAAATGGGTAACGCTAGCTTTAAATGTGGCCCTGTCACCCCTAATTAATCTGCGGTGGTAGTGCTGACGATAAATCACACCTATTTTTACTTCCAAACGTGAACGATCACGAACGCTTAGGGTGTTCAATGGCATCAAACACATACACAAAAATAAAATAAAGCAAAAGGGTGAATTCAGGATCAACTACTGAAAGTAAAGGCTCTACTGAATCACAATAACTTTATTATATCCTTCAGATCAATGCTGAATAAAACACAAGGAACAATTTACAAATTATCCTCCTAACTGGCATTGGCAGTGAAGTGTGCTAAAATCGGTCCAAAACGCGATCTCTTATAACTTGGCTGACCGACTGACATCGACACAAAACTTAAAATACGAAGAACCACTACACCCCAAAGTACCGTGTAACCTCTGTGGAAACAGCAATTGCGCTTGATCCAACTCTTTAACGTTACTCCTGACACAGGCCGAAGCGGGAGCGATCTCACCGTAATGTTCCTGTGGCAGCAGCGGTCTCCGACGGCGACGGCGTGGCTGTGCGGATGGCGTGTGGCGTCTCGGAAAGTACACTCCTACACTACTCGGACAACAGACAGCTCTCAAAATACCCAGTTTGCCTGTGCCGACCAATGTACGGCCTGGGAACAGAACTCTTTTCCACCATTCTTTTATTTCTACAAAATTTCACAAGTAAACTCCGCCCTCGCCGGCTGGGAAGAACCACAGCTGTGGGCAATAACACGTTTACTGGAAGTTTTCTCCCAAGAGACCACTCGAGATTTTCCCGGCAAGATTCCGAGTCGTAGCGAACACAGATTATTGCATTGAAAGTTTGTTATTCAGAACTCCTGGCCTGCTCATCTTGAGTAACTCGAAGGCGTAAAATTAGTGGTACATAGGCGACAGCACGCACAGGAAAGCCCGTCCAGCTATTCACTGCTCTGTTTTGGTAAACACTTGAACACTTGCAGCCGCACGTCCTTCAGAGATTGGCGACCGTTGTAGCCTCTCTAAACGGATCACAGAAATCCCCCAGTTCACCATTCATACCGTCAGGCTGTGGACTTCGGCGGCTAGGCGGGGAGGTAGCCGAGCTCTGTCTCGCCTACTGCCTTTCCACAAAATCTTATAATTACAAAATCGCGGAATTCTCGCGTGTCGATGCGTTTCCACATAGATTTCCTACACCGTTTCCTACACCGTAATTGAGAGTATTACTCCAACAAAACCTAAAGTGTCACGTTAAATGGAATCATTTAAGGTGCAAGGCCGTTGCCACCTTACACCTGCTAACAACAACACGAACAACACTAACGCACTGTCACAGAGAGGTAGCAGCCCTTATCACTTACATACCTGCTGTTGGGGTGTACGTCTGCGAAACTGCATTGTTACATGGGTGCTTGACCTTTTCTTGTCAGGCCGTGGATAAATGATTCTATGGATAATGTCGGAAACCCAGTGTGGCTGTTCACGGCTAATACTTTTCCATATAGGAACGCTGGATTGTCAGAAAACTTCGATGCAGAAAGACCTGTAGACGTGTGATCCAGGGACTCCCAGCTGAATGTCAACGTAAATGAACATATTGCACATACATTACATTTCGATCCCGCTGACGCCGATTGCAACAGTAAAGTGATCTAAACTGAAAGGACCACTTAGACCTAGTTGTAGGAAAAGTAGATGGTGGGCTGAGAGTCATCCAACGATTTCTAAAAAAATGGTTCAAATGGCTCTGAGCACTATGAGACTTAACTTCCGAGGTCATCAGTCTCCTATAACTTAGAACTACTTAAACCTAACTAACCTAAGGACATCACACACATCCATGTCCGAATCAGGATTTGAACCTGCGACCGTAGCGGTCGCGCGGTTCCAGACTGTAGCGTCTAGAACCGCTCGGCCACCCCGGCCCGCTCAACGATTTCTAAGACAATGTACTTGACTCACGGTCAGCCAGTTCTTGAGTCTTACTGGTCGGAAGCAGCTACCGGGCTGGATCAGTAGAGGAGGTAGGAAAGATCGTTTAGTAAACGTATTAAAAAGATGAGCATCAACTTCCTGTGGCAGGTACTGCAAGAGAGGCACTGTACATCACAGAGAGAGTGATATACCTTTAAAAGCCCGCATCTCGTGGTCGTGCGGTAGCGTTCTCGCTTCCCACGCCCGGGTTCCCGGGTTCGATTCCCGGCGGGGTCAGGGATTTTCTCTGCCTCGTGATGGCTGGGTGTTGTGTGCTGTCCTTAGGTTAGTTAGGTTTAAGTAGTTCTAAGTTCTAGGGGACTGATGACCATAGATGTTAAGTCCCATGGTGCTCAGAGCCCTTTGAACCAACCATCACGTCTCGCTGTCGAAACTATTCCAGCAACCACAGACACCGGCCAAATACTGATTACAGCTCATTCAGAGTGCGGGAAATCAACTCGCATTTCGAGTCGATCTATTCAAAGAATAAAGGGCACATTGATAAACTAAAATGTTGCTTTTAGCAGTCGTAACTGTTAAGTGTAGATAAGCTATTAAATTTGCATTACGAATGAGTAACTCAGAAGCAGATACCCTCAGAGTAATGAAGTACCTTAAAGCATTTAATAAAGGAAACGCCTTCTGTGCAGTAGGTTCCTTTCAGATTATGCTGATGTAATACCCCCATACTTAGCAATCATATACAACCGCTCGCTCGACGAAAGACCCACACCAAAAGACTGGAAAGTTGCACTAATTCTCATGAAAGGAAATAGGAATAATCCGCCGAATTACAGATTCATATCACTGATGTCCATTTGCAATAGTCTGTTAGAGTGTGTATGGACATTATGAATTGCCTCGAAGGTAACGCTCTATTAATACGCAGTCAGCACGGGTTTAGCATATACCGTTCTTGAAAAAAGTAGCTCTTTATCCGCACAAACTAATGAGTGATATCCAGACGGGATCTGAAATTGATACCATGTTCCCAGATTTCCAGAAGACCGTTCCTCCTCGCTTGTTTATGGATTATCGCTTCAGTTCTGCAACTGGACTCGTTATTTCCTACAGTGCGTATTAATCGACGTAAGCAATATATGTCGTTTCCCAAGGAAGGGGTGTATACCCTCTCCTGCTCCTAACCTATATAAACGCTTTAGGAGAGAATATGAGCAGCAATCTTAGATTGTTTGCAGATGATGCTGTCATTTACCATCTAGTGAAGTTATTAGAATATCAAAACCAATTGTAAAATGACTTAGACACTATATCTCTATGGTGCGGTAAGTGGCAGTTGTCTCTGAATGAGGAAAAATATTTATGTCATGCACATGAGTATCCGTTAAATTTGAGTGACACGATAAATCACACAAATTTAAAGGCTGTCTGTCCAATTAAATGTCTAGAAATTACAATGACGAGTCCGCAGCTCGTGGTCGTGCGGTAGCGTTCTCGCTTCGCACGCCCGGGTTCCCGAGTTCGATTCCCGGCGGGATCAGGGATTTTCTCTGCCTCGTGATGACTGGGTGTTGTGTGATGTCCTTAGCTTAGTTAGTTTTAAGTAGTTCTAAGTGACTGATGACCATAGCTGTTAAGTCCCAAGCCATTTGAACCGTTTTTTTTTTTACAATGACGAGCAACATAAATTGAATGTTCACATAGGTAATGGTGCGGGAAAGGCAAACCAAAGACTGCATTTCATTGGCAGGAAGAAAATGCGTCTACTAAAGAGACTGCCTACATTACGCTTGTTCGTCCTGTGCTATAGTGTTTCTGTGCCGTATGGGATCCTTGCCAGATAGGATTGATGGAGGACATGGAAAAAGTCCAAAGAAGGCATCTCGTTTTGTACTATCGCGAAGTAGGGATGTGCTGGCGTAAGCTGTCGCCAGCACACCGGTCACAAGAAGATCGATAGTAGGATCAAGCGAGCCTGTCACGAGAGAGGCCGAAGACAGACTCGCAAGCAACAAACCGCCAACGTCGTCTCGATCGCATGTATGTAGACCGCTGCTGAGGACCTGAGGGCTTAGTCAGTCAGTGTGTCTCAGCCAGTCTCTCTGTCACTATCTCAGTTACTAGCTCAGTCACTAGCTAGGTCACTACTCTAGTTTGCGTCTGTCAGTTCACATCACTGGCTATTGGAGTAGTGTTCATAGCGGGACTCGTACTGCACCAACAGAGAGGCCAATGTGAACTGTTAGTGAAGAGCTTGTACCACATGGAATCTTTCAAGCATAAGTAGCTGCCTGTGTATGTAAATAAAGAACCCTGTCAATACATGTGTGCAGTTGTGTTGCAGAAAGAGGATACCGGCCACTGAACATCATCCTCACCATTGATTCCTATGGCACAGGACACTACAGTTGCAACGAGGATACAACAAGGGAAGGGTCACGGATTTGATAAGCAAGCTGTGATGGGAATCATTTAAAAAAAAAGCGTTTATCGTTGCGGCGAGATTCTTTCACGGAATTTCAATCACCAGCCTTGTCGTCTGAAAGAGAAAATATTTGGCTGTTGCTAGCCTTCATATGGAGAAATGATCATCCTAATAAGATAAGAGAAATCAGAGCTCGTACAGAAAGATTTAAGTGTTCATTTTTCCCAATCTCTGTTAGAGAGTGCAATGGTAGAGAAATAGTCCGAAACCTCTGTCAGGCACTTAGTGTGAACTGCAGATTACTGATGTAGATGCAGATGTAGAACACGTCGATTATTAGAAGGAATAGATTCTTAGTTAACACCAGCAACCACCCACCCCAGAATATTCAAAGAACCGAACTCCTTGGTATAAAAGTTTCGGAAAGATTAGAAGTCGCTAAGTGGCCTCATTCTGAAATACTGGATGAATATAGCCTGTGTAATTTGCGCGCCATGACTCATGCTACCTCAGGAGATATAGGTTACACAGTTCCTAACTTTAATACTTGTCTCACTGCGTTAAACCTTTAAAGCAATGTTATACTTCTTAATGAGAACATTGTGAAAGCATTTCATATTTTTAAATTCTTTCGGTAATTACAAGAAAAAGAGAAAATCAAATTTTTGTTGCCGCCGGATGCCGTTAGCTAGCATCTTGTTACGATTATCGGTTGACCGTTTTGTCTATTTAGTATTATGGGACAAATAATGGCGGCGTCTCTCTCTTCAAATACAGGCACAGAATATGTGGTATACTGTTTCAGCTGCAATTTGCATGAAAATGCGGCCAGCTGGATGCACTTTTAACAACTTCACTCATGTCTTGACCACGCTTTCATTCCTCGTCAACCTTCCGCGTTTCGACTTTCCGTCATTTACGAAGGCATTGCTATGTCAATCATATGAAAACATTAAATACATTTTATCACGTCAACATTCTCGAGGACTTGCTCTAAAATGTTGACGAGATACAATGTATCTAATGTTTTTATATGATTTACATAGCAATGCCTTTGAAAATGACGGAAGGCTGATGAAGAATAAAAGTGGTCAAGACATAAGTAAAGTTATTAAAAGGATACTGTTTACTAATCCCGATGTAACCAAATAGCTTTAAATAACTGTAAGTGATATAGAAAAGTACTTGTCACGCGTTC
This sequence comes from Schistocerca serialis cubense, assembly GCF_023864345.2. Lineage (NCBI taxonomy): Eukaryota > Metazoa > Arthropoda > Insecta > Orthoptera > Acrididae > Schistocerca > Schistocerca serialis. The sequence continues at coordinate 80,998,724 of NC_064647.1, read as the reverse complement.
AGATTGTCAAACGAAAGAAAGCGCTACCAAGGGACAAAATTAAGAAAAATAATGTGCAGTACACGCACAGAGACGCAATTTGCTTTAAGACCTTCACGGAACGGAGAAGAGTTAGTAGTTTCCCATGCTTTCAGAACCACTGCCTAGAGTAATTTAAAGGGGTAGCCGGCATAATCAGATCTGTCATCCGTTATACCCCCCTAACAGGAACACATTTATACAGAAGACGATTGTGATTACTGCAAAGACCAAAGTTAGCAAGTGAACTGCTTTTGGGCTCTTTTTGTCCAAATTGTAAGCGATACCATACTCACGACTGCAAATTCTGCCAAGTAAAGACTTGTCGCAGCTGCATAATGCGTCATAACTAAGACACTAGTGATATAAACTCAGTATGCGGGGTAATTCAAGAGTAAGATTTTTAATGTGTTACAGTAACGTCTCCAATATGTAAGGAATTTTACTGCGATATGAGGAACACTCCTACAGTTTGGTGTACTGAACGTTTCAGTTGTCTTAAATTAATCGCATTCTTAGACGTCCACATATGCTGCTCATGCATACTTCTTGTTGTGTACCGTGTGCTTTGAGTAGTAAAGTAGGTTATGACAAAAGAACCCACGCTTTTCTCTCTATGTTTCCTAATTTCTTATTTTACATGACATAGGTGTCACATTACAAGACCAATTTCTAGTTCACTGATTCAGATGCGTTCGTATATCTCGATGTTCCATGAAAATTAAATAACCTACAACCATCAATGAAAGTAACGGTATACAAAGAAGATATGAAGTCGTGGTGTGTACGCTGATGGTGTAATGTCTTGTGGCTTACCGGTTAAATGTAGTTTCTCGCTACACAATGTCGTCGGAAGAGTACATCAGAGTCGACACTGAGTACGACGGGCGATCAGTAAGTAATGCAACACATTTTTTTTCTGAAAGCAGGTTGATTTTTATTCAGTATTTCAGTACACCATATTATTTCCCACTCTTTTGGCTACAATACCCTGTTTTTCAACATAGTTTCCGTTCAATACGATGACTTTACGCCACGTTACTGGAAGACTTCTATGCCTGACTATACCACTTTACTGATCGACGATGGAGCCAGCGGCTTGCTGCATCAATAACCTCCCCATTGTCCACGTACTGTTTCGCGTGGACTGCATTCTACATTGGGCCAAACAGATGACAGTGAGAAGGTGCAAGATCCAGGCTGTAGGGTGGATGAAGAAGACCACTCCAATGAAGTTTTGTGAACTCATCTCGGGTACGTCGATTTGTGGGAGGCCTTGCGTTGTCATGGAGAAAGAGAAATTCGTTTGCATTGTTGTGACGATGAACACGCTGCTTCAGTTTCCTTATCGTTGCTCCGTGAGAGAGGACATAAAATAGAATAGCCCCTTCAGAGTCCCAGAAGACAATCGCCGTGACTTTACCGGCCGAGGTGACGGCTTTGAACTTTTTCTTCACAGGGGGGGGGGGGGGGGGGGGATATTCAAATGCGAGTGAAATCTTACGGGACTTAACTGCTAAGGTCATCAAAATGGTTCAAATGGCTCTGAGCACTATGGGACTCAACATCTTAGGTCAGAAGTCCCCTAGAACTTAGAACTACTTAAACCTAACTAACCTAAGGACATCACACACACCCATGCCCGAGGCAGGATTCGAACCTGCGACCGTAGCAGTCCCGCGGTTCCGGACTGCAGCGCCAGAACCGCTAGACCACCGCGGCCGGCTAACTAAGGTCATCAGTCCCTAAGCTTACATACTACTTAACCTAAATTATCCTAAGGACAAACACACATACCCATGCCCGAGGGAGGACTCGAACCTCCGCCGGGACCAGCCGCACAGTCCACGACTGCAGCGCCTGAGACCGCTCGGCTAATCCCGCGCGGCTCTTCAGAGGAGAGGCGGTGTGGCGTCACTCTGTGGATACCCGTTTTCTTTCTGGTTCGAAGCGGTCAGCCTATGTTTCATCACCTGTGACGATATCCGACAAAAAATTGGCACCGTCAGTCTTGTAACGCGCAAGCAAATCCGCGCAGATGACCGTTTGTTGGTTCAAATGGCTCTGAGCACTATGGGACTCAACTGCTGAGGTCATTAGTCCCCTAGAACTTAGAACTAGTTAAACCTAACCAATCTAAGGACAACACAAACATCCATGCCCGAGGCAAGATTCGAACCTGCGACCGTAGCGGTCTTGCGGTTCCAGACTGCAGCGCCTTTAACCGCACGGCCACTTCGGCCGGCGACCGTTTGTTGATCTTTATGAACTTCTGTCAGGCAGTGAGCAACATACCTCAGAGTACCTCAACCTGTGGACTCGTGTGCGAGCAATGACAACAGAGACGTCCAGTTAAGCAGCGAGGTGTTTGATTGTGATCCGTCGATCACCTCGAATGAGAGTGTCTGCACTTTCCAACACTGCAGGAGTCACAGCTGTGTGTGGCCAGCCGGCACGAGGGAGATGGGGCAGGTTTGCGCGACCTGGTTGCGACTATGAGAGAAGCCTCGCCCAACGACTCACCGCGCTTTTGTTCTGCTTGGAACGCACCTCTGTTAAAAACGCCATTTTGAAGGATTCGTAGAGCGCTGCCCCCTACGGGAACTCCATGAAACTATAGTGTAGAAGCGGGAATATTTCACGCATTTTTCAACCTAAATTGTCCGAGGAAAGAAATTGTTGCATTGCTTATTGAGCGCTCCTCGCAATTTTGAAGATGGAGTATTTGGAACGAATTTAATGTCCTTTGCAGAGGGAACTGTAGAGTGTGAAAACTGTAGAGGAAGACATATGCTTGGATACATCCAGAAAATAATTGTGGACGTTGGTTGCTACTCTGAAATGAAAGGGTTGCCACACGAGAGGAATTCGTGGAGCGGAGAATATGGGTTGTGTCCCCTGGGGTCGCCTTTATGACGGACTTCTGTGGAAGAATGGCAGCCCATTATTCCTCAAGACCAGAAGCTGGAGGAGGCAGTGAGCACTGGGGTCTGAAGCGCTGTTCTGGCTTAACCCAAACGTGTTCCATTGTGTTCAGTTCGGGACTCTGGACGGACAAATCCACCAATCCATTTCACGAACGTCAGCGGGCACACATTATTGCCTCACACACACACAGGCTTAAGACAGGATGCAGTGTCCTGCTGATACAGTCATCGCCTCCGTACTGTTCCTCTCCTGTACACAGTAGATCTGTAAAATCTGTTCAGATGCTTCCGCATTTAGCGTTTTGTCAAGCGCAATAAGGGGACCAAACCGCAGCCACGAATAACATTCTCACATCTCAACACCACCTCCTCCGTACCTCACTGTTGCCACTACACGTAATGGCAGCTAGCGCTCTCCAGGCATTCGCCAAGTCCTAAGCCTTCGACCGGATGCTGCAGGGCACAGCGTGATTCGTTACCACTCATCGACTGTCGAGTGACGTCAGTCTTTGGTCGACCTGGAGCGTCGCTTAACCCTGATTACAGAAATGCGTGGCTCATGAGCCGCTGCTCGACCGTCGTCCTCCACTCTTGTTAACCGAGTACCCTCTGCAGTGCCCGGCGGGCCGTGTCCGTGTGTACATGATGTTCAAAAATGGTTCAAATGGCTCTGAGCACTGTGGGGGTTAACTTCTGAGGTCATCAGTCCCCTTGAACTTAGAACTACTTAAACCTAACTAACCTAAGGACATCACACACATCCATGCCCGAGGCAGGATTCGAACCTGCGACCGTAGCGGTCGCCCGGTTCCAGACTGTAGCGCCTAGAACCGCTCGGCCACTTGGGCAGTCAACTTGGGCAGCTTTAGAATGGCTGAAGTGTCGCACGTAGTATTACTGCTCGGATGACATCTGGTGACTAGTCCAAGTTACAGAGCCCTCCTGACCCACCCATTCTGCTGTTTCTGCTCGTCTCCTGACAACGCATTATTCCCCGCCTCCTTTTTCACTGCCTCTCGTTACTTCTACAGGTCAGTTCCACATTTCATTGATGCATTTCAGATGCCTTTGTTCAGACAGTGTACGGTCTCTTCCGTAAGTTTGTATTGGGCACATTTCTTCAACTGCTGTTGTCAGTTTTTCCGGAAAAACGTACACCTCATATGCTCGGTGCATACATGGGTATGTGCAGCTACAAAGCGAAAGGATAAATGGCTGATAGGACTTTTTTCCTGTCTCGTATCGCTTATTTTATCTCTAGTAAAAGTTTTTAATGCTATGAATGTCGTGTTTCGGATCATATGTTGAACTGTGTGTGTGTGTGTGTGTGCGTGTGTGTGTGTGTGTGTGTGTGTGTGTGTGTGTGTGTGTGTGTGTTTCGCTGTAACTGAATGGGTAAAGCAAATCTAGAGCAAAACCAAAGTTTCGACTATTTTTATTGCCGCTCTCTTCAGGCGAATAAACTGCCCAAAGGATTTTACTATTATTTTTTTCTATTTCAGTAGGTCACGATTTAGTACAGTAACTGTATTCAACTTCATTCATACAACCGGTATTGCACAAACAACAGAACATTCTTGTGTGTAAGAGACTTTAATTTTAGGACGTGCCACTGGGTGATGTGCCGCTTGACTACGTCAACAGCGACAGCTTTGTCACTTCTTTTCCGTTCTTGCAATTGCTGTGTTAAAGCTTATGTACCGAAATTCCTCAAAGCCGTAATAGATCGATACTCCTAATCTAGAGGTTCACAATTAGTGCATAAGAAATTAAGAAAACGTATACAGGGTGGTCGATTGATCGTGACCGGGCCAAATATCTCACGAAATAAGCGTCCAACGAAAAAACTACGAAGAACGAAACTTGTCTAGCTTGAAGGGGGAAACCAGATGACGCTATGGTTGGCCCGCTAGATGGCGCAGCCATACGTCAAAAGGATAACAACTGCGGTTTTTTTAAAAAAGAGGAACCATCAGTTTTTATTTCATATTCGTGTAGTACGTAAAGAAATATGAATGTTTTAGTTGGACCACTTTCTTCGCTTTGTGATAGATGGCACTGTAATAGTCACAAACATATGGCACACAATTTTAGACGAACAGTTGGTAAAGGTAGGTTTTTTAAATTAAAATACAGAACGTAGGTATGTTTGAACATTTCATTTCGGTTGTTCCAATATTATAAATGCTCAAAATGATGTCCGTCAACCTCGATGCATTTGGCAATACCTGTAACGACATTCCTCTCAACAGCGAGTAGTTTGCCTTCCGTAATGTTCGCACGTGCATTGACAATCCGCTGACGCATGTTGTCAGGCTTTGTCGGTGGATCACGATAGCAAATATCCTTCAACTTTCCCCACAGAAAGAAATCCGGGGACGTCAGATCCGGTGAACGTGAGGGCCATGGTATGGTGCTTCGATGACCAATCCAACTGTCATGAAATATGCTATTCAATACAGCTTCAACCACACGCGAGCTATGTGCCGGACATTCATCATGTTGGAAGTACATCGCCATTCTGTCATGCAGTGAAACATCTTCTAGTAACATCGGTAGAACATTACGTAGGAAATCAGCATACATTGCACCATTTAGATTGCCATCGATAAAATAGGGGCCAATTATCCTTCCTTCCATAAAGCCGCACCATACATTACCCCGCCAAGGTCGCTGATGTTCCACTTGTCGCAGACATCGTGCACTTTCCGTTGCCCAATAGTGCATATTATGCCGGTTTACGTTACCGCTGTTGGTGAATGACGCTTCGTCGCTAAATAGAACGAGTGCAAAAAATCTGTCATCGTCCCGTAATTTCTCTTGTGCCCAGTGGCAGAACTGTACACGACGTTCAAAGTCGTCGCTATGCAATTCCTGGTGCATAGAAATATGGTACGGGTGCAATCGATGTTGATGTAGCATTCTCAACACCGACGTTTTTGAGAATCCCGATTCTCGCGCAATTTGCTACTGATGTGCGGATTAGCAGCGACAGCAGCTAAAACACCTACTTGGGCATCATCATTTGTTGCTGGTCGCGGTTGACGTTTCACATGTGGCTGAACACTTCCTGTTTCCTTAAATAACGTAACTATCCGGCGAACGGTCCGGACACTTGGATGATGTCGTCCAGTATAACGAGCAGCATACATATCACACGCCCGTTGGGAATTTTGATCACAACAGCCATATATGAACACGATATCGACCTTTTCCGCGATTGGTAAACGGTCCATTTGAACGCGGGTACTGTATCACGAAGCAAATACCGTCCGCACTGGCGGAATGTTACGTGATACCACGTACTTATACGTTTGTGACTATTACAGCGCCATCTATCACAAAGCGAAAAAAGTGGTCCAACTAAAACATTCATATTTCTTTACGTACTACACGAATACGTAATAAAAAAGGGGTTCCTATTAAAAAAAAACGCAGTTGATGTCCGTTTGGCCTATGGCAGCGTCATCTAGCGGGCCAACTATATCGCCATCTGGTTTCCCCCTTCAAGCTAGACGAGTTTTGTTCTTTGTAGTTTTTTCGTTTGATACTTATTTCGTGAGATATTTGGCCCGGTCACTATCAATGGTCCACACTGTATACGCTAAAAGAATTTACAAACAAGCATATCAACGTACCTGGAAAATGGGCCAACTTCGATAACTGTATTAAAAGAAGACGAAATTTTAGAAAACGATAGAAGACATTATTTAAATTTTACTCTCTTTTAACTGGAATTTTGTTCTTCACACACTTTGCACGTCAAAGAAACTTCTGTTTATGTGACCCCTCTACACGATCAATCACGAGAATCTGCTAAAAAGTAATTCCTCCGGAACTTTTATTCTGTTCTCAATATCGATAGAGGTATTACACGTCGTGCATATTACTCGGTCGACATTCCCGCTTCACTTACGGAAGTTGCGCCCCTCTGCCGCTAGAGTGCCCCCAATAGTAGCGGGTGATGTGGCTCTGTGTAACGAAACTGGGTTGGTGCGCGTGTAACAGGCTGCAGTAACCGGGTTTCTAATCGCAGAAGAGTTCGTCCACAGAATGAGCACCCTCTCCGTCAGCGCGACAATGCCGGATTACACTGCAGCGCTGCGACATTTGCAACAACCCGACGCCATGGCTTCACTGTTATCGATCGTCCTCCATAGGGTACCGAATTGACTCCAATCATTGTCATCTGTTTCCAAAATTTGAAGAAGACCTCCGAGGACTGCACTTTAATAATGATCAAACTGTGCGAGAAGAAGTGAGGATGTGGCTCCCTCAACAAAGCCAAACGTTGTACAGTGAGGGACCGACAAACTTGTCTCCCGCTGGGAGAATTGCGTTCACTGTTGTGACTTGGCTAGACAGCCAAGCCACTATGAGGTGAAGCCGAAAGGCACGCGTTTAAACTCACGCAGGCTGGCGTGAGGTCTGGAACAGTTAAAGGAGTTGAGACTAGTAGAATAAGTACGTAGCTTCTGGAATACTTAACTTTAATCCATAATTGGTGAACATCAGTCTGACGGTACATGCATCACAAGATTAATAGCAAATGATAATGGCGCCTTGCTAGGTCGTAGCAAATGACGTAGCTGAAGGCTATGCTAACTATCGTCTCGGCAAATGAGAGCGTAATTTGTGAGTGAACCATCGCTAGCAAAGTCGGCTGTACAACTGGGGCGAGTGCTAGGACGTCTGTCTAGACCTGCCGTGTGGCGGCGCTCGGTCTACAATCACTGATAGTGGCGACACGCGGGTCCTCCGTATACTACCGGACCGCGGCCGATTTAAAGGCTACCACCTAGCAAGTGTGGTGTCTGGCGGTGACACCACATTCACCACCAGGGTGGCTACGTTGAGAAATAAATGTGTAGACGTGAAGAACAAAGACGTAGATTTTACTTACAAAGGTTTAAGAGTTTCCTCATAAAAAAATTCGGAGGCATTACCTTTAGGCACGACCCCACACATGTCTTCCACATTGAGTACGTCAACCTCAGGCGTTGTGAAAACTTTTATCTGTCAGCTGTTCGCAGATTTGAAAGTTCTTCCTCCGTAGAGCCGGCTCTCCTGTTCCTCATCATTGCTCAAAGCAGTTGAGGCACTTCATTTTTAATATTCCTAATCGATACATTATACCTTTCCGCTGTTTCCCCACCGCTCTTTTCCTTACTAATGACTGCAAGAGACTTCACGTTACAGAGCGATATCGTCATTCTGGTGGATGTAGCCTCAAAACTTGGTCCAAACGTGTTGTGGCATTTCAGCAACAAGCGAAGCAAAACTAAAAACGCACTATCTGAAAGCAAGTACGGAAGAAGTTGAGAAAATTACGAAATTGTAGGTTGGCAAACTTGCTCCGTTCCCACCAAGCTTCCTGGCCTAACATTGCTAAGTGATATTATTGAACCCTGGAAGACAATACTACGCTGCACTAGAGAAAACAAGCAGTTTTTACTCTGCGACCAGCGGAGTAGGGCGAGTCACTGATGTGGACTACCACAACTTCATCCGCTACAAGATGAAAAAAAAAAAATAACGATAAAGGCCTATACACACTTGATAATGTTGAAAGCGCCCTAGATGACTATTGTTCAGTGTATATTGAAAACTTACTTAGGCCTTTTTGGTAAACGGAAGTATGCGACCTTTTAAATGAAATTCTTAAATACACCACACTGATGTTCATATAATAACTTATTACATCAAGCTTACTTGATAGTTACGTTCTTCACATCACTTGTTTCGGCAACGGATTGCCATCTTCAGATATGATCAGTCCACTAAGAACATGATCGTGACATGCAACAATTCCAATTATGCGCTCTGTGGATCATGATATCGTATAAAATATGTCAATGAACTTTTCATGTATGCCGTCACGTATTAAAGTGTTACTATCTGAGCCGGCGGAAGTGGCCGAGCGGTTCTAGGCACTACAGTCTAGAACTGCGCGACCGCTACGGTCGCAGGTTCGTATCCTGCCTCGGGCGTGGATGTGTGTGATGTCCTTAGGTTAGTTAGGTTTAAGTAGTTCTAAGTTCTTGGGGACTGATGACCTCAGAAGTCCCATAGTGCTCAGAGCCATTTGAACCATTTTGTTACTATCTGAGGACATGATGCATAATTCATTAATGTATGTTATACAACTTCATGGTTTCATGTGGTCTCATATTAAAATTTTATAATGTAACGTTATTGTGTATAATTCGTTGACATTTTGTACTTCATTCTCTTCAGAGTGCATAACTTGAACTGCTGGGCCTATATTCATTAATTTCCAGAAATATTCGAAAGGTGTAAATTTTCACTTCGTTGATGTCGATGTTTAAATTGGCGTTGGCAATGAAAGCCCATTCACAGTGGCGAACTTCTGCAATAGTAATATCATGTCCCAGTAAATAAATTCGCTGCGCTACACAACTTACAATGTATCTGCTGCTTGCGGCATACATTAAAGTGTTTCCTGTCTTCTTATAACATAGCCAGTAACCAGCAGCCCGCTAGAAAATAACAGTCTCACTTCTGCACATTCCCATACACAGATTCTGTTGAAAAAGCTCTGAAACTAGTGACTATGCGAGTAAGCAAATATTTCAAAAGTGACTGACTGCATTATTCCGTGTTTACGAATAAAATAATGTGATCAAACTGAAAATTAAATCACAAAAGTGAACGATGCAGTAAAACAAGAATAGCTGAAGGAAGCAGGGATAACACAAGATAATATACTAGACAGAAAAACCTTCAGGCACAAACTTCACGACAGCACATGTAGTCTGGAAGAAAAACCCCAGAAGGCCGCAACAGCTCGATATGACGAGCTGAGAAAACGACCTGATGCTTTCAGGAAAAGGAGACTGTTTTGTGGTCACCTGGTTCGAATGACCACGTAAAGAGTGAAAAAAAATTGACCATTTCGACAAAAGTTCCAAAACGCAATTTTTTTGGTTTCGGCAAGTGAAGAAGGACCTAACAGGTAACGAAATCAGGGCAACTTTTCGAAACAAAATTAGAAACTTCGTGAGTTTGCAAAAAAATGGTTCAAATGGCTTTGAGCACTATGGGACTTAACATCTGAGGTCATCAGTCCCCTAGAACGTAGAACTACTTAAACCTAACTAACCTAAGGACATCACACAGATCCATGCCCGAGGCAGGATTCGAACCTGCGGCCGTAGCGGTCGCTCGGTTCCAAACTGAAGCGCCTATAACCGCTCGGCCACCACGGCCGGCTGTGAGTTTTCAGGAAAGGGTCAGAAATCGCGTCACCGAATCGACAGATAAAACAACAAAAGAGCACAGTGAAACAATAAAAAAATTACTAAAAAAGCTGATAAAGGAAATTAGGTCGCGTGGTCCATAGATGGAGCAAATCGAAGAAAGAATAACTATAGTAGTAGTAGGAGTAGTATAGTAGTAGTAGTAATAGCTAATAATAATAAAAGTAATCAGATTTAATTTAAACTGGCGCAGGCTGTGGAAGTCCACGCTCAGTGGCAGACTTATGCAGCAGTACGGATAAAGTGAGCATAAGGAGCGGCGTTACGACGTTCGGACCACGAAGGAGCGGGTTAGCAGAGGACGGCAGCCTTAGCCGAGGCGTGTCGCCGCGCTATTTGTTGCGGGTGCGCCGGAGCAAAGGAACCGCACTGGCGAAACTTTCGGCCAACGAGGCCAAGTTTGTTAGGGCGAAACTTGGCCCGGAGCTGCCGGGCTGACATTCAATTTGGGACGGCCACTAAAGAAGAAACGCACGACGCCGACACCGCAAGACGCAGGGCGGCCAACATTGCGAGCCCGAACTTTTCCCCTCTCCCCCCCCCCCCCCACCTCACCCCCCACCAATATGGGCCGGTGGTCAGGGGCGGGACGGCAACTTGCGAGGAGGCAGGTGAGCTGGTGTGTGTGTGTGTGTTCGTGTGTGTGTGTGGAGGAGCGAGTGAGTGAGTGAGTGAGTGGTGGTAGAGGAAGGAGATGGAGCAGATGCGGACCGCACAGCGGGAAGGCTCAGACGAGTGAGGCGGTGGAGGGATGGGGGAGAACGGCCGGATGACCAATGGCGGACCAGCGGCCAGTAGCAGTACTGGTGGGGCAGGGGAGGGGGGAGAGGGGAGGTAGTGACCAGTGGCGAGCGCGCACGCGCGGGCGGCTACTTGCCTGCTGCTCCGCGGCGAGAAGCGGCGACGCGGCCCGCACCGGACGCTGAGTGTAGCGGGCGGCAGCTGCCGCGGTCCCGACCCGCCCGGCGCTGCAGGCGGCAGACACTAGGTCGAAGCCGGGCGGCGCAGGTTGCGGCGGCGGCCGCGGCGCGGCGCCACCGTGCAGCCGGCCCGGCACTCTGTCTCACTGTGCGCGCTGCAGGCACACGCCGCACGCGTGTCTGTCAGTCGGTCTCTCTTTGAGCGCGGCGGCGCCAACGGGTTGAGCGAGTAGGTAGGGCGTCGTGTGGAGGGGTGTGCGCTCGGCGCGGGGTGCCTGGCAGGGGCGGAGAGGGAACGCCACTTCACGCTTAGCGGGTGGCACGTGATCATCCTGTCTGCCGCCCCCCCTTCCCCCACTTCGTTGTCGCTAAGTGGGAACAATTAAAATCGCGCCAACCGAGGCCGCTCGATGCACTGATCAATCTCCTCCTCTATACACGTCCTTGTCGGCTAAACGAGCAGCGTTGCGCATTCAGCTAGCTCTTTATTCGCACGAAGTAATGGCCGCTATCGACAGGGGATCTCAAGTTGATTCCGTATTTCTAGATTTCCGGAAAGCTTTTGACACCGTTCCTCACAAGCGACTTGTAATCAAGCTGCGGGCCTGCTGGGTATCGTCTCAGTTGAGCGACTGGATTCTTGATTTCCTCTCAGGAAGGTCGCAGTTCGTAGTAATAGACGGCAAATCGTCGAGTAAAACTGAAACGATATCAGGTGTTCCCCAGGGAAGCGTCCTGGGACCTCTGTTGTTCCTGATCTGTATAAATGACCTGTGTGACAATCTGAGCAGTTCTCTTAGGTTGTTCGCAGATGATGCTGTAATTTACCGTCTAGTAAGGTCATCCGAAGACCAGTCTCAGTTGCAAAGCGATTTAGAAAAGATTACTGTATGGTGTGGCAGGTGGCAGTTGACGCTAAATAACGAAAAGTGTGAGGTGATCCACATGAGTTCCAAAAGAAATCCGTTTTATTTCATTACTCGATAAATAGTACAATTCTCAGGGCTGTCAATTCAACTAAGTAATGGGTGTTAAAATTACGAACAGCTTCAGTTGGAAAGACCACATACATAAGATTGTGGAGAAGGCGAGCCAAAGGTTGCGTTTCATTGGCAGGACACTTAGAAGATGCAACAAGTCCACTAAAGAGACAGCTTACACTACACTCGTTCGTCCTCTGTTAGAATATTGCTGCGCGGTGTGGGATCCTTACCAGGTGGGATTGACGGAGGACATCTAAAGGGTGCAAAAAAGGGCAGCTCGTTTTGTATTATCACGTAATAGGGGAGAGAGTGTGGCACATATGATACGCGAGTTGGGATGGAAGTCATTAAAGCATAGACGTTTTTCGTCGCGGCGAGATCTATTTACGAAATTTCAGTCACCAACTTTCTCTTCCGAATGCGAAAATATTTTGTTGAGCCCAACCTACATAGGTAGGAATGATCATCAAAATAAAATAAGAGAAATCAGAGCTCGCACAGAAAGGTTTAGGTGTTCGTTTTTCCCGCGCGCTGTTCGGGAGTGGAATGGTAGAGAGATAGTATGATTGTGGTTCGATGAACCCTCTGCCAAGCACTTAAATGTGAATTGCAGAGTAGTCATGTAGATGTAGATGTAGATCTGACACTCCTGAAATTCGGAGCAGCGGCGTACTGAGGCGGTGGCGACACTGAACCCTCGCCGGCCCCCGCCCCTTCAGTTCTCCAAGAGCTTAATTACAGGCACAGTAGAGGCCGCAAAAAATAAATTCAAACAGGATACTGTTATTACTCAGCTTAGCCGCGAGTCCGTAGAAGGTAGTATACAGGGTGTTACAAAAAGGTACAGCCAAACTTTCAGGAAACATTCCTCACACACAAATAAAGAAAAGATGTTATGTGGACATGTGTCCGGAAACGCTAAATTTCCATGTTAGAGCTCATTTTAGTTTCGTCAGTAAAATGGCTCTGAGTTCTATTGGGACTCAACTGCTGAGGTCATAAGTCCCCTAGAACTTAGAACTACTTAAACCTAACCAACCTAAGGACAACACACACATCCATGCCCGAGGCAGGATTCGAACCTGCGACCGTATCGGTCGCGCGGTTCCAGATTGTAGCGCCAGCGGCCGGCAGTTTCGTTAGTATGTACTGTACTTCCTCGATTCACCGCCAGTTGGCCCAATTGAAGGAAGGTAATGTTGACTTCGGTGCTTGTGTTGACATGCGACGCATTGCGACTAGCATCAAGCACATCAGCACGTAGCATCAACAGGTTAGTGTTGATCACGAACGTGGTTTTGCAGTCAGTGCAATGTTTACAAATGCGGAGTTGGCACTTGCCCATTTGATGTGTGGATTAGCACGGGGCAATAGCCGTGGTGCGGTACGTTTGTGTCGAGAGAGATTTCCAGATCGAAGGTGTCCCGACAGGAAGACGTTCGAAGCAATTGATCGGCGTCTTAGGGAGCACGGAACATTCCAGCCTATGACTCGCGACTGGGGAAGAATTAGAACGACGAGGACATCCGCAATGGACGAGGCAATTCTTAAAGCAGTTGATGAAAACCCTAATGTCAGCGTCAGAAAAGTTGCTGCTGTACAAGGTAACATTGACCACGTCACTGTATGGAGAGTGCTACGGGAGAACCAGTTGTTTCCGTACGATGTACAGCGTGTACAGGCACTATCAGCAGCTGGTTGGCCTCCACGGGTGCACTTCTGCGAATGGTTCATCCAACAACGTGTCAATCCTCATTTCAGTGCAAATGTTCTCTTTACGAATGAGGCTTCATTCCAATGTGATCAAATTGTAAATTTTCCCAATCAACATGTCTGGGCTGACGAGAATCCGCGCGCAGTTGTGTAATCACGGCATCAACATAGATTTTCTGTGAACGTTTGGGCAGGCATTGTTGGTGATTTCTTGATCGGGCCCCATGTTCTTCCGCCTACGCTCAATGGAGCACGTTATAGTGATTTCATACAGGATACTCAACCTGTGCTGCTAGAACATGTGCCTTTACAAGTACGACACAAAATGTGGTTCATGCACGATGGAGCTCCTGCACATTTCAGTCGAAGTGTTCGTACGCTTCTCAACAACAGATTCGGTGACCGATGGATTGGTAGAGGCGGACCAATTCCATGGCCTCCACGCTCTCCTGACCTCATCCCTCTTGACTTTCATTTATGGGGGCATTTGAAAGCTCTTGTCTACGCAACCCCGGTACCAAATGTAGAGACTCTTCGTGCTCGTATTGTGGACGGCTGTGATAGAATAAGCTATTCTCCAGGGCTGCATCAGCGCATAAGGGATTCCATGCGACGGAGGGTGGATGCATGTATCCTCGCTAACGGAGGACATTTTGAACATTTCCTGTAACAAAGTGTTTGTAGTCACGCTGGTACGTTCTGTTGCTGTGTGTTTCCATTCCATGATTAATGTGATTTGAAGAGAAGTAATAAAATGAGCTCTAACATGGAAAGTAAGCGTTTCCGGACACATGTCCACATAACATATTTTCTTTCTTTGTGTGTGAGGAATGTTTCCTGAAAGTTTGGCCGTACCTTTTTGTAACACCCTGTATGTGACGTACAGTATGACTGATGAGCATTTCCACCCGGAATTTCCGAGTGTAAGTCGGACCTTCCTTGATCCGCCTTGGTGGGTCGTGTTGTCGGATTTCCTCCTACCTGTGCGCAGTGCAGCTCTCGTGAATGTCGTCCCGTGCAGATTCTTCATTGGCGCATTGGATGTCTCTGTCGGTGGAAGCTAGTTATCTGAAATTGCTGTCGGTCAACTTTGGGGTATCTATTTATTCGAAATTAACGTTCAGAATGCCGTAATATTACTTTTATTCCTATTAGATTAATAATGAAACACTCAGTCACAAACTACTCGTAACCGAGAGCATAGCTACCATCGAACAAGACAGGAAGAGCTCTTAACGCCGACTGCCGACTTTGGCGTGCAGTCCGTATCTCTTACTAGTTTCGTCACAGTTCGTGGATTTCCGATCAAATTCGTACTTACTAAGATATGCATTTGTTAATGAACGGGTGTGAATTTTAACGAGGCAAAATTATGATAAATAGTTTTAAACATCCAGAGGCTCCTCCTAGTACTCATGTTGTGATAAATAACTTTAATTATTAAATGTAAATAAATAAAATCGGTGACTTTGGCGCCAAGATGGCGGTACTTCCCGTCATTTATGTTTCACAGGCTGACGCTTGTTGCTAATGTCCAGCGCCGAGC
Organism: Schistocerca serialis cubense; assembly: GCF_023864345.2. Lineage (NCBI taxonomy): Eukaryota > Metazoa > Arthropoda > Insecta > Orthoptera > Acrididae > Schistocerca > Schistocerca serialis. The sequence goes on along the minus strand of NC_064647.1, from coordinate 80,983,337 downwards.
CCCACCCCACTACGTCGCTTCGTCACCTAGCCAGCCAGCGTGGGAAATGCTCTCCGATTCACGGCCGGCTACGGACTACAGCACTTCCTAACTATCGTGAATACATCAATAATTTAATTAACTGGTAAACATGTCCTCCTCACATAAGAGGCACCTTACAAGCTCTCCTACCGATATCTCAGCCTGCGAGACGAAGTCCTGCTGTGTTTCATTGAAACACAACCGGTGTCGAGGCCTAAAGCCGCATCATCGGGTGCCACAACGTTGAAAGGTCGTCGGAATACCCATCCATGTTAGTGATATTCACTATTCAGTGAACATTCTCAATGTGATGGTGAAAGAAAGGTAACGAAGACGTTCGTGCGGGCCACTTTCAGTTGGCCCAACACCGGGTTACCCTGCTGTCACACCGATGAAGGCAAGTTTTAAAACCCGGCTCCGTAACTGCAAGTTTCACCTATCGACAGCTTGTCCTAAATGCAAGGAACGCGTCTTTGTTACAGTGGCACTGTTAACAATAATCCCTGAACAGTATATTTTGACTGGAGCGGTGGGTATGCCTGTGACCTTTTAACGTTGTTGCACATGATGATGAGGGTTTAGGCCTCGAAACCGGTTGTTTTCAATAAACAAAAATTTCTCCAGCTTTTAGCGCAATTCTTCCTAACATCCTTGCAACAACCGCAGATGCACACAACATAAAATTTTCTCTATGCACAAGCAAGCAATTTGCAGCCTCGAAGCGAAGAGTATCGATCAACATCCAAGGAGCTTATGTACCACTTGCTGTCATTTCATAGGTATGAGCTCCTTTCCTCCTCGTATATATCTCTAAAACATTGCCATAAAACGTTTACTTAGGCCTATTAAACCACAATCTGTTCTACACTAGCCTAATGTACAAAGGGGAAATGCTGTTTCCAGAAATCTCTAAAAGTTCTAGACCCATTTACTTCAAATCTGTACTGATAGTCTAATAAATATTCGGACAGACATCAGCTACATACATATATTAAACAGCAAGTGTACAGTTTTTCTGTTAAAACTGACTTCAAGAAGAAAATGCTGTGGAATGTAAATGGGCCTTTTTTTCCTTTCTCGCAATAGGTTTTAAACACAGTAGTAGCGCATTTAAACCAATAGGTAAACTGTTTCTCCCAAATACATTGCTTATATACGCACATAAAAACAAGTTTTGCACCACCTCGGTTTGGAGAGTTCCGGAACCTGTACAGAAAATTGGAATAAAGATCAACACCATCATCTTCGCCCTTTTTATTGCTCATGAAAACCACACATTGCATGTTATACCACCATACAGCGAGATCTTCAGAAGTGGTGGTCCAGATTGTTGTACTCACCGGTACCTGTAATATCCAGCAGCACGTCCTCTTGCATTGATGCATGCCTGTATTCGTCGTGTCATACCATCCACAAGTTCATCAAGGCACTGTTCGTCCAGATTGTCCCACTTCTCAACGACGATTCGGCGTAGATCCCTGAGAGTGGTTGGTCGGTGACGCCGTCCATAAACAGCCCTTTTCAATCCATCCCAGGCATGTTCGATAGCTTTCATGTCTGGAGAACATGCTGGCCACTCTAGTCGAGCGATGCCGTTATCCTGAAGTAAGTCATTCACAAGATGTGTACGACGGGGGCGCTAATTATCGCTCATGAAGACGAATGCCTCGTCAATATGCTGCCGATACGGTTGCACCATCGGTCGGAGGATGGCATTCACGTATCGATCAGCCTTTACAGCGCCTTCCATGACCACCAGCGATGTTCGTTGGCCGCACAAAATTCCACCTCAAAACAGCAGGGAACCTCCACCTTGCTGCACTCGCTGAACAGTGTGTCTAAGGTTTTCAGCCTGACACGTCTCCGATGATTGTCTGGTTGAAGGCATATCTGTGAAGAGAACGTGATGCCAGTCCTGAGCGGTCCATTCAGCATGTTGTTAGGCCCGCCTGTACCGCGCTGCATGGTGTTGTGGTTGAAAACATGGACCTCACCATGGACGTCGGGAGTGAAGTTGCGCATCATGCAGCCTATTGCGCACGGTTTGAGTCATAACACTACGTCCTGTGGCTGTACGATGAGCATTATTCAACATGATGGAGTTGCTGTCAGGGTTTCTCGGTGCCATAATCCGTAGGTAGAGGTCACCCACTGTAGTAGTAGCCCTTAGGCGGCCTGAGCGAGGCATATCATCGACAGTTCCTGTCTCTCTGTATCTCCTCCACGTCCGAACAACATCGCTTTGGTTGACTCCGAGATGCCTGGGCACTTCCCATGTTGAGAGCCCTTCCTGACACAAAGTAACAACGTGGACGCGATCAAATTGCGGAATTGATCGTCTACGCATGGTTGAACTGCAGACAACACGAGCCGTGTACCTCCTTCCTGGTGGAATGACTGGAACTGATCGGCTGTCAGACCTCCTCTGTCTAATACGCGCTGCTCATGCATGCTTGTTTACATCTTTAGGTGAGTTAGTGACATCTCTGAATAATCGGAGGGACTGTGTCTGTGATACAATATCCACAGTCAACGACTGTCTTCAGGAGTTCTGGGAACCGGGGTGATGGGTGATGCAAAACTTTTTGAAACAAATAATATAATTGGGAGAAACAATTAATCTGTTGGTTTAAATGCGCTACTATCGTAGTTAAAATACCATATATAAGCACGAATTCTGAAGACAACAATTTCCTACTTTGTTTCCTTCCTCGCAATCGATTATAAAAGAAGGGGAGTACATTGCGAAAATTTTATTTTGAGGGATTATTGGCTTACGATTAGAAAACTATTACGCAATCTGAATCGTCCGATACTGTGTAATAATTTCCGTTCACAAACTAAAACTATGCGAAATATTGCCACTGAAATAACTATCCTCACAGATCGTCTGGAGGGTTCTCTGCCATAATATCTGTCATACTCCGTATACCAATGATTCCACCCGATTAACCCAATCACTTTAAGCGTATCAAAGTTTCGTTTGCAGCAACAATGAAGAAGGCTCGATGCGAGACGTTCAAGGACGTTGTAGCTTATTTATGATCAGTGTTTTTACCATGGTCAATTGTGTGTGAACATTCGCTGCTATTTTAGAAAGCCAGTACAGGCTCCTACCACACAGTATCCTAAAAATAAAAATGTATATTCCGAAGTTTTTAACTGTATTGTATAGAAAGCATTAAAAATAGTGTTAGAAACAATAAATAGTAAAAACGAAAACGAATAAGTCTCTTTGATTGATGTTCTGCATAATTTGTTATAATTTTGAGTTCTATAGCTTCAAAGTGGGCGGGTGGCAACAAGGAGCCAAATCAGCTCGCTTAAGCAGTAAGTGTCTGAGGTATCAAAGATCGGCCAACAAGTGATCAAGCAGAATATACTATTTGACCGAAGGGTTCCGATTTTTGCCGATTTGTGCTGACTAAGGATAGGCCCGAAACTGAACTTAGAGTGCTTCAGTCAGTCATGCATGAAATGCAAAGCAGATGTATAACACCATTTCATCTGTGTTCAATTTCTTGTCAGGAAACATTTTAGGCGAAAGCTGTGTACCTTGTCCCAAGAAGTTCGCGTTTGACATTGTTACTAGATCCAGCAATAATGATGGTAGCTGCTTTCAAGTTCCAGGTGAAAGAGTTAATTAAGAACACTCACACAGTTTCCCATTTGGATATTTTAAGGATTTTTTTCCAATGTGGGATAAAACGACACGTAATCATCCAGTGCCGCAAATTGCCCATCTAATGGATTTCGGCGCAACAAAAATTGATTTTGAGTATGTCGTATAATTACTGACGGAATTAAAAAAAATTAAAATGCTCTCATATTATACTCATAATCTCACGTTGAAGGTTGAACACAGTAAGTGAGTATCAAAGTTACAAACTGGGTGTATGACTTGATGGAGCGTTAACTCACGCCGCGCAAGTTATTCGGACTCTATTCATCCAGTGTAGCTGACAGACCTCAGCCTTCCACTTAACCTCCTCCCCCCATCCCTATACACACGTACAATCAATAATGAAAGCAAGAAGGTTTATTGTTTACTACATTTCGCTGTTCATAGAGTAAATTTTCATCATCAGGCATTATGTTTTAATTTATTGCTTTGTTGCTATTAATTGCGCTCACAATCAAGTTTGCAAACGTTACCCGCTTGTAGGCCTATAACTGAATTTACTTGTAAAATTACGTCACTGTACGACACATAGTCCAGTATTATGAAAAGGATAGATTACTGCTCACCATATAATGGAAATGGCGAGTCGCAGACAGGAACAACAAGAAGACTGCTAAACAAGTAAGGTCTCGGCCGAGGCCAACCAGAGACAGAGGACATGTGTGTGAGAGTTCCCATAAATATATGTATGTGTGTGTATGTTGTCCAATCGAGAAAAACGCTTTTTGCCGAGAACTTCGGTGTTTAGTGGTCTTTTTGTTGCGCCTGTCTGCGACTCAACATTTCCACTAAATAATCAAAATATCCACGGGTGTACTGCCGGTCTACATTGTCCAACGGGCACAATATTTCGGCGATCATACATGTCGCCATCATCAGGTGAACTGAGCTCAGTCCGTCAGTTCACCTGATGATGGCGACATGTATGATCGCCGAAATATTGGACACTGTAGACCGGCAGTACACCCGTGGATATTTTGAGTATCATATACACCGGGAGAAACTCAAGAATCACATTTCCACCAAATGGTGAGTAGCAATTTATCCTTTGCGTAATATTGTCGTTACTGACATTATTCCTCTCGGATTTTCCGTTGTTTGATTACGACACATAATCCAGAAGATATAAGCTCATGCGAGATAAACTAGCATGTTTAAAAACAGTGTTGTTTTATACATGGGAGTCCAAGTCTTTAAAGAATCTGGGGGGGGGGGGGGGGGGTATTGTCATCTCAAGAGTAAGATACAGATTTTGTGTTTTTTTGGAAAGTTTTTCCAACCTGTGATTTATGAATCAAATGAATTTTGTGGTTCCAGGGACCTTCTCACGTCTCAGACATCCGTGATGTGTGTACGCAGACTGAAGTGACGAACTAAAATTTGTACCAAGGTCGGGATTCGAACCCAGGTCTCCTGCTATAGACACGCTACTCTCCCAGGTTTTTAGAATTTTTTGCTGTAGACCCAGCAGGAGAGCCGGATTCGAATCTCGAATCGTCACTTCACTCTGCATATGTACATTATAATTAATGTGCAGCAGTGATACATTTATGTAGTTGTGTATAACATTTTTTATCAGTATTGTCTACTTAAGTAGTATTTTTCAATGAAATAAAATTACAGAAAATTACTAAGCGACACTAGAAAAAATTTCCGAAAAGTAGTTTTTTCGGAAGAGGGCGGGATGGGGTGAGGGGAGTAGAACTTCGGCAATTCTTTGAAGTGTGCAGGATCACCGCACTATGGCTCTGATTTTGACATACAGCCGGGTTCGCACACGAAACTGAATTGGCGCCAGAGCTGGTGACACGCCACACTGCAGTGGCAACATGAGCTGACGCAGCAGACTCTACAATGTAGGACAAATTTCGGTATGGCCGCAGCTGAGGCGATTCAGGGTGGCATTAATGTTATATCGGTACTGTAAGTTATTACATTACATCTGAGGTAAGAAATTCAAGGAAAAGACTGTCTGGTTCTTGGTTACGAAAACGTATTTCGCTCAAAAATAAAACGGGAGCAACAAACACAATTACACTCGAAGCAGAAAATGCTGTCTGCTGTGGCAAGCAAGTGTTAGCTTGTAAATATCCTCTATAGACACACTACTGTTCTATGGTTTTAGAATTTTATTGTTATTCGTTTATGTACGCAATCAGAACATTTTTAATTTTTCCTTTTGCAAATGTCACTTCCTACTCTGGCGCTATTTCTTGCATACAATCCACCATTTACACAGAGCTCTGTACAACTTTCAGACCACGATCTTTATAAGAGTCCACTGACTGGTTCTATATTTATTTTATTTATTTATTAGTTGAGTAGCCGGCGTTGACCAGGTATGTATTTCTTCCAGTCTTCTATTACTTCATCTCCTTCTTCACCGTCTTTCTGTTCATCTCTTGTTCCCTCATCTCCGTCCCCCTCCGCCCTTCCCCCCCCCCCCCCCCACCCCCGTCTCCGTCCATCTCCTCCTCTTTCCTTTCTCTGTCCATCTGCTCCCCCCAACCCCTTTTCTGAGTCTTCATGCGGCAGTATTACGGCATCAACAGCGAAAAATGTAGTAAACAATAAACTCTTTTCGTTTCATCATTCTGTGTGGGTTGCCGGCGGAAAAGGTTCCGTAGATGTTTGAAATTATGTGTGAAGTTTGTTGCAACTGAATGAATTCTGCCGTTCTCAAATACTGGTTGAATGACGTACAGGTAATCCCACGTCCACCCTATTGATATGTAGGTGTTTCTTACCCCAATAGCGAATCTTTTCAGTCAGTGAGCGACATGAGTACCAAGTTCGGTAGAAATCAGTCCACTGCTTCTCTAGGAAATATGGAACAAATGTACACCTTAAGGCAAGAAAAATGGGCCACTACTGAGAGCATCAACATAATGTAGTTGTGTCGCACGTCCTCTAAATCTATGCAGTATAGTTGTTTGGCTATACACAATAGTTACCACAAGAGGCAGCTAGAGAGCACTGCTCATTATGGCAGTCAGTCCAGATGTAAACTAATACCACAGTACAACAAATATTAGAAACTTGTTATTAGACATGAGATCCTTGTAAATTAAATGTCATTACAATAACACTTCTGAATTCTTATCACACTCATTAAATGAGAGCTTTTGTTCATGATCTGAATTTGACTCACTGTTAACCAAACAAAGCTTGCGTGTCTGATCGAGACACGACTACGCATAATTTCACCAGTACTGGTTTACAACGCCGAATGTCTGAACCTGGAAATAAATGACGATACGTTCAGCACTGCACCAAAAACCGCATGGAGCTTATATTGCCCCTGAGAAGTAACCACAAAAGGTATGTAATAAAAGTGCAACGCAGAAGCGTTAAATGTCATGAAGTAAAGTTATAGTGAAGAATGGGCAGAAGAATTCAGTATCTATATGAATTGTTAACTAAGCGAAATCATATATCAGCTATTAAATATGTTCACCAATAGAGTGATATTCAAATCTGAAAAAACGATAAAAATTATTTTTACCTGACAGAGATTTGAACCTGTGATGACCTCAACCCACAGGAAAAATAATTATCAAAATCTGAACTGTGAAGTCATCCAAAATTCTAGTTGGAAAACCACACTCTTTGTTATACTTCTCAATTGGTCACGATCCCACTTTGTTTATGAACTGAAAACTCTAATATTCACGAGAAACTGCTCTGAAATTAACCTGAACCGACAAAATTGTGTATATATTCTCTGAAACTTCAAAGACATCTAAGACAATATCTGAAAGGAATTAGAAAAAGTGACAAAATTTCGTGAATCACACACAATACTGTTAATAATTGCATGAACACTTGGGGGGGGGGGGGGGGGGTTCACCGTACATCTACCCACTTTTGAGTGTAATCAGTGTCTCTTAATACTATGACTCGTAGCAATACAATATCAAAAACTTTTATTACTGGGTAAACAGTCCCTACGTGATTTGACAGCTGACATTTATAATTCACGCTCACGCCAGGAAATGCACCAATAAGGGAATAGCAACTTTTACGTTATTGGTCAGAACGCAAGCAATTATGGCGGTCGCCTTAATTTTCGCGCGAAGCCATATTTCGCGACAAAATACTCTTATTAGTCACTGTTATATATCTAGTCTCATAACAATACATAAAACTACATAATATAACTACAATAATTTTGACATGCAAGGAGAATTAGTTCTAATGAGAGGAAGAAGTTTATATTTACTGGTGTTTCAACAATGACTACCAGGCAACTTTTAATTCACTGATTGTAATTTTATTTTCGTTAGCAGAAAGCAAACATAAACTAAACAAAGAATTATCTGAATAGAGTCTGTAATTCTTATACTTTTAATAGAGAAAGAAAGTTTCTAGGTCAAGGGGTTGCGTTTGGCGAAATCTCTAAACTTTTTGTTGCATACGAAGTGTTGCGTTGGGCAGCACGATGTCGGCGGGTTATGATGATGAGAGCAGGATACAGGCAGTTCCGCTGGTTAATCTCCTCCGGCGAAACGCAAATAAAGTTCCGGCACAGCTGTATCATTAACCCCGTAGTGATTAACAAACCACAAGACGCCAGTATACGACCGTTGTTGACATGTCCTCTCTTACAAAGTACATTACGTAGAGATCGCTCTATTTTACACTTTATGCACTGTACGTGACGCTATCGTCCATAATTACACAGTTCGTCACATTCATATAGTCTTAGCCAGAAATACACAGTTCATAGAATTGTTCTTGTGTGTGAAGCACACCGTAAACAATGTCCACTCTGTTGTCGCATTTCAAACTTCGACAACGTCACTGAAAGTCATTTATATTGCACTGTTAATTAAAGTCTTCACTTTCACGGCTTGATAGGATAGACAACAGTTCCACCACCCAAAACCAATACCAGCAAAGTTCATTCGCATAAAAGCACTGTTCGTGTCGGCCACAACAAAGTATTGTTAGCGGCACTTTCACAGACCGGTTTATTTGCTCTTAAAGTTCGCTGGCGATGGCATTACATACCACAGTGGTAAAGAGAATTAACAATCTGATAGTTCGGTATCACTGTCCATACAATTACATATGCTTTTCATAAATCACAGTGCCATTTTTCCGCGCACGCTTCACAGACACACCATCCACCATCCCCTCTACTACACAACAACCTTTCGACTATCGATATCACTATCGCTGTCCCTTGTCCATAGATGTTATATCGTTATCGTAAATTACATAAATCTTTATAAATGTTATTGATTGCATTTTTCACAATTAATACTATTCCAAAAGAGAACTTTACAAACTTTACCACAGGTACAAAGCAAGAAACATATTTATCCATTGGCAAACGAAATAATCACAGTTACATCTTTACATTTAAAAACCACATTAGAATGTTACATAATCACAATTAGAAATGCCCATATGAAGAAAAGAAAAAGAATAGAAATCTAAATAAAATCGCGAGAAAAAAAATTATATTCGTAATTAGCAATGCCTTCACAAACTCGGCACCTTTTGTTACTGTCTTACAGCTACGAGTAGACATGAAATATGTATTATTTCTTTATGAGTAGCGATATGTGCACATGTCCGACTAGCGGTAACACAACGAATAGTTCTATGCTGCCCGCGACTCCAAGCTCACGTACATCATCGGTTTTGACCTCAGACAAAGTGGTGTCATTTACCAAATTCCCTTTCACTATTAGGGAGGATCACGACTTTCGTAGAGACCTGGAGGAGTTTGGCATCGTGAAGAAAAAACGAAGTGGTGGGTCACTATTATGCTGAATGGTTCAAATACAGAGAAAATTGGAGATGGAAGTCCAGTGTCTACATTTTCAAAATGTCAATGTCACCTAAAATAAGACCTTACATGACGATTGGTTCGTGAACTAAAGTAACATTACTAGTGTAAGAAAGCTTACTAGAGACAGAGTTTCTGGAAGCAGCGACTTCAGCCCCTGGCTGCCAAAACTAATTCAACTCTGTTCCAGTCACTAGCGAATGGACATGTCTGATGTTGATTTGGAACTACGGCATAGTCCTGCGTTGTTTGCTTGACGTTTCTGGAGGTCAAGAGGATATGTTTTTGGCTGTGAAAAATGCTACCCCCTGTGGGAATCGAACCCACAACTTAGGCACTTCAATCTAGCCTGAGTCCAACAACCAAAATTTACATGTGTCAGCATCATGTCTTTGTCATAATGATGTGAGCAGCACAAGGTACGGTAAATTTTGACTTACATTTGAGCTATTGTTTTGACAACCTATTCGTGGCCTAGTAGTCAGCTTCATGCTGTGTGAACACAAAGCAGTGATACCAAACCCATCTTTTTCCTTTCTTTTTTAAACCGTATTCCGTCTGTCTGCTAGGAGCATCAGTGTGACAGGAGGTCAGATAGAGTTTCGTTCATTTTCTAACCAGGCAGTAATAGAGAAATCTTGAAGACAAGTGTTTGTCAAAGGGCTCGTGGGTGTCCGTCAGCCAGAGGCCGCTTGATACAGACTGGCACAGCTCAGGTGATCGCATCAGGCACAGAGCCCATGGCCTCCAACGGACTTAAGGGTTAATGCAGTGGAGACAATGCGAAACAACTGTGCCTTGTATGGAGTGATTTCTATCGAAAAAGACAAGCTGTATCATTTCAAGTACGAATCGTTTTGAGATAAATTAATCAAATGGCTCTGAGCACTATGGGACTTAACTTCTGAGGTCATCACTCCCCGCCGGCCCATGTGGCCGAGCGGTTCTAGGCGCTTCAGTTTGGAACCGCGAGACCGCTACGGTCGCAAGTTCGAATCCTGCCTCGGGCATGGATGTGTGTAATGTCCTTAGGTTAGTTACGTTTAAGTAGTTCTAAGTTCTAGGGGACTGATGACCTCAGCAGTTAAGTCCCATAGTGCTCAGAGCCGTAGCAGTCACGGGGTTCCAGACTGTAGCGCCTAAAACCGCTCGCCCACTGCGGCCGGCAAAAATTAATCACCACAAAAGGAAGGCACATACGCGTTGATGAAGAATATTCTGCGATTTGGTACTATGGTCAACGATAATGTATCCGATAATTCGTGTGATACTTACCTTCAGTAGTTATATTGAGGTTTAAAGAAAGGAAGGAGTGTTACGATACAACGCCTCATCGAAAACGAGATTAGACAGGAAGTGAAATCTCGAACTGGGAGGATGGGGAAAGCAGTGGTCTGCGCCCTTTCAAGGGATTCATCCTCGAATTTGCCATGATAGATTTAAGAAGGTCACCATAAAGTTGAAACAGTGTAGACTGATGGCAATTGTTATGGTAACTTCATAAAGAGAAAATAATGGGTAAGCGATAGCAAAGATTATCTCAAATGATGGTCTGTCTACATGTATTTTTATTGATATACATGTGGTGGCATAAAGAAGGTGTTTTGTTTTGCGAACTGCTTCGCAGGGACGTGTCCCTCGCAGTTCACATTTGTTGGCAACAAATGAGATTCCTTGCAGTTGCAGGGTAACAAGTGAGACCTGGAAGACATCACAAAGGAGCTTGGTTGGCAAATGTGCCTACTGGATGTCCTATAATCTGGCACTTGCATGTGTTTACCTTTCTCGCACCTTACCGATTAACCATCAAGAAACTTACTTTTTGCTTTCATTTTTTTGTTTTGCTTTAGCGACTGCGATTTAAATGTGGCTTAATTCAGAATCAGCAAGTCGTTACACGCGTGGGATTGAAAAACTACTTGCGCATCATCAGACAGTTTTCGATAACGAGATGTAATACATTGTTTACAATTTCTCTGATATTTGTGTCTGTTTTGTTCAGTGGCTTAATGGGAAACGCTGTTAATATGCACTACACTAATACAACTGTTGCCTCACTATAATACCATACAATGAATGTCTGTCTTAATGAAAACGTGAAGTCTTGTGTCATACTCAAGTAGCTTTGCCAGGCTACAACATAAATTCGAAAATGTGGCAGAGAATGGTTGCTGAATGAAACACAGTTAAGAGAGTAGTGATACGATATTCAACAGCAGTTCTACAGTATTTCTTGTTTGTTACCTCTTGATCTGCTGGTTACTCAATGTACCGGGCCGTCTAATGATGATAAAATTTCTAAAGATGCCTTTCTGGATTAGGTGTAGCTGTTTGTAGCTCTGTCAAAGGGGAGGTAAAATGTTACTCTCGCGCGAGTTTCGAACTGAAAGCTACTGACTGTTACTTTTTACGGCTCGTCGACATTTTCATGGAGCAAGTGACCAACTGCAGCGTGCATCACCCCCACCTTCTCCTTCTGATGGGTGACACAGATAATTCGCAATGTAGAAAACGAGATCAGTTGTTGTTGCCGAGTGAAACTAATGTAACCTGTCTGTAAACATATGTATATTTGATAAGTCGATGGCACATCAAAGTGGAATTCATTCAGAATTTTTCATTGGTATACCACGAATATATCAAGAGAATATTGGAAGATAATTCTCTGTCATGCTGGGAAGTAACAAAACTATCATAGCGTCACCAGACGCGTTCCATTATGTTGTCATGACCCCATCATAGTCGTAGCAGAACTATTATGTTTCTACAGGCAATGTCCTACGTGAGTGGGCTAACAATGTAGGAGTGTAACTTGAGACTCAACAACGAAACGGCTTAATTACTTTTCCTACGACGTCATGAGGAGAATTCCAGTGTTTGTGGCGCAGGAGACGAATGGAAAACTGCACAACCATTGTAATATATACGAAAAAAATAAACGTAACACACTGAGTTGAAGATACATTTCATTGACATTGACATGTACCTTGTTCCAACGTCATGAAGTACCCCGAAATATATTACCTTCTGACATCAAACCAGCATGAGTTTGGAAAGCATCACTCTTGTCACACACATTTGGCACATTATTTGCACGACGAACTGCGTACAGGGGCTCTCAAATTCATACCGTATTTATAGAATTCCTAAAAGGCTATTGATGTTCTGATAAGCGGCTTCTAACCGCATTGCTTTCTTATGGACTAGCCGGATGCTGTGACCGAGCGGTTCTAGGCGTTTCGTCCGGAACCGCGCTGCTGCTGCGGTCGCAGGTTAGAATCCTGCCTCGGGCATGGATGTGTGTGATGTCCTTACGTTAGTTAGGTTCAAGTACTTCTAATAGTTCTAAGTCTAGGGGACTGATGAGCTCAGATGTTATGTCCCATAACGCTTAGAGCCATTTGAACCATTTTTTTCTTTCCTGTGGACTACCATCTCAGCTGTGTGGCTGGATTCGTGATTTACTGTCTGAAAGGACACAGTTCGCGGTAACAGACGGGAACATCACCTGGCCAAATGGAAGTGATGAGTGTGATCCGCAAATAAAGTAACGTAGACCTTCTCCTATTTATAATACATATAAACTATGTAGCAGACAATCAGAACATTTCTCCTAGATTTGTGGCAGGTAATACAGCCGTCTAGAAAACCCCTCAGAAGAGCAAACCGAAATGCAAAATGTTGTTGAAAATATATCTTGACGGTGCAAAACATGATAATTGACCCTAAACAGGTCATCAGTCCCCTAGAACTTAGAACTAGTTAAATCTAACCAACCTAAGGACATCACACACATCCGTGCGCGAGGCAGGATCGAACCTGCGACGGTAGCATCCATTATCGATCAGCCACCAAGAAAGTTACTTTTTCTTTTCTTTTGCTTGTTTTGTTTTGGTTACTGCGTTTTAAATGCGGCTTAACTCAGCAAGTCGCTACATGCGTGGGATTGAAACACTACCTGCGCATCGTCATACAGTTTTCGATAACGAGATGGAATAGATTGGTGTATGAATACCAAACGAATTCCGTTAAAGTTTGCTGACATGATAAATCAGTCACACTTAACGGTTGTCGATTACGAACAACTTAAATTGGAATTCCCATACGGAAAACATTGTGGAGAAGGAAACCTAAATACTGCGTTTTATTCGTAGAATACATAGAAGATGCAACAAATCAGTTACCTCCTACAACATACTTGTCCGTTCTCTTCACGAGAATTCCTGCGCTGTGTGGGATCCCTAAAAGTTAGGACTGGCGGAGGACATCTAAAAAGTTCAAAGAACTGCCACTCGTTTTCTATTATCAAGAAGTAGGGGAGATTGTGTCACGGATATGTTAAATGAGTTAGGATGGAAATCTTTGAAACATTGGTGTTTTACGTTGCGGCGAAGCGTTTTCACTAAATTCCTCGAGTCAACATCCTCCGCTGAATGCCAGGATATTTTGTTTACCCATACATACATAGAACATGGCTATTGTGATAAGAGACGACAGTGCTTGCACAGTAAGGTTTAATTGTTGATCATTTGAACGCGCTTTGTGAGAATGGAGCGGTAGAGAAATAATGTGATAGTGGTTCAAAGAACTCCCTGCCAAGCAGTTAACCGTGAATTGCAGACTATTCATGCAGATGTGACTGCAGATGTCAAAGGAGGGGTAGCAGGAAGAAGGGAGGGATCTATGAATGAATGGGAGTGCAGAAGTGCAAAGTAAAAGGGCGAAAAGCTTGCAAAGTATTCCTTACTTAGACGTATGTCACAGTTCGTTTTACCTTAGAACAGAGAGAGAAGGAAGCAATGATTTCAGAATGAGGAATGGATTATAGGTAAGAGTATATCAAAGAATACGGTTTAATAGGTTTTGAGAAGAATGATAGATGACAGTAAAGAAAGCAGAAATTAAACGAGAACGTATAGTTTCATTTTTAATGTTTTGGGAGACTGGAGTAGAAGGGCAATTGAGGTGATGATGTAAGAAAGGTGAGAGACAGAGAGAGAGAGAGAGGGGGGGGGGGGGGGATGGTGGAGAAATTAACAATGAATAAATGTAACGCGAAATCGTTTGCATAATTTTTGGAAGGCGGAGGGTGTGTTAATAGACTGTTGGGAAGAGAGAGATGTATTTGAAATAAAACAAAATACTTTTAATCTGTCCATCTAAATATTACTTTGTAAGCATCTAGACAGGGTATAAATAAAATAAAAATAATATTTAACAGACTGTATTTTCAAAACAAACTGACTTGACTTAATAGGGCAACTCAAAGAAAACTGAGACTTTTTTTTTTCTTAAAGTGATCTTTTACAGCCTCTCAGTGAGGAAAAATGAAGAAAACGACGACATAACAAAACGTTTGAAGGACTCTGATATTTTATCAAGAATCCCACACTATTTTGTACTTCTATCATGCGTCTTGCCACAGAATCTGTAAGGCGTCGAACTTAACAGCCCGAAGCAGCAGCTTCCCCCTAGGCTTCAAGAACTCAGTCCCAAAGATCGTCAGCCGTAGTTGGTTGGTTTTACAGGAAGTTCTCTGTTAAGCTCCTGGTGACGTCAGCCCACATGTTTTCCATACGGTTTGTATCAGCGGTCCATGGCGGCCAGTCCATGGCGTTGATGGTCCCTCTTGCAGTGTGTACGTACCACCATGCTGTCTGTAGCTGGCCTGTCAGCTCGGCTGTCCCAAGGCTCTCGAGCCGCGTTGTACTATAAACTAAAAGCAACTACAGATATGTTGCTATAACATAAGCAGGCACGTCTATTGCTGACCTTTCATTCAAATATTTAACGGAAAATAAGCTAAGAACACACTCATGATAAATCAAACAATGGAATATCCAGGATGGAATGTAACAATATTTTGAGAAGCGGAGATGCTGAGTCACAGATAGGCACAACAAAAAAGACTCGCACAATTATAGCTCTCGGTCGTTAAGGCCTTCGTCACCAATAGACAGGGACTGTCAGTGTGGTTTCAGTAGCCTGAGACTGCAATCGTTTGTGTGACTCGCGTTTGCGTGTGTGTGTGTGTGTGTGTGTGTGTGTGTGTGTGTGTGCGCGCGCGCGCGCGTGTGCGTATGTCTGTCTATTGTTCACGAACGGTCGAAAGCTATAATTGTGAGAGTTTTTTTGTTGTGCCTATCTGTGAGTAGCAACTTTCCTTCTCGTAATATTGTTGTTGTTGTTGTTGTGGTCTTCAGTCCTGAGACTGGTTTGATGCAGCACTTCATGCTACTCTATCCTGTGCAAGCTTCTTCATCTCCCAGTACCTACTGCAGCCTACATCCTTCTGAATCTGCTTAGTGTATTCATCTCTTGGTCTCCCTCTACGATTTTTACCCTCCACGCTGCCCTCAAGTACTAAATTGGTGATCCCTTGATGCCTCAGAACATGTCCTACCAGCCGATCCCTTCTTCTAGTCAAGTTGTGCCACAAACTCCTCTTCTCCCCAATCCTATTCAGTAACTCCTCATTAGTTATGTGATCTACCCATCTAATCTTCAGCATTCTTCTGTAGCACCAAATTTCGAAAGCTTCTATTCTCTTCTTGTCCAAACTAGTTATCGTCCATGTTCCACTTCCATACATGGCTACACTCCATACAAATATTTTCAGAAACGATTTCAGATTTCATAAGTGATCAGTTTAGGTGGCAACCTCGCCAAATAATTGTGTATACGTGGTACATCATTCACATTTTGAGCACTCATAAAGTGTACTCAGTGTCTCAGAAACAACAAGTTCTGTACGACAGAAGTTACGTTCTGCTGAAGCACTTCATTTACATCGCAATACTACAAGACTACTCACTAATTCACAGCTAAGTGTTTTGTAAAGGGTTTACAGAATCGCTTCAGTTTCTCGACCGTTCCACTCACGTACGAAGCTCGGGGAAAACGAACACCGGAATCTTTTTGTGTGAGTTCTAATTTGTCTTATGTTATTAAAGTTTCAATATCATCCTTTGTACAGCAGTGGCAACAAAAAGTGTTTCCATTCGTAGGAGAAAGATGGTTGATGAAATAACGTGCCGCAGTGAAAAAGCGTTTGCTTTCATATTGCGTCCGCAACTCGTCCTACTGCCCCTCCTGCCCACAGCATCAAGGGAAGAGGGGAAGAAAAAAAGAAAACATCCGCGACACCACCTCCCCTCGTTCGCTATACTACAACATCGGCTGCCTTCTTTGAACGTTTTCGATGTCCTCCGTCAATCGCGTCAGGTAATGATTGCACAGTTCTCAACAGTATTCCAGAAACGGTCGAACAACCGTAGTGCTGGCAGTCTCTTTGGGGGCTCTAAGGGTTGTTCTACACTCCTGGAAATGGAAAAAAGAACACATTGACACCGGTGTGTCAGACCCACCATACTTGCTCCGGACACTGCGAGAGGGCTGTACAAGCAATGATCACACGCACGGCACAGCGGACACACCAGGAACCGCGGTGTTGGCCGTCGAATGGCGCTAGCTGCGCAGCATTTGTGCACCGCCGCCGTCAGTGTCAGCCAGTTTGCCGTGGCATACGGAGCTCCATCGCAGTCTTTAACACTGGTAGCATGCCGCGACAGCGTGGACGTGAACCGTATGTGCAGTTGACGGACTTTGAGCGAGGGCGTATAGTGGGCATGCGGGAGGCCGGGTGGACGTACCGCCGAATTGCTCAACACGTGGGGCGTGAGGTCTCCACAGTACATCGATGTTGTCGCCAGTGGTCGGCGGAAGGTGCACGTGCCCGTCGACCTGGGACCGGACCGCAGCGACGCACGGATGCACGCCAAGACCGTAGGATCCTACGCAGTGCCGTAGGGGACCGCACCGCCACTTCCCAGCAAATTAGGGACACTGTTGCTCCTGGGGTATCGGCGAGGACCATTCGCAACCGTCTCCATGAAGCTGGGCTATGGTCCCGCACACCGTTAGGCCGTCTTCCGCTCACGCCCCAACATCGTGCAGCCCGCCTCCAGTGGTGTCGCGACAGGCGTGAATGGAGGGACGAATGGAGACGTGTCGTCTTCAGCGATGAGAGTCGCTTCTGCCTTGGTGCCAATGATGGTCGTATGCGTGTTTGGCGCCGTGCAGGTGAGCGCCACAATCAGGACTGCATACGACCGAGGCACACAGGGCCAACACCCGGCATCATGGTGTAGGGAGCGATCTCCTACACTGGCCGTACACCACTGGTGATCGTCGAGGGGACACTGAATAGTGCACGGTACATCCAAACCGTCATCGAACCCATCGTTCTACCATTCCTAGACCGGCAAGGGAACTTGCTGTTCCAACAGAACAATGCACGTCCGCATGTATCCCGTGCCACCCAACGTGCTCTAGAAGGTGTAAGTCAACTACCCTGGCCAGCAAGATCTCCGGATCTGTCCCCCATTGAGCATGTTTGGGACTGGATGAAGCGTCGTCTCACGCGGTCTGCACGTCCAGCACGAACGCTGGTCCAACTGAGGCGCCAGGTGGAAATGGCATGGCAAGCCGTTCCACAGGACTACATCCAGCATCTCTACGATAGTCTCCATGGGAGAATAGCAGCCTGCATTGCTGCGAAAGGTGGATATACACTGTACTAGTGCCGACATTGTGCATGCTCTGTTGCCTGTGTCTATGTGCCTGTGGTTCTGTCAGTGTGATCATGTGATGTATCTGACCCCAGGAATGTGTCAATAAAGTTTCCCCTTCCTGGGACAATGAATTCACGGTGTTCTTATTTCAATTTCCAGGAGTGTATAACCCAACGTTTGTCTCACCTTCGTCACAACATGTGCTTTTTTCCAGTTATGTTTTTTTTTATATATATTTGTAACCGCTAGGACTTTCGTTTGGTCTATAAATCTCACTTTTTTTCTTTACTTTCAGATTTCTGGAAATTTACACATTTTATTGTTTAGGGTCAATTGTCACCTTTTGCACCATAAATATATATTTTCCACTTCATTTTGCAGTTCGCTTTACCGAGCGAGGTGGCGCAGTGGTTAGACACTGGACTCGCATTCGGGAGGACGACGGTTCAATCCCGCGTCCGGCCATCCTCAATTAGGTTTTCGGTGATTTCCCTAAATCGCTCCAGGCAAATCCCGGGATGATTCTTTTCAAAGGGCACGGCCGACTCCCTTCCCCGTCCTTCCCTAATCCGATGAGACCGATGACCTCGCTTTCTGGTCTCCTTCCCCAAAAAACCCAATCCAACCCAATTTGCTTTGCTCTTCTGAGGAGTTTACTAGACAGCACCTTGAAGTGAGATCTTCTGATTGATGCCTAATAGTTTATATCTGTTACAATTAGGAGAAAGTGCACATTACTTTGTTTGCGGATGACATTCATCACTTCCATTTCACTAGGTGATGTCCCTTCAGTTACTGTGAACTATTAGCTTTCAGACAGGAAATCACGGATCCATTCACACAAGTGAGACGTTAGTCCACAGGAAAGCAGTGTGATTAGAAGCTGCTTAGGAGTAATGATATCAATAATCTTTTCAGGAACTCTATAAAAACGGAGAATTTGAGAGCCACTGTACGCAGTACGTCGTGCGAATAAGGTGCCAACTGTGTCTCGCAATAGAGATACTTTCCAAACCCATGAGGGTTGATGTCAATAAGTAATATATTTCGGGGTATTTCATACGTCCTGCTACATGTCAGTGTCAATGAAATGTATCTGTAACTCAGTAGATTACGTTTATTTTCTTTCGTATGTACTGCAGTGGTTGTGCAACTTTCCATTCGTATCCCTCACCACAAACACTAGAATACTGCTCGTGGCGTCTACAGAAAAGTAATTAAGCCGTTGCGTTGTCGACGCACAAGATGCACTCCTAAATAGCTCACTCAAGTAGAACGTTGCCTGTAGAAACACAGTCGCTCTACTACGACTATGATAGTGGCATGATAACATAGTGCAACATGTCTGGTGAAACTCTGATAGTTTTGTTACTTCCTGGAGTGACGGAGAATTATCTTACAAGATTCACTTGACATGTTCGAGGTATACCAAACAAAGATTCTTAAGGAATTCCACTTTGGTGTTTCGTCGACTTATCAGATATATGTTGTAGACAGGGTACATTGCTTTCACGAAGCAGCTACAACAAATCTCGTTGTCAACATTGCGAATTATCTGTATCAGCCGCCTCAAGGGCAATGAGGAGGCGGTCACTTACTCCATGAAAGTGTCGACCCACCGTAAAGAGTAACAGGCAGTGGCTCTCAGTTCCAAACTGGCGGAAGAGAAACATTTTATCTCCTCTGTCACAGAGCTATAAACAGCTATATCGAACCGAGAAATACATCTCTAGAAATTTTGTCATCATGTCTGTGGTGTCACCGCCAGACACCACGCTTGCTAGGTGGTAGCCTTTAAATCGGCCGGGTCCGTTAGTATACGTCGGACCCGCGTGTCGCCACTATCAGCGGCGCCACACGGCAGGTCTAGTCTAGAGACTCCCTAGCACTCGCCCCAGTTGTACAGCCGACTTTGCTAGCGATGGTTCACTGACTACTTACGTTCTCATTTGCAGAGACGACAGTTTAGCATAGCCTTCAGCTACGTCATTTGCTACGACCTAGCAAGGCGCCATATTCTTCAAGAATGTATTCTGAACTGATAATATTGTGAATCATGTACCATCAAGAGCGACTTTCATTATTAATGGATTAAAGTTAAGTATCAAACTAATTACGTCCGCTTTCTGAATTCTCATTCCATATCATGTTCCAGACCTCACGTCAGTATAGTTCTGCCCTCTTCACGCCGGCCTGCGTGAGCTAAAACGCGTGCATTTCGGCCTCTTCTAGTAAAACGGTGTTGGCTCTTCAGTCAACACAACAATGTCTCGATACGTTCAGTAACTAGTACATCAAGAGGTAAGAAACACAAACTAGTGCGGAATTGACAAATGTTGATCGTGTTAGGACAGCAACCAGCCACAAATTTACTTTGATTTCCTTTATTCAAAGGAAACCGTTACCGGTTTCGAATCGTTGCGATTCATCATCAGACGGTTTACACGTTTTCTTTCTACATTTGGTGTGTTTTTTACAGATTAATTGTCCTAAAATATAAATAAAACACAATTACAAACACGCCACACACAGATGGTTGCGTTGCGTTGCGTGTTTGTAATTGTGTTTTATTTATATCCTTTGAATAAAGGAACTCAAAGTAAATTTGTGGCTGGTTGCTGTCCTAACACGATCAACATTTGTCTTCAAAAACAGCCACGGTCTCCAATATGTCATCATATGACAAAATTGCATAGTGCGGAATTGCAACTGAAAATACACAAATCAGTTAATAAAATTGTATCACTGAGTACTCTCTTAATTGTGTTTCATTCAGCAACTACTCTCACAGCCACATCGTCGTATTTACGTTGTAGTCTGGTAAAGCCACTTGACTAAGACAAAAGACTTCACGTTTAATTATCACAGCCATTCATTGTATGCTATTGTGATGAGACACCAGTTGTGTTAGCGTAGGCTATATTTATAACGTTGCCCATTAGGTTACTGAACAAACACAAATATCAGAGAAATTGTAAACAATATATTCCACCTCCTTATCGAAAATCGTCTGATGATGCACAGGTAGTGTTTCGATCCTACCCGTGTTCTGACATGCTGAGTCTAGGTTAAGCTATGTTTAAAGCACAGTCGCGAAAACAAAACAAAAGAAAATGAGAACTGCCTTTCTTAGTAGCTGATCGACAGAGGGCGAGAAAGGTAAACACATGCGGGTGCCGGATTAGAAGACGTGCGGAAGCCGTATTTGCCAACCAAGCTCCTTGGTGCTGTCTTCAAGGTCGCATTTGTTACTCTGCGACTGCAGGGCATCTCATTTATTGGCAAAAAATGTCAATTGCGAAGGACACATTCCTGTGAATCAGTTCTTAACACGAAACATCATCCTTGTGAGACCAGATGTACAGGGTGATCAAAAAGTCAGTATAAATTTGAAAACTTAATAAACCATGGAATAATGTAGATAGACAGGTAAAAATTGACACGCATGCTTGAAATGACATGGGGTTTTATTAGAACAAAAGAAAAACAAAGTTCACAAAATGTCCGACAGATGGCACTGGACAGCAAAACTGCTACCGTGACGGGTGAGAGGTACGCCGACATGTTACGGAATCACATCATCCCCAGGCTGGCTGATGCCTGAAAGATCTCTTGCGTGCGTCCGTTTAGTGATGATCGTGTGCTCAGCCGCCACTTTTTCATGCTTGGCTTCCCAGGTCCCCAGACCTCAGTTCATGGGATTATTGGCTTTGTGGTTACCTGAAGTCGCAAGTGTATCGTGATCGACCGACATCTCTGCGGATGCTGAAAGACAACATCCGACGCCAATGCCTCACCATAACTCCAGACATGCTTTACAGTGCTGTTCACAACATTATTCCTCGACTACAGCTATTGTTGAGGAATGATGGTGGACATATTGAGCATTTTCTGTAAAGAACATCATCTTAGCTTTGTCTTACTTTGTTATGCTAATTATTGCTATTCTGATCAGATGAAGCGCCATCTGTCGGACATTTTTTGAACGTTTGTATTTTTTTTTATTCTAATAAAACCCCGTCATTCCAAGCATGTGTGTCAATTTGTAACTCTCTAGCTACATTATTCCGTGATTTGTTCAGTTGCCAAATTTATACTGACTTTTTGATGGCCCGGTATATCTATAACAATGCATTTTGTGGACGTATACGCGCTATCGTTTTCCCGTCATGAAGTTAACATACAGTACTTCAAATCGCCTTCAGGCTACACTGATTTAAGTTTACGTATATCTCCTTAAATCTAACACCGCAAATTCCAGGATCACTCCTTTGAAAGGGCACAGACGTCTTCCTTTCCCATACTTCACAATTCGAGATTGTGCTTCGTGTCTAATCTCTATTTCCTCACCCCTCCAACCTCAAGGAAACCCGTGAGATATTTACCCTTCCATTCATTTAGCCACACTAAGTTTAATTGGTCATCACACTTGCCAATTATCGGATTCACTGTCACTGACAATTGTGTATTGAACTGGGGACCTAGAAACGACGGAGAGGCTTTGTCCTCGCCGTAGCCCTCAGTGGTTCACAACCCAACAACAGGCTACAGCGGTCCACTCATCCCATCGCCACCCGACCACCCGACACCGAACCCAAGGTTATTGTGCGGTTTGACCACCAGTGGACCCGCACCCCCCCCACCCCCCCCCCCCACCCCCCTCCCGGGGAACGTCTCATACCAGACGAGTGTAACCGCAAAAGTTTACGTGGCAGTTTGCGCAGCAATCACCGCCATAGTGTAACTGAGGCGTAATATGGGGAACCAGCCCGCATCCTCCGAGGGAGATGGAAAACAGGCTTAAAAACCATCCACAGGCTGAACGGCACGGGCGGATTCGTGGCAGGGACCGGCACCCCTTCCTGCTCGGGAAGCAGCGCGTTAGACCGCCCGGCTACCCGGACGGTGACCATAGTACCAAATTGCAAAAAAATGGCTCTGAGCACTATGGGACTTAACATCTGACGTCATCAGTCCCATAGACCTTAGAACTACTTAAACCTAACTAACCTAAGGACATCACACACATCCATGCCCGAGGCAAGATTAGAACCTGCGACCATAGCAGCAGCGTGGTTCCAGACTGAAGCGCCTAGAACCGCTCCGCCACACCGGCCGGCACCAAATTGCAGAAACATCCTTCATTAACACATGTGCGTCTTCCTGATTGTGGCGATTAATTTATCTCAAAACGATCGTACTGGAAATGATGTAACCCGACTTTGACGATAGCAAAAAATGTTCAAATGTGTGTGAAATCTTACGGGACTTAAATGCTAAGGTCATCAGTCCCTAAGCTTTCACACTACTTAACCTAAATTATCCTAAGGACAAACACACACACACACCCATGCCAAAGGGAGGACTAGAACCTTCGCCAGGACCAGCTGCACAGTCCATGACTGCAGCGCCTTAGACCGCTCAGTCACGAAAGCACATACTCCATACAGGGCACAAGTGTTTTAACCCTTTTATTAAACACAAACAAAATACGATGTCTTGAATGTTAGATTTTACTCCGTTTTGGACTCCGTTTTCTAACGATGTCGACGTAATGTCAGAAACGAGAAATATGCAAGTGTCATGACACGAACTGTACTACAAACTTGAACAAAATAAGGCCATAGTTAAATATGATTATAGCTGTATGCCATATTAAATCGCCAAGGGGCATGCTGAAAAATATTACTGTATCGTACACAACGTTACATAACATTATACCTGCTAATTCGAGGGCAGAAAAGTCTTCTTGACATCAGATGCCTGATGCGTCGCGACCACTTGGGCGGACACTGGTCTGTATGAAGTCTCCGCTGGTTGATAGGTCTGCAACTGGCCTTATCATGTCACACACTCATGAGCTCTTTCACGAAATATTTCTGCAAGATTTTTCTATTTCTATCTGATTAGAAAATAAACGACACTGTCTCTGACCACCTGTCAGACTGATGCTCTTAGCAGACAGACGGTGTACGGCTCAAAAAAGAAAGCAAAAGTATTGGTTTGGTATCATGGCTCTGTGTTCGCAGGGCACTTTGTGTTCGCACGGCATGGTATTGTCCACTAGCACCAATAGGCTATTCAAACCAGCAGCTCAAATGAAAGTCAACACTTCTCTACAATGTGCTGCGTACCCCATTATGAAAAATACGTGTGAAATTTATTGGCTAGTTGGACTAAAGCTAACTTGTAATGGCTGAGGTAGGGGTTCGATTCCATCTGGGGTTACCACTTTTTGACAGCCCTACATATCCTCTTCGTCGGCAGTAACTCCTAGTTAGGAACTCGTAAATGTCACAAAAGCGGTTACTTCCCTGTTGCTGCGTCTGTCTCTGTCGGCTACGACTGCCAGAAGGAATCTTCTCCCGAAATTCCTGTCACCAACTTTCTCCTCCGAATGCGAAAATATTTTGTTGACACTGACCTACATAGTGAGGAACAATCAACACGATAAAATAAGGGAAATAAGAGTTCGTACAGAAAGATATAGATGTTCATTCGTTCCGGGCGCTATATTAGATTGAAATAATAGAGAATTGTGAAGGTGGTTCGATGAAACCTGTGCCAGGCACTTAAATGTGATTTGCAGAGTATCCATGTAGATGTAGATGCAAAGGAGCAGAATTGTGCCATGGTCCCAAGTCAACGTTAAACATATCTATTCGCTACTGACCTGAACAGAGGTGAAATAGATTCGGCTCTCAAGGGCGAAGTCGCTGGTTGCAGAAACTCTGTCTCCAGTAGGCTTTCTTATACTAGTAATATTAATTTAGTTCACGAATCAGTTGCCATATGAAGTCCTAGTACCTTCATTTCTTATGTTAAGTGACCTTGAGATTTTGAAAACTTGGGCACTGGACTGGGATTCAGGCTCCGATTCCTATTTTTCTCTGGATTTGACCCATTCAAGATGATAATGTCCCATCATTTCGTTGTTTCCTCATGATGCCAAACTCCTCCAGGTCTCTAGGAATGGCGCGAACCTAACTAGTGAAAGGGAATTTGTTAGTTGACACCTCTTCACGTGGGGCAACAAGGATGATATGTGTAGAGTTGGAGTCCCAGGCAGCACAGAACTATTCGTTGCATTACCTCTAGCCGAACAAAAGCACATATCGCTACTGGTGAAGAAACAATAAATATTTCATGTCTGTTTGGAACTATAAGACAATAACAAAAGGGCTCGGGGTCGAATCCCTGCCAGGCAAAAACCATATGTTTCGTCGTCTGAGGTTCCAGTATCATGCTATTGGTGACATATCTAATGTCTGAGATCTGATTGTGCTTACTTAACAGTTCAAACAGGTACTGAATTTTACTTCCTGTCCAACACCACACTTCACATCATGTCATGTGTTCCAGTGCATTATGTACCTTTTGTGGTTACTTATCAGGAGCAACATAAGATTTATAGGGCTCCTAGTGCGATGCCAAAGGTATCGTCATTTATTTCCAGTTTCTGACATTCGGCCTTGTAAACTGATACTCGTGAAAACTCCTGTACTTCACGTCTGTTGTGCCTAGTCGAGTCTCGATCAGACATGCAAGCTTTGTTTGGTTAACAATGGGTTCAAATTCATTTAATGAGTGTGATAAGGTTGTTGTAGTGTCACTTATTGTAATGAAGTTTAATTTACAAGCGTTGAGGTCTGGCCCATCTCTAATAACATGTTTTCTAATATTTGTTGTATGGCGTTATTGGTTTACATCTGAACTGACTGCCACAAAGCGCAGTGTTATCTAGTAGTCTGATGTTGTACCCATCGTGTATAGTCAAACGAATGTACTGCAGATGGTTGAGCGGACCCAGCCATAGCTACGCTATGTTTCTTGCACACAGTCAGGTGCGGCCTACACATTGGAATTCAAGAGTTGCCCACTTTTTGTATTTTCGAGTGTAGATACACACATGTATACATTCACCTATTCTTATAGTATTTAGCCGGCCGGTGTGGCCGAGCGGTTCTAGGCGCTACAGTCTGGAACCGCGTGACCGCTACGGTCTCAGGTTCGAATCCTGCCTCGGGCATGGATGTGTGTGATGTCCTTAGGTTAGTTAGGTTTAATTAGTTCTAAGTTCTAGGGGACTGATGACCTTAGAAGTGCTCCCATAGTGCTCAGAGCCATTTGAACCATTTATAGTATTTATGTATTTATCCAATAATCTTTGCAGTACGTGGAATAAATAAATAGTAATCCCCCCGCCCCACTCCATCCACGATTCTTATGGAACCAAACGAATTATGTTACAAATGAGTTAATGGGTTAAATATTTGACATTAAGAGCATGAAACCTGTATTACTGAAGACGCAAAATCAAAATTACGTTGATTTTATTAATTTCAGATTGTTCGCTCACAGATTAATGAAAAACGCTTTCCAAAAAGACTAGCTTTTCAAGCATGTAAGTGTTAACGACGTCATATCTTCTGAACTATGTGTCATACAATGGTGAGACTTTACAGGCCGTTCAGAGATAGTCTATATGTCGATATAGTCTGCAAAATGTGTTGCGAATAGTGTTAGTAGTAAAGAAGTAAAAAATGAAAGGGTCATGCCTGATGTTGAAGTTTCACTTCACATATTAAGAGATAAAGGAAGAGGGGCGGCGGTTTCTGCCAGAAAAAGTTTCGAGAAGGTTTGAAGTCGCTAAGTGTTCTCATGCTCAAATACTAGATGGATATATTCTGGGTGATTCGCACGCCGTTCCTTACGCTGTCACAAGGTACGCACACACCTCCTAACTTCAGCACTTGACTTGTTGTGTTAAACCTATAACGCAAGATTGTACTTCTCGGTGAGAACATTGTGGGAGGTTTTTAAGACTGTGCGGCTGGTCCCGCCGGAGGTTCGAGTCCTCCCTCGGGCATGGGTGTGTGTTTGTCCCTAGGATAATTTAGGTTAAGTGGTGTGTAAACTTAGGGACTGATGACCTTAGCAGTTAAGTCCCATAAGATTTCATACACATTTGAACATTTGAACATTTTTGAGGTTTTTAAATTTTTAAATTCGTTCGATGATTACATGAAATACTAAATTAAAGTTTTCCTGCTGCTGTAAGTGTTCCGATAGGCAACTTCAACTAGGTGCCGGGCCGAGACTCGAACTGGGGACCTTTGCCTTTCGCGGGCAAGTTCTCTACCAACTGAGCTACCCAAGCACGACTCACGCCCCGTCCTCACAGCTTTACTTCTGCCAGTACCTCTTCTCCTACCTTCCAAACTTTACAGAAGCTCTCCTGCGAACCTTGCAGAATTAGCACTCCTGAAAGAAAGCGTATTGCGGAGACATGGCTTAGCCACAGCCTGGGGGATGTTTCCAGAATGAGATTTTCACTCTGCAGCGGAGTGTGCGCTGATATGAAACTTCCTGGCAGATTAAAACTGTGTGCCGGACCGAGACTCGAACTCAAGACGTTTGCGTTTCGCGGGCAAATGTTCTACCAACTGAGCTACCCAATCCCGCGAAAGGCAAGGGTCCCCAGTTCGAGTCTCGGCCCGGCATACAGTTTAAATCTGCCAGGAAGTTTCATATCAGCGCACACTCCGCTGCAGTGAAAATGTCATTCTGGAAACTTCATCTAGGCTCTGAGCACTATTGGACTTAACTGCTGTGGTCATCAGTCCCCTAGAACTTAGAACTACTTAAACCTAACTAACCTAAGGACATCACACACATCCATGCCCGAGGCAGGATTCGAACCTGCGACGGCAGCGGTCGTGCGGTTCCAGACTGTCTTCGACTAGATTTGGTTGACTGAGGTGACCATTTACCCACTTAATTGTAGTATAGGTGTGTGTGTGTGTGTGTGTGTGTGTGTGTTTCAGTAACAGAATGGAAACAGTCAGTTCTAAGAGAGCAAAGCAACTGTGGAAACAGACACAGAACGCTGGTGTATCGAAATACAGTCGCCAGGAAACAGTCAAATCGTGACGTCACTAAGTAGGACCGACTAACTCTTACTGACCTGGCAAAAACTGGCACGACTGCAGTGCATTCGGTGGCCTAACCGAAGAATTGGTGTACGACGTACGACTGCGGTAACACAGTAGACAGCCACGGGCAGTGGCATGACCTAGACTGCTGTGTTGACACGGTTTATGGTGCAAAATGTGGGAAAGGGGAAGGCGTTCCCACTGAATAGCAAGAGTAGTCACAAAAAGAAAAGCAAATTAAGTATCTCAAAATACACTGCATTACCAAAAAAGTGTAGCTGCCACAACACAAGATCGGATGTTAATGTTACTTCATTCACGTACACAGCATCGGCAGTTATGTAACTGGTGAGAGCTTAAATTGTGTGTGACAGGTAAACTGGCCTCCAGGGTACGTTAATCCTTTTTTGTGTTTAGTATTGTTACCAGGCCTGGCAGGATAAGCAGGGTGATACAGCTGATGCAACTTGTACTACGTCTGCATCAGGAATGATATCCACACAGCTACATAATCGATGTAAGTTCCCTCTCAGAGCTTTGGGCGACTGTTAGCAAACGGAATGGTACTGTAAAATGTATAAGTGGTGTCTGGCCTTGAGTTACACGGTATTTTCGGACCAAGATGTATCTTACTTCTCCCATACTTACCCAATTGTCTCCAGTCTTCCTTTGTGTAGTTAGCGGTGTGGTCATACAAGCTTTGGATGTCCCTGTAAGTTTATTACACTTATGGTACTTAATATTTCGTAAATGATTCAGAAATTCTGTCTTATAAAGTGTGTTTCGCCAACGGAAACAACGAAATCAAGGGGAGACATCAGAATGGGAAGCGCAGAAGTAACAACTTTCCGCTACATAACCCAGTGCAAATATTAATATACAGGGTGATTCAGCCGCCCCTACAAATATCATTCAATGCAAATCCCCCATGACAGAGCAACGTCGTCCAGTTCGCTAAGGAGATGTGTCGAAAATTTTAAAAATGTAGCAGAATAACTGGTAAAGTTTACAAAGACATCTTGGACATATTTTGCAAATTTGGGTTAAGAAACTACTCCAGCACATTAAGCGGTGAGTGACATATTAATCTCTTCATTGGGTTATATACTCGGCAGTTGTTAGCCGGCACGGTAGCTCAGCGTGTTCGGTCAGAGAGCTGGTTGGCCTCTGTAATAAAAAAACTGAGAGAGAGGATCAACAACGAACTTCAATGGATGTCATGTGACGTCCGCAACGACCAAATAAAACGATCAACAAGGAAAAAAATAAAAAATAAAATAAAAAGAAAAAAAGTGGTCAGCGCAACAGACTGTCAATCCTAAGGGCCCGGGTTCAATTCCCTCCTGGGTCGGAGATTTTCTCCGCTTAGGGACTCGGTGTTGTGATGTCCTAATCATCGTCATTTCATCCCCATCGACCCGCAAGTTGCCAGGGTGGCGTCAACTCGAAAGACTTGCACCCGGCGAACGGTTTACCCGACGGGAGACCCTCGTCACACGATATTCGCATTCACTTCCCATTTCCATATATCCAGTTAATTTGGTTGTTGCTAGTGGTGAAACACACTTTATAAGGCAACCTTTCTGAACAGTTTACGAAAGTTTATGCACTATAAATTTAATAAATGTACAGCGACAGCCAAAACTTGTATGACTGCATACGCTAATTACACGAAAGAAGACTAGAGACACTTGCATAAGTGTGGCAGAAGTAACGTATAATTTTGCCCAAATATACGGTATGATTCCGCTTGCTAACAGTCTCCCAAAACTCTGAAAGGGAACTTACATAGTTGCTGTTCTGTATACCATTCCTGGTAGAGACGTAATGCGGGTTGCATGAAACGACATCGGTAGGGGCAGCTGAATCACACTGTGTAAGTATATGAAGTTGATATATGTTCTTTCGGACATGTCCGAAAGAACAGATACCATCTTCATATAGTTAAGGCTAGCCGGCCATTGACCTTCTTCTTCTGTGCTGGATGCACACGCATTGCCTAAACTCTTACGGGACTCGGTAAGACTGTCTGGCGCAGGGGCACTACGAATGTGGTGTGTGGACATTAAGTTGGGAATGTGGGTCGCACAGGGAGCGTGCAAGGGATAAATCCCTGCAGTCGCACTATCCTCTGTGCCCTCACTGGCTCAGATGGACAGAGCGTCTTCCATGTAAGCAGGAGATTCCGGGTTCGAGTCCGGTCGGGGCACACATTTTCAACTGTCCCCGTTGATGTATATCAACGCCTGTCGACAGCTTAGGGTCTTGATTCAATGATTATTTCACCCTGTATAAGGGTGGTAGGAGGGGAGGGAGGAGTAATCACTATGAAGACGCCGCGTTCTCTTATGACAACGTCTGTATCAGGAATGATATTCACACAGCTACCTAATCGATGGAAGTTCCCCCTCAGAGCTTTTGGCAACTGTTAGCAAACGGAATGGTACTGTAAAAAGTATAAGTGATGGCTGGCCATGAGTTACACTATATTTTCGGACCAAGATGTACGTTAGTTCTCCCATACTTACCCAATTGTCTCCAGTCTTCCTTCGTATAGTCAGCGGTGTGGTCATACAAGTTTTGGATGTTCCTGTAAGTTTATTACATTTCTGGTATTTAATCCTTCGTAAATGATTCAGAAATTCTGCCTTATAAAGTGTGTTTCGCCAACGGAAACAACGAAATCAAGGTGAGACATCAGAATGGGAAGCGCAGAACTAAGAACTTTCTGGTACATAACCCATGCTCATTATGGGTCTCCGTTTGGCCCCTGGTCGAATCGTTTAGTATTTACATTTGTGTCGTATTTGGATGTGACAGTGGTCCGATGTTGGACTGCATGGGAACATGAGAAAAGGCTTCCTTGTCGCCAAGTTTTCGGTCGATGCCGTTTGATCACAAGGGATCAGCGTCGGACTGTGCGCCAAGCAGATCGTAACCCTTTGATATCGGTGACTGCCATCACAGAACAAATAATGGACTCGCAGCAACATTTTGTGCTATGCTGCACCATTGGTCGGAGACCAGTAGTACCATGCATAGGCTGGCGTTAACACCACAACAAAAACGACAGCATGTGGACTGGTGTCGTGACAGGGAAGCATAAATTGCTGATAAAATCTGGGATGAGTCCCGATTCTGCACTACCCTACATGGACTTTGTTGTCGAGCGTGGCGGCGGCCGGGGTGGAAGTCCCACGGTACCAGTGTCTTCGAGAGTCACAGCGCTGTTACTTGTGGCGTCGTGGTATGGGGCAGGTCATCGGGTATGTCCTCGGCTCACGTCAAGTAGTGACTGAGAGAACGCTGACGGCACAACGGTACATTAACGGGCATCCTGCGTCCCCTCATATGTCACCTCTCGTGCGACAATATGTTGATGTCATTTTTCAACAGGACAATGCTCGTCCGCGTGTGGCACGTGTCTCTATGAACTGTCTGCTTGATGCTGAGGCCAACAAGCCCCTAGATCTGCCTCCATAGAAAATATGCAATGCCAGCTCGGACGTAAACTCCATCTCATTGTCATTATCTGGGATATCAAGGATTATAACAGTTGTTGGCCAGCATGCCACGGATACAACGGCTGCTTGTCACCCATCCCAACCGAATCAATGCATCCATCAAAACCACAAGGGGTGCAACGTCATACTGCTATATGGGCTCATACTGCCAAGTTCTTTGTACATGATATTCCATATTTTAATGACTGAAACAGCAGCAGACACTCTTTCAGTCCGCAAAGTTTAGTTTCATTTCCTCTTCCACTTGTGGGTAATTCACTTTTCTTGTCACACAGTGTAACTAATCTTAATTTGTCATTTCGCGGTGGGAGTCTAAAGGGGTCGGGAGTGAAAAGCACTACAGCCCACTACGCGAGAATTGTCGTACTTCAGTCACCTTGTATTTAAGACTGGATATAGTCCCTACATAATTCATGGAAATTTGGTAAATTAATAATAAATATAGATTGTTATAAATCAAGAATTTACGAAAAATTATATAAGCAGAATAAAACGGTATGAATGGAATAAAAAGTATTTTTTTCATTTCGATGCTTTTAGAGTTATTAGAAATATTTTTAGTTCTGCCGGAAACTAATTGAAATGAAACCAGCAGTACAGTGAACATCTTCCTGAAAATTTTTGTCGAAATGAAAATAGTTTTTTCCATTTAGCGGTAATGTTTCACCGACTGAAGGTCGCAGTTAAATTAGCGACCCACCCTGGCTTCGCGCGGGGAGGACAGGATGTCTGTATGGCCGGGCGACTTCTCTGGCGCAATAGTAATAAATTACATACACAAACCTTCTTCGTGAATCTGCCTATCTACTTGTGTAAACCCTTATCAATGTCCCTACAGCATTTCCTGATTAGCCGCCACATACAGACAGAAAATCGTAGCAGGAGATTTTATATACATACAAACTATAAAAAAGAATGTACGTATGTATGTATTGTATGTAACTATGTTCTACATATTCTGCTAAAACAGTAGACCGATTATACCACAGTTGGCACCACGTATCTGCTACAAACTCTAGAAAAAATCACTGTGGTGATAAGTACCATCTGCCTATCAAAAGGCTTGAAAAAGCAGTATAGCCCAGTACGCGAGAATGCTCATACTTAAGTCACCTAGCATTTGAGAATAAGAAACTCTAGAGACTTGAAGTTTACACATAATTTCGCCGGCCGGAGTGGCCGTGCAGTTCTAGGCGCTACAGTCTGGAGCCTAGCGACCGCTACGGTCGCAGGTTCGAATCCTGCCTCGGGCTTGGATGTGTGTGATGTCCTTAGGTTAGTTAGGTTTAAGTAGTTCTAAGTTGAAACCGAGTTCGAGTCTCGGTCCGGCACACAGTTTTAATCTGCCAGGAAGTTTCATATCAGCGCACATTCCGCTGTAGAGTGAAAATTTGATTCTAGTTCTAAGTTCTAGCCGACTGATGACCTCAGAAGTTAAGTCGCATAGTGCTCAGAGCCATTTGAACCATTTTCACACAGAATTTCAAACCTTTAAGCAACTTATTCTCCCTGAAGACACCCACAAAATGATGAACGAAGTTAATCGGTTACTACATTTTCGATGTTCATGCAGCAAAACTGGCACATGAAGCATGACGTATTATTTTATTACTTCTTTATTACCACTATATTCATGACACATTTTGCAGACTGTATTTACATGTGCCACTGAATGTAGCACAAAAATTACATAATTGTACGATGGTTAGTTCAGAAAATATGTCGTCATAAACTCTGAGATACGTGACTTTAAATTTAATACTTCTTTATTGCTAACTCCATTCACAACAACAGGCAAACAATAGGCACACATACCACTGGATGTGCCTGCAAAATCGTATCAATCGACAGAACTTAATTTAGGAGATATGACGTCATAAATATTGAGCCGCTTGAAAATGGAACTTCAGTGCAAAATTTACTAGATGGACGGGTGAAATATGTTGAATACATCTATATATCTAAAATTCATTTGAGATGTGCGCATGCAGACAAAATGCCACGAGTAAAAAGCTCACCGTAAACACCAACCAAATGTGATACAAGTATTAGTTGCAATCTGGAAATAAGTATTGTGGAGATAAGAATGACCAGCATTGGTTTGGGGTGTGATAACATGGAAAGAGAAGGGGTAAGCAAGAGGACAGTGATAGGGGCGGGGAAAATGGACACAGGGAGAGGAGGAGATCGGCAGAGAAAGGAGGAGATGGACCGAGAGAGGAGCAGTAGGAGATTGACAGAGAGAGGGGCAGGAGGAGCCGGAATTAGAGGGAGAGGAGTGGATGGAAAGAGGGGGAAGGAGCAGACAGGCTGAGAGCGAGGAGCAGATTCACAGAAAGGGCTGAGGAGGAGATGGACAGAGGGGGAGCTGGAGGAGAGAGTGGGGGTGGATGAGGAGGAGACAGGGAAAGGCGTGGTGGCGATGGATAAGGAGAGGGAAAAGGAGGAGATGGATCGGCATAATTACATACCCATACAATATGCAGTATGTGTAGGAATGGGGCATAGCCCTTCACACTAAAACACAATGACGTTAGTAATCGAATTGGAAAACTCGATGTCATGACGATATACAGGGTGATTATAACTAAAATTAAACTTTCAAACAGCTGTAGAAATAATGCCACTGGTCAGAACGACGTCAAATTAGAACGGGATATTATGAAAGTAGGGGGAAAACGTATGGCAGAAGAAAAGTAAATAGTTACAAAATTTAGCAATAGATGGCGCTGTACAGATCATAATTTAATAGTGGTCGACTACAAATGACAAATGAATAATACAACAATGCCTAAGGTGTACGTCTGACGTTAAACAAACTGCACTACTCAGTGTGCATGGGTGTACGGGTGTGAGACTGTTAGTTACGTAAGCCCATCCACCACGACAAGGTCGTATCACATCGGATGGTAAAAATCGGTTTTTAATTGTCCCGAGACCAAAAACCGCATGAAAAGCATCACTCATATCGATTTTTAATTGTCCTGAGGCCAAAAATCTCATAAAAAGTGTCAATCAAAATCAAATTGAATTATTAATTTCCGTGTGACTGGCACAAAATATGTTCAGTATGCTGAAACTTTCGGGCAGATTAAAACTGTGTGCCGGAACGAGACTCGGGACCTTTGCCTTTCCCGGGCACCATTTGAGCTACCCAAGCACGACTCACGCCCCGTCCTCATAGCTTTACTTCTGCCAGTACCTCGTCTCCTACCTTCCAAACTTTACAGAAGCTCTCCTACGAACCTTGCAGAACTAGTATTCCTGAAAGAAAGGATATTGCGGAGACATGGGTTAGCCACAGCCTGGGGGGTGTTTCCAGAATGAGATTTTCACTCTGCAGCGGAGTGTGCTCCGATATGAAACTTCCTGGTAGATTAAAACTGGGTGCCAGACCGAGACTCGAACTCGGGACCTTTACCTTTCGCGGGCAAGTGCTTTCATATCGGTGCACACTCCGCTGCAGAGTGAAAATCTGATTCTGTTCAGTATGCTGTCTACCGCTTTCTGCAACAAACTGAAATCGAGAAGCAGCATGTTCCACAACTGATCGAACTGTTTCTGGCGTTACGTTCAGAATATGTTGCGCAATGCATACCTTCAATGCAGCTAAGTCTGTTTCAGATCACTGAACACAGGATCTTTCAGATAGCCCCACAGCCAGAAGTCACACGGATTAAAATCTGGTGATCGGGACAGCCAGGCTATAGGGAAATGGCAGTTGACAATTCTAGCATTTCCGGAATTGCACTTCAGCAGCTGCTTAACTGGATTTGCAATGTGCGGAGGTGCGTCATCTTGCACAAAAACATCCACGCTGTTGGAGAGCTGGAATGACTTGGTTACGCAAAAGACACCCATAGCACTTACCAGTGACGGTACAGGTAAGAGGATCGGAAGCACCTGTCTCTTCGAAAAAATGTGACCCTATGATAAATGATGCTGTAAACCCGTACCACACAGTGGCCTTTTCAGGATGAAGTGGTACTAGCTGATCCTGTCAGATGGAAGTGGGCATCGTCTATCCACAAAATCTTCAACGGCCAATCATTGTCCACTTCCCTGAGAGCAAGAAATTCTAAATCAAAGGTCTCTGTTGGTGGCAGGTCAACAGGAAGCAAGTTGTGCACATAGGTAATTTTGAAAGGATAACATAGAAGGATGTTTACGCACCGTGCTCATGGGTATGTCCAGTGTTCGGGCAATTCTTCGTGCACTACACGTTTGCAAACCGCCACTCGTCTCCTCCTGCATTGCTGTGGCCACTACTTCCACTGACCTCGAATCAATTCGTTTCCTCCCTCTACCAGGTTGCACACCAAAAGAACCCGTCTTTTCGAATTTCCAAATCATTTTCTCCTACCCACGGCAGTCATCGGACCAGCGCCCTTTTCTCAAACCCTACAGCGTCCGGAACCTCTGCAGAGCGACGTGTGCAGTCATCATTCTTGTTATACAGCTTTACAAGCATAGCGCGATCCTGCATTGAGTCAGTCACGGCGAACGTCGCAGACGTGAAAGAAGGAAAAGCCGTGTAGTCGGTGTGTTTATATGAACTTCAATGGGTCGTGCACATGACAGGTGTTTTCATTTACGTATTCTGACAAATACAGCGCCATCAACTGATCAATTTTCACACTATTTTTTTGCTTGTGCCATACATTTTCCCCTTTCTGCGATAATATTCATTTGCAATTTGACGTCATTTTGACGAGTGGTCTTATTTCTACAACGTTTTCAAAATTTAATTTTAATTATAATCACCATGTACTTTCGCTGACTAATTAATATTTTTACCACCGTTTACATATCTGTTGTTTCAACTTTTGGAGGGTTGTTTCGCAAATGAAACTGTAACGTGAAAGAAGTAATTTTTGTTGAAAACAAGTTGTAACTAGATAGTAAATGGCTATGAATTTCATTTTGTCTATCAGCTAATCTAATTTTTCAAAAAATCTACCTACTTATTCCCAGCAGAAATCTGCTGCTCGCCGAAATCTTCTGAATTCAGCGGTCCTCAGACGTAAGTCTTTATTTCTTTTCATAAAAGCGTAGTTCAAGACTTTGCCTACTTTCATTTTTGTCTTTTATCCAGTGCTTTCTTCCAGTTACTCTGCGTATTTGTACACTAGATTTATGAACTAATGTTTACTCAAAGGTATAAGCTGACTATCTAAGTTCTTAACTTGATCGTATAATACTGTTTCCTGTTAATCACTCAAAGTTCTCGGAAAAGAGAGGATTCATTGTGACTTTTTTGTTTTTCCGTACAGCTTTAAGTCCATCACATAATGGACTTCTTGGAACTGAATATTTCTCACTCGCTACCCAGTTTGTGATTTCAAGAACTCTAACACTTTTTATGGCTTATTTAATGTTATCTTTATCCCATTATGTCCTGACTTCTCCATATTTATCTTTTGAGGCATAAAATTATAAAAATTTTACTTTTCATGCCGTCTGTTTTGTCCAGTACGACCAGAAATTACTTTGTCCTATATAATCCAATGGTCTCTGCAGTGATGGTTCAACTTTCCCGTCCTCATTACTTGGGCTAGAAATTGTCTTATATTTGCTATAATACACAGAATAATATCAGTTGTTTCTAATGATACAATAAAATTGAGATATTGCTTACTTGAAAACAAAGCATAACATTCCAAATTTAAGTTCGTCCAGAGAGCAACTCACTAGGAACAGATACCTTCTTGCCATTCCGAAACTCTCTGCTGTTTCGGTTCAGAATCGCGTAGGTGGTTTTGTTCCTCCGTAGTTCACACAGTAGGGCCTCTTCCAGAACTACAACACAGTACATCCATTTGCAGTCACTTACAATTGGCAGCACCAGAGGTAGTAGATATACTCCCACTGCTAACCTTTTTAATTGATAGTGTTATTTGCTCACACCGTCTCTACAGTAACTCAAAATATTTTAGCACAATACGTCATATTCTGATTGATGTTTCTTAGGTAACTGTGCTGTGAAAAGGTTACTGTAAGAGAGAACCGTTGTCCGATGTAAGAAAAGGTCAGATGGCCCTCATCGATCATGCTAAATAAATAAATGAATGAGTAACATCCCTATGTTCTCGTAACATGCCCAGCGGCGACCTTTATTGATATTTCAAAAAAATACACTACTGGTCATTAAAATTGCTACACCAACAAGAAATGATGATGATAAACGGGTGCTCATTGGACAAATACATTATGCTAGAACTGACATGAAATTACATTTTTATGCAATTTGGGTGCATACATCCTGAGAAATCAGTACCCAGAACAACCACCTCTAGCCGTAATAACGGCCGTGATACACCTGGACATTGAATCAAACAGAGCTTTGATGGCGTGTACAGGTACAGCTGCCCATGCAGCTTCAACACGATACCACAGTTCATCAAGAGTAGTGACTGGCGTATTGTAACGAACCAGTTGCTCGGCCACCAATGACCAGACGTTTCCAATTGGTGAGAGATCTGGCGAATGTGCTGGCCAGGGCAGCGCAGCAATCGAACATTTTCTGTATCCAGAAAGGTCCGTATAGGACCTGCAACATGCGTTCGTGCATTATCCTGCTGAAAAGTAGGGTTTCCCAGGGGTCGAATGAAGGGCAGAGCCACGGGTCGTAACACATCTGAAATGTAACGTCCACTGTTCAAAGTGCTGTCAATGCGAACAAAAGGTGACCAAGACGTGTAACCAATACCATCACGCCGGGTGATACGAAAGTATGGCGATGACGAATACACGCTTCCATGTGCGTTAACCGCGATGTCGCCAAACACGGATGCGACCATCATGATGCTGTAAACAGAACCTGGATTCATCTGAGATAATGACGTTTTGCCATTCGTACACCCAGGTTCGTCGTTGAGTACACCATCGCAGGCGCTCCTGTCCGTGATGCAGCGTCAAGGGTAACCGCAGCCGTGGTGTCCAAGCTGATAGCCC
Organism: Schistocerca serialis cubense; assembly: GCF_023864345.2. Classification (NCBI taxonomy): domain Eukaryota; kingdom Metazoa; phylum Arthropoda; class Insecta; order Orthoptera; family Acrididae; genus Schistocerca; species Schistocerca serialis. The sequence continues at coordinate 80,944,848 of NC_064647.1, read as the reverse complement.
ATACTGCTGCAAACGTCGTCTAACTGTTCGTGCAGATGGTTGTTGTCTTGCAAACGTCCCCATGTGTTGACTCAGGGATCGAGACGTGGCTGCACAATCCTTTACAGCCATGCGGATAAGATGCCTGTCACCTCGACTGCTACTGATACGAGGCCGTTGGGTTCGAGCACGGCGCTCCGTATTACCCTCCTGAACTGAACCCACCGATTCGATATTCTGCTAATAGTCATTGGATCTCGACCGACGCGAGCAGCAATGTCGCGATAAGATAAACCGCAATCGCGATAGGCGACCTTTATCAAAGTCGGAAACGTGATGGTACGAATTTCTCCTCCTTACACGAGACATGACAACAACATTTCATCAGGCAACGGCGGTCAACTGCTGTTTGTGTATGAGAAATCGGTTGGAAACTTTCGTCATGTCAGCACGTTGTAGGTGTCGCCACCGGCGCCAACCTTGTGTGAATGCTCTGAAAAGCTAATCATTTCCATAGCACAGCATCTTCTTCCTATCGGTTAAATTGTGCGTCTGTAGCACGTCATCTTCGTGGTGCAGCAATTTTAATGACCAATAGTGTATGTAACCTGATGGGACACCTAAAGATGAGGCCCCAATGTCTGAAACGCATCGCGCATTAAATTAAAAGTCACAAATAGTGACTGAAGGTGCTTTATTTTTTTTCTACTAAAATAGTTATAAATGTATCCTATGTTATTATCATCTGTTGTCGATCAATGTGTGTTTTGTGAGTGTTTACACGATTTATTATTTTAATTTCAGATATACTACGTTTGGGTTGTGCTACTGGCTTCATGATATGTTCACGAAATTACAATAAACTGACCAATAAAATGATACTATTTATATGTGTGGTGCCTGTTGTTTCAGACACTTGCTTACATACACAATGTGATCAAAAGTATCCGGGCACTCCCAAAAACATATGTTTTTCATATTAGGTGCATTGTGCTGCCACCCACTGCCAGGTACTCCATATCAGCGACCACAGTAGTCATTAGACATAGCGAGAGAGCAGAATGGGCGCTCCGCGGAGCTCACGGACTTGGAACGTGGTCAGGTGATTGGGTGTCACTTGTGTTATTCATATGTACGCGACATTTCCAGACTCCTAAACATCCCTAGGTCCACTGCTTCTGACGTGATAGTGAAGTGGAAACGTGAAGGGACACGTACAGCACAAAAGTGTACAGGCTGACCTAGTCTGTTGACAGTTCAAGACGGTCGTAATGTGTAATAGGCCGACATCTATCGAGAGCATAACACAGTAATTCCAAACTGCATCAGGATCCGCTGCAAGTACAATAACAGTTAGGCGGGAGGTGAGAAAACATGGATTTCATGGCCGAGCGGCTGCTAGTAAGCCACACATCACGCCGGTAAATGCCAAACGACGCCTCGCTTGGTGTAAGGAGTGTAAACGTTGGACGAATCACGGTACACAATGTGGCGATCCGATGACAGGATGTGGGTGTGGCTAATGCCCGGTGAACATCATCTACGATCGTGTGTAGTGCCAACAGGAAAATTCGGGGGCGGTGGAGCTATATGTACGGCCGTGTTTTTCATGAAGGGGGCTTGCACCCTTTGTTGTTTTGCGTGACACTATCACAGCACGGGCCTACATTGATGTTTTGAGCACCTTATTACTTCTCACTGTTGAAGAGCAATTCGGGGATGGTGATCGCATCTTTCAGCACTATCGATCACCTTTTCATCAACCGACCACGGCCTAACAGCCCGGATGATTATAATGGACATGATATTTCCGGCCGTGAAAGTCTACATTTTAGTATCAGTAACATCTCTGTAACGGACTGGCCTGCACAGAGTCATGATGTGATTCCTATAGAACGCCTTTGGGATGTTTTGGAACGCCGACATCGTGCCCGGTGTCACCGACCGACATCGCTACCTCTCCTCATTGTAGCACTCCGTGAAGAATGGGCTCCCATTCTCCAAGAAACCTTCCAGCACCTGACTGAACGTGTGCCTGCGAGAAGGAAGCTGTCATTGAGACAAATGGTGGACCAACACTATATATTAATTCCAGCATTACCGATGGAGGGCCCTACGAACTTGTAAGTCATTTTCAGCCAAGTGTCCTGATACTTTTGATCACATAGTGTACAGGGGGATTTGTTCCACCGTGTACGAACTCAATGGATTGATTGATGAGAGAATACGGAACAAGAAAGGTCTCATAATGTCCGGAAACGCATGGTTTCTATGCGAGAGACCATTTATTCAATCATACTTTGTAACGGAGACTGCGGTCTAATATGCGCTGTACAACGCAGCCACAATTACAGTATTCATGGTTTCCTCCTAGAGCGTGATACTGTTCCTCATACGTCATGCCCTAGCGCACTCTCGTACCCTAGTAATTGGTAATGTTGTGTCCAATTCACTTCTCGAGCAGGCGCACCTTGTAGTGGATGAGACAAAGTGTTGTACACAGTGGTTTCGTATTCGAATAGAGAGCTTGTCGACGCGGTGTTCGCTTACGGAAGGGCAAATGCCAAGGGGCAGTGGGCAGCAAGGTTGTATCAGGAGAGCTGTCCTCGCCGTCAACAACAACAACATTAAATGTCTGCAACAGTATTTCTCCGTTTGTCTGACACAGGGTCGTTTCAGGAAGCAGGAAGTCATGAAGGACGTTCCCGAAATGTTCGGACACCAGACTTGGAGGACAATTTGATTAACACTGTGGAAGGCTGCCGCCGTGCAAGTACCAGGCAGTTGGCCAGCTAGTACAGGGTAAGCCAGACGACCGTGTGGAACATTCTATATGACAGTTGTCACTACCCTTAATATTTACAGCGTGTGCAGGACTTACTAGCTATGGACTTTCCACATTGGGATTTGTGTCATCCAACCTGTTCACATATGAAGGCACCGTTACGCAGAGTGGTATCTTTAACTTTCATAACAGTCATCTGTGGAATAGTATGCTGAACTCCCCGTGTTATGGTGACACCGAATCATCAGCATCGGTGCAGCCGGAATGTGTGGGGCGAGATAATTGGCGACCGTATATTGGAACCTGTCTTCCTTCCACGTCACCTAACGGGCCAGAACAATCGGCGTTTCTTGCAGACGATTGTTCCTCTCCTGCTGGAAGAAGTGCGATTGATGGTTCGTAGGGTAATGGGGCTGGTGCATGATGGTGCTCCAGCCCACTTCGTCGTTATCGCCTTGACGCATGTCAAACGCGTCTTCCCTGGCCGATGGATCAGACGAGGGGTCCAGTTGCACGGCCTGCTCGTGCACCTGATCTCAGCTCGTGGGATTTCATGGGGCCATCTCAAAAGTATGGTGTATGCAGAGCCCATTCCCGATGTGGAGACGTTGCCATGCAGCCTAGCTGATGTGAACCTGTGAGACAGAACATGCTAGAGCGCTTACACACATGCGTTGAGGCACACGGAAACCATGTTCAACACATATGATAACTGTGGCTGCATGGTACAACGCGTATTAGACCTCAGTGTTGTGAGCGTTTGGGTGCTATTCTGTCATTCTGCGCAACGGATTAAACTGAGATGTACCCTTTACCCTGTGGCTCCTGCAAGATGCAATTTCCACCCCCACACTACTACAGAAGTCAGACAGACGCTCTTAACGTTCTAAAGAGAAATACCTGAAAAACTTTCAGTAATAAATATCTTCTGGAGTCGTCCGCTGTAAGGAAATGACACAAAAATTCACAAAATTTCTTACGTAACTAGTGGGATACTTGAATACTGGAGTAGTGCTAGTTAGTGTAAGAAAAACACGAAACTAACGGAAATTTTTATTTATTTTTCAAAAATTCTGAGAAATCACAATGGCAATTTTAGTTAGGAACTGAACAAGTTATTTCCGGGTTCTTTTCGGAATGCGAAGTTACCTCTTAAGGATAGGGTTCGCTAATGAAATTTCTATAGAAAAGATTGTTATTGACTTGGCAGAATGGCTGAGAGCTGCGCCTACTCAACTTGAATAATTATCTGTTAGAAATGTTGCTAGGTACGGTTGAGGCTGTCGCGTGTGAAATGCAGTGAAGTGTACTGCTGTGGAGAAAATATGGGGCTCGCAAGAGCTGTAGTGCACAATACCGTAAGCTGCGATGACTGCTGTCTGCGTCGCTCGCTGCTGATAAATAAGATAACTCTCCTTCTATCTGGATTGACCTTCGCCAATCAAACTCTCCCTACGCCTTGATGAAGTCAAGGACTCCTATGGGCCCGTAGTCTAACTATGGGCGTGGTACACCGGTCAGATAGCCAGTCCACCACGATGCCACTCAAAAATTCGCTTGCAGGCGTTTAACTATAACTCTGTCCGTTCACACCGCACAATAAGTGTGGCAGCCAACACAGTGAACAACACTTAATCGCAAGGACTCAATATAGAGTCGCACTCCGATTCGCTCTCGACAGAGGTGCTCTCCCAGTGAAGTACTGAGGAGAGATTTGTTCCTCGCTCTTTGAGTACACTTATGAGCGCGCACACTCTCATTACATGTTCTCGCTCCAACAGCGCCAACGGAACGGCCCCTCTCCACGCCAGACGTGAGGGGGTATATCTTTTGGTCTCTTCCATTACTCCTTCAGCTCAAGGCGTCAGGAATATCGTCTGCCGATCAGCATTGCTCTTCTAAAACGGGAGAATGACGTTTCGTTTAAAGCGACCAATCCGGAAATCTGTAGCATCTGCGTTTGGCGTTTGCTGTCTCCCTGTGAAAACCTCTGACACTGCATGCTATGTTTGTAATGGATGCGTAGGCTGGGCGCTCCCACACAATGTAGCGGAATTTGCCTTTAAGCCGAACATGGGGTCGTTCTCTCTTTGACTGGGGCAAGCGTCGACTGCTCTATGGGTGGTCATCGGCTGACGTACATAGATTGGTTAGTCCTCTGAAGGGACCAGCCTCCTGGCGTGCGGTTTGCTCTCCCAAACTAAAAGCTCCTGTGACCATCGTGTCTGGAATGTATGTGTGTATGCCAGCCTCGAGCATTTCAATCTTGGTTTACATTTGTGATTTACTAGTTATTTACATATCGTTTACATGAATTCATACAACATTTACTTTATCTTATCGAGTTTGGGTTCGAATGAATCCTCTTGATGTGTGGAATATGTTTGTGAGGGCGGAATATATAAGCAATGAAGGCCAGGAGACCACAACGTCTTACATACCTCCCTCCCTCTGACAAAATTTTTGCCTGAGGTTTGTCAATGCTGAGGAAAACATTGACAAAGTCAGGCAAAAATTGTTCTTTTAGATTTTCCAATAAACTTTTCTCAGCCATTCTTAACAATTTTTTCTAATGATTTCTTTATAGCTATTGTTTCTATTTTTTAATTCTATAATTTATATTTTGTTGTTAGGCAAATATAGACTTTACAAAGGTTCTTATTCTTTGTCATTTCCAGTACGTGTCTGTTTTTCTTTTTCATTTCCAAAAAATTGTTTTTACAATATTAATTTTTCTAAACTCGTTAGTGTACAGTGTATCATGTTTTAGTGTGGTTATATCTTTTCTTTAGTTAAGCTTCAAGTGAATGTTCGCGAAAGCTACGTTGTGTAACTTTGTTTTATTTATTTAGGCATTATTTGTGTCACTGTTTTAAGAGTGAAGAAGTGTTTTTCCTTTATTCTATCCTCTTTCAACCTATGATTAACCAAAACCTTTTTTATATAAAAAACTAATTTGGCTTTACAGGGATTTTTGAGATTATCCACTTATACTAATTAATTTTCTTTACATAATATTTTAAGGTCTCTATCACATTATGGGCTTTACATGTATGATAAAATAATTACTTTTGCAAAAAAGGAAAAAATATTTTTACAAATATATCATTTTCTTAACTCTACATTTGTATTTTATCAGTCTTTTCGTTTTGTGCTGCGTCAATTTCTGTGCTCGACGATCCCCACTCATTTGTATGGGTGTCACAAATCATGAGAGAAGCACTATAGCATGCGATGCCGGGTCTTACTTGTTGACATTGTTATCATCGAGTGGTACTTTTAACCGATGTTGATGACTGTGGTTTACTGCATAATCAGTGATGTCTTGGTACTCCTTTGCTGTCACACCTGGGATGGTATGGCAGATCGATGATTGTAGTTGACTACCGACGATCGTCACCCAGTATTGTGCTGTGATGTCTTGGTACTTCACACCCTGTTTGGTATGGCAATTTGATGATGTGGTAGGGAGAATGATGTTCATTTTGCTGAATCTATTTCTAGATATTGTTGGTTGGTATTACTTAATGTTCCGTTTGCCGTTCCTCTGTATTTGTTTGACGATTCAAGGCTTACTTTTTGGAGAGGTGCTTGTGGTAGTTGCCATGCCTTAAAGTTAATGGAAAGACGCTTGTAGCAATATGCTTTGTAGGATAGGAGAGAAAGGTATCTTGCTGTCTTCTGCCCTTCTTCATCTTACATCTTCTGTTCTTCTCTTCTTTCTTGCATTCTTCTGTTCTTCTTGGGTTCAAATGGCTCTGAGCACTATGGGACTCAACTGCTGAGGTCATTAGTCCCCTAGAACTTAGAACTAGTTAAACCTAACTAACCTAAGGACTTCACAAACATCCATGCCCGAGGCAGGATTCGAACCTGCGACCGTAGCGGTCTTGCAGTTCCAGACTGCAGCGCCTTTAACCGCACGGCCACTTCGGCCGGCGTTCTTCTTGGGCTAGGAATATGTGAATTTTAGTGTAGGAGTGATATAGGATTTGTAGGCTCTGACTGCCTTTCCAAATGTTACTTGATGAGTTTGTAGACCTTAGTAATTTTTTTTTTTTTTTTTTTTACCTTCATTGTCGTCTCGTCGTATTATGATTCTCTCCACGCTCTTCCGTTGTGTAGCAGTGTCGTGAGATATGAAATGTCCGTGCTGCGCATTGTCCTCCTGAAGGCCTACCTGGTTGCAACCTGCATTTCCAGTGTGGCGTTTGTCTTCATGTTATTTCCCTAAGTGCTTTCATACTATGTCTGACCTACCCATACCTGCGAGTATCTCACATTAGCTGTGAGTACATATTCTTTCCAATAGGTCCCAGTTCGTGCCTTGGGCCTGAAGTTGTTTGTATATCCTTTTCAGGCCCCATGTTGGGTGCCAGTATACCGATGTCTCTTCTTTTCTTGTTTCTTGATCTCAGCTTCTTGAGATCTCTTGTGAAGAGTCACGATAAGTTTAGTAGTGGCGTGGGACAATCTGTTGTCGGCGAATTCGTTTCCAACGAATAATCTGTCCAGTTAATGTGAAATAATAATGTATGATAGAAGTGTTCAGATAAACCTTATTACACTTCCACAAGTTTTTAATAAATCCACCTGGTACAGTTTATTCTAGAATTGGAAGCTGATTGCTCTGTTTTAAAGAAGTGAGGCCCATTCAGCTATATTGGTATTTATTACCGGCTATGATGTGATGTAGGCTGGCAATGGCAAGGAAAGCGTTTCTGAAGAAGAGAAATTTGTTAACATCCAGTATTGATTTAAGTGTCAGGAAGTCATTTCTGAAAGTATTCGTATGGAGTGTAGCCATGTATGGAAGTGAAACATGGACAATAAATAGTTTGGACAAGAAGAGAATAGAAGCTTTCGAAATGTGGTGCTACAGAAGAATGCTGAAGATTAGATGGGTAGATCACATAACTAATGAGGAAGTATTGAATAGGATTGGGGAGAAGAGAAGTTTGTGGTACAACTTGACCAGAAGAAGGGATCGGTTGGTAGGACATGTTCTGAGGCATCAAGGTATCACCAATTTAGTATTGGAGGGCAGCGTGGAGGGTAAAAATCGTAGAGGGAGACCAAGAGATGAATACACTAAGCAGATTCAGAAGGATGTAGGTTGCAGTAGGTACTGGGAGATGAAAAAGCTTGCACAGGATAGAGTAGCATGGAGATCTGCATCAAACCAGTCTCAGGACTGAAGACCACAACAACAACAACAATGATGTGAACTGCTGCTTGGCAGTGTTGCTGAGTATGCAAAATATACTTGCAACTAATGTTCATTTATCAATGAGAATAGTGTTCGTCAGTGAAATGCAATATCAATGAAGTTACATAACAGTTGGTAATTTAACTTTTGAAACCGCTGGTTTATTGGCATTTCTGGAAAAGAATATTCTTATACTCTCATTGGATCAGCACGTGCCGTGTAACAGTTTGTATGTGTTATGGGACTTACTACGTCGCAAATCGCGCTAATGAATGAACTGATTTGCGTTACATTGTTGCTAAGCAATGTGATCAACAAGGTGATATGTGTCACTATCTCGAAGCATCTGGTGTTAAGGGAGCTGGTGATTGGTGTTGGTGGCGATGTCCCTTTTTTCGTGTAGAGAATTTTTTTTACAACGTTTTGTGTTATACAAACAACAAGGGATTTTGACTCTATACAATGCAATGTTTATAAAAATGAAGAAAATTTTTATTTATTTCTCATATGATAATTTAATTAAAACATATATCTATCATTTTTATAGCCTACCACTTCTTCTTTCTTTTAATTGTTGTGTACCATTTATTGTTTATGTGCATGTTGTAGTGTACTTGATACTACAAGAGATTGTTAGTGTGTGTTGTGTCTCTTTTTCTTTTAGTTATGTTGTTATGTTGATCTATTAATTTAACTTTTATTTAGTGGTTAGTATAAGACAGGGTGGACGTTAGTTTGCCTAACCTCTTCCGCATTTTTCCATTTAATCTTTACGTTTTGCAGTGTTCGGTGGCCTAACTTCTACACCTGGTTTCTCTTTGCTGTGTTGTTCTTGTCTCTGTGGATCATAATTTCCTGTTTAATTATTCACGCCCTGGTCTCGCCAGTTTCTGCTTCTAACATCGTGACCTCTTTCAAAGTACCCTTGACCGTTGGCATTTTGATTCCTAAACCCACATCCGCCACTGTATGAGTGTCCATTACCGTTCCTATTTCGGTACCAATTATTCTGGTTATCGTTTCTATGCCAATTGTCTCCATTGTGCCACTGTCCTTGTCTGTTAAATTGCCTGAAATTATTGGTGTTAGGATTACGATTATTATTATTGGAATATTCGTTCCTAGTCCTCTCCTTTTGCTGTTCCCTTTCCTTTCTCTTTTCTTTCACCTCGTCTTCTTTAAACATAAATTCAAGTTCCCTTAAAACCTCTTTAAATTGTTCGGTATTTTTATTTTTTCCTACTGTCACCTGTCGATACTTTACCGGTAATTTCATTCTACATATATGTACCAGCTCTCCGTTACTGTATGGTTTGTCTAGGCATTGATTCTTTTTGTCCATTGTGTCAAAGAATTTTACCACCCTTTTCTCTCCTGAGTTTTCATATGGTGTCATCTGAAGTAATTCGTATTTAATTTTGTTTTGCGTCTCCTTAGACCAATATCTTTCGAGAAATGCTGTTCTGAACTGTAGGTAAGACGTACAGATAGCCGCGACCTTTTGCATCACCTCTGCTACTGTCCCTGACATGTGTGCACAAATGAAGTCAAGTTTGTGAGCTACGCTCCAGTGGATTGGTAAGCCTACTTGAAACTGGTCGATGAATGTGCGTGCAAGCAAGCTACCGCCTTCTTCCTTGAAATGTTGAAATTTTCTAACTGTGATGAAGTGGTCTGTATCATATCTACTCATAAATCCGGTTTGTGGCTGATTCATGGACTCGAGTAATCTCCCACTGCTTGTGTCGTCGTGTTTATTCTCTGGTAATCTACTGCCTGTCTACCTATTCTCAATTTCCTGACTCATATCCGCGTCATATCGTATCATTGGTGAACAAAAGTGTTGTTCGTGTGTTTCTACACTCGTCGTTCGCGGTATAGAACCTGTGCTGCTATTATGTTGTGTCATTGCATTTACTGGTTAAGTTGCCTGTCTATCGATTGGTATCGGCTGAATGTATGTGTTCCGTTTTTCTAGATCCTGTGCCTGGTCCTGTGGCATGTCATGTATTACTTTAATCGGGGTTTTCTGTTTCGATTTCTGCCTGATTGTTACGTCTAGCCTTGGTTCAACTTGAACTTTCTCAGATGGCGCGTGTTCGTGTACTGAATTAATGCTTCACGTGTCATTTGTTTCGCTACAGGTGTAATCGGTCTCGACCTTTTCTTCGATAGTTTGCATCAACTCTGTTCGAAGCTTTTCAAACTGATCTTAGTTTTTAAATTCTATTTTATTGATCCGCTGATCATATTTTTTCAGTGCAACGTTTTCGACCTTGCTTTGAATTGCTCGTTCTTTCGAAATTTGTGTTGCTGTTCGAGTGGCTTTTTTCGTAAAACGTTCCACCTTTTTGTCAACGTTTACGATGTCCAATTGGACCTTGTCCACGTCAGTGCGTAATTGCCGCTGACCTTGTGTTAGTACCTGAATTCTTTCTCTAGATTCTTTCGCGTCTTTGTTTATCTGAGTGATCTGACTATCAATTCTGGCGATCCCTTCTTCCATCTGGATTTTAACCTGTTGGATCTATGTCTTAATAGACTGATTATCCTGTTTCAATTCCTGATACTGTTTTGTCATCTGTGTATTAACAGCCTGATTATCCTGATTCAATTCCTCATACTGTTTTGTTATCTGTGTATTCTGTTTCGTCATACTAGCGTTCATTTTTTGTAACATCTCCATGATCGCGTCCTGTACTGTAACACTACCTTCTGCTGAACTATGTATTCGCGATCTATAGCTTTCTACTCGGTCAGTTACGTCGTTTACTGGGCTATGCTGCGGCGTTTCTAAGATTGATAACTGCAATAACCCGTGCTGTCTGTGTTGAGGAATAATTGTGTTTGTCATTGAACCATTACGTGGCGCAAACAACTCCACATTCTGCCCTCTCTGTTGTGTGTCTTGTGTTTGCAGGTACAGTTGCGTCTCTTACGGAACCTTCTCGTGGTGCTCGTAACTCTGCAAAATTCTGTGTCTGTTGTTGGGGCATATTTAGAATGTGTACGATAGGTTCGACGTATTCTAAATGTTCCCCCTCTTCCTCACTGTCTACTTCTCTTTGAACGTTAGCTAACTGCCGGTTCATTGACTGTATTGACGCGTATTCTGTCCCTGAATATGCGGCAAACAAACGCGTTTCCTGTGCTCGTTTCGCTTCTAATTATTGCCATTTCCTACGTGGGCTGTCTGGTTCTTGCTCAGAATATGCCCTACCTGGAATTTCATATTCTGGGAACTCGATGTTCTCGTCCCTTCGATTCTCATCTACCTGATCTGTCTCAATTTTATCCCAGTCTAACTAAGCCTGCTGATTCTGCAGCTCCCCGACTGTCCTATTCTCCGAATCACCGTCTGTCCTATTCTCAGGTTCATCTTCTGTCCTATTCCTAATAAGCTCATTTACTTGCTGTCTATCTGGTTGATTCTCCCCCATCTTGTCTACTTGCTGTCTCTCGAGTAACCCTTTGGCTTGCGCTCTCGTTAACATGGAAATTCTTTCAACACACCACAACCCTATCTACAAAACTGTACTACCACTTACCAGTTGGTTGAACCAACAACAACAATAACGTCGTGACTTCTCGACTAATGTTCTGTCTGCTCTGCTACAGTCTCCAACCTCAATCTGTGAACTTGCAAAGGGAGAAAAATGTTATTTCTTAATTCTAACTTATATGATGCCGCGTCACACTGCGTCTCTGCGTCACTCTGCGTCCGTGCCTATCACCTGAAAATCTCATGCCCTAACAGCTACACAAAAATCGTAAAAAAAATGCAAAATTTTCCAACACAATAACACACGCCCTTTTCCCTACAATTCTGCTTTCTTCACTACCTGTGTCTATTCTGATCCCAATCTTTGCAAATAGATATTTAATACATGAAAGGAAGTTCATCAAAGTGCTACTGCTGCGACCTGCCGTACCTAACTATCCTGACACTTTCCTATCATGGTAGCTTACCTATTTTACCTACCGTGGCAGGGTCGCCATTTTCTGTGAGCGTGTGGGTGCTATTCTGTCATTCTGTGCAACGGATTAATCTGAGATGTACCCTTTACCCTGTGGCTCCTGCAAGATGCAATTTCCACCCCCACACTACTACAAAAGTCAGACAAACGCTCCTAACGTTCTAAAGAGAAATGCCTGAAAAACTTTCAGCAATAAATATCTTCTGGAGTCATCCGCTGTAAGGAAATGACACAAAAATTCACAAAATTTCTTTCATAACTAGTGGGATACTTGGGTACTGGAGTAGTGCTAGTTAGTGTAAGAAAAACATGAAACTAACGAAAATTATTATTTATTTTGCAAAAATTCTGAGATATCACAATGGCACTTTTAGTTATGAACTGAACAAGTTATTTCTGGGTTCTTTTCGGAATGTGAAGTTACCTCTTAACCATAGGATTCGCTGATGAAATTTCTATAGAAAGCTTAAGATTGTTATTAACTTGGCAGAATGGCTGAGAGCCGCGCCTACTCAACTTGAATAATTATCCTTTAGAATGTTGCTAGGTACGGTCGAGGCTGTCGCGTGTGAAATGCAGTGAAGTGTACTGTTGTGGAGGAAACATGGGGCTCGCAAGAGCTGTAGTGCACCACACCGTAAGCTGCGATGACTGCTGTCAGCTCCGCTCGCTGCTGACAAATAAGATAACTCTCGTTCTATCTGGATTAACCTTCGCCAATCAAACTCTCCCTACGCCTTGATGAAGTTGAGGATTCCTATTCGCCCCTAGTCTAACTATTGGTGTGGTACACTGGTCAGATAACCAGTCCACCACGATGCCATTAAAATATTTGCTTGCAGGCGTTTAACTATAACTCTGTCTGTTCACACCGCACAATAAGTGTGTCGGCCAACACAGTGAACGATGCTTAATCGCAAGGACTCAATATTGAGTCGCACTCCGATTCGCTCTCGACAGAGGTGCTCTCCCAGTGAAGTACTGAGGAGAGATTCGTTCCTCGCTCTTCGTGTACACGCACGAGCGCACAAGCTCTCGTTACGTGTTTTCGCTCCAAGAGCGACATCGGAACGGCCCCTCTCCACGCCAGACATGAAGGGGTATATCTTTCGGTCACTTCCATTACTCCTTCAGCTCAAGAGGTCAGGAATATCGTCTGCCAATCAGCATTGCTCTTCTAAAACGGGAGAATGACGTTTCGTTTAAAGCGACCAATCCGGAAATCTGTAGCATCTGCGTTTGGCGTTTGCTGTCTCACTGTGAAAACCTCTGCGTGCTAAACAGTATCAGACAGGAAGAAGACTGCGACTCACGCAGTCGAAATATCGTGCAGGTAAGACGCGAATAACCGGCAGGAACGCGATTAATCAACATGACAACGCCTCGCCGGGAAAGCTTGAAGAATTATATTATAAAACTGTTAACAACACTGAAACTTATAAATAAATGGGCACCATGAGAAGCTGAACGGTAACTCGGAACGAGCAAAGGCTGTTGCACTCACTGTTCAAAAGAGAAAGCGCAAATGACGACAGGCAGAGGTTAGTAGAAATTCTTGCGCCTGTAAAATCATCTACGCGCACAGCATACAGCAGCTGCCCCAGTCATAGGTTAGCAGAGGATCTGACCGAGAACCCAAGAAAATTCTGGGCCTATGTAAAATCACTAAGCGGGTCTAGGGCTTCCATCCAATCACTTGTTGACCGACCTGGTGTGGGAACTGAACGCAATTTTAAATTTCCCCTTCAAGAAGTCGTTCAAGCATGATGATTATACAAATATACTGTCGTGCATTGTCAGCTTTTCGCCTCGTAATGCTCGTAATGAATAGTCCATTAAATTACGGGCATGCAGCCGCGCATTTTTTTATTTTATTTACTTATTTATTTATTATTTTTTTGCGGCTGCCTCCCCGAAATTTAATAAACTAAACATACTGTCGTTTCACCATCAAACAACGTCCGGTAAGGACGACACATTAATAAACGCCCCTATCGTAGAACACAACTGAACGAGTTCTAAACAAATAAGTCGCCACATACGAATGGAATCTCAGTTAGGTTCTACACTACACTACGGCACTGACCCTTACCTAGCTTGCATTTATCGCGAATCTCTCGCCCAGAGCAAACTGCCAAGCGGCTGGAAAAAAGCGCAGGTGAATCCCGTATAGACGAAAGGTAGCAGAACATACCCATATAATTACAGACCAATATTCTTAACAGTGGTTTGCTGCAGAATTCTGTAACACATTATAATTGCGAATATAATAAATTTTCTTGAGACCGAGAAGCTTATGTCTGCGAATAGGCATAGTTTTAGAAAGCAGCACGCGTGCGATATTAAGCTTGTCCTTTTCTCACATGGTATACTGCGAACTATGGATGAAGCGCAGCTGGCAGATTCCGTATTCGTAGATTTCCAAAAAGCATTCTACACGGTGCCCCACTGCACACAACGTACGTACGAACATACGGAACAGAATCCCACGTATGTGAGAGGCTCAAAGACTTCTTAAGTAATAGAACCTAGTATTTTTTGGTCGACGGCAGATTTTCATTGCAGACAGGGTTGTTGCAGGGAAGTGCGATAACACCGCTATTGTTGTCAATATACGAGGGCGGTTCAGAAAGTAACCTCCGATTGGTCACAGTGCGGGTTGTGGGGGGAGTAGCGACGCCATCTGTGCGTTCACGCACTCAACAGGTCAGTCGGCATCAAGCCGTGGTCGAGTGAACGTCGTACCTGCGCTAGTTTAGTTTTTGTGGCAGTTTGAAATGTGTGCTGCAACAGAAAACCCCGCCAAATGCGAAGTGCGTGCTGTCATAAGGTTTTTTACAGCCAAAGGATATTCTGCAGCAGCTGTTCATCGTGAGCTTTGTGCCGTGTACGGACCAAGAGTTATGAGTGAAGGAGTTGTCCGTGAATGGGTACGTTTATTTAAAAGTGGACGAGAAAACGTTCATGATGAAGAGAGGAGTGGTAGACCATCATTGGTGACTGACGAACTCGTTCAGACAGTTGATGCAAAAGTTCGTGAAAATCGACGTTTCTCAATGTCGGAGTTGTCTACTGGTTTTCCACAGATTTGTAAGACTCTCTTGTACGAGATAGTGACAGCAAGATTGGGTTACCGTAAGTTCTGTGCACGATGGGTGCCCAAAATTCTTACCGACCACCACAAAACTCAAAGAATGGCCTCTGCATTAGACTTTCTGTCACGTTATGAGGACGAAGGAGAACCATTGTTAAACAGAATCGTGACCGGTGACGAAACCTGGATTAAGTACGTGAACCCTGAGACAAAAGAACAATCAAAGATGTGGGCACATTCAAATTCGCCTACCAAACCAAGAAAAGCCTCGCAAGATTTTTCTGCCAGAAAACTGATGGCAACGGTGTTTTGGGATGCCAAAGGGGTGTTGTTGGTTGAATTCATGGAACGTGGTACGACCATTAATCAAGACGTGTACTGTGAAACAATAAAAAAGTTACGACGGGCTATACAGAACAAACGCCGTGGTATGCTGACTTCCGGTATCGTTTTTTTGCACGATAACGCCCGTCCTCACTCTGCTCGCAGAACAACGGCCCTTCTTGAGTCCTTCAAGTGGGACGTTATCAACCATCCACCTTACAGCCCAGACCTGGCACCAAGTGATTATCACCTCTTCATGCATTTGAAGAAATGGCTCGGGTCACAGCGGTTTGATGACGACGAAGAGCTCAAAGAAGCGGTCACAGGCTGGCTCCAGGCACAAGCGGGTGATTTTTATGCAGAAGGAATTTCAAAGCTTGTGAAGAGATACGATAATTGCCTCAATCGCTATGGAGACTATGTAGAAAAATAGTGCAAAGATGTAGTTGTAAGATGTATATATTAAAATATTTTTAATTGGCTTGGTGTATTTTTTTAAATCAACCGGAGGTTACTTTCTGAACGGCCCTCGTACATATTTGATCTGGCTGACGGACGGGGAGCAATCTGTGGCTGTTTGCTGCTGATGCTGTGCTGTTCGGAAAAGTGACGAAGTGGAGTGACTAGGAGCGTACAAAATGACTTCAAAAAAAGTTTCGATTTTGTGTGATGAATGGTAGTTAGCTCTAAATGTATACAAAATGTAAGTTATTTCGGATGGATGAAAAAAACAAATCTTAATGTTCGAATACAGTCACATCGTTTAAATATCTGAACGTAAAGCTGCAAAGCGATATGAAATCGAACGAGCATGTAAGGATT
This sequence comes from Schistocerca serialis cubense, assembly GCF_023864345.2. Classification (NCBI taxonomy): domain Eukaryota; kingdom Metazoa; phylum Arthropoda; class Insecta; order Orthoptera; family Acrididae; genus Schistocerca; species Schistocerca serialis. The sequence continues at coordinate 80,928,658 of NC_064647.1, read as the reverse complement.
CTGTTAGGGAAGCCGAATGGCGGACACTGGTTTATTGGGAGAACTGTAGGAGAGTGTGGTTCATCTGTAAAGAAGATCGCGTATATGACGCTAGTACGACCTGTTCTTGAGTATTTCTCATGCGTTTGGGATCCGTCCAGCAGGTCGGATGAACGGAAGACATCGAGGCAGTTCAGACGTGGGCTGCTAGATTTGTTACTTGTAGGTTCGAACAACACGCAAGTGTCACGGAGCGGCTTCGGGAACTGAAATGGCAATATCCGGAGGGAAGCTGACGTTATTTTCGCATAATACTATAACCGGAATTTTAGGCTGACTGCGGATGGATTCTACTGCCGTCAACAAACATTTCTCAAAGGACAACAAAGATAAGATGTGAAAAATTAGGCATTCTTATGGAGGTTTATACATAGTCGTTCTTTCCTCTCTATATTTGCGAGTGTAACAGGAAACGCCCAGTGCTCTCTCGGAATACGAGCAGCGAACTACGGACTCAGTCGAAGTGGACTTGGCCGACGACAAACTCTCTTGTCCAACCGAGCATATCCTACCGCAGAGTGAGGCCTTCGTCGGGTCTCTGTTACGATGACAATAGGATCGTACGAACTTCCCCCCACCGATCTGATTCATTCTGACAGCACGTGTAGGGCACAACATCAACAAAAGCAAAACGAGGATAATGGAATGTAGTCGAATTAAGTCGGGTAACGCTGAGGGAATTAGATTAGGAATAAGATACTTAAAGTAGTAAAGGTGTTTTGCTATTTGGGGAGCAAAATAACTGGTGACGGTCGAAGTAGAGAGGATATCAAATGTAGACTGGCAATGGCAAGGATAGCGTTTCTGAAGAAGAAAAATTTGTTTACATCGAGTATAGATGTAAGTGGCAGGAAGTCGTTTCTGAAAGTATTTGTATGGAGAGTAGCCATGTATGGAAGTGAAACGTGGACGATAAATAGTTTAGACAAGAAGAGAATAGAAGTTTTCGAAATGTGGTGCTACAGAAGAATTCTGAAGATTAGATGGGTAGATCACATAAATAATGAGGAGGCATTGAATAGAATTGGGGAGAAGAGGAGCTCGTAGCACAGCTTGACTAGAAGAAGGGATCGGTTGGTAGGACATGTTCTGAGACATCGAGGGATCACTAATTTAGTATTGGGGGTAGCGTGGAGGGTAAAAATCGTAGAGGGAGACCAAGAGATGAATACACTAAGCAGATACAGAAGGATGTAGGCTGAAGTAGGTACTGGGAGATGAAGAAGCTTGCACAGGATAGAGTAGCATGGAGAGCTGCATCAAACCAGTCTCAGGACTGAAGACCACAACAACAACAAAATGAATATTCGGATATCAGTAATTGAGTCGTGCCGCAACGATAGACATCCTGCGCCGCGACCATGGCTTCCACAGATGTTACCCCCGAGAGCGAGCAGCGCTGCGAGGCGCGCGTGGCGTGCGCCGGCCTCCTTTGCAAGGGGACCGGACGAACCTACCCTCACCGATTTGATTCGTATTGACAGGCTGCGTAGGGCACCGCTAGGACTTCAACGTGAGTGACTAGCAAGGCGCAACTCTCAACTGTTTTCGAGGAAACCCAGTTTGAACATTTTACTCGTGCTTACATATGAAGCGTGAATTTACTTTCAAAACTTTTTCTTAGGAATTTACTTTATTTACTAGCGATTCATCAAGAACATTAACACTTTTAATCACACTATTTGAGCGTGGGGGTAGTTGCCAGTGGGAAACAAATCAAATTTATTTCAACAACTGGAAATTTTATTCTTAAAAACCCTTTTTCTTTTTATTTTTCTTTTTTTTTAAAAAAGAAGATTTAAAATTATAATCAGAAAGCACACTCTAAATATCAAGTTACAATTTAATCAGAGGCGGAAAGAACAAATTTTTTACAGTATGAGCTTTCGGGCTGAGAACCTTGGCGCTTCCTTTTGACACGGCCGTAGTCACGACCGCTCAACAACAACCTTTGAAAGACTACACTGGTGCAAATCTGCAACACACCAGATTACTTTCAACTAAAAATTTTAACAACTCACACAAGCACATAAACTATGCACCCCGTAGGAGCGATGGAAATGGTACAAAACACTAACATTAAAAGATTAACTTGCCACCGAAGGTGCAACTTGATTTAAAAAGAAAACTCTTACGGTGGAAGGGTGGCAACTTTATATACTAAAATAACCATTTAAATAAAAACCCATGAAATGCAGTCTTACATAAAATATACAACGTTAGCCAAACATGCTCTACATTACACATATACTGCCTCTCAAGATGATAGGCAAGATAAAAACATATTTCAGGAACTCGGCCGTTAAACTTCAAGAAATAAATTTGTTAACACACTGAATCCGACAAACATGACAGAGGCAGCTATTAACGTATGGGAGATTGCCAGAGAGATTACTGAGCAACCCGAGTCGCAAGTTGCACTAACCCGCCCCGACTCCACAAGGGAAAAACGGACCACCGCCCACGGGTGGGCAAACGGAGAAGAATGGTGGGGCGACCCCAAAACAAAGCGGGTGGCGATCTCACCAAGAAAACAAGTAGAATTTAACAAGTAAATGAAACAACGTGTCACCAATCACTTGACTTCTAATAAACTGCGATGTCTGGCGAAGACCTGGCGCAGCACCTCCAATGCTCTCCCGAACCGTCCGCTGCCAGCCGCTTCAACGGACGCATGAAGGCGCGCCGATCTCCCGTCTCACGGCGTCGCAGCTCGCACCGGCCAGACCGATATCGTGGGTTGACTCCTGTTGCTCTCGTGTCGGCCGCGAAGCCACTATCCCTCGCTATACGGCGCGGCCCACTGGACTCGCGTGGCGACATGCGCCGACGCTCAAGACGGACAAGTCATCTCGTGTCTCAGTGCGCGACCGACCAACCGATCGATCCAACCGCCAATGACCACTGCCCGAGCAACTCGAGCAGACTGGCGGCCTAACGCGCAGACTCAGATGCAGGAACTCAGCCCCGACCGGGCGACCACTAGCTGAGTTCTCTTACTGCCGGGCTTTAAAGTTTGATCCAAACGACAGACATACTAGCACTCCGAACGACAGACATACACTAACTCCGCACAAATGCGAACGAGAGACAGACTATCAAGCTGGGGACGAGAGACTGACGCAGACTGACTCCGACTCACCCCTGGCGAGCGCATAGCGCCCCTCAAATGTACGTGAACAGGCAACCTTTACCCTTTCCCACCAGAGGGAGACATCAAAGCTGCGATTGCCACAGCGGCGCCACCGCCAGAAACGGCGGGCGAGTACTTCACACAACGCGCTGCGGGGCGCTCTTCAAAACAGCAATTTTTACCACGGTTCAACATATTTCGTATGTTCGTTAGTAACCGAGCGACTAAGCGCTTGCTTGTCTAACCGCGAGGTCCGTGGATCGAATATTGCTTCCGGTTCTCTTTTTTTATTTCATTCTCACGTAATTCGGACAAAAGATATCCGTGGTACGCCGAGAAATTTTTTGATTACCGAGCACAGCTTACGAATGTATCCCAAGTTTGTTTTGCGATAGACACATGGAAGAAACCTCACTCAAGCAAGGATTACAAGTGCCGTATGTCGTAATAATTACCATTTCCCATTTTTATATTATTACTATTCTGATTCCTACAGTGCTCCAGAGGTTACATATTATATTTGCCACACACGTACATAATATAAATAAAATGACTATACTATTTTAATTTCGAAGATCTTGGGTATCCATTTTTTAAATGACTATACTGATCTAATTAATGTAGGTTAATTCTTACAAAAAAGAAAACAGCAACCAGCCACTATTAATACTGCTATTTATTGAGGTAAATAGCGCCGTTACTGGTTTCGAACTGGCAAGTTCATCATCAGACGGCTGTTCACATGATTTTCAAGATACACTTTACATTATCGTCCGTTTTCGATTTTTATTATTCCACACCAAAAATACTTCGCCACAGTGGAATAATAAAAAAGTCTCTCTAATTTTCCTGTAGGCAGTATCTATCTTACCCCTAGTGAGATAAGCGTCTACGTCCTTACATCTGTCCTTTAGCCATCCCTGCTTAGCCATTTTGCACTTCCTGTCAATATCATTTTTTAGACGTTTGTATATCTTTTTGCGTGCTTCATTTACTGCATTTTTATATTTTCTCCTTTCATCAATTAAATTCAATATTTCTTCAGTTACCCAAGGGTTTCTACTAGCCCTAATCTTTTTACCTATTTGATCCTCTGCTGCCTTCACTATTTCATCCCTCAAAACTACCCATTCTTCTTCTACTGTATTTCTTTCCCCCATTCCTGTCAACTGTTCATATTCATTTTACTGTTCTACTTTGCGCTTCGAGTAGGTTCTCGAGAACCACGTGACAAATAAATTTGAGAGCTGTCGCCTTTGTGGTAAAAATTGGAAACAATACGGGGACAGAAGAAATTGTGTGGAATATTTCTGTTTGGCGACAGGAAGTGCGCACCCTACTCGGGACGTACCCTTCGCGTCCGCCCGCAGTCTGTCCCCGTGACGCGGCCGTAGAGGCGCCGCAGCGCCTCGCGGTGTGGACAGAATTGTCTCGGCCCCGCGTGCAGGAAATTTCATTGGGAGAGGAGTCGGGCGGGCTGGCGGCTGGCAGGCTTCGCACCGGCGCCAGCCGCGCTAACCGTGTTTGCTCGCCGCCCCGGAAGCCGCGTCAGAAAGCCAGCCTTCCCGGATGTGACGTCAACGCCGTCCTCCGCGGCGGCGAGGTCGCCAGGGTCCCGCAGCGGCGTCTCTGGGCGCCTAACAGCCGAGTCTGACGTCGAGCGTGGTCTCCACTCCGTCCAGCTGCCCACACTAGCCTGTCCTGTGCAAGCCTTTTCATCTCTCCACAGCTACTGCTGGGTGGGTGCTATTCTGTCGTTCTGCGCAACAGATTAATCTGAGATGTACCCTTTACCCTGTGGCTCCTGTAAGATGCTACTTCCACCCCCACACTACTACAGAAGTCAGACAGACGCTCCTAACGTTCTAAAGAGAAATGCCTGAAAAACTTTCAGCAATAAATATCTTCTGGAGTCGTCTGCTGTAAGGAAATGACACAAAAATTCTGAGAAATCACAATGGCACTTTTAGTTATGAACTGAACAAGTTATTTACGGGTTCTTTTCGGAATGTGAAGTTACCTCTTAAGGATAGGAATTGCTAATGAAATTTCTATACAAAAATTTAGATTGTTATTGACTTGGCAGACTGGTTGAGAGCCGCGCCTACTCAACTTGAATAATTACCCGTTAGAATGTTGCTAGGTACGGCAGAGGCTGTCGCGTGTGAAATGCAGTGAAGTGTACTGTTGTGGAGGAAATATGGGGCTCGCAAGAGCTGTAGCGCACAATACCATATGCTGTAATGACTGCTGTCTGCGCCGCTCGCTGCTGACAAATAAGATAACTCTCGTTCTATCTGGATTGACCTTCGCCAATCAAACTCTCCCTATGCCTTGATGAAGTCAAGGACGCCTACTCGCCCCTAGTCTAACTATTGGCGTCGTACACCGATCAAATAAACAAACCACCGCAATGCCACTCAAAAATTCGCTCACAGGCGTTTAACTATAACTCTGTCCGTTCACACCGCACAATAAGTGTGTCGGCCAACACAGTCAACAACACTTAATCGCAAGGACTCAATATAGATTCGCACTCCGATTCGCTCTCAACAGAGGTTCTCTCCCAGTGAAGTACTGAGGGGAGACTTGTTCCTGATTCTTTGAGTACACAAATGAGCGCGCATGCTCTCGTTATGTGTTCTCGCTACAAGAGCGACAATGGAACTGCCCCTCTCCACGCCAGACGTGAAGGGGTATATTTTTCGGTCTCTTCTATTAATCCTTCAGCTCAAGGCGTCAGAAATATCATCTGCCAAGCAGCATTGCTCTTCTAAAATGGGAGAATGATGTTTCGTTTAAGGCGACCAAACTGGAAATCTGTAGCATCGACGTTTGACGTTTGCTGTCTCCCTGTGAAAACCTCTGAAACTGCATGCTCTGTTTGTAAAGAATGCGTAGGCTGGGCACTCCCACACAATGTAGTGGAATTTGCTTTTAAGCTGAACACAGCGTCGTTCTTCCTTTCACTCAGGCAAATGCTGTCCACTCCACGGCCGGCCGAGGTTGACTCGTTCTCTGAAGGGACCGGCCTCCCAGCATGCAGTCTGCCTCTCTCAAACTAAAAGCTTCTGTGACCGTCATGTTTGGAATGCATGTGTGTACGCCAGCCTCGAGTATTTCAACCACGGTGCGCTAACTTGTTATTTGCATATCGTTTACTTTAATTCATACAACACTGACTTTGTCTTATCGAGTTTGGGTTCGAATGAAGCGTCTTGATGTGCGGAATGTGATTGTGAGGGCGGAATATGTAAGCAATGAAGGTCAGGAGACCACGACGTCTTACACTGCAACCTGCAACCATTTCAACCTGCTCACTGTACATCCCCATCTACGGGGGACGACCTATAAGTAATGCAACACATTTTTTTCTCCGTCAGTTGCGGAATTTGTAATGGTTTGGAGAATTCCCGTATGAGTCCGTACAGTTTCAAGAAAGTCCGGTAAATGATGGAGCTACAATAAGCCTTCAAATCGGCGTCTGTAACTGAGGTGTGTTCCGAACATTGTTGTCATCGAGTTTCTCTTGGCGGGAAACGAGAGCATCGCAGATATTCATAGATGCTAGCACAATGTGTACGGAGTCCTGGCAGTGAACAAAAGCATGGTGAGTCGGTGGGCGAGGCGTCTGTCATCGTTGTAGAAGTTGGCATAAACCTGTCCGTTCTCCCTCTTGCCAGCCAGCCGCACACAGCTGTGACTAATGTTGGAACGTGCGGACACACTCATTCGAGGTGATGAACTGATCACAATCAAACACCTTTGTGCACAACTGGACGTCTCTGTTGACAGTGCTGATACACTCATCCAACAGGTGAGATGCTCAAAGGTGTGTTCACGCTCGGCTCCTCGTTGCCAACAGGAGACCGTAAAGAGCAAAGGAGGACCATCTGCTCCGAATTTACTGCCACTTACGAGGCTGACCGTGACATGTTTTCGTGGAACATCGTCACTGGCGATGAAGCATGGGTTCTTCACTTCGAACCGGAAACAAAACGGCAATCCATGGAGTAGGCCACACCATCCCTCCTCTGAAGGAAAACTTCCAAGCTGCACCTTCAGCCAGTACACTCATGGTGGCCCTACTGACAGCTCGCGCCCTTGTACTGACATGCAGGGGCGCAGTCTGTCGGTAGACTGTTTGTCCCTGTTGCGGCTGTTGAGACATTAATTGTGTCTACCGTTGTGCGCGACGCTGTTATCGGAGTCCACTCCATGCACGGAATCCATATACAGGACAAGTCGTATACTCTTTTCGTACCCCTCAAAGTCTTTGGCACAATTTTGGAGAGTTTGCCTTAGTGTTTCCTGCTCTCCAAGCGGTCACTAGACGCTGTGCTAAAGAAAACGGTTTTAGTTTTGTATATTACCGTACCTTCGGGTTGTATATTGAGATTATTATTTTTTTTACTGTTGCTGTGATTTTACATTTCTAAATGTTCATATTTTAATGCTTTCCTAAACATGATGCTGGGCTTGAAGAATTTCGCTTATGGTATTGACTAAAGGCAACGGCCTTGCCGCAGTGGATACACCGGTTCCCGTCAGATCACTGAAGTTAAGCGCTGTCGGGTGTGGCCGGCACTTGGATGGGTGACCATCCGGGCCGCCATGCGCTGTTGCCATTTTTCGGGGTGCACTCAGCCTATTGATGCCAACTGAGGAGCTACTCGACCGAATAGTAGCGGCTCCAGTCAAAGAAAACCATCACAAAGGCTGGGAGTAGGGTGTGATGACCACACGCCCCTCCTATCCGTATCCTCAGCTGAGGATGACACGGCGGTCGGATGGTCCCGATGGGCCACTTGTGGCCTGAAGACGGAGTGCTATTGACTAAGAGTATGGGGTCTCTTGTCCCCAGTAATAGCGATTAATTACTGTTCCCTGGCTGCTGTGGCCAAACGGTTCTAGGGGCTTCAGTCCGGAGCCGCACTGCTGCTGCGGTCGCAGGTTCGAATCCTGCCTCGGGCATGGATGTGTCTGATGTCATTAGGTTAGTTAGGTTAAAGTAATTCCAAGTCTAGGGGACTGCTGACTTCAGATGTTAAGTTACATAGTACTCAGAGCCATTTGAACCATTTGATTTGAATTACTGTTCAAAATGATTTTCATACCCACGGATTATGATCCTCTGATTTTCCTAGGTCGTGTTATTGATATTTATTGCTATCGCCTTGTTCTTTCTAGACGCAAAGTATTATTGGTGTAACTGCCGCCCCTTTGGACCTGATATCTGTTGTAAATAAATTTTGGGAATTGTCGTTATACATTCCACCCTTTCTTAATTGATAATAGATTACTCGTGTGAAATGAAGTGTTACTTACTGATCTCTGCCCACTAAGGGATTGCTGTTGAAGTCATTCAAACAAATTCGAAGTTCCTTTAAATTATTGTTTCCTGTCTGTTTGTTTGGTTTGGTTAGTACAGCTCAGTGTCGGATAGGCCGCCAGAGACACAGCACCTCGTGTTCCTGCTGCTAATAAGGCGAGTACACCGTTTGTTTGTTATACACGAGGGTTGGAACTTTAAAAATGAGAAATGTTTATTTACAACTTTTACAAAACAGATAAATGTTTCAAAGTTTTACTGTCCTTCAGAGTAGTTCAAATGTTCAAATGTGTGTGAAATCTTGTGGGACTTAACTGCTAAGGTCATCAGTCCATAAGCTTACACACTACTTCACCCAAATTGTCCTAAGGACAGACACACACACCCGTGCCCGAGGGAGGACTCGAACCTCCGCCGGGACTAGCCGCACTGTCTATGACTGCAGCGTCCCAGACCGCTCGGCTAATCCCAGAATTGTGTATAAATCGTTTTCAGTGATGTGGAACTCGTAGGATAGCTTTAGCAGCGCCAGTTGTGTTGATTGTTCGAGAGGAGCGGTCTGTTTCCCGAATATATGTAACAGTTCAGAAATGAATGCCAAGAAGTGCTTCCTTCTTCTTAGGAATCAAGTCAGAATCACAAGGGCTTAAGTCCTGGGACTGTTTTGGATTACAGGCTGTGTCCCAAAAATGAACAGCTTAGAGAAAGAAGCGGTGACACTTCCTGCGGGATTCGCCCATCATTCTGTAGGACAGTGCCGGGTCTCGTGTGGCACCGACTTGCGACTGATTTGGTCGATCGATGGGGCTTGATTTCTGAGATGAAGGAACCACTTTATGGCATTCGTTTCGGAACTGTTGCAGAAATTCGTCAGGCAGTAGACCGCTCCACTCGATGTATCAACACATCTGGCGCTGCTAAATGTGTCCTACGACGTCCACATTGCTTGCAAGGTGTTATAGACAATGCTGGTGACCACTTTCCAGAACAGGCCAACTTTGAAACATGTGTCTGCTTTGTGTGAGTTGTAAATAAATACTTGCCACTATGAAAGTTCCAACCCTCCTATTATTACGAGCTCTCAAGAGCAGCGACTTATTTACAGATACCTGTGTAGTTACTAGTTTATTTATGTAATTTCTTGCGTGTTCGAGCGCTTACTAGACACTAGCTTTTATTTGAAAAGCAGCGTAGCGTGGAGTACCGCCGTTGCTATTGACCCTCGTATCGTATAGGCTTTTGTTTGTTTTGGTTAGTGTAGCTCAGTGTCGTTTAGACCGTTAGTGGGAGAGCACTTCGAATTCCTGCAGCTAATAAGCTGAGTACACCGTTCGTTTGTTACATATTTTTACGAGCTTCAAACAAGAGCGACTGCAGTGACGGATAGGAACTGTGATTGCTGTGTATAGATGCGAGCTGAGCTGGCGAACCTACACTCACATCTCCAAACTGCGTTGGCTTCCGTCACATAGCTTGAGGCTGCTGCCAAGGGGCGTCACTGTGGGGGTCGGAAGAGGGATGCGAGGGACGTCGAGCACGTCTCACGTGTCCCCCGATCGGTCCACTGCTGTGGTCGCCCCGGGCACTGCCTGCACTGAGGTTGACCCCTCACCCGTGGTCGAGTGGGAGACCATTCCAGAGCGTGGCAGGCAGCGAAAAACTTTCCGAGGGACCGATCGTAGGGCCTCCCCGGTTCGTTCGACGAACAGGTTCCGGGAGTTACCTGTGGCTGACGATGTCTCTTGCAGTCGGATGCAGTCGTCCGCCTTATTTCAGAGGAATCTCCTCGGCCCGCAAGCTCTGGACATTCACGGAGGGTGGGTTTGCTAGTATGCGAGCTCCAACGTTAGGCGCGTAATGGGGCCCATTAGGAACACGGCTGCTAAGGAGGGGAAGGAATCCAGTGTACACTCCCTGTGCATACCGCGGGGAGTCATTCCGGATCTGGAAAGGGTGCTTCCATGAAGAGTCCAGGGTGAAGCCAATTGCAGGTGGTGGCTCATGTCGGTACCAATGACGTGTGTCGCTTTGGATCGGAGGAGATTCTCTCTGGTTTCGGGTGGCTAGCGGCAATGGCAAAGACTGCCAGTCTTGCTTGCGAGATAAAGGCGGAGTTCGGCATTTGCAGCATCGTCGATAGAACCGCCTGTGGACCTTTGGTGCAGAACTAAGTGGATGGTTTGAATCAGAGGCTCAGGCGGTCCTGCGACCGTATAGACTGCAGATTCCTTGACTTTCGCCATCCGGGTCCCGCTTAATAGGTCAGGAGTCCACTAAACACAAGAAGCGGCTACACGAATAGCGGGGGCTGTGTGGAAAGGCCTGGGTGGTTTTTTAGGTTAGAAGGTCTCAGGGAACCACAGAAAGGGCGTCCGTCTAAAAGGGAACAGGTAAAACACAGTTAGTTGTAGAAACGATCGCCATTGTAGTTGTAAATTGTCGTAGCTATGTGGTGAAAGAACCAGAGCTCCAAGCCCTAATAGAAAGCACTGAAGCTCAAATAGTTATAGGTGCAGAAATCTGGCTAAAGCCGGAAATAAGTTAAGCCGAAATTTTTTCAAACGATCTAACAATGTTCAGGTAGGATAGATTAAATACACTTGACGGTGGAGTATTTATTGCTGTTAGAAGTAGTTTGTCTTGTAGCGAAATAGAAGTAGATAGTTTCTGCGAAATAGTATGGGTAGACGTTGTACTTGACAATCGCACTAAACTATTAATTGGATCGTTTCACCGACCTCCCGACTCAGAAGATATAGTTGCTGAATAGTTCAAAGAAAACTTGAGTCTCATTTCAAATAGGTACCCCACTTACACAATTATAGTCGGTGGCGAATTCAATCTATCCTCTAATTGTACTGAATGCTTTCTCAGAAAATTATTTTGAACTATTAATTCATGAACCCACTCGAAGTGTAAATGGTTGCGAAACCATTCTTGACCTCTTAGCAACAAATAATCCCGGACAAATAGTGAGTATCGTGACGAATACAGGGATTAGCGACCACAAAGCAGCTTCTGCTAGGCTGAATACCGTAACACCTACAGCCATCAAAAATAAGCGCATAGTATATCTATTTAAAAAAGCTGACAAAAATGCTCATAACGTCGTTTTAAGAGACTCTTCACTCCGTCCGATCTGGTCATGTAAGGTAGAAAAGTTGTGGAATGATTTCAAAGAGATTGTATCGACGGCAATTGAGCGAGATACACCACATGAATTAATAAGTGATGATACTGTTCCACCATCGTACACAAAACGGTCAAATCGCAGTTGCAGAAGCCACGAAAAAAGCATGCTAAATTTAAAAGAACGCAAAATCCCCAGACTCGCAATGTTTTACAGAAGTTCGAAATATAGCGCGTACTTCAATGCAAGATGCTTTTAAAAATTTCCATAACGAATCTCTGTCTCTAAATCTGACAGAAAAGTCATAGGGATTCTAGTCATACATAAAGCACACCAACGGCAAGACGTAGTCAATACCTTCACTGCTGGATAACAACGGTGAAGTCACAGATGACAGTGCTACTAAAACAGAGGTATTAAACACGGTTTTTCGCCAATGAAGACGAAGTAAATATTCCCGATTTCCAATCAAGAACAATTGCAAGGATGAGAAATATGGAAGTAGACATCCTCGGTGTTGCAAAGCAGCTTAAATCACTTAATAAAGACAAGGCTTCTGGTCCAGATTGTATTCCAGTCAAGTTCCTTTCAGAGTATACTGATACAATAGTTCAATATTTAGCAATTATATACAACCGTTCGCTCACAGAAAGATCCGTACCTAAAGACCGGAAAATTGCTCAAGTCTCACCAATAGCCAAAAAGGGAAGTAGGAGTAATCCGTTGAATTACAGGCCCATATTACTAACGTCTATTTGCGGTATGGTTTTGGAACATACACTGTATTCGAACATTATGAAGTACCTCGAAGAAAACTATTTACTGACACATAGTCAGCACGGATTCAGAAAATATCGTTTTTGCGAAGCACAACTAGCTCTTTACACTTACGAAGTAGTGACTGCTATCGACAGGGGATGTCAAATTAATTCCATATTTTTATATTTCCAGAAGGCTTTCGACACCGTTCCTCAGAAGCGTCTTGTAAACAAACTGCGTGCCTATGGAATATCACCGCAGTTGTGCTACTGGATTCGTGGTTCCCTGTCGTAAAGGTCACAGTTCGGAGTAATAGATGGAAAGTCATAGAGTAAAACAGAAGCAATATCCGACGTTCCCCAAGGATGTGTCATAGGCCCTCTATTGATCCTGATCTACATTTATGATATAGGAGACAATCTTAGTAGCCGTCTTAGACTGTTTGCAGACGATGCTGTCATTTACCGTCTTGTAAGGTCATTAGATGACCAAAAGGAATTGCAAAATGATTTATGAGATATCTGTATGGTGCTAAATGTGGCAATTGACCCTGAATAAAGTGTGAAGTTACTCACATGAGTACTAAAAGAAATCAGCCAAATTTCGATTACGCGATATGTCACACAAATCTGAAGACTGTAAATTCAACTAAATACTTAGGGATTACAATTACAAATAACCTAAACTGGAACGATCACATAGATAATGATGAGGGTAGAGCAAACCAAAGACTGCCATTCATTGGCAGAACACTTAGAAGGTGCAACGGGTCTGCTCAAGAGACTGCTTACACCACGCTTGTCCGCCCTATTCTGGAGTGTTGCTGTGCGGTGTGGGATCCGCATCAGGTGGGACTGACGGATGACATCGAGAAAGTACAAAGAAGGGCGGGTCATTTTGTATTATCGCGAAATAAGGGATATAGTGCCACAGACATTATACGTTAATTGGAGTGGCAGTCATTAAAACAAAGGCGTTTTTCGTTGCGACGGGATCTTCTCATGAAATTTCAATCACCAGTTTTCTTCTCCGTTTGTGAAAACATTCTGTTGACACCGTCTACGTAGGGAGAAATGATCATCACGATAAAATAACATAAATCAGAGATCTCACAGAAAAATTAAATGTTCGTTTTCCCCGCGCGCCGTTCGAGAGTGGAACAGTAGAGACACAGCTTGAAAGTGGTTGATTGAACCCTCTGCCAGGCACTTTATTGTGAATAGCAAAGTAATCATGTGGATGTAGATGAAAACTTTGTACTGTTGAATTGTTGTTTTAAAGTTCATTGTTTATTTTAATTCTGAATTTTTTTTTTACGAGTAAATCATTTTGTGTGCAATAAACGGTGAAAGACGAACCAAAACTCTGGGTCCATTCATTGTCGACTTTGGGAAGCTGTGGTTTCCCCATTACACGTTCATCCTGTCCTACTCCAATCTCTGTCCATCCTGAACGCCCCCTCTCCCCTCACTCTCTGTCTCTGTCATCTCCTCTTTCTTTTCTGTATTTATTTACGCCTCCCAATCTGCCTCTCCATTTTCTTTCCCACCCTGTCTTAGTTCGTCTCCTCCTCCCACTCCCCCCCCCCCCCTAACCCCACTCCTGTCCATGTCCACCCTGTCAAGTTTTTCCTCCTCTTTCTGTCCGCTTCCTCTCCGCTTCCTCCTCTTCCCTTTCTCTGTCCATTTCCATATCCCCCTCAATCTTTCCATCTCTTCCTCCCCCATATTTGCGTCCATGTCTTTCTACCGCCATCTGTCCATATCCTCATTACAGCCGGCCGGGGTGGCCGAGCGGCTCTAGGTGCTACAGTCTGGAACCACGTGACCGCTACGGAAGCAGGTTCGAATCCTGCCTCGGGCATGGATGTGTGTCACGTCCTTAGGTTAGTTAGGTTTAAGTAGTTCTAAGTTGTAGGGGACTGATGACAACTTCTAAGTCCCATAGTGCTCAGAGCCATTTGAACCATTTTTTCCTTACCCTTCTCTCCACGTTAATAACCCCCCCCCCCTCCCCCCTCAACAGGAAGTTTCTGGTTCTTCTTCCCACGGTTTAGGAGGAGCTTTCCACCACCGGCTTCGCTAGAATACGCACGTTTCACACATAGTTAACATATTTCACACGTACTTGTATACACTTTTAACCTGTATCTTTGGCTAGTTTCGGCCTGCAGTTTCTTTTCCACGAATCTCAATCTCCGAGAATTCATATATCCCGAAAAATATGTCTGACAATCATATAATTTCGCAGGTACATTCAATGGTACATTTCGATAATGTCTGCAGAATTTATTGTGAATATAGTTAAAAGCGGAGAAGTAATAAATTTAATCATCCATACATGATGTGACAGTTTTTAACTCATCTCAGAGTCTATGGCATCATATTTCCTGAAGTATTTGTCGTACAATCATATAATTTTGCACGTAGATTAAGTGGTATATTTCAATACCGGCTACAGAATGTGTTCTGAATACAGTTAGTGATAAATAAGCATATAAATAATCAATACATTAATACGTCAAACATGATGCAGCTGGTTTAGTGCATGAGCAGCGAAAATGTAGGTAACGTAAACTTCTTTCCTTTCATCATTTTGTACCAATTTTCAGCGAGAGAAAGTTCCGTAAAGGTTTGACATTGTTCGTAAAGTTTGTTGCATGCCACTAAGTGGTCTGGATGAATAAAATCAGCGAATTCGAGCGTCGAGAATTACATTACTTTGTCACCCCCATCTTCGCCTCTTTGATGGTACGTGGCTCTGACCCCAACATCGACTTTTTCCAGACAGTAAGCGACATGTATACCTAGTTTGGTTGAAATCGGTCCAGTTGTTTAGGAGGTGGTGTGGAACATTTATAAATACACACGTACAGCCATTTTATGATATATATGAACGGCTGAACATCAGTAGCCTCTGAATCTGTGAAGTTTCGTTTCCTCTTCTCCTTTCTGGATAGTGTTTTTTTCTTTAGTGGGTAGTGTAGTCAAAGTGGGCTGGCAACTGGTTTCATCGATGAAGGATATCCTTTAGGTCACTTGATACATTCCAATCACGCTTTTAAAAAAGATGTAACGCGATCTAGTACCTTATACAAATTGTCCATGCAGTAGCACATCAGGGTCCTCACGTCACTTTTGACATTCAGAGCCCAAACACGTCATTGTTGTTGTTGTTGTTGTCGTCAGTCCTGAGACTGGTTTGATGCAGCTCTCCATGCTGCTCTATCATGTGCAACCTTCTTCATCTCCCAGTACCTACTGCAACCTACATCCTTCTGAATCTGTTTAGTGTGTTCATCTCTTGGTCTCCCTCTACGATTTTTGCCCTCCACACTGCCTTCCAATGCTAAATTTGTGATCCCTTGATGCCTCAGAACATGTCCTACCAATCGGTCCCTTCTTCTTGACAAGTTGTGCCACAAACTCCTCTTCACCCCAATTCTATTCAATACCTCCTCACCGAGCGAGGTGGCGCAGTGGTTAGCACACTGGACTCGCATTCGGGAGGACGACGGTTCGATCCCGCATCCGGCCATCCTGCTTTAGGTTTTCCGTGATTTCCCTAAATCACTCCAGGCAAAAGCCGGGATGGTTCCTTTGAAAGGGCACGGCAGACTTCCTTCCCCGCCCTTCCCTAATCGGATGAGACCGATGACTTCGCTGTCTGGTCTCCTCCCCCAAAAACAACCCAACCAACAATACCTCCTCATTAGTTATGTGATCTACCCATCTAATCTTCAGCATTCTTCTGTAGCACCACATTTCGAAAGCTTCTATTCTCTCCTTGTCCAAACTATTCATCGTCCATGTTTCACTTCCATGCATGGCTACACTCCTTACAAATACTCGTACTTTCAGAAACGACTTCCTGACACTTAAATCTATGTTGATCGTGTTAGGACAGCAACCAGCCACAAATTTACTTTGAGTTCCTTTATTCAAAGGAAACCGTTACCGGTTTCGAATCGTTGCGATTCATCATCAGACGGTTTACACGCTTTCTTTCTACATTTGGTGTGTTTTTTACAGGTTAATTGTCCTAAAATATAAATAAAACACAATTACAAACACGCCACACACAGCTGGTTGCGTTGCAGATTTTCGTTGCATGTGACTTACGTGAAACGTCGGTTTCGAGTGATTGTTTCTATAACGTTCATCCAATCGATGTAAATGCATTCCCACTGCATCCTCGTTGTTGCACACGTAATAGTTCTCACTGTACACTTTAAATTTGTCACTGAGTTCATTCCAACCACGCACCACATGTTTTGGTTCATACCAAAAGCTTACAAACATATGGGTGTCACAGATGCTATGATATATCGTAACTTTTGACGATGATGTCCCATGTTTGGAGAGGATCATATATTCTTTTACAAAACTGTAATGTCTTTTACATTAGTGTAGAGAGATTGAATTTTTTTTTTAATATATATGTATAAATCTGTTATTGCTAATTTAATTATAAAGTTTTATATATATATTTAGAGCTGTATAGGTAAAATAGTACATTATTTTATTACATTTGGCAGCATGAGAATTATAGTAACAATAAATTTTCTACTTGATCTGCAGATAGGTGTATTAATATTACTTTTTGCTTTGGAGGCTGGAAAGTAATTTTTGGAAATTTTTCAGGAAAGGGGCGTTAGCCAACTCAGTTTGTTCGTTAAGGATATAGTCTGGGGTGCTGTTTTTGTGTGTGTGTATTTCTAATTCTTCTAATATATTCATAGTGGCCCCTTTTTCTGTTAGATGTAAAATCTTTAAGTTGTCCTCAGTGTTACCCACTGAATGGTTTTCTTCAGCAATATGGGCTGCAAATGCTGATTTGTTCAAGTTACCAAGTCTTAGGGCGTCAATATGTTCTTTATATCTAATTTCAAAACTTCTGCCTGTCTGTCGAATGTAGAATTTGGGGCATGTATCACACTTGAGTTTGTATATTCCTGATTTACGGTAGGGACTCTTGGAGGTGTTTACATCATGTATCACTTTTTGTTGTAATTTATTTTTTGTGGAAAAGCTGATTTTGATATTTTTCTTCTTTTTAAATAAGTTTGCTATTTGGTATGAGAGTGGGTCTATGTATGGGAGAGTAGCATATTTAGGTTTGGCTTCAGTGGCACACTGATTTGGCTTGAAGTGACTGCTGTGAAGTGGATCTGTGGGTTTTGTCTGCATTTTGTTGTGGAGTTTTTCTATTATTGTGGGTTTATATTCATTATTATGAGCAACTGTTTTAATTATATTGATCTCATTTTGTTGGTCTGTGTCACTCATTGGTACTTTTCTAATTCGGTGTAGCATCGTTCTGAAATATGCCATTTTTTGTTGGCGGGGGTGGCAAGATGAGTTGCTAATACTGACATCTGTGGTGGTAGGTTTTCTGTAAATACTGAATTGATGTTTATTGTTAGTATTGCAAATCTTCAGGTCAAGAAAGTTAATTTTTTTATTAGTTTCATGTTCAACTGTGAATTTAATATTTTTGTGCATTTTGCTAAGATCTGCTGCTAATGTATCTATTTCATTGCTTGTACCATCAAAAAGCAGTATTGTATCATCAACATATCTTCTGTTTTGTTTGAGATGTGCTGGTTGGCAGAAAAGAATTTTTGTTCTATATGGTTGATATAAATGTCAGCCAATATCCCAGCTAAGCTACTTCCCATTGCCAAACCATCATGTTGTTGGTACAGCTTGTTGTTAAAGCTAAAGTAATTATGTTCTAGAATAAGTGAAAGTATTTCTATGAGTTCACAGATCTCTGCAACACTAATTTTCTTATATTTAAGCAGATTGTTTCTTATAATGTTAATAGTCTCTTTTACAGGGATGTTCGTGTACAAGTTGACTATGTCTAGTGATGCTAATTTAGCTCTTGGTGGGATGTGGATGTCTTTAATTAAGCTTATGAGTTCATGTGTGTTATGTATGGTGTAGGTATTTTCAAATGTATAGTATTTGGTAATGAGGTCTTTTAATTTACGGCTTATGAAGTATGCAGGGCTGTTTCTTGAATTAACAATCGGGCGAATGGTACAATTTTCTTTTTGAACTTTTGGCTGTGCACGCAGTTTTGGTGCCGAGGGATTCATTGTTATGCAGTTACGTATTTCATATTTGTTCAGTAAAAAGTTACAGTTTTGTAGTAGCTTTCGGAGTTTCGATGTTAACAAATTTTTCTTCAGAAACGCTTTCCATGCCAATGCCAGTCTACATTTTATATCCTCTCTACTTCGACCATCGTCAGTTATTGTGCTCCCCAAATAGCAAAACTCCTTTACTACTTTAAGCGTCTCATTTCCTAATCTAATTCCCTCAGCATCACCCGTCATAATTCGACTACATTCCATTATTCTCGTTTTGGTTTTGTTGATGTTCATCCTCCTTTCAAGACACTGTCCATTCTGTTCAAGTGCTCTTCCAGGTCCTTTACTGTCTCTGACAGAATTACAGTGTCATCGGCATCCTCAAAGTTTTTATTTCTTCTCCTTGGGTTTTAATACCTACTCTGAATTTTTCTTTTGTTTCCTTTACTGCTTGCTCAATATACAGGTTGAATAACATCGGGGAGACGCTACAACCCTGTCTCACTCCCTTCCCAACCGCTGCTTCCCTTTCATACCCCTCGACTCTTATAACTGCCATCTGGTTTCTGTACAAATTGTAAATAGCCTTTCGCTCCCTGTATTTTACCCCTGCCACCTTTAGAATTTGAAAGAGAGTATTCCAGTCAACATTGTCAAATGTTTTATCTAAGTCTACAAATGCTAGATACGTAGGTTTGCCTTTCCTTAATCTTTCTTCTAAGATAAGTCGAGGGGTCAGTATTGCCTCACGTGTTCCAATATTTCTACGGAATCCAAACCGATCTTCCCCAAGGTCGGCTTCTACTAGTTTTTCCATTCGTCTGTAAAAAATTCATGTTAGTATTTTGCAGCTGTGACTTATTAAACTGATCGTTCGGTAAATTTAACATCTGTCAACACCTGCTTTCTTTGAGATTGGAATTATTATATTCTTCTTGAAGTCTGAGGGTATTTCGCCTGTCTCATACATCTTGCTCACCAGATGGTAGAGTTTTGTCAGGACTGGCTCTCCCAAGGCCGTCAGTAGTTCTAATGGAATGTTGTCTACTCCCGGGGCCTTGTATCGACTCGGGTCTTACAGTGCTCTGTCAAACTCTTCACGCAGTATTGTATCTCCCATTTCGTCTTCATCTACATTATCTTCCATTTCCAGCTTTATAAAACTAACGGGCAAGTTTCAGCAGTTACATCGGCAAAATTGGCTCATTCTAAAGTCGACTGAGTTGAAATGAATTAGCTCATGGCGACGCCAAAAAATAGTAAAAGTTCACACGCAACACATTTTCCGAGCCAGAGTGCGCTGTAGCGCAGTGACGGAGTGCTAGTACGACCCTCCTCTTCTGTGGCCACACGTTGCACGTACGGTCTTCACAGGGACTGACTATCTCCCCGTTTCAGGTGGAGTTAGAGCACACAGTGTTACGCCTGCTTAATCTAGAATGTACGAAAAATAAAGTCAGATTCATTGGAATCCTTGTGGGCCGGCAGCTTTTACTTTCACCTAAACCGCTCATACCGTTTCCCTTTGAGTCTATGCGATCACTTGATAACGTTTTAACATTAGGGGATCCGGTCTCGAACGAAGATAAGTATCATCGTAGACTCAAAAACAAAGGCACAGGAACTTATAAAAGACGCAACTGGCTCCGAAGGAGAACCCCGCGGGATTAGCCGAGCGGTCTGAGGCGCTGCAGTCATGGACTGTGCGGCTGGTCCCGGCGGAGACTCGAGTCCTCCCTCGGACATGGGTGTGTGTGTGTGTTTGTTCTTAGGATAATTTAGGTTAAGTAGGGTGTAAGCTTAGGGACTGATGACCTTAGCATATAAGTCCCATAAGGTTTCACACACATTTGAACATCAATTCTGATCTAATACTGGATCCCCTGTCTCTTCTCTGTCGGCTCCTGTTTTTTCCTCCATCTCTTCATCAGACAAGTCTTCCCTCACACAGAGGCCTTCAATGTACTCTCTCCACCTATCCGCTCTCTCCTTGCATTTAACAGTCGAATTCCCGTTGTACTCTTAATGTTACCGCCCTTGTTTTTACTTTTCTATATGCTGACTTAGTCCTTCCGACAATACTTTTCTTCGATTTCTTCACTTTTACCGTACAGCCATTGCGCCCCTTAGTTTGCCTGTGCTTCTCATTTACTTCACACCTACGTGACCAGTACTCCTGTATTCCTGAATTTCCCTGAACATTTTTGTACTTACTTCTTTATTTTGTTACCCAACGTTTCTTCAAAGTTACTTTCCTTGTATCCATGTCTTTCTTTCCAACTTGTGCTCTATTCACTAAAAACTTTGGCTCTGAGGACTATGGGACAAGATCTGTGGTCATCAGTCCCCTAGAACTTAGAACTACTTAAACCTAACCAACTTAAGGACATCACAGACATCCATGCCCGAGGCAGGATTCGAACCTGCGACCGTAGTGGTCGCGCGGCTACAAACTTTATCTTCACTTGTAAAATGTAGACTTTCACGGACGTTCTGTCATGCTTTGGTCGGATGGATTTCTTGTTGAAACCCATCATTTCGTCACCCCCGGCAGAGGCCATCTTCAAGGAAGGTTTTTGCTTTTTGAAGGTCCGATGCACGGGCGCAGGACCCACGCCTCCTGTAACTAGGTAGGCTTACAAGGTAGCAGAACTCATGCCTCAGGAAATGTCTAATTACCAGCAGACATCAGATACTCAAGCCATCCCAGACGAGAAATTAGTGGGTTCATGTGAACGTGTCATCTGGCTCGACTGCAGTTACAATCAGTAGAATAGGTACGAAAATGTTACTTCAGAAACATTGCTCTTTTACATTCCAAATATTGTTAAAAGGTGGGCTAGCGCAATGGCCGTGAACCATTCAGAGTTTCGAAAGTCTTATTAAACTGCCCGGACACAGACAACCACGCAGAAAATGCTTCTCAGAAAATTAAGAGCCAGAGTATAGTCTGTAAAGTGAAGGGGAAAGCTATTGAAGAAATATGTGAGAGATCATCAGAACTAATATAGAGTGAAGAGCCAAAGAAACTGGTACATCCGTCTAATATCGTGTAGGGTCCCGCGAGCATGCAGAAGTGCCCCAACACGACATGGCATGGAGTTGACTAATGTCTCAAGCAGTGCTGGAGGGAATTGACAACATGAACCCTGCAGGTCTGTTTATAAATCAGTAACAGGACGAGGGGGTGGAAATCTCTTCCAAACAGCACGTCGCAAGGCATCCCAGATATGCTCATCAATGTTCACGTCCGGAGAGCTTGGTGGCCAGCAGACGTGTTTAAACTCAAAAGAATGTTCCTGGATCCACTCTGTAGCAATTCTGGACATGTGGGGTGTTGCATTGTAATGCTGGGATTACCCACGTCCGTCGGAATGCACAATGGACATGAATGGATGTAGGCGATCAGACAGGATGCTTACGTACGTGTCACCTGTCAGAGGCGTATCTAGACGGATCAGGGGTCCCGTATCACTCCAACTGCACGCGCCCCACCCCATTACAGAGCCTGCACCTGCATTGATAGAGGGTCCATGCATTTTTGAGGTTGTCTCCATACCAGTACAACTCTATCCGCTCGATAAAAGGCTCGATACCAGCCAACACATTTCCAGTCTTCAACAATCTAATATCGGTGTTCAATGGTGCAGGTGAGCCGTAAAGCTTTGCATCAAGGTTACAAGTATGGGACTTCGGCTCCGAAAACCCATATTGATGATGTATCGTTGAATGTTTCGGAAGCTGATACTTGTTAAAGGCCCAGGATTGAAATCTACATCAATTTGCGGAAGGGTTGCACTTCTATCACACTGTATGATTCTCGTCATTATTTGTTGGTCCCGTTCTTGCAGGATCTTTTTCCGGCCGCGGGCTGATATTCACGGTACACTCGTGAAATGGTCGTGTACCAAAATCCCCACTTCATCGCTACCTCGTAGATGCAGTGTCCCATCGCTCATGCGCCGACTTTGAGACCACGTTCAAACTCACTTAAATCTTTATAACCTGCTATTGTAGCAGCAGTAACTGATTTAACAACTGCGCCAGAAACTTGTTGTCTTATGTAGGAGTTGCCGATCGCAGCACCGTATTCTGTCGGTTTACATATCTCTGTATCTGAATACCCATGCCTATATCAGTTTCTTTGGCGCTTCAGTGTATAATTAATTGAAAAGTGAACACACGGAAAAAATAAGCCTTATGGATAGGACAGATTATATGATTCTATTGACAAAGTTAGGCGGAAAATCCTGCTGAAATTGCTTAATTAACATTCAAGAAGTTCGTAGTGTTCTGAACCCGTTAAGTGTCGAAACTACAGATAGGGCGGATACGTTCCTACATAATGATGCTGAGAAAAACATTGGAATACTCTGTGAAGCTGGATACCTCATAATACTGTGACACCATATACGCTGATAGAACTTTCAAGTAATGCACAAAGGTTTGTTTTGTCGGTTACTTACGATACATGGGCTGTTAATCGACTTTACAATACAATGATTTTTTTCTTTGTTGGACAATAAGTAAATTTCCTCTTATCAGGATGTGTTATGAACAACTGTTTATTTAATGTGAGAACCGAGATGAAACTTATCAACAATATTTTCAGACTTTGAAAAGCACATTTTGAAAACACATAAGTGAACTGTGAAATGCAAGGACGTAAATTTTGTCTGTCTCAGAGCTGATGCAGGAAGGTACAAACATTGGCAGTCGCAAATGAGTACTATTATGCATGTGAAATCCTAAAAACTCTGTCTTACATATTTGGTTTGCGGTTGATGGATCCTGATATGTAGGGTGACTGTTTTGGTTAGGATTTAATATCAGCGATGTCTGCGTCTGAAGAACTACAAACGATTTGCGACTGCTTGGTGGACGCTTCTGTAGACGGAAATGCACACTTTTCTCCACTCCTGTGGGCAGAACTAAATTGCAATAGAGAACCACGAAGACTTGCGAAATTTCCTATAGCAAGTGTGGAAGGTGTGACTTCGGCATGCAGACGTAAACGGGTTTATTTACGTACTGAGGCAATATCAGCGACACCAAAATTGCTGCCAGTTCCTCAGAAAACGAGAAGAACGGAAAGCATTATCTGGCGTTAAAATTGTTGGTGCTGGACGTGCGTACTTCAAAGATGGGAAAATTCCAAGAATGCAATATATGAAATTAGTGTAATATAAAATAAAACCTGGAGGTACAAGCCAAAATGAATAACATTTTCAATTGTAAAGATGGGCATACATGGTAAGGTAGTATCATGGCTGTTCGACTGTTTAAACACACTTATCGATAACTACTGGAAGAATTTTCATGGGGTTTTCGCAGGTAACTTGATCGAAGCTTGGGGCACCGTATAATTGGCTTTATTTCATCAAAATTGGATCACGAAGAAAAGTACCGCAATTGAAGTAAGTCTGCCTGTTGCGTTTTCACAACTAATCCGCTGAACCGGTTTCGATCAAATTTGCCACGGAGATAGCTTGAATCCGGGAGAAGAAAATAGACTACTTAAGAAAGTGTGTATGTGAGATACTGATTTTAAGAATATTACTCTCTGACAGAGCTATTTACTCGTTGACTTCTGAACTTTATCAAATTTGTGGAAAAGCTTGTATTGCTTGATTTCTGCTACGTGATACGATTCAAAGTAATGAATACAATGCTTGTACAACCTTCAGTGTGTTTAATCCACACTTCCACACTGTTGTTGTTGTTGTTGTGGTCTTCATTCCAGAGACTGGTTTGATGCAGATCTCCATGCTACTCTACCCTGTGCAAGCTTCTTCATCTCCAAGTACATATTGCAACAGGCATCCTTCTGAATCTGCTTAGTGTATTCATCTCTTCATCTCCCTCTACGATTTTTTCCCTCCACGCTTACCTCCAGTACTAAATTGGTGATCTCTTGATGCCTCAGAACATGTCCTACCAACCGATCCCTTCTTCTAGTCAAGTTGTGCCTAAATTCCTCTTCTCTACAATTCTATTCAGTACCTCCTCATTAGTTACACGATCTAGCCTTCTAATCTTCAGCATTCTTCTGTAGCACCACTTTGCGAAAGCTTCTAAACAAGTTATCGTCCATGTTTCACTTCCATATATGGCAACACTCCATACAAATACTTTCAGAAGAGACTTCCTGACACTTAAATCTATACTCGATGTTAACAACTTCAAAACCGATTTCCTTACCATATCCAGTCTATATTTTACATCCTCTCTACTTCGACCATTATCATTTATTTTGCTTCCCAAATAGCAAACCTCATCTACTACTTTAAGTGTCTCATTTCCTAATCTAATTCCCTCAGCATCACCTGATTTAATTCGACTACATTCCATTATCCTCGTTTTGCTTTTGCTCATGTTCTTCTTGTTTAAAGATACTGTCCATTCTGTTCAACTGCTCTTCCAAATCCTTTACTGTCTCTGACAGAATTACAATGTCATCGGCAAACCTCAAAGATTATATTTTTTCTCCATGGATTTCACTTCCTAATCTAAATTTTTCTTTTCTTTGCTTTACTGTTTGCTCAATATAAAGATTGAATAACATCGGAGACAGGCTACAATCCTGTCTCACTCCCTTCCCAACCACTGATTCCCTTCCATGACCCTTGAAAAAAAAATGGCTCTGAGCAGTATGGGCCTTAACATCGGAGATCATCAGTCCCCTAGAACTTAGAAATACTTAAACCTAACTAACCTAAGGACATCACACACATCCATGCCCGAGGAAGGATTCGAACCTGCGACCGTAGCGGTCGTGCGATGTCCCTCGACTATTATAACTGCCATCTGGTTTCGTACAAATTGTAAACAGCCTATTGTTTGCTGTATTCGACCGCTGCCACCTTCAGAATTTGAAGGAGAGTATTCTAATCAACATTGTCAAAAGATTTCTCTAAGTCTACAAATGCTAGAAACGAAGGTTTGTCCTTCCTTAACCTATCTTCTATGAGACGTTGTAGGGCAAGTATCGCCTCGCCTGTTCCTACATTTCTCCGGAATCCAAACTGATCTTCTCCGATGTCGGCTTCTACCAGTTTTTCCATTCTCCTTTAAAGGATTCGTGTTAGTATTTTGCAAACATGCTTTATTAAACTGATAGTTTGGTAATTTTCACACCTTCCTTTGGGATTGGAATTATTGCATTCTTCTTGGAGTCTGAGAGTATTTCGCCTGTCTCATACATCTTGGTCAGCACATGGTAGAGTTTTGTCAGGGCTGGCTCTCCCAAGGCTATCAGTAGTTCTACATGGTGTCCGAAAAGTCTTTCCCTGGTTACAGAAATTGATAACTCAGGCTAGAAGTAAGATACAAATATGAAACTGGTGTTTAATTGTTTACAAACTATCAAAGTATTTTTCACACATCACATGAGCACCCTTGGTAGCACGTAGCACATCTAGGCCATATTCAGTTTCCGTCCACACAATAGCCAACATCACTGGAGGGATCGATTCAAGGACTGTGGTTATCCGTTGCCGCAGGGTTACAAGATCTGGTACACGTGTACATAACCCCATAAAAAGAAGTCTAATTGGGTTATGTCAGGCCAAACCGTTGGCCGATCACGAGCAATCCATCGCCCAGGAAAGGTCATATCGAGATAGGCACGGACGTCCAAACCCCCATGAGGTGCTGCACCGCCTTGCTGAAACAAGACATCGGGGTGATACTGAAGCAGCTGAGGAACAGCATACAGTTGGAACATGTCCACTTACACTGCAGATGTGATGGTAACCTCAGCTAAGAAGAATGGCCCGATAACTCGATCGTGCAATAGCGCGCACCTTTGGACTGCCTCTGGTGCACTCCATGACCTCGCCAGGGGGTTGTGAACCCCAAATGCGCGCATTATGGCAATTCACTACTCCACTGACAAAAAAGGTCGCTTCGTCGGAAAAGGCAATTCGTCTGAGATAACCATCATCGTCTTCAATACGTGATAGCATTTCGACCGCAAAGTCATATCGACGTGTACTGTCATTGGGCAACAAGGCCTGAACGATTTGCACTTTGTATGCACGAAACAATTAATGTTTGTGTAAAATGTCATGAAGAGAGCTTTTTGGCATCTGTAAGTCACGTGAGGCCCTGCGCACTGATTTCTTCGGACTTCGCAGAAAAGACAGCCTTACAGCTTCCACCCTGTCTGCTGAGGTTCTTGGTCGACCAGACCTCGGAAGGTCAGCAACCGATCCTGTGTTCTTGAACTTCTCATACCAGGCTTTAATGCTCTTGACATCAGGTGGATTCCTTCCAAATGTTGTCTGGAAGTGTCTCTGCACTGTGGTTGGTGATCGTGTCTCCCGGTACCACAGGACACACTGTGCCTTGTCCTGATTGGTTAACATGGCTTCTTGGGCACTGCACCTCATCCACTACTTACCTACAGAGAATCTAAAACAGAAAAAAAACTTAGATAGTTGTAAACAATTCGACACAAGTTTCATATTTGTATCTTTCTTCTAGCCTGAGTTGTCAATTTATGTAATCAGGGAAAGACTTTTCGGACACCCTGTACTTCCACACTATCTGTTGCATAGCGTACATGTTGTATAATGTACAGATACTTCAGCAGCACAATGCACAAACGCGCACCCGCGCCTACGCCCCTCTGTACGCACTGTTCGGAAGCGACGCTGCACAAGCCGACGCATCGTGCATTGTGTCAGCTTGTGGTGGGCTTCAAATGGCTCTGAGCACTATGGGACTTAACATCTGTGGTCATCAGTCCCCTAGAACTTAGAACTACTTAAACCTAACTGACCTAAGGACATCACACACATCCATGACCGAGACAGGATTCGAACCTGCGACCGTAGCGGTCACGCGATTCCAGACTGAAGCGCCTAGAACCGCACGGCCACACCGGCCGGCTGTGGTTGCGATGGCGGGAGGGGGGCCGAGGGTTGGCGGGCCGCGTGTCAAGAGCTGCGCTTACCCGAGCAGGCAGACAAGGGGGAGCAGCTGATGTTATTTCACGAACAGTAGATTACTTACTTACCAGCACTAATTGTAACAAAGGTACTGATATCCAGTGCATTTGCAGTTATCTATATCTACATCTGGACGAGCAGTTGAACGGAATGGACAGTGTTTTGAAAAGAGGGTATAAGATGAACATCAACAAAAGCAAAACGAGGATAGTGGAATGTAGTCGAATTAAATCGGGTGATGCTGAGGGAATTAGATTAGGAAATGAGACACTTAAAGTAGTAAAGGAGTTTTGCTATTTGGGAAGCAAAATAAATTATGATGGTCGAAGTAGAGAGGATATAAAATGTAGACTGGCAATGGCAAGGAAAGCGTTTCTGAAGAATAGTAATTTCTTAATATCAAGTATAGATTTGTCAGGAAGTCGTTTCTGAAAGTATTTGTATGGAGTGTAGCCATGTATGGAAGTGAAACATGGGCGATAAGTAGTTTGGACAAGAAGAGAATAGCTTTCGAAATGAAAGAATGCTGAAGATTAGATGGGTAGATCACATAACTAATGAGGAGGTATTGAACAGAATTGGGGAGAAGAGGAATTTGTGGCACAACTTGACTAGAAGAAATCGGTTGGTAGTACATTTTCTGAGGCATCAAGGGATCACCAATTTAGTATTGGAGGGCAGCGTGGAGGGTAAAAGTCGTAAAGGGAGACCAAGAGATGAATACATTAAGCAGATTCAGAAGGATGTAGGCTGCAGTACGTACCGGGAGATGAAGGAGCTTGCACAGGATAGAGTAGCATGGAGAGCTGCATCAAACCAGTCTCAGGACTGAAGACCACAACAACAACAACAACAACAACGTATCTACATCTATGTAGGTACTCAGCAAGCGACCTTAAGATGCGTGGCGGAGGGTACCCTGTACCACTACTTATCATTTCCCCTTCTGTTCTACTCGCAAATAGAGCGAGGTAAAAATGACTGTTCGTATGCTTTCATATGAGCCCCGGTTTCTTGTCTACGATATTCGTGGTCTCTACGAGCGATGTATGTTGTCGGGAGCAGAACAGTTCGACAGTCAGCTTCAAATGCCGGTTTTATAAATTTTTTTAATACTGTTTCCTGAGAAGAACGCCGCCTTCCGTCGAGCGATTCCAGTTTGAGTTCCTGAAGCATCTCTGCAACTCTTACGTTTTATGTCAACCTACCGGTAACAAATGTACCAGCCCTCCTCTTCCTTCAATCTGACCTGGTACGGATCCCGAACATTCGATCAGTAGTCGAGAGTAGGTCGCACCAGCGTCCTATATCTGGTACTTTTCAGGTGAACCACTCTTTCCTAAAATTCTCCCAACAATCCTTCCTTACCACAGTCCTCACATGCTCCTTCCACCTCATATCGCTTTGCAGCGTTACGCCCAGACGACTTGACTCTGTCACGCTGGACGCTAGTAATACTGTATCCGAACATTACAGGTTTTTTCTTCCTACTCATCCACATTAACTTACATTTTTCCACATTTAGGGCTAGCTGCCATTCATCACACCAACTGGAAATTTTGTCTAAGTCGTCTTGTATTTTCCTATAGTCACTCAACTTCGACACCTTACCGTACACCACGGCATCGTCAGTAAACAACGCAGATGGCTGCCCACCCTGTCCGCCGAAGCGTTTGTGTATATAGAGAACAACATCCGTTCTATCACACTTCCCTGGGACACTCCTGACGACACGCTTGTCTCTAAAGAACACTCGCCGTCGAGGACCATACTAGGTCTTATTATTCTAACTATTAATTCGTAAGGCCGAGCGGTTCTAGGCGCTTCAGTCTAGAACCGCGCGACCGCTACGGTCGCAGGTTCGAATCCTGCCTCGGGAATGGATGTATGTGATGTCCTTAGGTTTAAGTACGAGGTGCGTTCAGAAAGTAAGCTCCGATCGGTCGCGAAATGGAAACGACTATGAAAATCCGATAAAGCTTTGCACAGATGTGTTGGGTAGTGTCTCTAGTATAACCCCAGTTAGCATCACGTCGCTCTTCTCATTTCTGAGCTCGCAGTGAGTGCGTAAAGATGTCTAGAAAATAGTGTCTGCCGCCAAGTACGAGGACCTGGTGAGAAATTTCGCCTGAAGCTATGCAGCTAACATTACATAACTGTCGTGCTGTTTCGTCTTCACGACAATTCTCAGCCGCATTCTGCAGGGGCAATGAAGCTGCTCCTGCATCGTTTTCAAATGGAAATGTTAGATTACCCACAATACAGTCCGCAATTGTCTCCCCCTGAGTTTCATCTCTGGTCACATGAACCGCTGTCTTTGAAGACAACATTTTGACACAGACAACGAGGTGCAGGCCAGCGTGGAGAATTGGCGGAAAGCACTGGCGGCTGCCTTCTATGATGAGGCTATTGAAAAGTTGGTACAACGCTATGACAAAAGTCTAAGTCAGAACGGCGACTACGTAGAGAAGTAGCTGAAAGGTGTAGCTAATTGTTACAAGTAAAACATTTCTGATGTTCACTGTGGTTTCAATTTGGCAATCAATCGGAGCTTACTTTCTGAACAGGCCTCGTGGTTCTAAGTTCTAGGGGACTGATGACCTCCGATGTTAAGTCCCATAGAGCTCAGAACCATTTGAACCAATTAATTCATAAACATATTTTTTTTAAATGTATAAATTTCTAAATAGTTTTAGGATGTGATGCAGTTCACCTCCTTATTGTGCACCCAGCATAAAGTTAAAAGATCTGACACAGAACTCCTAATTCACATTTAACCATTAGAGGCTGAGTCTCTTTTGACCACAGCTTGCACAGAGTCTCTTTTGGTGAAACCTATGACAGACGAAATAAATGTTTTGCATCTTCAACGAGACGTGTGTAAGCTGGTGCCTGGTTTGAGCGGCACCACTAGTCCCCATCCCAGGTTGCAGGAGGTGTGGGTGTTGTGCCCCCAGTGCTCACTCCTGACCAAAATAAAACTCACCGACATGCTCGAGCTTTCAAAACATGTGACTCCTCCCTTGAGGATGTCATCTGCAGACGGCGTCGAAACGTTGGGTTTCACCAAGAAATTCGTCCTACCTCTCCATAACAGCGCCGAATTTTTTAATCAGAGTGATTATATTCACTGCACAAGCTTCCATTAGCATCTCTAAGATGATCGAACAACAGGCTGTGACGTCACCGCTGAGCCCGCGGCAGGGACAATGGACAGAGCAGTTGCTTGTGTCCAAAAAACTATTGAAAATTGGGAGAAAGTCTTACAAGCTTCCACAGAACATTTTTATTGGTCTTTGGAAGCCGCCCACAGCCATTTCAACACAGGAAGTGTTATATTACAACTTGTTTTAACAATTCATGATATAAATTAGTTTAAGTCGTACTCTTGTACAAAGAACTGATTCTACATCAAACATGTTTTACAAGCAGAGTATACTAAAACGAGTAAAAAACACGAAAATAAAATACGGGATATACAATATTAGTATGTTACAAAAATCCTAGTGGTAACACATTGGTAAATGATAAATCGCCGTTGCTACACGTTTGGGATATTCCCAATTAAGACTATGTTAATAACTATATACCTACATTACGAGTATAATGTTCTTTGTGTGTCCTGTAAGAATTGTTTCAAAAGTTGCAGATAGAGAATTAAATATTTGTGCAGGTCTATAAATACCGTCCAGACAAAACAGTTTACAAGATCCTGGTTTGTGTGTTACAGCCACAAGTATAGACACACCAGGCATATACATGTGGGAGATGCAGGTGACATGCATTTATAGGCTGAGCGTTCCATATGCTGCTGAGTAGCGTGTGGGAATATACGGCAGTTAATTGAGCTGTTGGTCATACCCTGGCATTCCAAGTACCAAGAGCTTCAGATTAACAGCGCAGGAAGCTATATTTTGATTTTGGCACCTTTGACGAACTCGCACAGTAGCTAAACGCTGCTATATCGTTGGATGCTAACAAGGAGGCTGGGAACTGATGACAAAGATTCCGGAGATAGCTTGCAAGTACATTCATATGATGCGTGTTCCGAGTTCATTGTAGAAATATATACTTTGTATCTTTTTCCTCTTTGCATTCATTTAAAGGGATTGATCTTATGTTAAGCCTATAGAGGTGTTCCTTGAACTGCCAATGATTAAATTTTAGCCGTGCCATAATTGTTGGGTAGCTCCTTGATGTTTATTCAAATGGTTCAAATGGCTCTGAGCACTATGGAACTTAACTTCTCAGGTCATCAGTCCCCTAGAACTTAGAACTACTTAAACCTAACTAACCTAAGGGCATCACACACATCCATGCCCGAGGCAGGATTCGAACCTGCGACCGTAGCGGTCGCGCGGTTCCAGACTGTAGCGCCTAGAAGCGCTCGGCCAATCCGGCCGGCGATGTTTATTCCTTATTATACCATGGTATTCTTGGAATCTTAGAATATATTATTGCGTAGTGACTGCCTCTGATATTAAATGTCCCCGACCATTCCTCTTAGCAATCCGAGAACAAACGCTTTCTGACCATCAGTATTATATCTATGAGAGAAACTTTATCATGTTTAACAGCTCCATGCAGAGATGCCTGTTTTGCTACGACATCTAATTTCCAGGTATCCCGCAGAGGTCTTTCATTCATATCATAAAGATGTTGAGATGGTTCCTCTGCACTTGAAACACAATGTCGACATTTGCCTCAACTATGGGGTTCGTAAACTGAAGCGCCAAACAAATAAGTGTAGGCATACGTAAAATACAGAGATATGTAAACAGGCAGAATACGGTGCTGCGGTCGCCAACTTCTATATAAAACAACGCAGTTGTTAGGTCGGTTACTGCTGCTACAACGGCAGAAATCAAGATTTAAGTGAGTTTCAACGTGGTGTTACAGTTGGCGCACGAACGATGCTACACAGCATCTTCGAGGTACCGATGAAGTGAAATTTCACGAATGTACCGTAAATATCAGTAATCTGGTAAAACCTCAAATCTCCGACATCGCTGCAAGAACGGAACCAACGACGACTGAAGAGAATCAATCGTGCAACCCTTCAGCAGATTGCTGCGGATTTCAATACTGGGCCATCAACGAGTGTCAGCGTGCGAACCATTGAACGAAACATCATCGACATGGTCTTTCGGAGCCGAAGGCCCACTCGTGTACCCTTGAGGACTGCACGACACAAAGCTTCACGCCTTGCATGAGCCCGTCAACACAGACATTGGACTGGTGATGACTGGAAACATGTTGCTTGGTCGGAAGAGTATCGTTTCAAATTTTATCGACCGGATGGACGTATACGGGTATGGAGGCTACCTCATGAATCCATCGATCCTGCATGTCAGCAGGGGACTGGTCAAGCTGATGGAGGCTCTGTAATGGTGTGGGGCGCGTGCAGTTCCAGATGTGGGACACATGATACGTCTCGAAGGGA
Organism: Schistocerca serialis cubense; assembly: GCF_023864345.2. Taxonomy (NCBI): domain Eukaryota; kingdom Metazoa; phylum Arthropoda; class Insecta; order Orthoptera; family Acrididae; genus Schistocerca; species Schistocerca serialis. The sequence continues at coordinate 80,895,768 of NC_064647.1, read as the reverse complement.
CCCTACAGTTGGAATGATACGGGACCCCTGACCCGTCTAGATACGACTCCGACAGGTGACATATGCGTAAGCATCCTGTCTGATCACCTGCATCCATTCATGTCCATTGTGCATTCCGACGGAGTCGGGCAACTCCAGCACGACAATGCGACACGCCACTCGTCCAGAATTGCTACAGAGTGACTCCCGGAACACTCTTCTGGGTTTTAATCACTTTCGCTGGCCACCAAACTCCGCAAAAATGTACATTATTGATCATATCTGGGATGCAACGTGCTGTTCAGAAGCGATCTCCACCCCCTCGTACTCTTACAGTTTTATGAACGACCCTGGAGGATTCATGGTGTCAATTTCCTCCGGCACTATTTCAGACATTAGTCGAGTCCATGCCACGTCGTGCTATTGTACTTCTGAGTGCTCGCGGGGACCTTACACCATATTAAGCAGGTTTACCGGTTTCTTTGGCCCTTCAGTGTGATGGTACTTAGTTGTAGAGCCGACATACGGAGTTTCCGAAAAGTCTTTCCCTATAAATTGATAACTCAGGCTAGAAGTAAGATACAAATATGAAACTGGTGTCTAGTTGTTTACAAACTATCAGAGTTTATTGTTTTGTGCAAAAAAAGTGCAAATCGTTCAGGCCTTGTTGTCCCATGACGGTACACGTCGATATGACTTTGCGGTCGAAATGCTATCACGTATTGAGGACGATGATGGTTATCTCAGACGAAAAGCCTTTTCCGACGAAGCGACCTTTTTTGTGAATGGAGTAGAGAATCGCCATAATGTGCGCATTTGGGGTTCACAACCCCCTGGCGAGGTCATGGAGTGCACCAGAGGCAGTCCAAAGGTGAATGTTTGGTGCGCGCTATTGTACGATCGAATTATCGGGCCATTCTTCTTCGCTGAGGCTACCATCACATCTTCAGTGTATCTGGACATATTGCAACTGTATGCCGTTCCTCAGCTACTTCAGTATCACCCCGATGTCTTGTTTCAGCAAGGCGGTACAGCACCTCATGGGGGTTTGGACGTCCGTGCCTATCTCGATATGACCTTTCCTGGGCGATGGATTGCTCGTGATGGGCCAACGGTTTGGCCTCCACGCTCTCCTGACGTAACCCTTTTTTTATGGGGTTATGTCAAGGACGAGGTCTACCGAACACGTGTAACAGATCTTGAAAACCTGCGGCAATGGATAACGTCGTTGAATCGATCCCTCCAGTGATGTTGGCTGATGTGTGGACGGAAATTGAATATCGCCTAGATGTACTACGTGCTACCAAGGGTGCTCATGTGGAAGTTTACTGATGTGTGTAAAAAATTTTGATAGTTTGTTAACAATTAGACACCAGTTTCATAATTGTATCTTACTTCTAGCCTGAGTTATCAATTTATGTAATCAGGGAAAGACTTTTCGGACACCCTGTATATCAAAGATAGTAATTGGTGTATCTCCTTTGGTCGTCTGTACGGATATCAGGGATTACAGAATGGCAATCAGGTTTGTTGTCATAATGGTGTAGTGGAGGCCAGGTTGTACAGGTCTGGCGTTTGCTTTGGAGTGGCCAATAGGCACTACCAGCGCCTGGAGTAGTCTTGGGCCCATCTGTATACACCACGCAAAGATCGTGACAGAGAGACAGGAATTCCATTGTTGTTAATTGGGTCTGGTTTTGGAACGTTAAACTGGTCCTGGCATCAATCTGCAGAGGCGACGTTTGGTATGGCCTATTGTAAGGTGGTAGAAGAGGACTTCCGCATCTCATCCCTTAGTGCCTGCATCTCCATATATTCAGCTGCGACAGGTGGAAGTTGCTTATTTATCATATGTATTCCGCAAACACAGTAGGGTGTTATTTCCTGCAGCTTTCTGTTAAAGAGCCCATATTCTTGGAAACAAAGGCGCAGAGCATATCAACAAGTGAGGCGTTGGTTGGTGTTGACATGAACGCCGCATTAACTATACCCAAGGTTTTGTACTGTATTGTTTCACACAACTTGTTATCTATTGATATTCGGGACCTTGTTGGGCACGATTTGACTAGTGGAGACCGAGAACACGGTCTATACAGATGCGTGACGTGGCCGTCGCTGGCTGGGATCCGCACGGTACGTCCGCCAGAGCCCCGAGGGCAGATAATTGTAATGCCGGCCGGCCGCGTCGCTGCAGGTATAAGCCGGCACGCCGCTCGGCCCTTCGGAAACGAGAGGTAGCGGCGAGGGGCGCAAAAGGGTTGCGAAGGGAAGGGAACTGTACCAGAAGATGATACCGGCCGACCGCGGCCGCACAAAGGCTCGCCTATACCTGCGACGGGGTGGCGGGGGGACGCTCGCGCTTGGCAACCACGCCGAATTTGCATCTGCTCCGAGTGTGCAAAAAAGCATTGTTACGTGCGAGGCGGCACTGTGCACGGCGCAGTCGACAGTGTGGTTCCCCGTGCCGGAGCGGCGGTCACACACGCGGGTTCCGGATGGCGCATGTCGACCAAGGAGCTCTGCCGTCGACGATGGGGTCTTTTGGGGCTGTACAGGAAATCGATCGATTTGAGGATTATATCTGGATGACCCGACGGGCTATGAACTGCTGTGTATTTGTTACGTGTCTCTGCCACTGCCTCGCCTAGCTCAGTCGCGGGACGGAGACACAGCGAGGAGCGAACTGGAGGTAAGTTTCGAGTGTGTTCAGCAGGGCGCCATGTTCCAGGGTAGTTCTGACTTAACTCTCCTGTCCTGAGGGCGTATCATCGCAATGACTCCGTGTAAGCGCAATCGACGTAATCATCACGGGATGTGTGTGTTGTATCAACTCCCAGTTCGACTGTCAATTGCATCATCTATGAAGATGTCTTCAGTGCATATATTAGTCGACCACAATATTATTGCACCTGCGAGTCAGGATGCTTTGGTCGACTTATTCACGAGGACACTCCGAAACACTTGATAGTATGAGGTAAACTCTTCTCAAATCATTCACACAGTGCGATGTGTTTTCCTTAGCCACCGGTGTATTCGTTTACTGCAGTGTCACAGAGTGACTCCAATATCGGCCACGAGAGGCCGAATGCAATAATATCGTGGTCGGTTAGCACGAAGCATCTCGTAATCGACGGAAGATCTCTTTCCCCCAAGACTTTCTTTCAGGTTGCTGAAAAGATGGAAATTGCATGGTGCAAGATCTTCCTTCCTTCCCCAGCAGCATCACCCGCGTCTGCGCTGTATTTGTCGAACTTTTGGTGCCATTTCAGTGCGGCTGGAAGCCAATTCACATTTGATACAGGGTGTACAATTTTGCTTCCGCCGTTTTCTCCCCAACATTTGAGGCTTTAATGAAACAAATTGATTGCACAGGTATCATTCAAAGTATTTTCCATCGCTGGCCACTAATTTCTCCCATCTTTCGGGCAGTGTACGAATCCCGCGCCGAAAAAATTGTCCATCTTTTGAAGCGATCCACGAATCGATCCAGTTTGCTACTTCTTCATGAAAACGGAAGTGTTGGTCAGCCAGGCCATGTGGCATTGATCTAAACAGGTGATAGTCAGAGGGAAGAATGTTTGGAGAATACGGCGGGTGGGGTACGACTTCCCATTTTAACGTTTCCATGTACGTTTTGACCTCTTTTGCAACGTGGGGTCGAGCGTTGTCGTGCTGCAAAATCACTCTATCGTGCCTCTCGCTGTACTGCGGCCGTTTGTCTTTTTATTCTTTGCTTAAACGCATTAACTGCGTTCGATAACGAGCACCTGTGATTGTTTCATTAGTTTTTAACACCTCACAGTACACGACGCCGAGCTGGTCCCACCAAATGCAGAGCATGATCTTGGAGCCGTGAATATGTGGAAGCATGGCCAAGATATCCCCATGCTTTTTTGAATTTACGGTTATCGTAATGAACCCATTTTTCGTCCCTGGTCACAATGTGATGCACAAATCTCTTCCAATTTTTGCCTCTGAAGCAACTGTTGACAAACACATAAACACCGTCAACGTCTCTTGGCCAGAATGAGATTTTCACTCCGCAGCGAAGTGTGCGCTGATATGAAACTTCCTGGCAGATTAAAACTGAGTGCCGGACCGAGACTCGAACTCGGGAGAGCTTGTGTTAAGTTTGGAAGGTAGGAGACGAGGTACTGGCAGAAGTAAAGCTGTGAGGACGGGGCGTGAGTCATGCTGGGGTAGCTCAGTGGTAGAGCACTTGCCCGTGAAAGGCAATGGTCCCGAGTTCGAGTATCGGTCCGGCACACAGTTTTAATCTGCCAGGAAGTTTCAACGTCTCTTGGTTTCAGCTCACACGGGATCCAAGTTCCTTCTTTCTGAATCATGCCCATAGCATTGTGACGTTTTGAAATGGCTTGCTGTGTCACTCCCACTAATCTTGTCAATTCTTCTTGAGTTTGACGCGAGTCTTCACTCAGCAGTGTCTCCAAATCTGCATCTTCGAAAACTTGCTCTCTTGCACCACTATGTCTACCTACGACGTTAAAATCACCGTTCTTGAAGCGCTGAAACCACTCACGACACGTTCTTTCACTAATGGCGTTCTTACCATACGTACTTGAGAGCATTCGATGAGACTCAGCCGCTGTTTTCTTCATACTGAAACAAAACAGTAATACGTCCCGTAAATGACGAGAATTAGGCTTGTAAACTGACATTTTCAATCAAGAACAACTTAGTGATGCAGACACAAATCGACTAATGTTTGCATGAGGTTATGTTGACCGAGGTCCAAGCTAACTACCTGACGTCTGCGATCTGTTTCTTTCGACCGCTACTTAAAATTGTCGCCACCTATGGGCAAAAGGCGGAAGCAAAATTGTAGACTTTCTACATGTAACGCCAGAATTTTGCGGTGAACCTGTGTGCTGTTTAGATCTTTAGTCCACAAGAATCGAACTGTCTCGCCTGCTAGAACTTTGGAGGACGTTTCCATTTGCTGTGCCATTTCGCTCCCACAATGTGATGCACCCATTACCCGGATGTGCAGCATTTTATAAAGCGACAGGGGCAGTCGACTCTCGGTAATTCGAACCTCGGTAAATCGCATTTCTCGACGGTTCGAACTTGTAGTGTGAACGCTTGGAAGGAACCAAGATAAATCGAAGAAAGCAAGTTTTTCTTTCGGTAGACTCCATAAATCGGTGCGGCTGCCATGACAGAACTCCAGAAAACACTCTATAATTGGAATTCAGGGACAGGCTAACACGCAGTATTGCGGTTTCGTCATTTCTTTTGCTAACTGTTTCTCCATGTAACTCGTCGTGACACACCTTTACTTACTCAACAACGCACAGCGTATGAGAAGGATTTTCAGAGATCGCTACGAGTCGCAGATTTCTGCAGATTTACTTAAACTATTTAATAAAGCAACATGTTTCGAGGTACAAACGACATTTCAGGCTACAATGGTGATAAAGAAAACATTTAGCAAAAGTGCATCTTATTATTAAAGTTGCTCTTTAGAGTCTTGGCATGACCTGTGGCTGTCCTGCTAGAAAACAGTATGATATCCTAATCTGAGGGAATATTTACTTCGTTTGTTGCTCTACTGTTAAAGCAATGTTTTTTTTATTCTACTTTTTTTTTTAATGTCCCACTTTGCTAGTGTGAAATGCTTCCTGCAACGTAAGTCACGGACCAAAGTGATAACTTGAAATCCTTTTGATGAAACTAATTCTTGAGGAGCGTTCGTCGGTCTAGAACCCCTATAAAGTTAAATACGGAAAATATACTGAGTTGGCTTTACGTGACTCCTATGTGTACCATACGATGGCTGTTACTTACAGGGTGATAATCATAGGACTATGTGAAAAAAGTGTAAATTACTTACAAACTATGGCACGCACTACAGGTATTCGGATTTAGATTATGAGGTGTTCGATATGCCTGCCGTCATTGGCGAAGATGTGGCGCAGACGAATAGCGAAATTCTGCATGACCCGCTGAAGTGTCGCAACATCGATGCTGTCGATGACCTCCTGAATGACTGTTCTCAGCTCAACAATGGTTCTGGGGTTTTTGGTGTACGCCTTGTCTTTAATATAGAAGTCGCAAGTGTTCAGATCCGGAGAACGTGGCGGCGACTCGAAGCCCATGCCAGTGGCCTCTGGATACACCAGAGCCAGAATGCGGTCCCCAAAGTGCTCTTCCAGGACATTAAACACTCTCCTGCTGCTATGGGGTCGACCTCCGACTTGCGTGAACGACATCTCGACGAAATAAGGGTCATTTTGGATAATGGGAAAAAAAATAGACGTCCAAAACTTTCAGGTACTGTTTGGTAGTCAGCGTTCAAAATGGTTCAAATGGCTCTGTGCACTATGGGGCTTAACTTCTGAGGTCATCAGTCCCCTAGAACTTAGAACTACTTATACCTAACTAACATAAGGACATCACACACATCCATGCCCGAGGCAGGATTCGAACCTGCGACAGTAGCGGTCGCGCGGCTCCAGACTGTAGCGCCTAGAACCGCTCGGCCACTCTTGCCGGCGGTAGTCACCGTTCCATCAACGAATGTCGCACCGATTATTTCATGACTGGACATCGCACACCTCACAGTCACACGTTGAGGGTGAAGAGACCTCTCGATCGCGAAAAGCGGATTCTCAGTCCCCCAAATCCGCCAATTTCGCTTATTGACGAACCCAACCAAATGAATGTGGGCTTCATGGCTAAACCAAACCATACTCACATACTACGAGTAATTCATGTCATGCACCACGGCCAAACGTGCAGTTTGAACATCACAAAGCAAACCGTTCAGAAGTTATAATGATTTTATTTCATGTGGTTCAGTAATAGTCACGCAGTATGTAAGATGATTCTTACAAGGGAACCTCCCCATCGTACCCCCCTCAGATTTAGTTATAAGTTGGCACAGTGGATAGGCCTTGATAAACTGAACACAGATCAATCGAGAAAACAAGAAGAAGTTGTGTGGAATTATGAAAAAAATAAGTAAAATATACAAACTGAGTAGTCCATGCGCAGGATACGCAACATCAAGGACAGTGTGAAATAAGGAGCGCCGTGGTCCCGTGGTTAGCGTGAGCAGCTGTCGAATGAAAGGTCCTTGGTTCAAGTCTTCCCTCGACTGAAAATTTTACTTTCTTTATTTTCGCAAAGTTATGATCTGTCCGTTCGTTCATTGACGTCTCTGTTCACTGCAATAAGTTTAGTGTCTGTGTTTTGCGACCGCACCGCAAAACCGTGCGATTAGTAGACGAAAGGACGTGCCTCTCCAATGGGAACCGAAAACATTTGATCGCAAGCTCATAGATCAACCGACTCCTCCACAGGAAAACACGTCTGATATATTCTATACGACACTGGTGACGGCATGTGCGTCACATGACAGGAATATGTTGTCGACCCACCTAACTTGTACATTTGGCGAATGATTTAGGTTTTCTTGTGGATGTGATAATCACTCACAAAAAAGTGATGAAAACATAAGAATTTGTCACATAAGCTGAAAATAAAATATTGTTCTATTCACTGGAGAGTAGAGTTGAACCAAGGACCTGTCGCTCCGTAGCTGCTCACGCTAACCACGGGACCACGGCGCTCCTCTGCTCATTCTATCCTTTATGTGGCCTATGTTGCCCATGGGCTACTCAGCTTGTATATTTTGCTTATTTTTTTCATAGTTCCACACAACTTCTTCCTGTTTTCTCGATTGATCTGTGTTCAGTTTTTCAAGACCTATCCACTGTGCCAACTTATAACTAAATCTGAGTGGGGTGCGATGGGGAGGTTCCCTTGTTAGGTTCACTACGAGTTATTACAGTTGGAAAAAAAAAAAAAACGTGCTGACTTTGATAAATCTATCAAATGCGATAAAGCCAGTTGTCTTTACTGTGTCACCCGACAGCTGCTACTTTCATAAGGTATTCAGCAGGCTCTTAAGACTTTGACCACTGATTTCTTGGAAACGCTTGAGTATCGCTTTGTATAAGAGCTATCAAATGAAAATGAGATACATGGAAAAATGTAGGTTGTCCGTTTATTATTGTAAAAGTAACGGTCATAACTGTTAATATTTGTCACCAGCTGTTACCCGCGGCTGTGCTCGCATGCCAATAATTTCCTTTTGGTGAGTGATAGTAAGTCATTGTACAGGCAACAAAGTCAGCTGCCGTCACGCTTCTGATTGTTCCAGTGAGCACAGTTATTGATGAGGCCTCACCCTACTCCCCATCCCCCCCCCCCTCCCCAAAAAAAATACCCCAACACAAAAAGCAACGAAATAGTCAGCGTCGCTGCCGGGCGGTGTCTGCGCAGGGACGTCGGCAGCAGTACTTTACATTACGCAACGAGTACATTATGCAACAAGTGGTTTATGTTCACACATGTTAAAAAAGATGTTTAAATTCCTGCTTCAATCTATTTGCTGCCTTCTTTCTTTTTACTTTCTAAAATAGCCCAGATTCTTCCTCAGGGTTCAAGCTAAATCGATTCAGTGATTTGCGATTTAGTCCTAAAAGCGTAACAGGCAGAGTTACTTTCACATTTAGAAATATCACACTGAAGGAAGGTTTAAACGTCGAGGATTGTGGAACCTCTGTATTCGTTATGTTGAACTGTGTTATATAGAACAGTCAACCAATGAAAGCATAAAAAAACCAAGGTCCAGATTTCGAATCTCCGTCCAGCAAACGCTATAGATGTGCTAGGAAGTTTCGTAACAGCGCACTCTCCGCTGCAGAATGTAAATTTCACCGTGGTTCAACGAAAGCACAGTCACGACTATGATAAAGATCAAAGGTCAAAGAGTAAATACCTTTTACAGAGAGTAAATATTTTACCTTGTCTCGAGTAATATTCTTCATACCTATAAATATCTTGTACGTCACTCTTTCTAAAGTAGCTTATGTCTTTCCTCAGGGCTCAAGCTATGTATACACCAAATTTCATCTAAATCGGTTCTGCAGTGTAGTCGTAAAAACGTAACAGTTTCTTTCGCATTTATAAATTTTAAATTACGATATTTTTTTATGCATTTTGTTCAGATAAAGCCCATACATTGCCCCGAGATAGGCTCAAGTTAGCTGTGAAATCCTATGAAAATTCACCTAGTTGTTTTGAATATTAGCGTGTTCAATCAGACAAGCATAGATAAAATTTTTAGTTAGGGTGATTAAATTGTGATGAAATAAGGCCCTTATGTCGCCTCAACCTGCGCCCAAGTTACCTGTGAAAATCTCATGAAAATTCGTATAGCAGTTTTTGAGATTAGCATGTACAAATAGACAATAGACAAATACAGCATAAATATTAGTGTAGAAGACGGTCAGTGACTTTATGGAAAAATGTTTGCGGTTGTATACGGAACCATTATTGTACGGAGGCGTATACCTCTTACTCTGGGCCCATATGTTTCCGTGGTTGTGTCGATTACACTACAGTAGTTTCGCTGAGAAGCCATTACCCATCCTGCACGCAGTCACGCTCTCTCCCCATGCGATTTCCATTACATTTCGACTCCTGAATAAAGACATTCATGGCCGTTGATTAGCTTCGGACGAAGGGAGCTATCGTGGTTCCGTAGGTACTTGCAAACACTTTTCCATGAAGGCTTTGACAGGTGTGTTTTACACTGGGATAAATTTATTAACATAGTAGCTGAGTACCTGGCGTTGGTATTTATTCCAATTTTCTATTAGTTCCTCTCCTCCTTTCCCCTCCTCCGTCCATCTTCTCCTCCCTCCTCTCTCTGTCCACTTGCTCCACATCCCTTCTCCACTCTGTCCCTTTCGCTGTCCACCTTCCACTGTGACCATATGCTCTCCTCCTTCTGTCCATGTCCTCCTTCTCTAATTCTATCTCCTCCGCATCTCGCTTTTTCCATCTCCTCCTCCGCCCTCTCAATCCATCTCCTCTCTGCTCCTCGTCGTGCCCATCTATTCTCCCACCTCAAACTATTTTACTCCTTCCCTGTCTTTTTTCTGTCTATGTCCTGATTCCTGTCTCTGTCCATCTCTCCTCTATGTATCCATCTCCTCTTTTTTCCTTTCTCTGTCCATTTCCTCCTCACTCTCCACCCATCTTCTCTTCCCCCTCCCTCTACCGATCTCTTCTTTCCATCTCTCTCTGTCCATCTACTCCCCTTTCCTTTCTCTTTCCATCCCCTTCTGACCCCCCCCCCCACCCTCCCCTCTCCACAGTGTATCCATTTCCCCCGCCTTCCTCTCTCTCCATCTCCTCCTGTTCCCTTCTCTCCACGTTATTACTCACATCGCAATAGAAGGATGGCGTTTCTTACCTTTACGGTACTGATTTTCAGTTTTTAACTAATATGTATACCAAATTTCATTGCAATCGTTCCTTGGGTTTAGGGTGAGCTCTTTACCCAGTGGCCTTGTCCGCATACGCACATGGCAGACATATTTAAAACATTTAACACGGGTTTGTACACATATTTCACCCGTATCTCTAGCGAATTTCGCCTCGTTGTTCCGTTTTCACACAGCTCGATGTATATGACGTCGTGTCTGCTGAACTATATATTCTACAATGATCTTGTTTTGTTGCTACTTTGGGTGGTATAAGTGGATATTGCCTGCGAAATGTGTTGTGATTCGAGTTAGTAGCAAGACATAATACATTTAAACGTCATGCACGATGCGGCAGATTCTCATGCATCTCGGTATTAACGACCTCACATCACCTGAACTATATGTCGTACAACGTTATAACTTTATTAGTAAATTCAGTGGTGTGTATGAATACTGTCTGTAAAATGCGTCGCGAGTAGAATTAGTAGTAAAGAAATAAAACATTTAAACTTCATGCTTCATGCGTCGGTTTTACAACACGGACAGTGGAAATGGCGTGAGGGATAACCTTTTTTCCTTTCCTCATGTTGTTGCGGGTGGCATCGAGAAAATGTTTCATAAAGGTTTGACATTACGTGTAAAGTCTGTTGCAAGTCTCTAAATGCTTTCACTCTGAAATCTACATTAATTAAGTATGGATATTTGCATGTCGTCGGCTACACTTTTTTCAGCCCCGTCCCCAACCCTTTGATAGGGAGGTTGTTCTGACCCACATTGCGATTCTTTGCAGACAGTAAGTGATATGCGTACCAAGTTTGGTTGAAATCGGTGGAGCATAAATACATACACACAATAATACATACATGCATACATACACTCAGTTTTAAAATACGGTAGGATATAGTGAGTCGTCCGGGGTGGCCGAGCGGTTCCAGGCGCTACAGTCTGGAACCGCGCGACTGCTACGGTCGCAGGTTTGAATCCTGCCTCGGGCCTGGATGTGTGTGATGTCGTTAGGTTAGTTAGGTTTAAGTAGTTCTAAGTTGTAGGGGACTGCTGACCTCAGAAGTTAAGTCCCATAGTGCTCAGAGCCATTTTTAGGATATAGTGAGGCAAATAAGATGATTTTCGCTGAATTATAACAGATAATGTGTCGACTCTTACAGTGTACGCAAGTTATTTTTGACATTCACAGCTGCAAAATAGTAACACTAACAGTCTTCGTTTTAATATATCAGTATATTTTATTTCTCTGGCATTCGAAAGAGCCATCGAGGAATATTTGAAGACATAACATGTCTAGAACATGACCAGATAAGAAAAAAAAAAAAAAACAAGATAACAGCGCAGCTGCTAATCAGTGTTATGCTGTCAGGAGAACCGGTCCCACAATGTCCTATGCAAACTCAGGTACGGCTCCAGAGTTTACCTGTACGTTTGAAGCCCATCAGTTTGTAGCCTCCAGTTACTAACGTGACCCTCAAGTAGCCACAAGTACCTCCAGTGGCTAACATATACGCTGCCATTCTTACTGGAACAGATTGATCTGGATATAAGGCAATCGCTGTCGTACCAACATGGCGGATATGCTGCCCATTCTAGGCAGATGATTACAGACCATTAAATTTCGGGCGTGCAACCGTATCGATTCCACTTCTCTTAGTCATATTTCCGCTGTGTATGGTTCAGCCTCATTCAGAGTGAGCAGAATGACCGACGCTCCAACACCCGCTCCCTAGTTTTAAACTCGCGGACGGCGGTGATGCGCCTGCGGCCACAGACACAGCAGGCGCCAGAGACGTCCATCGGCGGCAAGGAGTACAACAGATGCGTGAGTTAGACCTGTTGCTGCACGTCGATCCACGCTGCAATGTTGATGCATCACTGCTAGCTGTACGCCGTGTTTGTAAGTTTATTACAGAAAGTGCCCGATTCCAAAATTTATCCAAGATGAAGCCGTTGTCTCTATTAAATAAATTCGTCGGCAACCGAGTTTCAGTTGCTTCTTTCACTACTGAGTCCCTGAAAGATGAATTAGAGGCACATAGAGTGACCAGTATGAATACAGTGCTCTACCACGGCCGATTTATTAGGCTATAGGAGCCGCATGTATCTGCGGTGCTCTGTACATCTTTTACGGACTTATCGAGTCGTCCGCTCGGAGTATGGGAGGCAACATTCAGAAGGAATCTTGTAGACCTCAGGCTATCGAAGCACGAAATCATCTTTCATGGAACCCAGGAGTGCTGTTCTCTTTGATGAGGGGGAAAAATCACTTTTACTTTCTGTTTGCTGAGGATCCGACGTGTTTTTGGCGATAGGCTTCCCACATACGGCATGAAAGCAATGGATTTAAAACTTTCCGTATCTTCTTCTGCATTCCTCATGCCCATCGTTTGTTTCATTCTTAGCGCTTTACGTAACTGCTAAGGAGAATATCTGTTGGCTTCAAAAACTCTATAGAAACCCGTCCTCAAGATTATTCTCGTCAGCGGTGATATATGCTCTGTGTGCCAGACTTCTGAGAACACTCATCGTCTGGGAAGAATATTGGCGGCTATTTGCACGTAAATATAAATCGTTATGCATCGGTTTCCGATCTACTACACATCACAAAGTGCCATCATCCTTGCGATGTACCAGAAGATCCAAAAATGGAGGGCATGCCTCTACTTCGATTTCCATTGTTAACTTGATTTGTATATGAACGGTTTGTATACGATAAAAAAATTCTTGTAATTTATGTTCAGCATGGGGCTACACTACAAACGTGTCATCAATATACCTCCAAAATACTGTGGGCTCCAAGCTAGCAGATTCCATCACCTTTTCCTCGAAATCCTCAATAAACAAGCTGGCCATCAAGGCCACAAGGGACAACCCATCCGACACCGTTAGTCTGGTTAAAAAATTAGTTTTGCTAAATAAAAAATATGTCGAGTTGATGACATGTTCTAACAATGTTTTTTTCCAATAAGAAATGATTCTGAAAGGAAAAGCCCGGTGAATAATGACTACACCGAAACTGTTTAATATCAGAACTGTTCAGTGTCAGTGATGTTAATTTGCTCGTACAGACCCTGAAAGGTGCCCAGAAAACCGCCGGTACACCCAGCATTTGCAACCTAATGAATCGGAGTAGGCAGAGCACTGTGTTGACGGTGGGCACTCTGTTGTGCACGAAAATGCCGAAATTTTAGCCTCGAATTCATCTTTCTAGAACTCAGTGGTGAAGGAACCAATTGAAACTCGGTTGGTGACGAATTTAACTAACAGAGGTAGACGCTTCCGCTTGGATACATCATGGAATCGGGCACTTTGTGTGATAACCCTACAATGGCGTCACCACAGTACAGCTCGCAATGATACACCGATATCTCAGTGTGTATCGACCGTGCAGCCACAGACGTAATTAATGTCATACTTCTTTGCCGCCGATCGGCGTCTCTGGTGCCTGTTTATCTGTGAGCGCAGAAGCAGTGCCGCGGAGCGTCAGTCTCCGCTCACTCTGAAGCGGAAATATCAGACGAAGAAGTGGTATTTATGCGACTGCATAACTGAAATTTAATGGAGCAGTCATTGTGCCGCGAAAATATGAAGATGCGAAATTACACAAAATCTTAACAGAAAATTAGGAGTTCGTTGGACCAGTCGTCTGGAAAACATTAAATTTAACACCTCTGGACTTTTATCTACGAAAAAAATTAAAAAATATGACTCTGACGACTCCCGAAGACAAGAACTGGCTTTTGATGTAGGCCTGTGCTGCGGTGAGTCCAGATGAAGTTCAGCGTGTAGCACTGCCTATCCGTAATCGCTTTAGAGCACGTGTCAATGCTCGAGATCAACATTTAGAGAACTTGACATGACAATCATAGTGTAAACACACAAACACTACCTTAGTTGCGCGTCCGCTTGGTTTTGTTTCTGTAGAGCAGACAGCTATGGGACCTTTCCTCCTGACGGATGGACAGTACTTTGCGACGCTATTGTCTTGTTTGATAATGTTCCACACCTGATGTGTCGTTGAAGTCCTGCTGGGACTCGTTTTTCAATGTCACAGAAAAAAAGACATGTATCTTCATTTAAACAGGATAAAGTATCAGAGACAAAATTCTTCAGCAATAAATGTTAAAAATTACGTACGTCATAAACCTTGTTGCATTGTCCATAGCGAAAACATCGGCTCCATATATTTAGAATTTTGGTGTATAACTAGGTATCTTGTCTCATTTGCCAAGCCTTATATAAATATACAGGGTCGGGGTATAAATGTAGATATTTTTATTAGCTACTGAGGACAGTATGCTGAACAACATTACGTCAACACTTACTTCATTTGCAGTTTGTTTTTATGTTGATCAGTACCTCCAAGTACATGTTGCAAGAGCAAACCATTAGTGCTTATTTTCCCCTGGGCAAGAGGTGAGGTGTTGACGTGTGGACGCGTGTACGCAAAATTGTTAGTCTATACTGACAGGTGTAGTCCACTTAGTGGTGCAGTTACGACTCTGCAGAAGACATCAGATAGTAAATTAGATGACGTGATTGCGGAAACACTGTTAGACGCAGAGGAGGAACAACCAAGAGACTGAAATGAGTGCGCATTAGGCTACCAGTGGTTACAACATCTGCGCTTGTACCCGTAACACCGTGCATATTTCATTTTAAACATGCACCGTTATCTTCAAAAAATTCGTTGATCAGAAATATTAACAATACCTGCCGTAGACAGAACAGCTGCTACTTTATATCGACACAAGGAATCATTTCAGTTAGGGCAGCACACTCAGTCTGACTGGAAGAAGAAAACTGTAAGAAGGAAGTGCGGTTACGCAACCTGATTCACGAAGAATACGAAAATATTCTCAGTGTTCGCAGGGCTTTAAAATGAATGCATCGCGACCCCCCTCGTACCATCAGGAATTTGAACACACCTGTTACTGAGTAAATGCGTAGTGGAACATTAGCGCAGTGGGAGTCAAAAACATTCTCGAAAAGAGTTATGGTATCCTCTGACCATAAAGTACACTATTTTGTTAAGGCAACTATTCTATTTCTCCTACTTTCGTTTTTTTTTTTTTTCTTCTTACATTAAGTAGTCTTATCTTGGTAGCTATCTACAAGGTGGACCAGCAGTCACGGCCTGAAATGTTTAATGTTATTCTGTTGAAACAGGAAGCAATAAGAAAAGCAAACAGTAGCATGAAACGACTCGCAAGCTTTAGCGGAAACTATGGGTAACAGAAAAAGGTGCAAGCAAGAACTGATTGACACAGAAACTAGTTTTCTTACGTATTTGAAACTTTCTGTAACTTCACGCGAATCACGTCGCGTATTCATATCGTGATCAGCTAAATCCTTGACGGTGCTGCGTCGAAATGAACGGTAACCTTCTTCCTTCATCCAATGAGGCATGGACATTCTGGAAATGTTGATTTCTGCCGACCGCTTCCTTGTCGATTTTGCTGGTGAACGAAGTAATGATGCATTTAGCGCGTTCAGTGACTTAATTATTGGTGTCATATTTTTTGATTGTTTCACTGCGTAGTGTATCTGTCAGAGACCTAGTTGTAAAGGCCTGTCTTTCCAGTTCCCGTTGGAGCTTCTTTCCTAAAGCGATCAGTTTTCTCTAATTTCTTCATATGTCTCACCCAGTCGTCCCTTTTCATACCACCACACCCTAAGAAGAAGACCTTTTTTGAAACACAACAACATGGTGCCCAATACATTTTTCGTATAGTTAATTGTGTAATCATAATATAACTGTGATGTAACCTCTGTCATGTATACATTTTATTATTTTATTAATGTTGTCACGTAATTAAATTTCAAAGATTTAATTTAAATGAAGTGATTAAAAATAGTATTGTAATTATGATATAGTAAACGCTGGCCTAGTTAGGGAAGTTTGCTGTTGCATACAGCCAAAGAACACGTTTGAAGTAAGAAGTATTGTCGCTGGGCTCGGAATCGCGGAGTCTGGCAGAAAGAGAAGGCGGAGAGAGTTTCTAGCGACGCGATGCGTGGTAATATAAGGAATAAACAGCAAGATCTTTAAAATTTCGGCAGGGACATCAGGACATCATGTGGTCGTAAGTGGCCACCGTTCATTGTCATCAAGAGGGATTAAAATTCAACAAGAGTACTGTGGGCCCTAACTAGTTTTGTGGAGTGACTATAAAGAAAAGTCTGTTGCCACAAATCGTTTGCGAATAACGCCATACATCGCAGCAGCAGCAGCTCATCAAAGTAAGATCCGACCAGTATCGTCTTAGGATAGTACAAAGTTATCTAGCGTAGTAGTTTTTCGCAACTGAATAACAGAATGATTAGTGCAGCAACTGTTATATCGTACATGAACTTTAGCTCAATCATTTACCTAACGGGTCCTATCCTATCACCAATACTGACTCCGAGAAAACCAGCTGTGAAAGAATAGCACAATATCGAAAGTTATGAGCTTATTTGATTTCGATATCTAAGATAAAGAAATACAATTTACGAAACTGACTACTATCCAAACCTCTCTTTCAACAGCATGAACTTTGTTGCTTGGTAGAACAATTAGTTAAAGAATAATGAACTACCAGTAAAAGAGCAAAAGCATAATTCCAATGAATGTTGACAAAATATTACTTCAGAATAATACATTTCATGTTTGTTTGTATGTATCGCAAATTCTGCTCACTTTTGCAAATTACATAACTGTGTAGTGCAAAATTACTTATTCTTCACTAAATTAAACATTACGAATTTTCCATAAATAACTTACTAATAGAAAACAAGTATTTATGACATTTCGGTTTTTAAAATCAGTAACAGCATTGGGACTGAGCAACGCAAAGCTAGCTATACTATTTTTCAAACAACTACTTTTTACCTGCATGTGTTCAGTACAACTTATTCTGCTAGATTTGTGACTTACTTGAATTCATGGTATGAACTGTGTTTTTGCATCTGAGCTCGATTCAGTGCCTTTGGTTCCGTTCTCGCCTGATTACATATTCAGCTGTTAGTTCGTAATTACAGGCTATAAACAACTGAAAATCGTACAGTAATTTTTTACTCACATAGTGAGCTGGCATCCGTTCTTTAGTAAACTGCAGTCTAAAATTGTAATAGGTTCAGTTCATTTATTTCAAATTTCACTATTCCACATTTTTACCTTTTCTGTCAAAATTTCTTTCAGTCGTTAGCGTTCGAAAGTAGTCACGCGATGACAATTCGGTTGTAACTGCATTTGCACTTATCCGGATTTTCATCATTCGTCCGGACAGAAGCCTTTCCCAAAAAACAGGGAACATTAGGTGCACGTCTCATTTAAAATTCCTAATCAAACAAAAGTATAGATTCGTCTTATCTGCAGTTGTGAATCTACTTGCATCCACCATTATAACACAAATGCTTACAACCACATCACCTTGGAACCACATGCCGCAGCATTCGCCAGAACCACAAGCGAGACAACACGAACACATTCGCTGTTTTCATCAAGTGACGCCAGCATTGCTGTAATCTGAATGACCTCTACCAGAAGACAGACGTACTACTATGGGCAGTTTACATTATTTTCAACCTAGAATCCACTTCCAGCTCCTTGTAACCGCGAAATTATATGTTAAGTTACTTCAACACTTGCCGATCGTGAATTCTGGCTCACCCTACACATGAAGGAACATAGTCCTAAAATGGTGCCTATATCGTGTTTCAAAATTGTTCAAATGTGTGTGAATTCCTAAGGGACCAAACTGCTGTGATCATCGGTCCATAGACTTACACACTACTTAAACTAACGTACAATAACTTGTGCTAAGAACAAAACACACACACCCGTGCCCGAGGGTGGACTCGAACCTCCGATGGGAGCGACCGTAGTCCGTGACATGGAGCCTCAAACCACTCTGCCAATTTGTTGTCATGTCTTCCTTGATTTCAAATTTATTATTTTCCGTTGTGTACATGTCGGTTTGCGGTTTCACGAATAGTAAAAGACAGTAAGACAAATAGGAAGTATATTTTCAATGGGGTTTGAACGGTTTCACGTTAGTAAGATAACGATTCCAGTAAATTAAGTCAATTGTGGAAGTGTTAAATATACTCGGGGAAATTCCATGGAGTCACGAAGTCGTATAAACGCACGAATTATGACAGTTTGTTCAACAGCGAGGTAGTTAAATTGATAAAAAGAAGGAACAGAACAGCGATATCATTAGAGATGTAGCTGAAACTCAGACTTGGGAAAGGAAGCGTGGATTGTAGTTACCGGTGGAACCATGTCGGCATTTGCCTCAAGCGATTTAGGGGAAACGGAGAAGACCTACATTTCGGTGGCCGAAAGGGAATTGATCCACTGCCCGCGAGAATGGCACATTAGTGTTTAACTATTGCGCACCTTGCTCGTTACGATAACTTGGCTACAGGGAGAGAACTACCTACGACGACGCTGTTATCCATACACAGAAAAATTAAGATTGGTCTCACCTGCTAGTGCTAGTGCGATTGTACTGCCTGCGTCTTACTTCCGCAGAAGTCACGAAATCATATCGAATGTTGTTAAGCTTTATGTTGTTCCGAAAGGACAATAAAAGCCTTCAGTTCTGCATTTTGTCGGTACCTTACGTAAGCATCAGAAACGGGAAATATCCTAAACTCTCACAGAAAACGTACGTTTTTATTCAGTTATAGAGTTACTTCCGCTTATTGTACTGAGCAATGAGCTGGATTACAAAGCAGAACAAGCGTGGAGAGCGGTTTATTAGAGTGTAATTACAACCGCCTGCAAATACTACTGCTGCAACCCGCACAACAAAAGAGTTGGGATGGATGCGGGACAATTCAGGGGATAGCCGGGAGATGCACACGTCAAGGCGATTGACTCACTTAACTCCATTTTTTTTTTACGTTATTTATAAGGTATTTACTGCAATTATGTGAAACGAGTAATTTTACAGACTGCTTATAAATGATTCAGGAATTTTCGCATATATGAGGTGCGCACTTATAGATTATTATATACTGTAAGCAACAAAAAATGAGAAATAAAGACCATTATGAATCGAACAGATTGAGTGGTTGAACACATAATACTAGCTAAGTCGGCTATTTTTAGCAAGTGTCACGTTAGCCTTTGCGCCACTTTCTACTCTGTGCAACCCACGAGTCGCGTAATTGTACGCTTACTAATGTTGATCTCGTACCTGATAAATTATAATTGTTTAACTAAATGTGAATGGCTTAAGTATCCTCTTTTCTTCCTTACTATCCAATGATTAAAAAATATTGTCAGTACATTTCTATATTTCTAAACTGTGGTCTTACTGTGACTATTTTCCCTAATAAAATAGATGCCATAATTAGGAACATTCACAAGTGGAGAGAATATGAATAAATAATTGTTTTATTTTGGGTAATTGATCTCCACCTGCAAATGCGCAGAGGAGAGTGAATGATCTTTCATTGTCAGTGTGTTATATTCTGTTATTTCGCCTACGAGGCGTAATATTACAAACAGTGTGTTGAGTTGGTAAGTGACAGGCAGCTTTCACTTACCACTGCCGAACCCCAGACCACTCAGCCACACGACACGTTCGAAGCACCGAACAGGGAACATACACAAGTTCAATATTATGTTTTTGATTTTATTTTTTCATTATGAATGGCATGAAATTATTGACACGACTCTGTGATCTATATCGGTAGTCGGTGTAACTGCCTTTCGTGCCTTCTTATTCGCCATTTCTATTTTTATTTTTTAAAAATGTACGCCATAACGCGTTTGCTTCACAGACATCATCGGAATCATATTTAAAATCTCGATATATGCTGTCTCCTCAGGCCACATGTGCACTAGTATCATGAGTGATTCTAAAAGTAATTCTGATAATGGCTGTGGAAGAAATGCGTTAAGGTGTACATTTTCAAAAATAGTGATCAAGGCGGACAGCTGTATGGACTAGAAATGGTTCTCACTTTGGACATGTCCTAATTTTTTTTAAATAAATTTTTCAGTGCCAGAACAATGCACCCAACACTAATATAAACTTTTCATTCATAAAATCTAGGCTCAGGATTGAGTAGGTTAAGGAGTCATTCTTCGAAGGTTCCATACGCGACTGTAACGGGAAGAAAGCGTAGCATATGGTACTCTCCGCTAGTAAATTCACAGTGGAGTACGTATTGTCAATGTCTTCCTCTCTTACCGTTGCCTGTTGGTTCTTCTTGGACTTAGTTCTTTTTGGACTCTCCGTGTCTTTCACCCTAGGCAAAGCTGTTATCAATCCGAAGTTCGAAACCTATATGACATTACCTGACACGCTCCTGTTGGCGATAGTACGCCGTTGTCTTCTTCTGATCTTTGGATAGACTTACCCAGACAGCTATAGGTGGACCTACAGTTAAACGTGGACTCGGTGTTTCTCATATTAACAGACGTTGTGAAAGGGTAAAGAAGTAAGAAGCAACAAATAAAAAATCCTGAAAGTAAACGCTGATAGAACGTGAGAGCTGTACATTTGCATGCTACTTCTTAACCTTCGATCAACTTTCTCTTGCACTCGCAGAGGTGGAAAATGCAGCAGTACGAGATTGTAAGGTGTAAGTGAGAAACCTTTGGATTGTGCACTTTATAGAGGTATTTCATAGTGACAAGTGCTATGAGTCTTTGTGTGAAAGTATTCTCAGAAATCTAGCGCAATTAAAACACAAATATCGAGAGCAAGGAGAGCACTCAGAATTCGGACTTGATAGGACTTGGATCGGCAATGTGTTTTGTTTGAAACAAATAAGAGGGAAGAGCAAAGACGAGCCAGATTTCATCTTCTGAGGCTACGTCCAGCGTTGTCAAACCTGATCATTTTGGTAGTCCAGGTGGTATGCAGCGTGAAGGGATAATGTTGCATTAGCATATTGACCTCCAAATCATCGAACACGATACACTCACACTCACTTTGATCGTTATCCCAGAGTTTATTCGACATTTTTATGGATGACAATGCGTGGTCGCATCGAACAGTGCAGGTGGAATGTATCTTGGTACGAGAGGATATTTGAAAAATGGACTGATCTGTCCGTTCACCCGTCGAACCCGTGTGGAATGCTGTGGAGAGACGCGTGGCAGAAAGTCCAAATCCGTCAACGACCATCCAGAAGTTTTCAAGCCTAATGGCGGAGGAAAGGAAACGCCCTGCCATAAGAACACCTTACCAGGCTTCTGGCCAGCAAGGAACACGTTGCAGAGAACGCCATGGCGATCACACACCGTATCAAGATCCCTGTCCCGCCTTTTGAAATATTCAAGGGACCTCAATGAAATGTGGTGACCTACGTGCAAGTGTGAATGAAAGTGTAATTTCTCATCGTCTCATTGCGCATTTCTTTCAGTTACCTTCTGAACTATAATGAAACAGTTCTTTCTATGTATAGTTCAATTTTCAACGACCAATGTTACTTGGCAGTGTCACATCTTGCGGAAGTCACTTTCGTTCTTAATTTATGCAGAGCGTTGTACGAAACGAAGAAGTTCGATTAAGAATGGGTGTAGAAGGATCGATGACAAACGTCATCGAACGCAAACATTTCATATGATTTGGTCGTATCCCTCGTTTCGGTGAATATAGGTTACACAAAAAGACTGTGCAGTAGATACCATAGACCCACAGAAAATGTGGAAGGCAGAGGGAATTTTATAAAGCAAAGAGATCAAGCGATTTAAGAGAATATCAATCGAACGACGGAGAACCATCGAAATTGAGCTTCGAACAACGTAGGAAGGTGATCTAGAGTAGTGGGAAAAGTAATTGGGATAAGAATATTAATAACATTACCGCCCTACTTTTGTTTTAATGAGCTTCTGAACACGTTGTGGTATTCAGTCTACCAGGATAGAGCAAATCTTTCTTAGTTCATCGTTATGAAACCACACTTTTGCCACATTTACTACATGCATTCTGTTCTTGAACAGTTCATTTTAAAAAGACACTGTTTCACAGGACTTCACAAATTCTCGATGGGACTTAAGTCTGATCAGTTACCAGGCTACTGAAGCACATTAATACTATTTTTTTACATGAACGTCTTGACTGGCTTACAAGTGTGAGGTGGGGTCAGATCGTGTCGAAATTTTCCTCCACCATCTGTAAAGGTCTGTAGGAATGCACATTAGCGCCTAAGCATTTCCTTATATTTGGTTGAATTCCTCACCTCATGAGCAGGAATGAGAGCACCACGTTCATTTGCAGTGAAGAAGAACCAAAACTTTTTTGAGGGTATTTTATAGTCTTTTCAAGATGCCCGATCCTCACTGCCACATGGTTGCTTCGCGTCGCAACCCTTGCTCTGTAACCTTGACCAATAAAATGTGACACAGCACTTCAGAGATTGGAGAGCCAAGGTTTAAATATTTTGACCCGTGCCAATCGTTCTTTCTTCATTGTAGATGTTAAAAACTATTTCTTTATTGGATTTCGTCCTTCCGTCCTTACCGTTTCAAACCCAGTACCCAATAAATCTCTCTGAAAGTGCTTCCTTGCCTTCTGAAGATGAATTCTCCCGTTTCTGAACAGTGTTTTGTCAGCACTAGGAGGGGCGGGGGGCGGTTTTCCGTTTTCATCAACATCTGCCTTTTCTCTTCGCAGGAAGTACCACTGTAGTCGTAAAAGTGTTGAAACATAACATTTTCCCACACGAACAACAGAGGCAATGTCTCTTATAGGTGTGTGTGTGTTCAGGAAGAGCAACAATTTTTGTCCGCTTCTCAGGTGAAATGTGCATTTTAATACAAACACAAAGTTTTCCTGCCAAGAACCCAGAAAGAAAGTACTCGACTGAACTGTTGTTGTTCGTAGTTAAGGCAACAATAGTTCGCCGAGAGTCCAATAACTGGGTGGATAGAATTGGTTGGAGTTAACCAACTTCAATTCCTTCTAAAATATGAGCTTGTGTCAACTAATTTGCACACAACTGTAGAAACGATTCACAGCGTGTTACAAAAAGGTGCGGCCAAACTTTCAGGAAACATTCCTCACACACAAAGAAAGAAAATATGTTATGTGTCCGGAAACGCTTACTTTCCACGTTAGAGCTCATTTTATTACTTCTCTTCAAATCACATTAATTATGGAATGGAAACACACAACAACAGAACGTACCAGCGTGACTTCAAACACTTTGCTACAGGAAATGTTCAAAATGTCCTCCGTTAGCGAGGATACATGCATCCACCCTCCGTCGCATGGAATCCCTGATGCGCTGATGCAGCCCTGCAGAATGGCGTATTGTATCACAGCCGTCCACAATACGAGCAAGAAGGGTCTCTACATTTGGTACCGGGGTTGTGTAGACAAGAGCTTTCACATGCCGCCATAAATGAAAATCAAGAGGGTTGAGGTCAGGAGAGCGTGTAAGCCATGGAATTGGTCCGCCTCTAACAATCCATCGGTCACCGAATCTGTTGTCGAGAAGCGTACGAAAACTTCGACTGAAATGTGCAGGAGCTCCATCGTGCATGAACCACATGCTGTGTCGTGCTTGTAAAGGCACATGTTCTAGCAGCACAGGTAGAGTATCCCGTATGAAATCATGATAACGTGCTCCATTGAGCGTAGGTGGGAGAACATGGACATCACCAACAATGCTTGCCCAAACGTTCACAGAAAATCTGTGTTGATGACGTGATTGCACAACTGCGTGCGGATTCTCGTCAGCCCATACATGTTGATTGTGAAAATTTACAACTTGATCACGTTGAAATGAAGCCTCATCCGTAAAGAGAACATTTGCACTGAAATGAGGATTGACACATTGTTGGATGAACTGTGGCGGCCAATCAGCTGCTGATAGTGCCTGCACACGCTGTACATGGTACGGAAACAACTGGTTCTCCAGTAGCACTCTCCATACAGTGACGCGGTCAACGTTACCTTGTACAGCAGCAACTTCTCTGATGCTGACATTAGGGTTATCGTCAACTGCACGAAGAATTGCCTCGTCCATTGCAGGTGTCCTCGTCGTTCTAGGTCTTCCCCAGTCGCGAGTCATAGGTTGGAATGTTCCGTGCTCCCTAAGACGCCGATCAATTGCTTCGAACGTCTTCCTGTCGGGACACCTTCGTTCTGGAAAACTGTCTCGATACAAACGTACCGCGCCACGGCTATTGCCCCGTGCTAATCCATGCATCAAATGGGCATCTGCCAAGTCCGCATTTGTAAACATTGCACTGACTGCAAAACCACGTTCGTGATGAACACTAACCTGTTGATGCCACGTTCTGATGTGCTTGATGCTAGTACTATAGAGCAATGAGTCGCATGTCAACACAAGCACCGAAGTAAACATTACCTTCCTTCAATTGGTCCAACTGGCGGTGAATCGAGGAAGTACAGTACATACAGACGAAACTAAAATGAGCTCTAACATGGAAAGAAAGCGTTTCCGGACATATGTCCACGTAACATCTTTTCTTTATTTCTGTGTGAGGAATGTTTCCTGAAAGTTTGGCCGAACCTTTTTGTAATACCCTGTATAAGGGGCAGTGAAATGAAAACGAAACACCAGCCACAACGGGACTATAAAAACTAATCAGCACACATGTTAAAGACATTTATCCCACTGGGAGACGAGATGATAATTTCTGTTTCGTAGAACGCGGCCGGCCACTGACCGCGCCCACTTCTGCACTTCCTCGTCCGACTGAAATCGACATCTACGCATTTCTTTCCTCAGGTCGCTAACGATGTGAAAATCACACATGAAACATCCGGGAAAATATTGCAATGTTTGCCAACTAAATCGCTGAAGCCTAGCCTTCAGCAATGTGTGGTTGGCGTTATAGTGCAACAGCATGATTCCGTCCGACAGCACTCCCGGGCGTTTCGGCTTGATAGCCCGTCGCACTTTCTATGAAGTATTTTCATTGCACTGAGCACTGATTGCTGTTGGACGCTCGATGTACTCTACGTGCAGAGGGCGAGTGCAGTTGTATCAGGAGGTCATCATGACATTACCGGAACATGTGTGAAGAGCTTTCTATTTCTTGGGTGGATGTGGGATATTTCCAATGTCGGCTTTGCCGTTTGCCCTCGGGCTGTCATAATACTGTCGGGCGGAATCATCCAGCTGCACTATAAGACCCGCCTCAACGTGTAATGCTATTGTAAATATAATACTGCCACTAATCTATATGTTTTAAAATTTTTTGTTCCGTAACAATTTTGAAAAATTAAGCGAATACTGTAATGAGAGAAAGCTTTTGTTAAGTGTAGTTTATCTGTTTAAGATAACCTCTTTGACGTATGTGGAATAAATGTATTAAAACATATTTTGTAAATAATTATTAATATTTCAAGTACAACTATAATTAATTATATCAATTTTGTATTATATGCTGTCATGCAATTGTAGATGGTTCATACTTAGGGTTTTTGTAAGCAGAAGTGTAAATTGAAAAGGTGTAGGGATCATAGGTAGAACGGAACTCTGTTCTGTGGTGGAAAAGGTGGTGGGGCGCGCGAATGAGAATTGGCGCGCAAGTGTCTCAGACAGTCGGTAGCTGCCCTGCAAGTGGTGAATATGTATTACGTTGGTCAAGCACTAGAGGCCCCGAATTTAGCTGCAAGACTGGGTTTTGGCCTCGGACGTGTTCTACATGATTGGCGCAGTACGGCAATAAATTAATAGCTCAAAAATTTGCAATTTTATCGTCGCCACCAAGAGGAAGACAGAGCTATGTACATCAAGAGCCGTACCTGCGCATTGTTATTACGCAGCACCGCCTCACGCCACCTTCGACATCAGTAACAGGCAAAGTACTTTATTTAGAAGTGTATCACAGTGTGAACCATCCATCTTCAATCAGTGGAATATAATTGTTAAATGTACCTTTGTGTTTAACCGTAATCTTCCCATTTCATTTACCTCAGTAGGGTCCTTACCTAAACGAATTTATTCCGTGTATCCTGATGTTTATTGAAGATTGAATAATAATGGTTCAAATGGCTCTGAGCACTATGGGACTTAACATCTGAGCTCATCAGTCCCCTAGAACTTAGAACTACTTAAACCCAACTAACCTAAGGACATCACACACATCAATGCCCGAGGCAGCATTCGAATCTGCGACCGTAATGGTCGCGCGGTTCCAGACTGTAGCGCCTAGATCCGCTCGGCCACCCCGGCCGGCATTGAATAAAAGTAAACTACTGGCAATAGTACTGTTTCGGGAGTAAATTCTGAAAATCATTATTAAATACTAAAGTTTGGACGTATCAGTTTAAGGGCCACCGCTTTGCGTGAACATGAGGATAAGTTTTCAATAGCATTTCTGAAAGTAAAGTAACATAACTGTTTAACTGCAGCAATCTCAACAGTAATTGTTCGTGTTGCTTCTCCATGTCAAAGAAAGCCAGACAAATATTGATGTTTGTAAAACATTAACAAATAACAGTCGTAAAGAAATGAAATTTAGTCGTGTTAAATAATAGTTTTGGTGATTTGAATGATAGCTATAAATTTAATTTTTTTTGTATCCTTGTTGAAACATATGTGTGTCTACTTTAAATAATTACTGAAGTATAGAGATAAATTCCATAAGTAACAGAAAGTGGGATTAATAGTACTTACTTCCAAGTGACCGTAATAAATGGAAATTAAGTGGTTGTGTTTAAATTACGTAGTAAGTGAAAGCAGTTATTTATCCAGTATCGAAAATTGACTTCATCTTTTTGTGTAGACACTGTGCCCAATTTGGGCTGGCGGCCGATTTATTAAGTGAAACAGTTTATTGTTATAACAGGCTTTGTTTCCAAAAGTAATTATTCTCAGTGCTTTTCGCACAAACAGTATGATTGGGAGAAAAATAGTTCGAACTTTACCATTAGGTGGAACACGGTTAAAATGTCTCTCCGAGAGTCGATGGTTTGTAGAGTTACTGCTACCTAATTTGGTGGTGGTGTTCCTGCCGCTACTTACTACACAGTTCTGACATTCCGAATCGCAGATCTTCCGTCTTTACAGTGGTAGAACTTAAACGTATTAACGAGAACGCGAAAGAACCGTTGCAAACGCTGACAACCAGACCAAAGATGTGCTTCAGCAATTTAGTTCGGAAACGGTGGAATATCCTCCATGTTATTTCCAAATCTTTAGCGACATGAAGAACGACATGCGTGAATCTCCCATTCAGTCGGACGAGGAGCTGCAGGTGTTGTGTACATAGTTCCACGTAGTCAGCGTGTCACAACTTTCCCACTAGAGTGCGCCCCGCTAAGCACAACAGCGCAGGCGCAGCGCTCGTCCATCTCCGCACTACGAGATGGCGCTGCCTTAGAGACGGACCAAATTCTGCTTCCGCCAATCCGCGTATTAGTACGTAACGCTGCCAATGAGATTGCTGCTAACGTAGAACCTTTTCTCTTCACGGGTCATACTTGTGCAGTGATACCTGAACGCACGAGGTATTATAACGTGTGTACAGACCTCCGATTACTCAGTCTGCATTTGCCTGCATTAATCTGTACCAGTCTGCATCAGTCTGCATCAGTCTATAGTCAAGTTTCAGTCTGCGCCTAATAAGATTATCATATCCCTGTACATACCCATGAAGAGAAATGTATAGACACTTTCTCAAGTATCAGACATATATGTGACAATAAGATGAACATACCAAGACCAAAGGATCTTCAGATTGTCAATTGTAAACAGCATCCAGAATCAAGATACTTAACGTCTATGCTTTTCATTAGTTTAAAAAATGTGTGCGAAAATTAATCAAATTCTGTTTCAAGTTGGTCACCGTCAATCTGCTACACTAAGGGTGCAAGTGGCATTTCTGTCTGACCTAACGGCAGAAGATAAACACGCCACGATAAGACCACGAGATATATTGCTGACACTCGCCTACTTCGTTAGAGCGACAAGTCAAATAATCTGATGGTGTGTGTACCGAAGGTCTTACAGTACAGCAGGACTGGGTGCGGTTGTGGATCCGATGGCGGCCGACGGCGTTCTACGAAACAGCAACTGATCGCGTCGTCTCCCAGTGAGATAAGTGTCTTAACGCGCGTGGTGATTACTCTCCACTGCAAGCATCCCACGGTCTCATTGTGGCGGGTGTTCGGTTTTCATTTGACCGTCCCACGTATAGGTGAGACGGAATAATTTCTTCCAGAGTTAGGTTGCAGCGTGTAAATGTTGGGCCCTGCTCAGACATGAACAATGAAGCTAATTTGCGTTGAAAGGCGTCCTCCCAGCTACGAGCGGTCTTGCTGGCGCTAGGTAGCCAGAGGAGGTCTGCGGGTTTGGCGGGCTGTTTTAGCAGCGACCACCAGCCAGCCCCCACCAGACAACTTTGCGCCGGCTGCGTGGGCCCTGCAGGCAATAAGGGCGGAGGGCGCCGGTCAAAGGGCGCAGGGCGAGCCCTTCGCCGTGAGGGGAGAGGGCCGGGGCGGTCTGGCCGAGATGAAAGACGTGGCCGGCTTCACAGGCCGAAGTCTGGCCCCGCCGCTTAGCCGCTTCTGATGTCCGGGCGGCTCCAGTCAAAGTGCCCCGCGGCAGCGACTCGCTCCAGAGGCCCGCCCACTCAGCCGCCGCCTCTCAAACGGTGCCCTCTTTCGCAGCCCTTCCTCCCACCCCACCACAAAATGCATTCAACCGAAGTGTCGTGCTACACTACCAGTAAAAAGACAAACGTAGCTATCGACGAAAACTAAACATCATCAACTGAAGTGATATAAGGTGACCTGGGATCTCTGCTGTTCCTGATCTATATAAAAATGACCTGGGTGACAATCTGAGCAGTTCTCTTAGGTTGTTCGCAGATGATGCTGTAATTTACCGTCTAGTAAGGTCATCCGAAGACCAGTATCAGTTGCAAAGCGATTTAGAAAATATTGCAGTATGGTGTGGGAGGTGGCAGTTGACGCTAAATAACGAAAAGTGTGAGGTGATCCACGTGAGTTCCAAAAGAAATCCGTTGTAACTCGATTACTTGATAAATAGTACAATTCTCAAGGCTGTCAATTCAACTAAGTACTTGAGTGTTAAAATTACGAACAACTTCAGTTGGAAAGACCACATAGATAATATTGTGGGGAAGGCGAGCCAAAGGTTGCGTATCATTGGCAGGACACTCAGAAGATGCAACAAGTCCACTAAAGAGACAGCTTACACTACACTCGTTCGTCCTCTGTTAGAATATTGCTGCGCGGTGTGGTATCCTTACCAGGTGGGATTGACGGAGGACATCGAAAGGGTGCAAGAAAGGGCAGCTCGTTTTGTATTATCACGTAATAGGGGAGAAAGAGTCGTAGATATGATACGCGAGTTGGGATGGAAGTCATTAAAGCAAAGACGGTTTTCGACGCGGCGAGATCTATTTACGAAATTTCAGTCACCAACTTTCTCTTCCGAATGTGAAAATATTTTGTTGAGCCCAACCTACACAGGTAGGAATGATCATCAAAATAAAATAAGAGAAATCAGAGCTCGAACAGAATGGTTCAGTTGTTCGTTGTTCCCGCGCGCTGTTCGGGAGTGGAATGGTAGAGAGATAGTATGATTGCGGTTCGATGAACCCTCTGCCAAGCACTTAAGTGTGAATTGCAGAGTAATCATGTAGATGTAGATGTAGATCAGACTGCCGCAGAAAACGGTTACAAAATAAACGTTATTCCATGAAGTTTCGGCGGTTCAGCTAGATACTTCTTCTTACGACGATATTTCGGCTGACAACCATTCAGCCATCCTTAGGTGAGTAGCACTGGACATTGCTAGTTCATATCGATAATTTACACCAAAAGCTGGAGCGGTGACGCGTACGTAAAGGCAGCCGCTTCATGAGTGACCTCCGTCGAGTTTCGCGCCCTCTTCTAATGTTACTCCACCTGTTGTCTACAGGCGTATGCATAATCCTCATACTAGCTGAGCCGTGGCGCTCGTTACTGGCGCGCCAGTCTCTTGGATGTCCATTATCGATCCTTCGATGTTTGTTATCTTTGCTTGCCTTGTTGTTTTCCGCATTCGCGGGGCGAGTGGCAGTTGACGTGTTCTGGGGCTACCTGCTGAGACGCCGCGAGGTACGAGGTGGGAAGCAACCACGTATATGTGGAGTTGGTTGTACGCGGTCTGCCTGTTCAGCATGGAGGATGTGTGCTGGCTGCCTGCCTGTCTGCTCTCCTGATTTTGCTCGCCGTGCCGTGCGACCGCCTACCTTGGGTTGCTGCCTGGTGTATATTACACGAGGCATACCGGACGTCCAGCAGAAGTTAAGCAGCCTTGTGTTTCTTTTAAAGAAACGGAGCGAATGTATAAGACCTTTTGTAATCAATTTTGGTGGCCTCTGAAGTGCGGCCTTCGCGTTTATACTGCGTTTGGGGAAAGCTAATAGTTGTGGTTCTCTGTCCTTTATAACCTTTTGGGGGTTTTATTTGAATTTTCTCTTTGGGGTTCCTTCTTTGTGCTTGGTTAAATGTTTACTTGTACAGCGGGAAGTGACTCCTGGTTAAAACTCGGAGAAGGTGTTTGACGTTACTGCCGCCTCCTGCATTTGTCTTTTCAATAAAGTGTTATCATCCCTTCGAGCGACCTGGTGTCACTCATCGTTAATTAATGCTAGTTTATGTGTACTTAATTTTGAATTGGCCATGTGAATTAATATTTTGGAGCGCAGTATAGCACTAAGGCAACCTCATTGTATACCACCTTGTGCCCCGGTCTAGTGCCATAATTTTCAGTGGCACGAGTTAGACACTTAAAGTAGTAAAGGAGTTTTGCTACTTGGGGAGCAAAATAACTGATGATGGTCGAAGTAGGGAGGATATAAAATGTAGACTGGCAATGGCAAGGAAAGCGTTTCTGAAGAAGAGAAATTTGCGAACATCGAGTATAGGAAGTCGTTTCTGAAGGTATTTGTATGGAGTGTAGCCATGTATGCAAGTGAAACTTGGACGATAAATAGTTTGGACAAGAAGAGAATAGAAGCTTTCGAACTATGGTGCTACAGAAGAGTGCTGAAGATTAGATGGGTAGATCACATAACTAATGATGAGGTATTGAATAGGATTGGGGAGAAGAGGAGTTTGTGGCACAAGTTGACAAGAGGAAGGTACCGGTTGGTAGGACATCTTCTGAGGCATCAGGGATCACAAATTTAGCATTGGAGGGCAGTGTAGAGAGTAAAAATCATTGAGGGAGACCAAGAGATGAATACATTAAGCAGATTCAGAAGGACGTAGGCTGCAGTAAGTACTGGGAGATGAAGAAGCTTGCACAGGATAAAGTATCATGGAGAGCTGCGTCAAACCAGACTGAAGACCACAACAACAACAACAACAACAACAAAAGCCTGTGGCATTATACATGTCCCAGTATAACACTTATTAAAAATTTAATAATTTAATTTACTAGTTTAATAATTCTGAATACCTGCTGAAACATTTATTGATTACGTAATATTACCATGGAAATGGAAATAAACAAATCCATTGTCCTCCTGAACCTAAAAATAAGTAACGTTAATAAGGAACACACCTTCGAAATATAAAGAAAGCCGACAACATCTGACACTATAGTTAAATTACTGCTCTTGCTATCCAAAATCTCAATGCAATGATAAACAAAATTATACAGGGTGATTCAAAAAGAATACCACAACTTTAGGAATTTAAAACTCTGCAACGACAAAAGGCAGAGCTAAGCACTATCTGTCGGCGAATTAAGGGAGCTATAAAGTTTCATTTAGTTGTACATTTGTTCGCTTGAGGAGCTGTTGACTAGGCGTCAGCGTCAGTTGATGCCAAGATGGCGACCGCTCAACAGAAAGCTTTTTGTGTTATTGAGTACGGCAGAAGTGAATCGACGACAGTTGTTCAGCGTGGGGCACTGAGAATCCGCGGGAAACAACTCAGTATGAACGTGACTCGCCTAAGGTGAACGTTTTCTGTGCCATTTCTGCCAATAAAGTTTTTGGTCCCTTTTTCTTCGAAGGTGCTACTGTAACTGGACTACAGTATCTGGAGATGTTAGAGAATTGGCTGTTCCCTCAGCTCGAACAAGAAGCACAACAATTGATATTTCAGCAGGATGGAGCGCCACCACACTGGCACTTATCTGTCGGTAACTACGTACCTGAACGTCAACTACCCGAGGCGATGGATCGGCCGCCAGGCAGCCCGTGACAGAGCACTTCATCACTGGCCTCCAAGAAGCCCTGATCTTACCCCCTGCGATTTTTTCTTATGGGGGTATGTTAAGGATATGGTGTTTCGGCCACCTCTCCCAGCCACCATTGATGATTTGAAACGAGAAATAACAACAGCTATCCAAACTGTTACGCCTGATATGCTACAGAGAGTGTGGAACGAGTTGGAGTATCGGGTTGATATTGCTCGAGTGTCTGGAGGGGGCCATATTGAACATCTCTGAAGTTGTTTTTGAGTGAAAAAAAAAAACCTTTTTAAATACTCTTTGTAATGATGTATAACAGAAGGTTGTATTATGTTTCTTTCATTAAATACACATTTTTAAAGTTGTGGTATTCTTTTTGAATCACCCTGTATATTTACCATTGGAACAAACAGTCATACAAAAAGAACTAACAATATACAAATACTTAGCATGTAAAGAAACTTCAACCCAAAGATAGCACATGAACTTACGACAAAAAAACAAAGCCTAGACAGCAATCAATAAATCAAAAAATCACATTCACACTAGAAAACTCACCAAAGCAAATAACCAGTCAGATACCTGACATCTAAACGGGTACAAAATCGAATAAAACAGATATCACGTTAAAAAGTACGATGAGGTTAGCATATCGAACAACAAACATCATCAACACAAAGATCCGTTCAGGACAATCTACTGCACTAAAGGACTCACATCAAGGAGTATATAAAATTGAGTGCTAAAAATTTTATGTATGACAAATAGGCCGAAATTTCACCATAAGATATAGCGAACACACAAGAAATTCAGACTGCAAACATTTTTTTCTACATTTGACGCATGCAATCACACACATACAATCTGCACTCAAAATATTAAAGAAAATTCCGAAGTGGATCATGACGAATGGTTTACAATAAACTGAAATCTACATACACATGGAAAATCAACTGCAAAGTATTTTAAACGAAAATATAGGCCTGAAACACAAATACTACCTAGAAAATTTTATCGACCTGCCAAAACGATAAACCAAATAAATCAAAATCCAAAGCTTAGCACATAATGACTATAGACGGCAACCTAAAGGATCATCTCTGAAAAATATTAACAAATGTAAACATACAGAATCTTTGAAGTTCGTGAAATAGCTGTCAAACTTCAAATCAAATAAATAACCTTTCGTAACAGATAAAGACAGCAAGAACGACCACAAAAAGAGGCAATACGTACGTGCGTCAAGAAAACCATTATGCAAGGAAAACTGTCAAGTATCTTTTACGCAAAGTCATGAAGTAGACGATATCTATACTGTTCTTTTTAATTGTAGGTTGTACTAGGAAACGGCATTGAGAATCAATGAAACTTTCAGCAGCTAACTGGAGTCATTTTTGCCTTTTATTATTTTATAGGGATTGTAAGTAGGAGGATGTTTCGAAAGGGTTTGCAGTTATGTGTAAGTGTTCTCATTCCTAAATACTGCACAAATATAAACTGGGTGATGTGCGCAACGTGAGTTACATTGCCTAGAAACACGTACACAGCTTGCAACTTGAATGCTAGACTTATTATGCTAAACCTTTGCGTAACATTATACTTCTTGAAGACAACATTATGACGACATTTTAGAATTTTAAATTCGATCAAAAATGACATAAATAATACTGAAAATTAAATTTTTGGTTCTCCGGACAGCGATTAGATGAGGAACCTGCAAATGGGACTAGTTTCGCGGTTGACCATTTTTGTTTTGTTTAGTAATATAAATAAGACATAACGTTCAAGGAAAGAAAAGTTATCACAAAAATGTCCAGAGACCACACTGCAATTATACAGGGTGGTCCACTGATCGTGACCGGGCCAAATATCTCACGAAATAAGCGTCAAACGAAAAAACTACAAAGAACGAAACTTGTCTAGCTTGAAGGGGGAAACCAGATGGTGCTATGGTTGGCCCGCTAGATGGCGCTGCCATAGGTCAAACTGATATCAACTGCGTTCTTTTTAAAATAGAAAACCCCATTTTTATTACATATTCGTGTAGTACGTAAAGGAATATGAATGTTTTAGTTGGACCACTTTTTTCGCTTTGTGATAGATGGCGCTGTAATAGTCACAAACATATGGCTCACAATTTTAGACGAACAGTTGGTAACAGGTAGGTTTTTTAAAGTAAAATACAGAACGTAGGTACGTTTGAACAGTTTATTTCGATTGTTCCAATGTGATACATGTACCTTTGTCAACTTATCATTTCTGAGAACGCATGCTGTTATAGCTTGATTACCCGTAAATACCACATTAATGCAATAAATACTCAAAATTATGTCCGTCAACCTCAATGCATTTGGCAGTACGTGTAACGACATTTCTCTCAACAGCGAGTAGTTCGCCTTCCGTAATGTTCGCACACGCATTGACAATGCGCTGACGCATATTGTCAGGCGTTGTCGGTGGATCACGATACCAAATATCCTTCAACTTTCCCCACAGAAAGAAATCCGGGGACGTCAGATCCGGGTAACGTGCGGGCCATGGTATGGTGCTTCGACGACCAATCCACCTGTCATGAAATATGCTATTCAATACCGCTTCAACCGCACGCGAGCTATGTGCCGGACATCGATCATGTTGGAAGTACATCTCCATTCTGTCATGCAGTGAAACATCTTTTAGTGACATCGGTAGAACATTACGTAGGAAATCAGCATACATTGCACCATTTAGATTGCCATCGATAAAATGAGGGCCAATTATCCTTCCTCCCATAATGCCGCAGTTCGCTGACGTTCCACTTGTCGCAGCCATCACGGATTTTCCGTTGCTCAATAGTGCATATTATGCCGGTTTACCTTACCACTGTTGGGAAATGACGCTTCGTCGCTAAATAGATTGCGTGCAAAAAATCTGTCATCGTCCCGTAATTTCTCTTGTGCCCAGTGGCAGAACTGTACACGACATTCAAAGTCGTCGCCATGCAATTCCTTGTGCATAGAAATATGGCACGGGTGCAATCGATGTTGTGTAGCATTATCAACACCGACGTTTTTGAGATTCCTGATTCTCGCGCAATTTGTCTGCTACTGATGTTCGGATTAGCCGCGACAGCAGCTAAAACACCTACTTGGGCACCATCATTTGTTGAATGTCGTGGTTGACGTTTCATATGTGGCTGAACACTCCTTTTTCCTTAAATAAGATAACTATCCGGCGAACGGTTCGGACGCTTGGATGATGTCGTCCAGGATACCGAGCAGCATACATAGCACACGCCCACTGGGCATTTTGATCACAATAGCCATACATCAACACGATATCGACCTTTTCCGCAATTGGTAAACGGTCCATTTTAACACGGGTAAGTACCACGAAGCAAATACCATCCGTACGTGATGGTGGTGGTGGTGGTTAGTGTTTAACGTCCCGTCGACATCGAGGTCATTAGAGACGGAGCGCAAGCTCGGGTTAGGGAAGGATTGGGAAGGAAATCGGCCGTGCCCTTTCAAAGGAACCATCCCGGCATTTGCCTGAAACGATTTAGGGAAATCACGGAAAACCTAAATCAGGATGGCCGGAGACGGGATTGAACCGTCGTCCTCCCGAATGCGAGTCCAGTGTGCTAACCACTGCGCCACCTCGCTCGGTCCCGTACGTGATACCACGTACTTATATGTTTGTGGCTATTGCAGCGCCATCTATCACAATTCCAAAAATGTGGTCTAAGTAAAACACTCTTATTTCTTTACGTACTACTCGAATATGTAATAAAAATGGGGCTTCCTATTTTAAAAAACGCAGTTGATATCAGTTTGACCTATGGCAGCGCCATCTAGCGGGCCAGCCATAGCGCCATCTGGTTTCCCCCTTCAAGCTAGACGAGTTTCGTTGTTTGTAGTTTTTTCGTCTGATGCTTAATTCGTGGGATATCTGGCCCAGTCACTATCAATGGACCACCCCCCATAAGTCGCTGAACGATGAGGGTAGGTAGTGGTTGATCTGTGATTGAGACAGCTTTGTACCCTACTCTACCCCTCACCTCGCCTTCCCCACCACCACCCCCAAATAAAAGGAAACAGAAGGTAATTTCTGGTAGCAGAAGTAAATGGAAATCAACAATAGCAAGGAAATCTGCCGTGGAAATGTTAAATTTCCTCACAAATATATGTAAGTGTTATGAAGTCTCTGAAGTTTCTGATTCATAGTTTTACAGAAGAGTGAGAAAGGTTAGACGTGTAGATACGATAGGTAATGGGAAATTTGTGTTCCACTCGTTCTGCTCATTCAAAACCTAACATCCTCTCAAGTATCCATTTTGATTTTCGACTAATGACTCTTTACCTCCTGTACCGACTACATGGTAATGTACAGTCTGTGTGGTTTTGTTTCTATCTTTTGGGAGCCATGCATTTTGACGCGCAATCGGTATTCAGTTCAACGTTCCTATCCTTGTATTTTTTTATTTTCTTTAAAAAAATCATTTCCAGCCTTGAATGATAAATGCTTTCTTCCGTATAAGCTTCTTTCCTCTGTGCCATTTTTTGGTTGTTGTTGGCATTTTTAGTCCAATCTCTGGTTTGATTCTATATTATGTAAGTTTCTTCCTACCTGTGTAACCCCAACAATTTTTCAGCCGCACATCCCTCTATTATTGATCTGATGATTCCTTAATGTCTCGTTACGCCTTCTCCTAGAAAAATTACGCTGTTTGT
Source organism: Schistocerca serialis cubense (assembly GCF_023864345.2). NCBI lineage: Eukaryota > Metazoa > Arthropoda > Insecta > Orthoptera > Acrididae > Schistocerca > Schistocerca serialis. The sequence continues at coordinate 80,858,615 of NC_064647.1, read as the reverse complement.
ATCGTATCTGCATTTAGATGTGGTGCCTTCTTACTAGGCACTGACGGAACAGCAGAAAATAATTAATGTAGATGGCTCAAATGGCTGAGCACTATGCGACTTAACTTCTGAGGTCATCAGTCACCTAGAACTTAGAACTAATTGAACCTATCTAACCTAAGGACATCACATACATCCATGCCCGAGGCAGTACGCGAACCTGCGACCGTAGCGGTCGCGCGGTTCCAGACTGTAGCGCCTAGAGCCGCACGAATTAAAGTAGAGTAATGAAAATTCGGGAATTTATTTGTCTAGGTAACATATTTAAATGATTAACATTGCAATATAACAGGTTAATGTAAACGCGAGATAAGACGTTGCTAATGTGAAATTGTGCTACATTAATAACCCGCGTAACTGACTGACTCTTGACTGGAAGTATACAAACGTGCTCGCACTGTGTTGTACAGATGCCAGATGTAAGTCCGTGGGATGGAGTTGGACGGTCAGTACTGAGAAGGTTGACGCTATTTGTGAATGACGCTGGTATTATCGTGCGAAGATGTCCCGTATATGCATGATTGGAGACAGATCCGGTGATAGAGCAGGCCAAGGCAACGTGTTGACACTCTGTAGAGCATGTTGGATTACAGCAGCGGTATGTGGGAGAGCGTTATCCTGTTGGAAAACACCACCTGGAATGCTGTTCATGAATGAGAGCACAGCGCAACAGGTCGCATCACCAGAATGACTTACAAATTTGTAGTCAGAATGCGTGAAATAACCCCCAGAGAACTTCTGCTGTCATATGAAATCGCACCCCAGACCACAGCTTCAGGTGTAGGTCCAGTGAGTCTAGCACCCAGACAGTGATACGCCCGCTAAACCCGCTGGCCAGAACAGGTAATAGGATTGTAGAAAGGGCCAAGGGTTGAGGTCAGTTTCTGCTTTTAATTGTCATTTATTGTAATTTAATAACCTTTACAACCAAAGCGGCACATAGCCGAATCTTTATCGAATGCAACTCTTTTACGGCTGAAGGCCTCCAACAAGAAGTCTTAACAGGATAATGACTTCTCGCTTGACACCATTGAAGTCGTAGCAAACGGCGGTGGTTTGGGGTCAGTGGAATGCAAGCTACAAGGCGTCTGTATCGGGACGGTCCTTGAAGTAACTGGATTTTAAAAGTTCCTTGTATCATTATGGTGCCAACAGCTGCTCAGATTGCTGCTGCAGATGCAGTACGATGTGTTAGAGCCAAAAGACGAACGTAATGGTCTACCCTCTCGGTAGTACCACATGGCTCTCTGTAGTACCGTCTTCTTGCCACCGTACTTTCTCATGACCCCCACTGCCAGCGAATATATACAATGGCTACATTCCTGCTTTTCTGCATTTTCGCGGAAGGAGCACCCGCCTTCTCGTTGTCCTATTACAAGACCTCGTTGAAAATCAGTGAGTTGTTGATAATAATGTCTTTGACGCCTTAAAGGCGTTCTTGACTAACATCAAATCACCACGTCCAATCTCAAAGGTAACTAAAGCTCGGGTCTGTCACAGCGTGTATTTGAAGCAAACCTTATTTGAACCCTCATAGCGGCACTATTAGCGACACTTTTGTGCGACTGGCACGAAATCTGATTAGACATCATCATTCAGCCCAGTGAAACGCCTACCACCTTTCGTTTAATTTCTTATTTGTTTAATTTCTTCTTTTCAGGAAAGCTTTTCGTGCTATGGCCAGTCTGCATTCTGCATCTTTTCTACACTTCTCTTGAAATTGCAACATTTTGAAACACTGCATGCGTTAAGAATTTTTGGTAGGACCTCTACATTGTCATATCTATCTTCTGCAATTGGTTTCAAAAGAGCTCTTTTTCGATAATTATTCATGCTTTCTACAAAATAGACATCTTTACTGTCTGAGAAATTCGTTATGGAAAAATCTCATCTTTTCCTGGTAATTACCATGACATATTTGTAACTAAGAATAACTTTACCAATCTGTATTTTGTAGTCAATCACTTAGTCTTTTTTGTACAGTTCTTTGATTGATGAACACCATATACAGGGTGTTACGAAAAGGTACGGCCAAACTTTCAGGAAACATTCCTCACACACAAATAAAGAAAAAATGTTATGTGGAAACGCTTAATTTCCATTTTAGAGCTCATTTTATTTTCGTCAGTATGTACTGTACTTCGTCGATCCAGTTGGCCCAATTGAAGGAAGGTAATGTTGACTTCGGTGCTTGTGTTGACATGCGACTCATTGCTCTACAGTACTAGCATCAAGCACATCAGTACGTAGCATCAACAGGTTAGTGTTAATCACGAACGTGGTTTTGCAGTCAGTGCAATGTTTACAAATGCGGAGGTGGCAGATGCCCATTTGATGTATGGATTAGCACGGGGCAATAGCCGTGGTGCGGTACGTTTGTATCGAGACATATTTCCAGAACGAAGGTGTCCCGACAGCAAGACGTTCGAAGCAATTGATCGGCGTCTTAGCACGGAACATTCCAGCCTATGACTCGCGCCTGGGGAAGATCTAGAACGACGAGGACACCTGCAATGGACAAGGCAATTCTTCGTGCAGTTGACGATAACCCTAATGTCAGCGTCAGAAAAGTTGCTGCTGTACAAGGTAACGTTGACTACGTCACTGTATGGAGAGTGCTACGGAAGAACCAGTTGTTTCCGTACCATGTACAGCGTGTGCAGGCACTATCAGCAGCTGATTGGCCTCCACGGGTACACTTCTGCGAATGGTTCATCCAACAATGTGTCAATCCTCATTTCAGTGCAAATGTTCTCTTTACGGATGAGGCTTCATTCCAACGTGATCAAATTGTAAATTTTCACAATCAACATGTGTGGGCTGACGAGAATCCGCACGCAATTGTGCAATCACGTCATCATCACAGATTTTCTGTGAACGTTTGGGCAGGCATTGTTGCTGATGTCTTGATTGGGCACCATGTTCTTCCACCTACGCTCAATGGACCACGTTATCATGATTTCATATGGGATACTCTACCTGTGCCGCTAGAACATGTGCCTCTACAAGTACGACACAACATGTGGTTCATGCACGATGGAGTTCCTGCACATTTCAGTCGAAGTGTTCGTATGCTTCTCAACAACAGATTCGGTGACCGATGGATTGGTAGAGGTGGACCAATTCCATGGCCTCCACGCTCTCCTGACCTCAACCCTCTTGACTTTCATTTACGGGGGCATTTGTCTACGCAACGCCGGTACCAAATGTAGAGACTCTTCGTGCTCGTATTGTGGACGGCTGTGATACAATACGCCATTCTCCAGGGCTGCATCAGCGCATCAGGGATTCCATGCGATAGAGGGTGGATGCATGTATCCTCGCTAACGGAGGACATTTTGAACATTTCCTGTAAAAAAGTGTTTGAAGTCACGCTGGTATGTTCTGTTGCTGTGTGTTTCCATTCCATGATTAATGTGATTTGAAGAGAAGTAATAAAATGAGCTCTAACATGGAAAGTAAGCGTTTCCGGACACATGTCCACATAACATATTTTCTTTCTTTGTGTGTGAGGAATATTTCCTGAAAGTTTGGGCGTACCTTTTTGTAACACCCTGTATATTACTTTCCACAATACATAAATGAATTACACGTTTGATGCACATCATCTTTCAGCTGTAGACAAACCCATACCAGCTTTCGTTTATGTGGCAATCACATTGCCCATAAAATGATTTAAGATCCGTACTGGCCATTTTCCTGTGCGAATGTAACATCTGTAATATGATGAAAATCTGTGACAAAGATCATCTCATTTTTCATTATGGAGTGCCTCTATCATTGGTCGTGGAACATGTAACTCTTTTTCTCATATCTGGATCATGATCTGAGGTCCACATACGAGGATGTGCAGAAAGTGTGTATTTCATAGTAATTAATTAAATTTATGCTAATGTGAAGTAATTCTCACCAGCTAGGTTAGCTAGAGAACCTTAGAGAAAGACATAGATTCTCAGTCTAATATTTGGGCACAATAATTGTTTATAAATGTTTTTGGTTTGTAGAAGTAGCCATCTTTAGCATACAACCCACTCCAAACTAACACACGTTTTTGATACATTACGCTACAGGATATCAGACAAGCAGAGCAAATATACACTTACGGAAAAAAACCACGACGCCAAAACTTAGTTGTGCGACATAAGCGAAAGGTGGTAGGCGTTTCACTATTACTGAAAGATTATGTGCATCAAATGTGAAATTTATTTGTGTATTGTGGAAAATAATTATTTTGAAATAAAAACGAAACTGTTTTTTACTGGTTGTAGCAAATTATTGTGTAATTCTTATTTCCTTCGGTTTATTAAGCTATTTCAGAGCATCAACAAAAACCTGTGTTTAAATCACATATTTCGAAGCCTATAATATTAAGAAAACTGTTTTCTGTGTAAATTAGCATGTGCAGTTAATTGTTTCAAATAAAATAAATATTTATAATCAATGAATCATCAAATAAATATTTCTTCTGCATTTTTATCATGCTTGTGGATTGGTTTGCTGGGAAATATGAAAAGCAGAATTTCCGGTCACTTTTTTCATCTAAGGAGTGAAGACAATGAAACTTTTAGAGTCTCATTTTCTTATGTAATTACCTCAGCATCGCCTGTCCACTATCCTGGTTTTGCTTTGGCTCTGAGTACTATGGGACTTAACTTCTGAGATCATCAGTCCCCTAGAACTTAGAACTACTTAAACCTAACTAACCTATGGACATCACACAGATCCATGCCCGAGGCAGGATTCGAACCTGCGACCGTAGCGGTCGCGCGGTTCCAGACTGAAGCGCCTAGAACCGCTCGGTCACCCCGGCCGGCGGTTTTGCTTTGTTGATATCCATTTGATAAGGTCTTAGGAAAACGCGTTGCATTCCGTTGCCACCTCTGACAGAATAATGACGTCACTGGTGAGCGTCACGGATTTTACATCTTCTTCTTGGACATTCAATCTTCTGTCCCGATTTCTCCCAGATTTCCTTCACTGTTCGCTCCCTTCTAAACTACTGACCTCCTTGCATATGCTTTCAGCCTTATAACTGACGTCTGATGTATATGTGAATTAGTCCTTCGTACCTGTATCTATGTTTTTAGTTAGAAAAAACGAAGAAGTCTCATGGGCGCAAATCTGATTGATGATGTAGACCAGCTCATCGGCTTTTGATATCGGAGCAGCAAGTGTGTGTGTGTGTGTGTGTGTGTGTGTGTGTGTGTGTGTGTGTGTGTATGTCCCCTGGCAGAAATATTTTTTCTTATGCGTTATTCGTAGCGTCTTGTGCATCAGTTGACAAAGCAAACAGGGCAATAATAATGCAGGTTACAGTCCACAGTTTTACGACATTTCGCTCGGCAGATCTCGATGGTCATAAAAGCAGTTGCCATAACTTTGGGAAACGTCCCTGTGACGTCATGTCTTACTCGTGTCCGCGGGAGGAATGCTCTCTCCTTGCGATGATAGAGAGAGGCATAGTAAGCGCTGCATTACACCAGTAGTCAGGGAAAAAATGTTCACAAGGAGGCCCGACTCACTTATCGGCGCTGTGAGACTTGTAAGACAACGTTAGCGAGGATGGTAAGTCAAACTCTAACCTGTGGGACACCCTAAAATTAGCCACTGCGCAGCAAACTAATTGCATTCGGAAATGTTCCAAAGACTGTCCACAACCGGAAACTGCACACTAGTAGCGGAAATTCCGTTGTCTGCAATAGGTTCCTTGCATCAGCCACAGAAATATTCACAATGACGAGAGAGGTTAACAGTTCAAAGTTATGATGGCTGAGAAGCACACTGTACTGAAAAACAGGCTTAAAGCTCCTATGTTAACAGAAGCGATTCTACACCCACATCTACATCGCTACTCGGCAAATCACATTTAAGTGCCTGGCAGAGGGTTCAGCGAACCACTTTCACAATAATTCTGTATTATTCCAATCTCAAACAGCACACGGAAGAAACGAACACCTGTTTCTTCCTTTACGGGCTCTGATTTCCCTTCATTTATTATTATAATCGTTTCTACCTATGTAGGTCGGCGTCAACAAAATATTTTCGCATTCTGAGGAGAAAGTTGGTAACTAAATTTCGTGAGACCACCCCGCCGCAACGAGAAACGTCTTTGTGTTAATGATATCCATCCCAAATCCTGTATCACGTCCGTGATACTCTCTTCCCATATTTCTTGATATTACAAAACGTGCTACCCTTCTTTGTACTTTCTCGAAGTATACAATTAATCCTATCTTGTAAGGATCGCACACCACGCAGCAGTACTCCAAAAAAGGGACCGATGACCGTAGCAGTCTGGTCCCTTTAATCCCACAAACCAACCAAGCAGTACTCCAAAAGCGGACGGAGAAGCGAAGTGAAGGCAGTCTCTTTAGCAGATCTGCTGCACCTTCTGAGCGTTCTGACAATAACATACCGTCTTTGCTTCACCTTTCCCACAGCATTTTCTGTGTGTTCTTCTTTCCATTTATTACCTTTGAGTAAACAATGCCAAATCTCTTTCTTTAGTCCAGACAGCTAGAACCCCACAACGTAGAACCAGGGCTCCTTCAAGTTATTTCACTCTCACTGTAAGTGCTCCACAGTTTGGCGACCATGCAAGGACATGTGTGTTGGCTAACTCGCAGAATTTGGTTACTATGACAGGGTCTCAGAACTGATACTCTACCAAATTACTAGGTACAAGTCACCGAAATAGCGCCACCTGAAAAAGAGTTGCACCAGGCACGTGAACATCCCAGATAGGAGTCCTGGGCCGTAACGCCTCACACACGTTTCATTTCATCTGCCACATTTCTCTCCGTTTTGAGAAAATGTGAAGGTTAGAAAGTAAATGGGAAGGGTCAACAGTGGCGCACTTCACTCTACTTGCAGTGGGCTTATAACGGCCACTTATTATTATACAAAGAAACTAACAGGTAGGGTGACCAGCAGTCTTCGGCTCTTCGCTGATGAGGCAACCACAACAGCACCGGATCTCAGGCCGCAGAATTTGAAAACTCTTGACACAGACGTAGCGGTGGTGAGCTGATACACTATTCACTGCTGACAACACATATAAAGATGATTTGAGACTTGCAAAAATCACCATTTTACTCTGTTGAAGGTAGCATAATTATAAATCTGTTTCAAAAACTCGATTGTTTGTTTTTCCTGTTAGATCGATGTTGAGAGTTGTTTGAACAATAGTGGTTAAAAGACCTGAATTGGTCATCAGTTGCTTAGACATCAATTTAAAGATCACTCGGTGTGTGTCCGCACCCAGATTTCCGCCGCTTTTATACGACAATGTTGTCATTAGACTCCTGTTCGAGAAAGATTACCACACAACAGTTTTTCAAGCTGACATCCCTATTAGGAGACATGCTTTGCGAAGCCCTTATGTTTCTTTTATTTTTCTTTGCTTTCCGAGAGTTTTTATGCTTATAAAATTTTCTGTAATGTGAGTTACTGCTATTTTGTCATTCTCGAAAGTTATTGTACCTGTAATTTGTTTCAATCTTGACAGTTATCAGGTGTGTGCAGCTCTAAAGTTGCTAAGAATATGTTCTGGGTTTAATAAGAGACAGTCACTGTTGGCAACTGATTCGAAGAGGGCGACCGAAACAATAATAACAAGGAGAAACAAAAATAGGAAGAAAGAAGATGAGGAACATGTAAACCAAGAATATTATGCAGCTGGAGTGTATTAGCAACAACAGAGCTCAGTGATAGATCAAATACAACTTTTAACTGAATTTCCTGAGAATTAAATTTTCTGTCGTATTTATTTTATGCACAAAAACCTATTTGACCTAAGGGTTTGATATTTTTTGGGCTGTTTCAGCGTACTATTTGGAGAAAACTATACTACATACTATCAACAGGAAGGAAAATACATAGTTATTAGTTACACGCAAGTAACCTTAATTTTGATTATCAGCCATAAATATTTCTAGAATAAAAACTTGTGGCTGAAATCACATCATTGTAGCGCACTTTTTAGGCAGAGAAGTTGTTAATATGCACTTGAAGTTTCAAGCATCTACATGAGGTCAGTGCGAGTTTTCAGTTATGGACCGGCAAATAAAAAGGTAATTCCTAATCTTCAGAAAAAATGTAATAAAGTCAACGTGGGAACTAATGTGATTAATTTTGTATCAAATTGTTTAGGAAGAAACACTCCTACAGTCCTACAGTTTCCGCCTTACTAAAAGTTCACGTTTTTTAGTTAGATTCACGCAAGCTTCGTGAATGTTGTTATTCTTTTTCCACGCGATCACAGGCAACTTACCTTAAAGGGGTCGGTAGTAGTCGAGGACACTAGGACCTGAACCCACGGTGCATTGCTGCATTTGGTAGCTGTAACAGAGAGATGTTAATAGGATAAACAACTCACTCTAAGACAACATATACAATAGTAAATAAATGCATATCTACTGCTTTGTGAAACCCCAATGAAGATTTCTTTCACTCTGCGTGTAAGGGTCACGACAACTGGTGGCCTCGCAGAATTAGATAGCTGGGACAGCACTGGAATATTATTATTTTACATACTGCTGACATTTTTGAGAATATATAAAGATCAAAAAGTAAATAAGGAATTTACTACATCGTATAAGCTCAAGAGAGACTCATTTCACTCCGCATATAAACAGCACAGCATTTGATGACTGCACTAGAATGTCACACAGTGGCAGAGAGGACTTAACCTGTCACACTGCCGACCCATGAGAGATCCAAATAGAGGAGACAGTGAACATTATTATTGCATTGTGAAGAGAACCCGCCAGATCCTGATTACTATGGGTATAACATTTCACGACCACACTAGGATACGCAAACTCAGGTCGTTTTTTAGGTTTTGGTAATCTTCTCAAGACTTGGTAAGCATTAGACTCATAGATTTCTGAGACGTTTTAGGACATACGAACGTGACAAGCTTTGCTTCCACGTGAAAGCCAGACAGAGCCCAATTCGACTCTAGTTACAGAAGGCGCTGAGTTTGGGGACCGCATCAATGCACCTGCCCAGCTAAGTAGCAGGTCTTGGCGATCTTGACAAAACCAAGAATGATATGTTTTCTGACGGTTTCGAGAACATGTAACGTTGAGAAAGTGCAGGCTGTCCATAAAGTTTCAGCCCGAAACCGCTGTAGAAAGACAACCACTGCTCAGAATGACTTGAAATGTGAACAGCGTATTACTGACACAGGGACAACGTCATGGAAGAAAAAAAAGGCGAAAATTTTACCAATACCTGGCGCTGTAAGCTTCAGAATATACACACCAATAGATGTGAGGCACGCGGCTGTTGCTCGGTTTGCGTCCTAGACGTCCCATTAGCTGTGTCAATGGAGGATTGTGCGCTGCTGCTAAAGCTCTTTTACGAGAACGCTGGCTTTGCGCCAGTAGCCCTGCAGAAGTTCCGGGCACTCAAGGCTATGATAAAAGGGCCTGGAGAGAGTGATTACAGAATCCTGAAAGACAAGTTCTTTTGAAACGCAATGCACCAGAGTAAAGAAAGCAGTTGATCCGATGGGTGTCGAAGATGTGGCCACAGCACTGCAATAGAGGTAGAGCGGTGGTGTGCAACCATGCTTGTGAGTACAAAATCCTACCAAACATCCTGCGTTGCTATCCATACAAGATCACCCATGTTCACCAGTTGCATCATTCTGGCCTGTTAACAAGACAGATATTCGTCCTGAAACTTCTTGCTCGCATGGAAGTGGACAATCAGTGGCCACGGAACATTCTGTGGAGGGAGGAAGTTCATTTCCAGTCCAAGGATACGTCAGTACACGGAGTTGCAGAATACAGTCAACGGAAAATTTAGGCACACATCAACCGGTACCACTTCATTCTGAAAACGGCGATTCTGTGGTGTAGGTTGACGTCGTCGTTTATCGTAGGTCCGTATTTATTCAAAGAGACGAGTCCTGCTTGTCTGGTTACCAGTAGCGTCACTGGTAAACACCGCTACTGTCAGTAGCGAGCCAGTGGGTGTGTTGGACCTTCCATCGAGCTACAGACCCCCTGGAAGATGTCCTCCGCAGACGGGGACGAAACTTTGGGAATTGACACAGAATTTGTCAACCAACCACGGCATAACAGCCCGGATAATTATAATGGACATACGCATGATTCACAGCGCAAATTCACCCTTAGCGTGTGGGTTGGCATCGTCGGGGACATTCTCCCGGACCGACTTGGTCGTCACACGTATCTCGTATTTCTGCGAGAGGCTAAGCCGGGCATGGTGATGATGTTCCCATACCTTTCTGTCACTGCGTTCGATTTCAGCACGACGGAGCCTCCGCACGTTTCAGCACACAGAAGAGAGCACATCTGCAGGCAACTTTTCGCGGCCGCTGGATTAGTCGCGGTGAGCCAGTCGCATGGCCAACACGGTCATCTGTTCTATTCCCAATCGATTTTTCCAGAAGGGCCTTGTGAATGAAACACATGTTACATTGTCGGAGGATCTAGTGGACAGAATTGATGCGGCAGCAGGCTGCCTTGATTAGGTCTAGGTACTTTCGACGGGGTGCACCGTTCAATGCAGCATCGATCTCAGGCGTGTCTCGACGCTTCTGTACTAAACGTAGGGCACCTCCTGTAGTGAGCGTCCATTTGTAGCACATCACTAAATAGCTGAAGTGCCATTTAGTAGTCGCAGATGGCCTCTGCGACTCCCATTTCCTGTGTGATTACTGATCCTTGTTGTACACCGCTTACGCCATGTCAGTTTGTAAACCATTTTTTTTCTTCTTTTAATCACCCTGTAGTGGTATAGATAATGACTCAACCTCGACTGTTTACTGATATATCAATCTTCTGTCAAGCGCGACATGTTTCAGGTGTCACACCATTTTTCAGGCCTATTTCCCGGAACAGAAAGGTGTTTTTACGATCAGAACCTGTTCCTGTACTGTCAATTATCAGTAAAATCATTATATATTGGATCGGTGTGCAAGTCCGCAGCGTTTTTCTACAAGTTTAATAAACGCAACAGAATCGTCATCAATAATATATTCTCCTTTACTATTTACAACAGTCTACCAACGCTGCGGCAAATTTTCAATTCCGCGACTATAGAAATCACGTGATTTGGAGGCGAGGAACTCGTCGAGCTTGGTTCGGAGCATATTTTGGGGACAAGGAGACCTGAAGGGAGTTGTGAATGAAATTTCCTTGAAGGACGTCCGACAGAGAACGGGAAAGGGTGCAAGATCAGGAGAATCAGGTGGGCAGGGAACCACTTTTCAGTCTAGCAGAATCCGGGTTCCTGGTCGTTGTTTTCGGCTCACGTCTGCAAGAAGTCTCAACTGTAGACAATTAATGTCAGCAGTGATGGGTGCACCTGGGGGAAGCAATTCGGGGCGGCACACAACACCGTCGCCGTTCCACCAGACGCATAACATTATCTTTTGTGGATGCCCACGAGTTACTTGTGGAGTTGCTCCTTTGTTTGGGCTAAACCATTCCTTTCCTTTCCTTTTGTTGGCCTAAAGACACCATTTCTGGTCACGAGAAACGATACACGATAGGAATGGTCGCTGTTGTTCACAAGCCAGTTGGTAACGAGAAAGCAAAGGTGCATGTACGGCCACCAGCTGCTTTTTCTGATTTTGGTTTAGAGCATGCGGTCCTCGTACACCCGAGTTTTGAACCTTCCCCATTGCATGCAAATGTCGCACGGTGGTGGAATGGTCACGATTCATCGCATTTACCAGTTCTCGAGTACAATGACGTGTATTATTGTGGATTTATCCGATCTTCATCAAACCCCGAAGCTCTTCCTGAAGGTGGAGAGTTGATGTTGTTGTTGTTGTTGTTGTTGTGATCTTCAGTACAGAGGCTGTTTTGATGCAGCTCTCCATGCTTCTCTATCCTGTGCAAGCTCCTTCATCTCCCAGTACCTACTGCAACCTACATCCTTCTGGATCTGCTTGGTGTATTCATCTCTTGGTCTCCCTCTACAATTTTTACCCTCCACGCTGCCCTCCAATACTAAATTGGTGATCCCTTGCTGCCTCAGAATAAGTCCTACCAACCGATCCCTTCTTCTAGTCAAGTTGTGCCACAAATTTTTCTTCTCCCCAATTCTATTCATTAGTTATGTGATCTAACCATCTAATCTTCAGCATTCTTCTGTAACACCACATTTCGAAAGCATCTATTCTCTTCTTGTCCAAGCTATTTATCGTCCATGTTTCACTTCCATACATGGCTACACTCCATACAAACACTTTCAGAAACGACTTCCTGACACTTAAATCTATACTCGATGTTAACAAATTTCTCTTATTCAGAAACGCTTTCCTTGCCATTGCCAGTCTATATTTTACATCCTCTCTACTTCGACCATCATCAGTTATTTTCCTCCCCAAATAGCAAAATTCCTTTACTACTTAAAGCGTCTCATTTCCTAATCTAATTCCCGCAGCATCACACGACTTATTTCGACTACATTCCATTATCCTCGTTTTGCTTTTGTTGATGTTCATCTTATATCCTCTTTTCAAGACACTGTCCATTCCGTTCAGCTGCCCTTCCAGGTCCTTTGCTGTCTCTGACAGAATTGCAATATTTCTCCTCCTCAGATTTTAATTCCTACTCCGATTTTTTCTTTTCTTTCCTATATTGCTTGCTCAATATACAGATTGAGTAACGTCTGGGATAGACTACAACCCTCTCTCACTCCCTTCCCAAACACTGCTTCCGTTTCACGCCCCTCGATCCTTGTAACTGCAATCTGGTTTCTGTACAAATTCTGAACAGCCTTTCGCTTCCTGTATTTGACCCCAGCCACCTTCAGAAGGTGGAGATTTACTAATGCCAAAATGATCCTCTTTAAAATGAGGAAACCATTTTCTTCTCGTGTTCTATCCAATGGTATTATCCCTTTACACGACGCATTCTTTCTGCCTGCTCCCGCTGCTGTCACTCCTCTACTGAGCTCAAACAGAAGAATACGTTGGAAATGTTCCGATTTCCCCACTTAGCACTCCATTTTCTAGCGCCCCCCAGGTCCACTCAGTATATCCAAATGACAATAAGTAAACTAAGATAGCAACAGTGAACTACAAATAAAAAATGCCATCAATGAATAAACTCATAGCATATGCAAAATATGCTACGAACTTAAGCACCAACCTAATACATACGCCACTCATGCATATCTTCATGTCCCACACCCAATGCCGTGGAGTTAATTTCCGCACTTCAGAGCGTTTATGCAAAGACAGTTGTCGAACTTCATCAACTAAAGTGGGTACAGCCAGTTTGCTACGTTGTCATCTGTGTATGACATAGTACTGCTCACAAAAAGGTACAATCGTGTCAAGGATAGTATGAATATCAGACTCTGTATGAATTAAAAGAATACTGTACAGTCGTGAGTTCTCCGAAATGCTCCACGCGATAGTGGTTGTTCAGTTCTCTAGAACGCAAAGTACAATTAACTGAGTGGTGGGGCAACTGTAATCAGACACGGTATACTGTCTGGTCACAAGACGTACAGAACAGGCAACAATGCCACGACGTGAATCGTGCTCGTACTGTAGAATTTGGTGACCATCACAGAACAAGAACGATGCTACTTTTTTTTTCTGAGTCGTCACTATTCTGAGTGGTTCGGGGCGGCTCCCCACCAATTCCTTACTTGGTGCCTAACTCTTCATTTCAGAGTAACCTTAACGGTCTTAGTTGTTTGTTGCTTGGTTCAAATGCCTCTGAGCACTATAGGACTAAACTTCTGAGGTCATCAGTAACCTAGAACCTAAAACTACTTAAACCTAACTAATCTAAGGACACCACAAACGTCCATTCCCGAGGCAGGATTCGAACCTGCGACCGTAGCGGTCGCACGGTTCCAGACTGAAGCGCCTAGAACCGCTCGGCCACACTGGCCGGCGTTGTTGCATGTATTCCAGCCTCTGCAATCCCTTACAGTTTTTACCCTCTACATCCCTAGAAATACTGGAGTTTGGTGGCTGATTCTGCGGAGTATCTCCTAACTTCTTATCAGTACATCTTTTTTCAACATTCGCCTGTACCACGAAATATCAAAAGCTTCGCTTCTCTTCTCTTCCGGACTTCCCACAGTCCATGTTTCACTACTATGCATTGCTGTGCTCCAAAGATAAATTCTTAGTAATTTCTTTCTCAGATTAAGGAAAGTGTTTGACACTAGCAGTCTTCTCTGGGCCATGAATGCCCTTTTTGCCTGCGCTAGTCTGCCTTTGATGTCCTCCCTGCTTCGTCCGTCAGCAGAATACGAAAAATATCACAATACCGCCTCGAGCTGCTGATATAGTTCTTTATGTATCCAACTAGTTTCAGTCGTTTAACCACCACGATGTTCACAGAAGTCAGATGACCGAAAATGGTTGCAGAAGTAAAGCATTTTACCATCAGCTCAAGGCGGTAATATGAAATTTTTCAAATGTTTAAGAGCTGTGTTGCACCATCTCCTGAATGTAATAGAATTCCTTAACTTCATCTCCTTCGTGGTCTCCAATGTAATGTTAAATTTATCATCAGTCACCCATTACTTTCACTTTTCTTCGGTTTACGTTCTGTCTGTTCTATATTCATTAGACTGTTCATTCCATTCAACTAATTCTATAATTCTACATCACTTTTATCTACAGCTACAACTACATTTATACTCTGCAAGGCACCCAACGGTGTGTGGCGGAGGGCACTTTACGTGCCACTGTCATTACGTCTCTTTCCTGTTCCAGTCGCGTATCGTTCGCGGGAAGAACGACTGCCGGAAAGCCTCCGTGCGCGCTCGAATCTCTCTAATTTTACATTCCTGATCTCCTCGGAAGGTATAAGTAGGGGGAAGCAATATATTCCAGAAACGCATCCTCTCGAAACCTGGACAGCAATCTACACCGCGATGCAGAGCGCCTCTCTTGCAGAGTCTGCCACTTGAGTTTATTAAACATCTCCGTAACGCTATCACGCTTACCAAATAACCCTGTGACGAAACGCGCCGCTCTTCTTTGGATCTTCTCTATCTCCTCTGTCATCCCGACCTGGTACGGATCCCACACTGATGAACAATACTCAAGTATAGTTCGAACGAGTGTTTTGTAAGCCACCTCCTTTGTTGATGGAATACATTTTCTAAGGACTCTCCCAATGAATCTCAACCTGGCACCCGCCTTACCAACAATTAATTTTATATGATCATTCCACTTCAAATCGTTCCGCACGCATACTCCCAGATATTTTACGGAAGTAACTGCTACCAGTGTTTGTTCCGCTATCATATAATCATACAATAAACGATCCTTCTTTCTATGTGTTCGCAATACATTACATTTGTCTATGTTAAGGCTCGGTTCCCACTCCCTGCACCAAGTGCCTATCCGCTGCAGATCTCCCTGCATTTCGCTACAATTTTCTAATGCTGCAACTTCTCTGTATACTACAGCATCATCCGCGAAAAGCCGCATTGAACTTCCGACACTACCTACTAGGTCATTCATATATATTGTGAAAAGCAATGGTCCCATAACATTCCCCTGTGGCACTCCAGAGGTTACTCGAACGTCTGTAGACGTCTCTCCATTGAGAACAACATGCTGTGTTCTGTTTGCTAAAAACTTTTCAATCCAGCCACACAGCTGGTCTGATATTCCGTAGGCTCTTACTTTGTTTAACAGGCTACAGTGCGGAACTGTATCGAACACCTTCCGGCAGTCAAGGAAAATGGCATCTACCTGGGAGCCTGTATCTAATATTTTCTGGGTCTCATGAACAAATAAAGCGAGTTGGGTCTCACACGATCGCTGTTTTCGGAATCCATGTTGATTTCTACATAGTAGGTTCTGGGTTTCCAGAAATGACATGATACGCGAGCAAAAAACATGTAAAATTCTACAACAGATCGACGTCAGAGATATAGGTCTATAGTTTTTCGCATCTGCTCGACGACCCTTCTTGAAGACTGGGACTACCTGTGCTCTTTTCCAGTCACTTGGAACCTTCCGTTCCTCTAGAGACTTGCGGTACACGGCTGTTAGAAGGGGGGCAAGTTCTGTTGCGTACTCTGTGTAGAATCGAATTGGTATCCCGTCAGGTCCAGTGCACTTTCTTCTGTTGAGTGATTTCAGTTGCTTTTCTATTTCTTGGACACTTATTTGGATGTCAGCCATTTTTTCGTTTGTGCGAGGATTTAGAGAAGGAACTGCAGTGCGGTCTTCCTCTGTGAAACAGCTTTGGATAAAGATGTTTAGTATTTCAGTTTTACGCGTGTCATCCTCTGTTTCAATGCCATCATCATCCCGTAGTGTCTGGATATGCTGTTTCGAGCCACTTACTGATTTAACGTAAGACCAGAACTTCGTTGGATTTTCTGTCAAGTCGGTACATAGAATTTACTTTCGGATTCACTGAACGCTTCACTATCACTGAAGATACGACCGTCATCAGCGATTTATGTTAGTGATGTCGATCCACACTCAATTTTAATAACACTCTGGCACCTTTTTTCTTATTTATGTCATTCCTTCTTAGATGTATACACTGAACAGTAGCAGCGAAACACTGCATCAATCTCTTACACCCTTTTTAATCCGAACCTTTCATTCTGAGACTTCCATTCTTATTGCTCCTTTTGGTCCTTGTATGTATTGTATATTACCTGTTTTTCCCTACAGATTCTATTTTTCTCAAATTTTCGAACATCTTGCAACATTTTACAACGTTGGTTGCGTTTCCAGGTCGACTTGTCTGGACTTTTCATAAATCTTTTTTCCATTACCGGGACTGCCTCTGTGGCGTCGACACATTTCTGAAAGCCAAACTGATCGTCAACAAGCGGGTGGTCAGTTTTCTTTCCATCTGTATGTGTATTTTTCTTGATAGTAACGTGTACGGCTTAATCTGTTAAGCTGATTGTCAGATCTCATACTTGAATTCACTTGCTATCTTCAGCATTGGGTAGATGATATTTTTCGGCAAGTCTGATTTCGTGGCTCCAGACTCATAGAGTCCACACTCCAATTTGAATAGCCGCTTGTTCGCCAACCCCCCCCCCCCCCTTCCCACCACCACAATGATTTTACAAATTCCGATGGAATGCTGTGTATCCCTTCTTTCTTGTTTGAACTCAAGTCTTCCTGAGCTCTTTTAAATTCTGACACTAGTACTGTATGATACCCTACCTTTAAAACTTAAATCTTTTAAACACTGCTTGAAAACCAAAACTATTGGTGTAGCAATGTATTTATAAATCCAAGATATAATGCATCAAACGTATACATAGAAAATTTCACTTAACTCTGATATGACATCAGTGTCCGATGCTTAAAACACGTTGCGAAAAATCCATTTTAATTTCCTGACTTCTTAAATGGCGTACGTTCGAACCGATAATTCTTCGGTTACATATCGTTGTTTATTTATCCTTCCACATAACATTTGACACACATTTTCAAAATGTCGTAAGTGAATATCGAAACATAAAACTCATAGTCCATCATGAACTCAAAGAATTTGTCTCAAGTTGAAAACAGTATGTATGAGCTCGAATGTAGTTCGAACGCCGCCTGAAGGAGCCTAAACGAGACTAGCTAAGACTAACGGAGACTGATGAAATTCGCACCGAACAAAGATAAAGTAAGACAAGGAGTTTGTTCTGGAACTTACCAGAACATACGCTGAGTCAAAATAAAATCAAGATAACTTCCATTTTTTAGATTAGTTAGCCGGCCGTTGTGACCGAGCGGTTCTAGTCGCTTCAGTCTGGATCCGCGCCACCGCTACGGTCACAGGTTCGAATCCTGCCTCGGGCATGGATGTGTGTGATGTCCTTAGGTTAGTTAGGTTTAAGTAGTTCTAAGTTCTTGGGGACTGATGACCTCAGATGTTAAGTCCCATAGTGCTCAGATCCCACTTAGATTAGTTGTGGTTTCAGTACATATATAGTTTTCTGAAGATATCTTTCATGCGAGGATTTTTAATAATAATATCGTATAAAAAAGGTTATGAAATTTGTAGATATAAAAATTAGATTCTTGCTGTTATGTTTCAATATTGACTACATATCAAAAGTAAAATTAGTAAAAATATAGATAGGAACATATGTTTTTTCTGCACTTAAAACTGAATGGTAAATATAGTTTTTAGAAAATTTTGCTGTTGATTATTTGCCAAGTAATTTTCATAAAATAGGATTGAAGTTTGAAAATACACTGAGACGAGAAAAGTCCTGGGATGCCTCCAACTCTCGCGTCGTATTGCACCAACTTGAAGTGAAGTGGCATGGATTCAACATGTCGTGGGAAATCCCACGCAGTATACTGCGTGACTCTGCCTCTACAGCCATCCGTAACTACGAAAGCGTTGCCGGTGCGGGATTTTGTGTCCGGACTGACCTCTCGATTATGTCTCACAAATGTTCGATAGGATTAACGTCGAGCGACCTAGGTGGCCAAATCATTCGCTCGAATTGTCCAGAATGTTCTTCAGACCAATTGCGAGCAATTGTACCCCAGTGATATGGCGCACTATCATCCATAAAAATTCCATCGCTGTTTGGCAACATGAAGCACATAAACGGCTGCAAATGATCTCCAGGTAGCTGAACACAACTATTTCCAGTCACTGAGCGGTTCAGTTGCTTCAGAGGGCCCACTCCATTCCATGTATACAGCCCACACCATTTGGAGCGACCACTAGCTTGTACAGTGCCTTATTAACAATTGGGTCCATGGCTTCTTGGGGTCTGCGCCAAACCCGAAGCCTACCATCGGCTCTTAGCAACTGAAATAGGAAAGGGTAGAAAAGGCGCTGTAGGGGATGTCGTGCCGTAGCCCATTAACACCGCATTTTGCCGCGCTGTCCTAACGAATACCTTCGTCGTACGTCCAATGGTGAATACTGTGGTTACTTCACGCAGTGTTACTTGTCTGTTAGCACTGACAACTCCATGTGAACGCTGCTGCTCAAGGTCGTTAAGGTCGTCGGGTACTGCGTTGTCTGTGGTGAGAAGTAATGCCTGAAATTTGCTATTCTCGGCACACCGTTGCCACTGTGAACCTCGGAATATTGAATTCCCCAACGATTTCCAAAATGGAATGTCCAATGTCTCTAGCTCCAACTATCATTCCACGTTCAAACTCTGTTAATTACCGTCGTACTGCCACAATCTCGTCGGAAACCGTTTCATATGAATCACCTGAGTACAAATAACAGCTCCGACAATGCACTGCCCTTTGATATCTTGTGTATGCAGTACTACCGCCATCTCCATAAGTCAAAAAAAAATGGTTCAAATGGCTCTGAGTACTGTGGGACTTAACATCTGAGGTCATCAGTCCCCTAGAACTTAGAACTACTTAAACCTAACTAACCTAAGGACATCACACACATCCATGCCCGAGGCAGGATTCGAACCTGCGACCGTAGCGGTCGCGCGGTTCCAGACTGAAGTGCCCAGAACCGCTCGAACACACCTGCCGGCTCTCCATAACTGCATGCCACTACCCCATGAATTAATCAGAAAACTATACATGCAGAAAAATTTCACCCAACGATTGGAAGACTGTACGAAAATCGACAAATATGGTGGAGATAATTTACATATCAAAACCAATACACAACTGGCAGGATTTAAGCGGTATTGTATAGTTCGACAACTGAGCAAAAGATCTGATAAGACTAGATCTGTATCGTCTTCCATATCGACTCGCCTAGGCCTTTGATGTTGTCTTTCCAGTTATCTGGTCTGTTTGCCTGCGGTAAATCCCATAGATCTATTAAATGTGACTTTTTAAATTTCAGTGACGATTGTTTCCCCTGTAAGTAGACTGTTTAAGTTTTTATGTTGGTAACGCCACGTAGCGCTCTGTATGAACATCACTGACTGTGCTGTGTGCAGTCTGTGGGTGGTTAGCATTGTTGGAATATTCGCTATTGTAGAGTTACCTCACAAAAAACTTCGTTACTCGAACTACTGCAATACAGCGAGCGCCAATACTGCCAGCTAAATAAAAGATTCTAACTACTGAAGGCACTAACTATTGATAGGCATAGTCAGCAAATGAAAGATTTTGATAGAGAACAAACAACGTATTTACCTTAATAATGTTCAAAAATCATTATATATATATATATATATATATATATACAGGGTGTTTCAAAAATGACCGGTTTATTTGAAACGGCAATAAAAACTAAACGAGCAGCGATAGAAATACAACGTTTGTTGCAATATGGTTGGGACAACAGTACATTTTCAGGCAGACAAACTTTCGAAATTACAGTAGTTACAATTTTCAACAACAGATGGGGCTGCGGTCTGGGAAACTCCATAGTATGATATTTTCCACATATCCACCATGCGTAGCAATAATATGGCGTAGTCTCTGAATGAAATTACCCGAAACCTTTGACAACGTGTCTGGCGGAATGGATTCACATGCAGATGAGATGTACTGCTTCAGCTGTTCAATTGTTTCTGGATTCTGGCGGTACACCTGGTCTTTCAAGTGTCCCCACAGAAAGAAGTCACAGGGGTTCATGTCTGGCGAATAGGGAGGCCAATCCACGCCGCCTCCTGTATGTTTCGGATAGCCCAAAGCAATCACACGACCATCGAAATATTCATTCAGGAAATTAAAGACGTCGGCAGTGCGATGTGGCCGGGCACCATCTTGCATAAACCACGAGGTGTTCGCAGTGTCGTCTAAGGCAGTTTGTACCGCCACAAATTCACGAAGAGTGTCCAGATAGCGTGATGCAGTAATCGTTTCGGATCTGAAAAATGGGCCAATGATTCCTTTGGAAGAAATGGCGGCCCAGACCAGTACTTTTTGAGGATGCAGGGACGGTGGGACTGCAACATGGGGCTTTTCGGTTCCCCATATGCGCCAGTTCTGTTTATTGACGAAGCCATCCAGGTAAAAATAAGCTTCGTCAGTAAACCAAATGCTGCCCACATGCATATCGCCGTCATCAATCCTGTGCACTATATCGTTAGCGAATGTCTTTCGTGCAGCAATGGTAGCGGCGCTAAGGGGTTGCCGCGTTTGAATTTTGTATGGTGTAAACTCTGGCGCATGAGACGATACGTGGACGTTGGCGTCATTTGGACCGCAGCTGCAACACGGCGAACGGAAACCCGAGGCCGCTGTTGGATCACCTGCTGCACTAGCTGCGCGTTGCCCTCTGTGGTTGCCGTACGCAGTCGCTCTACCTTTCCAGTACGTTCATCCGTCACGTTCCCAGTCCGTTGAAATTTTTCAAACAGATCCTTTATTGTATCGCTTTTCGGTCCTTTGGTTACATTAAACCTCCGTTGAAAACTTCGTCTTGTTGCAACAACACTGTGTTCTAGGCGGTGGAATTCCAACACCAGAAAAATCTTCTGTTCTAAGGAATAAACCATGTTGTCTACAGCACACTTGCACGTTGTGAACAGCACACGCTTACAGCAGAAAGACGACGTACAGAATGGCGCACCCACAGACTGCGTTGTCTTCTATATCTTTCACATCACTTGCAGCGCCATCTGTTGTTGAAAATTGTAAGTACTGTAATTTCGAAAGTTTGTCCACCTGAAAATGTACTGTTGTCCCAAGCATATTGCAACAAACGGTGTATTTCTATCGCTGCTCGTTTAGTTTTTATTGCCGTTTCAAATATACCGGTCATTTTTGAAACACCCTGTATATATATCAGTTCATGATATCCAGTTTTACAAATTTACTCTTTCTGGTGGACACACGTCCAGATCGTCCGCTCTTAAAATTCTGCCCTCTCTCTCCCCACATCCACCACTACTGGCGGCTCACCTCCAACTGCGCAACGCTATGCGCTGTTCACATCTAACTGCCCAACAAAAAATTGTTCAAATGGCTCTGAGCACTATGGGACATAACTTCTAAGGTCATCAGTCCCCTAGAACTTAGAACTACTTAAACCTAACCTAAGGAAATCACACACATCCATACCCGAGGCAGGATTCGAACCTGCGACCGTAGCGGTGGCGCGGTTCCAGCCTGTAGCGCCTAGAACCGCTCGGCCACCCCGGCCAGCCAACTGCCTAACACTACAATAGCGAATATTCCAAAAATTCTAACCAGCCACAGACTGCACACAGCACAGTCAGTGATTTTCGTACAGAGCGCTATGTGGCGTTACCAACATAAAAACCTAAACAGCCTACTTACACCCCTTTTCTATGTGCTGAATTTTGTTCGTGAATTCTTCAGATTTTCCTGCAACAGTTTCACAGTATTCAGAACAAGAGAGGATGAGAAAGTGAAGGAGACGACTTACAGCTTTGTCAAAGCCCAACAGAGCCTGGTTTCGGCCTGTTCATACCGGGCGCAGATTTTGGCGACCCTGCCAGGATGTTGGCCGGGGCTGTATTGCTCACGGCCGATAAGCCCGGCTAGTGTCCGCGAGGCGTGAGCCCCTGGGCGGCGCATTCATTAGGGTTATGAGGCGCGCTCCATCACGCTGGCCGCCAGGGACGGCCTTAATTGACCCGGCCATTACTCTCTTAATCTCGGCTGTCCTTCCTCTTGTCTCCGCCTGCGCTTCGCCCGCCGTCCCTGTCCGCCCCCATCTCTTCGGCCTCCGTATCGATTCCGCGCGGCCTGCGGCCGGACGCGCGCCCCCGCTGTGGCGTGGCGTGCTGGGATCTTTTCCATCTGCATAATGCTCCCCCGCGGACGCTGGGCGCCTGAATGTAGCGAGCGGGAGAGACCGCAGACTTGACTGCGTGAGGTTCCCCCCCCCCCCCCTCTCTCTCTCTCTCTCTCTCGTCTCCTCCCCTTACTTCTTCCCAGTAGAGCCCTGCTTTTGCAGCTTCCCAAATACTTTCGAGTTTTTTTTTGTATCTGTTATTTATATCTTCTTCTTCTTCTTCTTATCTTCCTCCCATTACGATCTCTGTGGATCTTGGGTAGCCCCTTCATGGATAGCATTTTCCTCTTCTCCTCGCAGAACCTCTTCTTCTTTTCCTTCCTCCTGCTCTTCTTCTCGAGATCTTCAGTATCGTCCTCTGTCGTCTTCTCCACTACCAACTACATATGCTCTCATAGATCTATACCACTCTCACCAGCATGTTTCCAACAGATGCAATAGCACTCATATATGGACACTGCAGATCCAATGATGCACACCCGCTGAGCCGCGCCTTCAGTGGTTCCGAATACGAGCGTCTTCTGCTGCCACGACATAAGATGGCCAGTGGCTGCTGCACGGCCAGTGTCGGTTGCCGTCTTCAGTCTTAGTCAGCCACTGACAGTTCGCTCGTGCGTTAGTAGTGGGAACTTCGGCCTGCAGGATGCTCTTTCCTACACTAAAAGCTGGACTCGTCTGCTCTTTTGTAAATTTTCTTTGCAACTGCTACAGAAAGCTATAACTTAACTGCTATTAACTGTATTTAGGTGAACACTGATCACGTTTTGCTCCTGTTAAGCTTCCCTACGATGACAGCTACTGCACCACCGTGTAACCCACCTCTCCTTGCCGTTGTGTACAACGTACCAAACAATATTGTCCTTTTACCATACCTTTCTCTGTAATTGTTCCCTGGAATACTGGTCGGCGTGTACTTGCTTCACCAATTATCCTTTCTTCCACCCTGATTCCAAATTCCAATCAGTATTTCCAGTGTTCAACACGCAAAGGATTATTGTCTTACCTGTGGTCCTGCCTGTTCTTTCCTTTACTTTTTTCTTCATCTATCCATATTCATCAAAACTACATGTCCAACAAACCTCGCCGTTTCGTGACTGATTAATCCTTATCATGTACTCACGCTACAGTTCAGTATTTCGTTATGTCTTCACACCAGTATCCCACCATCTCTTCCATGGTCTAGTATTTTAGAGTACCGGAATTTTTGAGCATGACTTCTGAACGATTCTACTACCGCCAACGTACATTTTGGGTAAGGACCACCATATTAAGATCGGAAACATTTGGGCTCGTACGGACACGTATAGACAGTCGTTTTTCCCTCGCTCTGTTTGCGAGTGGAACAGGAAGGGAAATGACTAGTAGTGGCCGGCCGCTGTGGCCGAGCGGTTCTAGACGCTACAGTCTGGAACCGCGCTGCAGCTACGGTCACAGGTTCGAATCCTTCCTCGGGCATGTATGTGTGTGATGTCCTTAGGTTAGTTAGGTTTAAGTAGTTTTAAGTTCTAGGGGACTGATGACCTAAGATGTTGAGTCCCATAGTGCTCAGAGCCATTTATTTGACTAGTAGTGGTACAACATTCTCTCTGCCACGCACCGTACGACTGCTTGCAGTGTATGCATGTAGATGCAGATGAACTCCTC
Organism: Schistocerca serialis cubense; assembly: GCF_023864345.2. Taxonomy (NCBI): domain Eukaryota; kingdom Metazoa; phylum Arthropoda; class Insecta; order Orthoptera; family Acrididae; genus Schistocerca; species Schistocerca serialis. The sequence goes on along the minus strand of NC_064647.1, from coordinate 80,834,274 downwards.
GTCTGCGCTATTTCATCACGTTGTCCATAAAGCACGACTCCATAGTCTAATCAAAGTATCTTACGGCAGTTCATACCAACGTAGTATCAAAGAAAGAGAATTAATTTTGAAATCTTATTTGTTATAGGGTAAAGTGATACAATTTCGCTATAGGTACAATTCCCATCAACATAAGGTTTCGCGCCATTTGTCAGTCTCGTAGCGTTGGTAGCACTTGCCTTTGTGTGGCGTTGTAGTGTAACATGTTTCTACGGTTCCTCCTGTCTTTGTGCTACGGAGATATAAATTTTTTTCCTGTTAAGAAGTAAGTGAAGCTGCTTTGTCCAACGCGCTCTTATAAATTATCTGTTTTCCACGCGCTTGCAAATTCTATATAGTGAGGTTATAAACTTGTTTTACGTTGGGCGTGTTCTGAGACACCTACAGAGAAAGCATCTGCGGCATGTGCTGCCATCTCTTGGCACAATTCACTACCATTTACTCGTGATTTCACTCACGCCAATAGTACATTTTCGATCAGAAAAATGGTACAATTTCGATACCCTAGTACAACTTCGATCACTGCAATTTTTTGTTTAGTTCGTCACGAGTGGTTACCATAGACATATTATACATAATTATTGCAAATAAATTCTGCATAAATATAAACATTTTCCAACGCGATTTTTTAAAGCCGCCTCTTATTTTCTAGATTCCATGAAAACGAAAATCTACAATAAATTCCAGCTGCGTCAGATGAGGGAATAAAGAGTGTAATGAGTGGACACTTGAGCCTTCGAGCTGCTTCAGAATTAACTGGACATTCCTTTCAGAACTTTACATGGTAAAGTGCAAATTAAAATGAAAATGCAAGGTGGATTAACTCCAATTAGTCCTATAGAAAACAGTATTGGTCATCCAACGGTACTCACTTCTGAAATGGAAGATGCTTTGGTCCAGAGAGCTTTATTTCTAGAACAGCAAGGACTGGGTTTTTCGCCACTCCAGTTAAGAAAATCTGCATTTCGGTTAGATGAGAAAAATAATTTGAAACATCCATGGAACGTAGAAAGCAAGGTTGCTGAAATCTATTGGTTTAGAGCATTTGTTAAGAGACACACACACCTTAGCCTGAGAAAACCGATGGTCTTGCGCGAGCCAGAGCTGAATGCTTAAATAAAGCAGAAGTAAATATTTTCAGAATTTAGAAGAAATCTTAACGGAATATGATTTGTTTGATAAACCAGAGTGTGTTTGAAGGGTTTATTTCAATGGTGGTACAAGTCCATTACCTCCACTTTTCTGCCTATAATGCTTCTGAAATTAATGATCGAAACAAACAGAAAGAAAGGTTCATTTCTAGCAAGAAGCTTTATGCTTGAATATTTCTGGTATCCCAACTGCAGATATTTCAGCGCTCATTTAACTTTAGGACTCTGTATCTCAAAATGAGCAAAAATGGACTTGTACCACGATGAAATAAGCCCTTCATTTATAATATGGATGAATTCGGTTTTCTTCTTAACAACAGACCCACATAAATAGTAAGTCGTAAGGTAAGCCAGAAGTTGTTTCACAAAAACGTGGGAAGAGGACAAAACCTGACTGTTTCTGCACGCATGAATGCAAGTGGTACGTATTTACCACCAACAGTATTTTTTAAAGGAGTGAGGAAACGCCCTGAATTTCAAGATGGTTTACCTCCTGGATCCATTACCGAGATGAATGAATCGGGATACTTTAATGAAGAGTTGTACATGGTCTGGCATCGACACTTCAAGAAATACAAAGCAGTGAGTAGCCCTATTAGAGTTCTTATTATCGACAACCATGGCAGCCATACCAGCTTAGATGCTGTAGAATACTGTCGGGAAAATGGGATAGAACTTTTGGGATTGCCTCCGCACAGTACACATGTACCGCAACCATTAGATAGAGATTTCTTTAACTCGCTAATGGCTCAGTGTCACAGCAATGCAAGTGACAGGATTTATCGCAATCCCAATAACAGCATTACAAAACAACGATTCTGTACTACTTTCTGTGATGCCTGGACAAAACTGCGTCCGTTCGGTGCGCAGTCAAAGGGTTCCGATGTACAGAAATAATGCCCTTTTGCACCTTCAACGTTATTCGAGGTTCATGCTCTTTCTGTCTCCACCAGTCAAGCTACTAACAGCATTATGGGAGAAGAACCCTTATCTTCAAAAGATGTAACTGAAGAACACGGCAAATCCGTAACAACAAGGTCCAGTACCATTTCTCAGCACGATGCTGTCTAGGACATTTCGCCAAGTGCAGAGAAAAAGGTATCGTCTCGGAGGAGGAAAACACAGACATCAGCTAGACACACTTCAGATGAAAACCTGGAAAATCTCCGCAGCAAGAGAAAACATTTTCAACAGGGCATAAGGAAAGCAATGAACAAATGCATCTAAAACTATGAGCAGAAATGTACGTCTGTGAGTAATGATGAAAGAAGTGTACCAAGCTTCCAATCTCCAGCAAACAACAAGAATTAATTGTGGATTTAGTTTATTGAATTATTATAGTGCAGAAACAGTAGCTAAGGGTGACTGGATTCACTGCCAGAGCTGCAATGTTTTGTACCACGAAGTATGCGTTGGTGTCCTATGGAAATAGTGCTTTTTACGTGGAAAATGCCAGTGATCAAAATTTTACCAGGGAGTGATCACAATTGCACCTAGTGTGGTACATTTTCGATCGATTTTTCACAATTCTGTAACCTTATTTTTGTGTTTATACCAACATTTGTAATTGCCTAATATTTGTGTTACATATTCATTAAACATCCAAGAACAAGTGCCATAGCTGGAGTAGCCGAGCGGTTCTAGGCGCTACAGTCTGGAACCGCGCGACCGCTACGGTCGCAGGTTCGAATCCTGCCTCGGGCATGGATGTGTGTGATGTCCTTAGGTTAGTTAGGTTTAAGTAGTTCTAAGTTCTAGGGGACTGATGACCTCAGAAGTTAAGTCCCATAGTGCTCAGAGTCATTTGAACCATTTTTGAACAAGTGCCATAGTTAAAATTATTTCTGTTCTCACTGTATTTCCAGTTACAATAACATTTGTCTGAAACGATCGCAATTGTACCACCTTACCCTTTAAGAACAGTCCTTCGTAAATCTTTTCCATTAGATTACTCAGATATGACGTAAAAAAAAATGTTCAAATGTCTGTGAAATCTTATGGGACTTAAGTGCTAAGGTCATCAGCCCCTAAGTTTACACACTACTTAACCGAAATTATACTAAGGACAAACACACACCTATGCCCGAGGGAGGACTCGAACCTCCGCCGGGAAGAGCCGCACAGTCCATGACTGCAGCGCCTGAGACCGCTCGGCTAATCCCGCGTGTCTGCCATAAAAAAAAACCTTACATTGCTATTTTAACTAAAGTTCAGTCATGATCACAACACGTATGTCTCTATAACATAGGTGACCGGTTTCGGTTATATTTATATAACCATCTTCAGACCCATGGCTTCCTTGGAGGATGGTAGGCGGAGCTCTCCTCAGCTGCTAATAAGGTAACTTACATTGTATTTAGTTATGTCAGACCAAAGTTTGTAGTGGCACCTTTTAATAAGAAATGTTCAGCAAACAAAATTGGACTTCCTTTGGTGTCTCACGTTGGGGTGTTGCAGAAGTTGATAACTCTAAGTAGAAGATCACTTAGAGAATCGGAACACATGACAATAGTTGCTCCAGCGTACCGTCACACCGACCACTCCACTCAGCAGATGGATTTTAGATCTGCTGTATCGTACAGAAACGTATCTGGTTTGCGGCTTTCGCGAACACGATGGGGGAATATTGCAGCACAGAGTAACCTGCTCTGTGGGAAGAAGCAGAAAGCAGGAGTTGTGCGGGAGGAGGGGGGGGGGGGGGGACGGATTCGGGCTGCCCGCAGGTGGACCGCGCCGCGAAAACAACTCTGCCCGGCAGGGAGAGCCGGGGTGGGAGCGGGCGGTCGAAATTGGAAAGCATCGCCCCAGAGGCGGCGGGGGCGGACCGCCGGAGGAAAGGGCCCGTGTTTTCCAACATGGCCGCTGACCGCTGGCAGGCAGGGCGCCGTTTTAAATAGCGGCGGGGGTGGCGGGCAGGGGCCGGGTGCGCTATGATTTATGGCGCCTCTCCGTCTCGCCCCCGCCACCGCGGAGGCGGCCGGCGGCCCGGGGCTGCGCTGCCGCCCACCCCGGCGTACAGAGCCGCAGCCCTGCAGGGCCAAGGCTCGCGTCTACAGAGCAGCTTCTTCAGCAGTGCTGCTTTTTGGTTTTTAACTTGGTCACTTTTTATGATACAATAATAACTGGTTTCGGCCTTCAAAGGCCATCTTCAGATGATATGGGAAGCATCTGATGAACCAGTGTTCATGTGTTATCAACGCATGAGCACTTTTTGTTCAAATGGCGTCCGTTGCATCTGAAGTCTGAACCGTGAATTTACTTTCAAAACATTTCTTGAGATTATATCAAAACAAATAAGCCCTCGGTCACAAACATTATGGCAAAATTGACCAGGTTTCGACGCTACTATGAACGTCGTCTTCAGAATTAAACTAACTCTTCTAAAACATATTAGGTATATAATACGAGTACATTTATAAAATTAAAGTTTATACTGACTGGAAAAAGATGCAGTACTTACAAGTCACATTTAAAAAAAAATCTAAGCCGTAAAGGCGACGTCATTAATAGTTGTCTTGTTACAAACCTTGTGCACTCAAATACGAGCAGCCCTTAGCGGCTCGCCATCGTATTTACAACTCATAGTAGCGTCGAAACGTGGTCAATTTTGACTTAATATTTGTGACCGAGGGCTTATTTGTTCTAATATAATTCTGACACGGTCACTGAACCTTAGCAGCTATGTTCAAAGTTTCACATTTCTTAAGAATTTACTTAATTTACTAGCGATTCATCAAGAACATTAACACATTTAATCACACTATGTGAGCGTGGAAGTAGCTGCCAAGGAGTAACTGATGAAATCAGAATGAAATTGCTTTTAACAAATGGGAATTTTATTCCTAAAAGCCTTTAAAGAAACGGATTTAAAATTATAAGCAGAAAGCACCCTCTAAATATCAAGTAACAAATTATTCAGAGGCAGAAAGAACCAAATTTTTCAGTTATGAGCTTTCGGGTTGAGAACCTTGTCGCTCCCTTTTGACACGGCCGTAGTCACGACCGCTCACAACAGCCTCTGAAAGACTACACAGGTGCAAATCTGCAACACACCAGATTACCTTAAAGTAAAAGTTTTAGCAATTCAAACAAGCGTATAAACCATGCACCCCGTAGGCGGGATGGAAATGGTACGAAACACTAAAATTAAAAGATTAACTTGCCACCGAAGGTGCAACTTGATTGTAACTTCTAAGAAAAGTCTTTCAGTGGAAGGGTGGTAACTTTATATACTAAAATGACCATTTAAATAAAAGCCCATGAAATGCAATCTTACATAAAATTATACAAGGTTGGTCAAACATTCTCTACAGTACACATATACCGCCTCTCAAGATGATACGCAAGATAAAAGATATTTCATGGAGTAGACCGTTAGACTTCAAGCAATCAGTTCGTTAACACACCGAATCCGACAAACATGACATAGGCAGCTACTAACGTACCGCAGATTGATAGGAAAATTAGCGAACAACCCCAACCGCAGGTTGCTCTAACCCAATTCATAAATAACCACCTTCCGCGGGTGGGCAGACCGAGAAGAATGGTGGGAAGACCTGGCGCAGCATCCCCAAATCGCTCTCCCGAACCGTCCGCTGCCAGCCGCTTCAACCGACGCAGGAAGGCGCGCCAATCTCCCGTCTCACGGCGTCGCAGCTCGCCCCGGCCAGACCGATGTCGTGGGTTGACTCCTGTTGCTCTCGTGTCGACCGCGAAGCCACTACGCCTCGCTATACGGCGCGGCCTACTGGACTGACGTGGCGACCTCACATGTGCCGAACGCTCAAGACGGACAACTCGTCTTGTGTCTCAGTGAGCGACCGACCAACCGATCGATCGATCCAACCGCCAATGACCGTTGCCTGAGCAAACTCGAGCAGACTGGCGGCCTAACGCGCAGACTCAGATGCAGGAACTCAGCCCCGACCGGGCGACCACTCGCTGAGTTCTCTTACTGGCGGAGTGGAAAGACTCATTTTGCCGGCTTTAAAGGTTGATCCGAATGACAGACATACTAGCACTCCGAACTACCGACAGACACAAACTGCCTAACAAATGCGCACGAGAGACAGACTATCGAGCTACGGACGAGAGACTGACCCAGACTGCCCGACTGGCGAGCTCATAGCGCCCCTTAAATGGACGTGAACAGGCAGCCTTTCCCCTTTCCCACCAGAGGGAGACACCAAAGCTGCGATTGCCACAGCGGCGCCACCGCCAGAAACGGAGGGCGACTGCTCCACACTACGCGCTGCGGCGCGCTCTTCAATACAGCAACTTTTACCACGGCTCAAAGTCGACTTTTGAAGCCGAAACGAGCTACCAACGCATAAAGGTATGTTCATCAGATCCCGCCCATAGCCTCTGAAGGTTGCCTTTGAATGCCGAAACCGGTTACAATTGAATCATGAAAAAGTGATTGGCTCAGAAACAAGAGAACAGTACCTTATAACTAGCCAGTCACCGTCCCCACAAACGAACTGTCGTTCCTTCCAGTGTTATGCAGAGGTATATTTGATCAAAAGTAAGTGGACATCCGTAATATGTGTAAAGAGGAATTCGTCGCTAGTGTGATACGAGATAGCGAGTATTGTAGATAGAAGAGAAGTACACATTAGTAGAGTTATGAAAAGCATTGGCAAACTACGATTACGGCTACACAACGGTTATACACTTTATCAGGAACGCATGAAAATTTGTTCCGGAACGGGACTTGAACCCAGATTTACCACTTCTTTCGAGCAGTCGTGTTACTACCTAGGCTATACGAGACCGCTTCCAGGGCTGACCAAAAGATCTGTAATGTAAGTAATGAAGAACTGATGGCAAGAAGTCACAAGAGACGGACCAAAAGCACAAAGGGAGGTGGCGATTATTGTCAGTAGAGAAGCAGTATCATCTCAGTAGAGTTACGAAATTTATCTGCACATTACGAACACGAATAAGAAACTGCTATACAGTTTACCAGCAACATATGAAATTTTATGACAGATTAGAACTCGAACCCACATTTGCCACCTGTCACAAGCAGGTGCCTTCACTAGTTCAGCTACCCGAGCAGGCTTCCACGTACACAAGAGATGCACCTTGCGCGCTCTGTTTCGGAGCTGTGTTTGTGTGTAACCACCCCAAAGGTCCAATAATGGATCACACCGCGGCACCTAAATACACTACTGGCCATTAAAATTGCTACACCAAGAAGAAATGCAGATGATAAACAGGTATTCATTGGACAAATATATTATACTAGAACTGACATATGATTACATTTTCACGCAATTTGGGTGCATAGATCCTAAGAAATCAGTACCCAGAACAACCACCTCTGGCCGTAATAACGGCCTTGATGCGCCTGGGCATTGAGTCAAACAGAGCTTGGATGGCGTGTACAGGTACACCTGCCCATGGAGCTTCAACACGATACCACAGTTCATCAAGAGTAGTGACTGGCGTATTGTGACGAGCCAGTTGGTCGGCCACCATTGACCAGACGTTTTCAATTGGTAAGAGATCTGGAGAATGTACTGGCCAGGGCAGCAGTCGAACATTTTCTGTATGCAGAAAGGGCCGTACAGGACCTGCAACATGCGGTCGTGCATTATCCTGCTGAAATGTAGGGTTTCGCAGGGATCGAGTGAAGGGTAGAGCCACGGGTCGTAACAAATCTGGAATGTAACGTCCACTGTTCAAAGTGCCGTCAAGAGCTGACCGAGACGTGTAACCAATGGCAGCCCATACCATCACACCGGGTAATACGCCAGTATGACGATGACGAATACACGCTTCCAATTTGCATTCACCGCGATGTCGCCAAACACTGATGCGACCGTCATGATGCTGTAAGCAGAATCCGAAAATATGACGTTTTGCCATTCGTGCACCCAGATTCGCCGTTGAGTACACCATCGCAAGCGCTCCTGTCTGTGATGCAGCGTCAAGGGTAACCGCATCCACGGTCTCCGAGCTGATAGTCCATGCTGCTGCAAACGTCGTCGAACTGTTCGTGCAAACGTCCGCATCTGTTGACTCAGGGATCGAGACGTGGCTGCACCACGATCCGTTACAGCCATGCGGATAAGATGCCTGTCATCTCGACTGCATCGTGATACGAGGAGTTGGGATCCAGCACGGCGTTCCGTATTACCCTCCTGAACCGACCGGTTCCATATTCTGCTAACAGTCTTTGGATCTTGACCAACGCGAGGAGCAATGTCGCGATACGATAAACCGCAATCTCGATAGGCTACAATCCGGCTTTTATCAAAGTCGGAAACGCGATAGTACGCATTTCTCCTCCTTACACGAGGCATCACAACAACGTTTCACCAGGCAAAGCCGGTCAACTACTGTTTGTTTATGAGAAATCGGTTGGAAACTTTCCTCATGTCAGCACGTTGTAGGTGTCGCCATCGGCGCCAACCTTGTGTGAATGCTCTGAAAAGCTAATCATTTTCATATCATAGCATCTTCTTCCTGTCGGTTAAATTTTGCGTCAGTAGCACGTGATCTTCGTGGAATAGCAATTTTAATGGCCAGTAATGTATGTGGAGAAAACAAAGTCATTTGAACGCAAGTCGTTAACACGCTGTACATCGGTTAAAAACGTGGACGACTTTCACTGTGCTCTCCACTCGTGACTCTTCTTGTGTATCTCAGTCAAGGATTCAAAGTAAACTGAAGTTTAATGCACTCTGCGAGAAGGATGATGGTTCCGTGTATTGGGCCATTAATGACCTGAGGCCATGTCTTTTGCCAAGTGTGTATAATGTCTACCACGCACTTACTTAACAGACTACAGGTAGTTAGAATGAATAGGAGCATCTCTCAAATGCCACACATTTGCTGTAATCGCCGGCCACTGTGGCCGAGCGGTTCTACGCTCTTCAGTTTGGAACCACGCGACCGCTACGGTCGCAGGCTCGAATCCTGCCTCGGGCATGGATGTGTGTGATGTCCTTAGGTTAGTTCTAAGTTGTAGGGGACTGATGACCTCAGCAGTTAAGTCCCATAGTGCTCAGAGCCATTTGAACCATTTCTTGTAATCAGTTTTAGGTGACGCTTGAGATGGTGTAATAGCGACCCGCTGGACAGTGAATGACTACGAACGGGTGATTTGTTGCGACGAATCGCGCTGTAGCATGTGGCATTCCGATTCGTTTGGGATTGTCGAGTGATTGGAGAGCGGTAGCTGCCGTCATTTGTAGTGCCGACCTACAAAGTACGGAATGTTGCGGTATGTATGTGTTTAACGCGTTTTCGTGGTTGCGGTGTGGCTTGCTCAGGGCACTTAAGAAAACGCTAAATCGAAGGATACGAACACATATTACATCAGTTACTGTATACAGTAGAGAAAAAAATTTGGAGACGATGATTATTTTTGTCAGCATGACCATGAGCCCTGTCATAAAGCAATATCTATGAGGTAGTTGTTTATGAGCAATTATGATAGATGCGGACGGGTATCCAAACCGGTGCCACGCGACCAAATAACCAAAGGAAGAACTGGGCCGGTTTTTGCTCATTTGCACATAGTTGATGTGCAAGTTGTAACACAGACTTTACTTAACTTTAAGCTAGCCTTGACAGTACAAGCTAGAACAATTTATGAGTTTCTTAAAAACAGTGGTAACTACCTAGCCAGATAATTTTTTTCACACACGACCTTTAAGGACTAATATAAAAAACAAACTAAGACGGAAATACAACCAATTGCCGAGCCAAAAAACGCCAGAAGGGCTAATTTTAAGGAACAGCAAACTACAACCAATGTCACCTCAAGGGCTGATTTAAAGAAATTGCCACTACCACAACCAATAACGCCCGAAGGGCTGATTCCAACAACAAATAGCAAACTGCAAGCACTAACCCCCGAAGAGCTGATTTTAGAAGAATGGCACCTACAACCAATGATGCCCGAAGGGCTTATTAAACAAATGCAGTTAAAGACTCAATAATTAACTAGTACGTCAAAATTTAATTTTAAAACAGGCCTCAAGTGCTATCTTAAACACACACTATTTGAGAACAAAGTAATTGAATGAATAATTAGCAAGACACTTTAAACAGAAGCAAAAGATTTAACAAGGGAATCACAATAACATGTAGGCTTTAAAATTTGCTCTGATGATAATTACAATCGGCAATAAAATAACTCAAGACTTGGTTCTCGACTCTAAATTAGTGCCAGCTGCTTCACATTTCGCTCACACATGACTTGGCCGGTACATTTCAGCCGACTCGCAAACTACCAGTTTAGCGTTGGAGTGTCGAGCAATCTACAACAGACTAAAACATTCAGTTACCAGCTGGTACTGACAATTAAATAGAATAATAACAGAAATGGGAACCTAAAATGAATTAATTCTCGTACCTCCATATTTAAATTGGATGATGGTGGGACATCAGCTGGTCTAATTTTTTTTATTGAAAATGAAACTCCTCCAGCTGTATTCAAGATTTCATATTTATTTGGCTACTAGTTTCGACGTTGCGTCATTGTCATCTTCAGGCCCTAACACTTTGATGATAGCAATTGTGTGTGGCTGAGTACTAGAAGTCCGCGGTGAGACCAATACGTGCTCCACATGGATCAATGATCCAGGATTCATGTGGAGCACGTATTGGTCTCACCGCGGACTTCTAGTACTAAGCCACACACAATTGCTATCATCAAAGTGTTAGGGCCTGAAGATGACAATGACGCAACGTCGAAACTAGTAGCCAAATAAATATGAAATCTTGAATACAGCTGGAGGAGTTTCATTTTCAATAAAAAAATAAATAAACTGAATTATGTTGGCACCAAATAAATAAATTGACGCCACAAGGAAACATTTTGTTACTGAAGTACAAGTTCGCGGCCTCAGCCGCCAATGAACACGTTAACTGCCACTGTAATTGGCCTTGCGCTGCCACGTAACTAATTATTTTTTAAATAGAATCTCAAACTGTATTGCTAAAATAATATAAAATTAATTTATTTTATAAGTAAATGATAAAATTTACTCATGTGAATCAATTTTTTTTTCGCCGCACTAAGGTGTCAGTGGCATATCAGTCCGCATTCTGTAGCGGGTGGCCATGGACGCGCTAGTGCGTCGCGTTTATTCTTCCTGAAAATGTGACTGTTTAGAGTACTACATTTTTATTTTATATTAAAAAATAAAACGAAACATCCTACTGACAAACGACATACTTCTTGAACAAAAAATATAGTATAAACAGTATTCAAAAACAAACACAAGATCTTGAAGAAACTTTCGGAATACAATGTGATGTGTCGACAGAAGTGCCGACACAGTGTTATTTTGAGGGGGCCGATAGGCACGCTATAAGCTCACGCAGAATCTTGAAGTCTGAAACAGGATACTTATTGAATGATATAAAGAAAAGTACGTAGCTGCTATTACTTAACTTTTAATCCTTGTTGTATACATCGTTCTTGATGAGACATTTCATACGATAACTATCAAACTATGTAAGGCTAATGGCGCCTTGCTAGGTCGGAGCCATGGACTTAGCTGAAGGCTATTCTAACTGTTTCTCGGCAAATGAGAGAAAGGCTTCGTCAGTGTAGTCGCTAGCAAAGTCGTCGTACAACTAGGGCGAGTGCTAGTCCGTATCTCGAGACCTGCCTTGTGGTGGCGCTCGGTCTGCGATCACACAGTGGCGACACGCGGGTCCGACATGTACTAAATGGACCGCGGCCGATTTAAGCTACCACCTAGCAAGTGTGGTGTCTGGCGGTGACACCACACAATGTATGTCAAAGCTCAGAAAAGATACAATCAAGAACTTTACCGATTACACTCAAACAAATAAAACAAATACAAATAATTGTACCTAGACATAACTGTCGAAAAATGAAAGAACAACGAAAGTGCTATCTACCTTAAGAGTTGGTGAATAAGACAACAATTCAAACAATACCCTGCTTTATTTGGGCAATTTGGGCACACATAAATCGTGTCTGTTCGTTGTCCTCGGCTGGCGCTAAATCTGCACTTTTTTTCTCGGTGTTTTTGATTTTACAGTTGATTCTAGTTTTACCACAACATGTTGGGGATTTCTGACTGGCCGTTCTATCTGCTTTTGTGGCAATAGTGCTCTTATAACACTGAGTCTGAATTCTTGGAAGGGCATTTTTGTGCCAGAATATTTATTGTGTAGCGCATGTGCGTTTGTCAGCATCATTTCCGTAACGAGGATAAAAGGTTTCTTGTACCAGCGTATAGTTCTTCGTTCCGAGAGTTAACATGATAACATCTGATCGTGCCGATCAACTCCCGACATAAATTTACAATGGCCAAGGGCTAAGAGTTCTTCTCCTTTCGTTTGTTTTCAACCTCAACCATTTCATTTATAAATGCATTAGAAATGTAGCAAACCTCCCTCTTATCACGCCACTTACCTATCATAACTCCTTCCACTAATCTGGCAACGGCTTCACCTTTTCGTAATTTTGCCTTGTGTATTTCCTTGGTTGTATCCTTCTTATTCGCCCTCAGAGTTCCCATCCAGTGAGTCTTCTTATCCAGGAGCAACTTAGCCAATGCGAAGCTGTTGTAGTAATTGTCCATCTACACGTCGTGACCAGCATTCAACTTTTCGTCCAGTAAATGAAGAGCAATTTTTTGAGCATGGCCTATTCCTCCTAAATCGTCCAGCATGTCAGTGTATACTGCGAATTTTAGGACCATCCCAGTGGGAGTTGTCAAAATATATAGCTTTATGCCATATTTGTGCTTTTTACTTTTGATGTATTGGCAAAAAAGTAATCTTCCACGCCAAAGCTTCATTGATTCGTCCAGTGACAGTTCCCATCCAGTGTAGTACACATGGCACATCCTTTCATTGAAAAAATTGATAACATAACGTATTTTGTACAACCTGTCGGATGGTTTTGGTTCGCCCTGTTTTGGATTTTCAGAAAAATGCAATGCACATAGCATTAGAAGAAAACGATTTCGTGAAATACAATCGGCAATTCCTTTCACGTGAAATAAAGGGTCCATTTTCCAATAGTCCTGCAACTTCCTCATTTTTTCGTTTCCCATGTGCAGGAAAACTCCCAAGAACACTAACAATTCGCAAACCGTCACATCTTTCCAACAATTTATTCGTGATTGTTCTTTGGTTCCCACAGAAAGAAATAAATCAGTTGCGTTTTGATTTGTTCCCTCTACAATTTTCAATAGAAATTCGTCCGTCAGCAAACGACGAAAATAATCTAAGGGATTGTTTCCCGTTGGTTCAATTAGCAGTCCCTCATTTTTTTTATAAACGGGCAGTCGATCATTCCAACTGGGTCGCTTTCCAATGCAACACTTGTGTCAGCTACGTTACCACTTGTTACCACTCCATCTGCCCTCCCCCTGTCGCTTGGATTCGCAGCCATTTCTACAGTATCATCGAAAGCAAACTCGGCTCCGTCAGAGTCTTCACTGAATTTCCACCCGTCCTCCCCACTTGCCAATTCCGTTTCCGAATCGCTTTCTTCTAATACTCGTATTAATTCCATATCCGTTAGTTTTTTTACGTTTATTGTGTCTCGTATTTTACGTTTCTCAGATTCTGAAGGGCCCGGCGTGTCACGATTGTTTTCCAATTTCAGCCCCACAACAGAGAAAAAGGGAGAAAGCGCTAACCGCACCCCGACTAAACCGTCGTGCCTCGCAACAGCTGAGTCTGCCGCCGCGCAGGCGCGTCCACGGCATGTGCACCAGTAGCGGCCGGGCGCGCCGGTGGGCCGATGGCGGTGAACATGACAGACACACGTGAGATACCGGCACGGCAGACAAATACACACACAGCAAACACTCTCTCCGTGAAGTTATTAAAGATTAAAGAGCATAAAATATCTTAAAATATGGGGAGGGTCAGACTGAGACGACAAAGCGATCAGATCAATAAGTACAGTCAGGCAATTCAAATAGCGTAACGACTAACAAGAACGGCTGGCGATAACGGAACAATCTTGAGGAGGTGGCACACATTTTCGTAGTGGTCTGCAGAAGCAAATAATAATTACGCTCACCGTACCAGCAGGCTGCTCATTTCAATGCTCATCTAACGAAACCGGAATGGATAGCCTCTAACAAATCCCGAGTGCCCACCTCACGCAAACACCGAGCCTGTCATTCCATAATTCCTTGCGGTATATGAAGAATGATGTCTGTTCTTTCGGACACGTCCGAAAGAACAGATATCATCTTGATGTATTGTTACGGCTTACCGGCCATTGACCTTCTTCTTCTGTGCGGATGCACACGCATTGCCCGAACTCTTACGGTACTCGGTCAGATTGTCTGCCGCGAGTAATGAATGTAGTGGGCAGGGGCTCTACGATAGTAGTGTGTGGGCATTAGAATGGGAAAGTGGGTCTCACGCGGAGCGTGCAAGAGATAAATCCCTGCAGTCGCACTATCCTCTGTGCCTTCGGTGGCTGAGACGGTATAGGGTCTGCCATGTAAGCAGAAGATCCCGGGTTCGAGTCCCGGTGGGGCACACATTTTCAACTGTCCCCGTTGATGTATATCAACGCCTGTCGGCAGCGTAGGGTCTTGATTTAATTATCATTCCTTGCGGGTTCCAAGTAGCACGTTGCACCGTGCCAACAGCCCGTACTAAAAAAATGTCGTGTGACTAGGGCCTCCCGTCGGGTAGACCGTTCGCACTTCGGCGACTTGCGCGTCGATGGGGATGAAATGATGATGATTAGAACAACACAACACCCAGTCCCTGAGCGGAGAAAATTCTCCGACCCAGTCGGGAATCGAACCCGGGTCCTTAGGATTGACATCCAGTCGCGCTGACAACTTTTTCTTAATCTCATTTTGTTCGCTTTTGTTCGTTGCATCTGCTCAGGGCGGACGTCGTAAGACAACCGTTTAAGTTCGTTGTTGATCAATTAACTCGATGGCACGTAAACCTCTGACCGAACACGCTGAGCTACCGAGCCGGCACCACTCAGCTACTGGGGGCGGACACAGCCCGTACTGAAACCTCCACAAGCAGCGGCGTACGGCGTACCCGTTCCTCTCCAGCAAGGCCGGGCGTGTTTACTTCCTCATACAGGCCACTACTTCCCGCTAAAAGCAGACGCCGTGCAACCTACACTCTACCACGTGCCAAACCAGTCCACAACTCACTGCACGACTGTTCACATTGGCAGCCAAGGCTCGACTCTCTACTGCACACCCCTCCACAGATTGCTCCGCTGCGCTCATCAACCTCTCTGACGAAGAGCGCTAGCCGAAAATAGGGAATATAAACTAGCCGGTCGCTAATGGCCATCAGCCATCCGGCTCAAATTACATTCCTGAAACGGACTGGGCTCGCCAGAGTCTCGAACCCACTATAACGGAGCACCTACGGTATTAGCCGCAACGTCGACTTCGCTTCAGATCCCAGTGAACACCAGTATCATCTCCGGCTTCGGCTCTTGAGAAGGAGTGGGCTGACGTTTCTCCACAGACACACAGATACCTCATGGAAAGTGTTGGGTTTAAATGGCTCTGAGCACTACGGGACTTAACAGAGAAGGTCTTCAGTCCCTTAGAACTTACAACTACTTAAACCTAACTAACCTAAGGACATCACACACATACGTGCCAGAGGCAGGATTCGAACTTGTGACCGCAGCTGTCGCGTGGTCCCAGACTGAAGCGCCTAGAACCGCTCGGTCATTCCGGCTGGCTCATGGAAAGTGTCCCCATCGAAACTCAATCCCTCATAAAGTCGAATAGTGGATGTGGTATCCACATATCATCCTTCATATAGTATACCCTGTGGTCGTGGTTTTCTCCAGGGGATATATAATTCTATCAAACTGTCCACTTTTCTTACAAAAGCCAGCTCAATTGCGACAGCTAGATCCATTCCTAATCGGTTGCTTAAAAGCAGTGTTTTGTTCCTAACAAACCCAACGTTGCTTCAAATGGAGCTTAACAGATACTTTTGACCACTACATAAAATTACCTTTAATTACTCTACCAAAACTAGTCTTCGATAGTTTTGGCACACTAGAGAAATGATGTGGTAAATGGTAGGATTCCGGTAGTATTGGTAACACTGGTGAAGAAAATATACGTAAACGAGGGAAACAGGGACCCGATGCCTTTCCTTCGTTTTATCTTTGTGTGTGTGTGCGTGTGTGTTAAGACATAATTAGTACCGCACGTCGTACAGTCCGAGTCCATTGTGTATGGGTATTTGGTATCCTTGCAAATATGGACGACATTTTTAAGTAACAGAAATTAATTGATCGCGTAACTTCTGCACGTTTCTGTAACTAAAGATACGAGGGCTGTCCATAAAGTAAGTTACGATCGGTCGCGAAATGGAAACTACTATGAAAATCCGATAAAGCTTTGCAAAGATGTGTTGGGCAGTGTCTCTAGTATGACTCTAGGTAGAACTATGTCGCTCTTTTCATTCCTGAGCTCTTAGTGAGCGCGTAAAGATGTTTTAGAAAATAGTGTCTCCCGCCAAGTACGAGGGCCTGGTGAGAATTTTCCCCTGAAGCTATGCAACCAACATTACATAACTGTCGTGCGTTTTCTTCTTCAAGACAATTCTCAGCCTCATTCTACAGGGGCAATGAAGATGTTCCTGCATCGTTTCAATTGGAAATGTTTGGTTATCCACAATACAGCTCTTAATTGTCTCCCACTGAGTTTCATCTCTGCTCAAACGCACCGCTGGCTATGAAGACAACATTTTGGCACAGACAACGAGCCTTAGGCCAGCGTAGAGAATTGGCAGAAAGCACTGGCGGCTGCCTTCTATGATGAGGGTATTGGAAAGTTGGTACAACGCTACGACGAATGTCTGAGTCAGAACGGCGACTACGTTAGAGAAGTAGCTGAAAGGTGTAGCTAACTGTTGCAAATGAAACATTTCCGATTTTCACTGTGATTTTCATTTCGCGATCAATCGTAACTTACTTTCTGGACAGCCCTCGTATTACTTTTGATGCGAGAAAAGTTTACACGCACAAACATAAAAAATGTCCATGTAATTATTGTTGTTTTTTTGTACTTAATAGAACGTGCTTCATCATGATCAAGGGAAAGAGTTTCCTGTAATTATTGACAAGTGTGGACGCTATTTTTGAATAACAGAAACATGTTTTACATAAGCTCGACGAAGTGCTGAAACAGTGTTTGATTTTTTGTTTTGCATTATTATTATTATTTACATTTCATCTTCTCTTTAGAGGAAATGGCGTTTTCTATCGGTATACCATAAATTCATATTTCTTTATTTTTAAAACATCCTCTTTTCCACCATACAAATCCACAATTTACGAATAAATATTTGTGCAACTATCGTTTGTTTTTAATTAACTATGTACAACATAAGTGTTCTGTAGCTTACTTACATATCCTCACTCAGTTTCTAGGCGGTTCATTGCTTCCGGTTTCTAGGTGAATTTAGTAAAATACTGATAGCATACGCTAAAAAAGGGATCAAAATGAGGTAACGCCCAATGGGTGTGTAACACACCTAGCGTACAGATCTTAACTCACCAAGGCTACTAGCAGAACTATCGTAGTCTACGCTTACTTATGAAAGGCTACGGTAGACCACAGTAGTTTTGCAACTCTGCTCGTAATTTTTCCATCTCCTTCCATATCGATCTTTTCACTGTATGCAGTCTGAGATTTCTTCACGTGGTTATAGTTCTCGTATATGGATTATACAGCCGGCCGGCGCAGCCGAGCGGTTCTACGCAGTTCAGTCTGGAACCGCGCGACCGCTACGGTCGCAGGTTTGAATGCTGCCTCGGGCATCGATGTGTGTGATGTCCTTAGGTTAGTTTGGTTTAAGTATTTCTAAGTTCTAGGGGACTGATGACCTCAGATGTTCAGTCCCATAGTGCTAAGAGCCATTTGAACCATTTTTTGTTTTGTTTTGTTTTTTATTATACACTGAAGCGCCGAAGAAACTGGTATAGGCATGCGTATTCAACTACAAACTACAGATGTGTGTAAACACGCAGACAATAGCGCTCTGGTGGCCAACGTCTGTATAAGACAACAAGTGTCTGGCGCAGTTGTTAGGTCGGTTACTGCTGCTACAATGGCAGGTTATCAAGATTTAAGTGAGTTTTCCCGTACGACCATTTCACGAGTATACCGTGTACCGTGAATATCAGGAATCCGGAAAAAAACATTAAAATTCATCGCTGCGGCCGGAAAAAGATACTGCAAGAACAGGACCAACGTCGACTGAAGAGAATGGTTCAACATGACAGAAGAGCAACCTTTCCGCAAATTCCTGCAGATTTCAATGTTGGGCCATCAACAAGTGTCAGCGTTCGAACCATTCAACGAGACATCATCGGTATGGGCTTTCAGAGCGGAAGGCCCATTCAGTGACTCCATGCCACAAAGCTTTACGCCTCGCCTGGACTCGACTACACCGACATTGGACTGTTGATGACTGGGAATATGTTGCCAGGTCGAACGAGTCTCGTATCAAATTCTATCGAGCGGATGGACGTGTACAGGTATGGAGACAACAATCTGAGTCCATGGACCCTGCGTGTCAGAGGGGGACTGTTCAAGCTGGTGGAGGCTCTGTAATGGTGTGCGGTGAGTGCAGCTGGAGTAACATGGGATCGCTGATACGTGTAGATACGAACCCGGCAGGTGACACGTACGTAAGTATCCTGTTTGATCACCTGTATCCATTCATATCTATTGTGCATTCCGTCAGACAATGCCAGCAGGACAATGCGACGCCCCACACATACAGAACTGCAATAGAGTGGATCCAGGAGCACTATTCTGAGTTGAACACTTCTGCTGGCCACCAGATATTAACATTACTGAGCATAGCTGAAATTCCCTGCAACGTGCTCTTCAGAAGAGATTTCCAACCCGTCGTACTCTTACGGATTTATGGACTACCGTGCAGGTTTCATGGTGCCGGTTCCCTCCAGCAGTACTTCAGACATAAGTCGAGTCCATGCCACGTCGTGTTACGCGTGCACGCGAGGCCCTACACAGTATTAGGGAAGTGTACCAGTTTCTTTTGCGTTTCAGTGTAAATTTCCATTGTCCTCTACCAGTTCCTGCTCAGCCACTTCGCATTTCTCGGCGAGTGGTTCTCTTCCACCTACTTCATCTGCTGCTTCTTTATCGTACGGACACGAAAATTTCCGCTTTGAAAATCATTTTCTTTGTAACTGGAAATGATTAGCAGCATTTGTTTGGGCTGAATCTAGCAACACTTTCAAAAATGAAATTGTACATGTCTGACGAAACACCAGAGGAAAAGTGCCTGACACCTTTAGGAGGGACACCGTGTTTATTATTCCCATCTTGCAGCTGTCCCTTCTTTGCTTAGTACTGCTGTCGAGCTGAGCTGTTTATGTTCGTATAACTACTCCACCGCCTCTTTTTTAAAGGTATGTTTAATTTACCTTCAGGCGGCATCCCCTACTTACCACATAGGTAGCCGGCCGAAGTGGCCGTGCGGTTAAAGGCGCTGCAGTCTGGAACCGCAAGACCGCTACGGTCGCAGGTTCGAATCCTGCCTCGGGCATGGATGTTTGTGATGTCCTTAGGTTAGTTAGGTTTAACTAGTTCTAAGTTCTAGGGGACTAATGACCACAGCAGTTGAGTCCCATAGTGCTCAGAGCCATTTGAACCACATAGGTCCCCTAGTTACATATACACTAAAGAGCCAAAGAAACTGTACACTTACCTAATATGTGTAGGGCCCCCGCGAGCACGAAGAAGTGCTGAAACACGACGTGGCATGGACTCGACTAATGTCTGAAATAGTGCTGGAAGAAACTGGCTCCATGAAACCTGCAGAGCAGCCCATAAATCCGTAAGAGTACGAGGAGGGTGGAGATCTCTTCTGAACAGCACGTTGCAAGGCATCCCAGATATGCTCAATAATGTTCATGTCTGGGAGTTTGGTGGCCGGCAAAAAGTGCTTAAACTCAGAATAGTGTTCCTGGAGCCAATCTGTACCAATTCTGAACGTTTGGGGTGTCGCATTGTCCTGCTGAAATTGACGAAGGCCTGTGGAATGCACAATGGACATGAATGGATGCAGGTGATCAGACTGGATGCTTACGTACGTGTCACCTGTCAGAGTCGTATCTAGACGTATCAGAGGTCCCATATCACTGCAGCGGCTTACGCACCACTCCATTAGAGAGCATCCATCAGCTTTAACAGTATCCTGCTGACATGCAGGGTCCATGGATCATGAGATTGTCTCCATACACCTACACGTTCATCTGCTCGATACAACATGAAACGAGACTCGTCCGACCAGGCGTCATGTTTCCAGTCGTCAACAGTCCAATGTCAGTGTCGACGGGCCCAGCCGAGGTGTAAAGTTTTGTTCCTGCAGTCATCAAGGGTACACGAATGGGCCTTCAACTCTAAAAGCACAAATCGATTATGTTTCCTGATATTCACGGTACACTCATGAAATAATAGTACGGAAAAATCCCCGCTACATCGGTGATGCTGTGACCTATAGTTCGTGCGCCGACTATAACACCACGTTCAAAATTACTTAAATTTTCATAACTTGCAATTGTAACAACTGTAACCGGTCTAACAACTGTGCCAGACACTTGTTGTCTTATTATAGGCGTTGCCGACCGCAACGCCGTATTCTGCCTGCTTACATATCTCTGTACTTGAATACGCGTGCTGGCCGTGGTGGCCGAGCGGTTCTAAGCGCTACAGTCTGGAACCACGCGACCGCTAAGGTCGCAGGCTCGAGTCCTGCCTCGAGCATGGGTGTGTGTGAGGTCCTTAGGTTAGTTAGGTTTAAGTAGTTCTAAGGTCTAGGGGACTGATGACCTCAGAAGTTAAGTCCCGTAGTGCTCAGAGACATGTTTTTTGAATACGCGTGCCTACAGTAGTGTCTCTGGCGCTTCGTAGTATGCAAACAGACAGAATGCAGCGTTGCCGTCGGTAACGCCTGTATAAGGCAACAAGTGTCTGGCGCAGTTGTTAGATCGGTTACTGCTGCTACAATGGCTGGTTATCAAGATTTAAGTGCGTTTCACCGTGGTATTATAGCCGGCACACAAGTGATGAGGCACAGCATCTCCGAGGCATCGATGAAGTGGGAACTGCCCGTACGACCGTTTCACGAGTGTAACGTGAACATTAGGTATCCAGAAAATCATCAAATCTCCGACATCGCTACTGTCGGAAAAATATCCTGCAAGAAGCGTTCAACTTGACTGAAGTGCAACCCTTCTGCAGATTTCTGCAGATGTCAGTGTTGGGCCATCAACAAGTGTCAGCGTGCGAAACATCATCGACATGAGCTTTCGGAGCCGCAGTCCCCCAGGTGTACCCTTGATGACTGTATGGCACAAGGCTTTATGCCTCGCCTGGGCCCATCAACACCGACATTGGACTGTTGGTGACTTGAAACATCTTGTCTGGTTGGACGAGTCTCAAATTGTATCGATCAGATGAACGTGTAGGTGTATGGAGACAACGTCGTGATCCATGGACCCTGCATGTCAGGACGGGACTGTTGAAGCTGGTGCATGCTCTCTCGGAGTGGCCGAGCGGTTCTAGGTACTACAGTCTGGAACCACGCGACCCGTACGGTCGCAGGTTCGAATCCTGCATCGGGCATGGATGTGTGTGATGTCCTTAGGTTAGTTAGGTTTAAGTAGTTCTAAGGTCTAGGGGACTCATGACCTCAGAAGTTAAGTCCCATAGTGCTCAGAGCCATTTTTGATGCTCTCTAATGGAGTGGGGCGTAAGCCGCTGGAGTGATATGGGACCTCTGGTCGGCCTATCACCTGACCCTAAAATGTGTAAGCTTTGCGCCTTCGTTTAAATTCTTCATCACAGTGCTCCGAGATACGTCTGTTTCTGTGGAAACACGACGCGTCGATTTCTGTGGACTGCTTCCAAGTGTTGTACACACTTTTTCAACGTAATCGCCGTTGAGGTCAATGCACTTTCGAAGCCGTAGCATCGCATACCGTCTGCATTACCACATGAAGCCACTTTGTCACAGTCTTCATACCTTCTCATCGTTCGAAACGCACCGTACACCCAAGAACTTGGTGAGAAGATAGTAATCCGAAGGTGCCTGGCCAAGGGAGTAGCGCAGGTGAATCGCAATGTCCCATCCAAACGATACGATCAGGTCTCGAGTGAACCGGGTGATATGGGGTGTGGCGGTATCACGGAGTGGAGTGACGCACTACGAGTCAGCATTCCACTCCTCTTGTCTGATTCTTTTTCTCAAGTTCTGTAGGGACGCACAATATGCAGCAGCATTGACGGTGGTCCCCTTGCGGACCTTTCTCGTCACAGAACACGGAACCCATCGTTTTCCTCTCTCAACACTGGACTTAGAATTTTTTGAAGGATAGAGAATGGTCATGGCACAACTGCAGAGACTACTTTTTGACCAAAAGTATAGTGCCGCCCCGACGTTTCGTCCTCAGTCACCACTGGGTTGAGGAATGTTTCACCCTCAGTTTGAAAACGTTTAAGAAATTCGCGAGCAGCAACGCGCGATTTTCGCAGTGTTCTGGAGTCAACGTCTTGCCGACAGGACAGCATTCCATCGCTTTCGTTGTCGTGGGTGTGACCCACTTGGTAACATTTTGATGACTCATTGCCACGGATCCGTACGTTCGCAACAAGATGTTGATGGATACTGGTCGCCTATTCGTTACGGAAAGTGAGGAACCGAATGACTGAAGGAATCTCACACCTGCTTTAGGTGGAGCAAACGGAGGGCACAGTGGATGACGCGTTATGCTGCCGCGACGACATTTCCTAAGTGACTGAGGAGTTCGATAGCTTCAACCAAACATTACGAACCCCTCTGCTCGTCACGGGTGCCAACTCTTAAACAAAATCCCTACCTGTTACACAGTTTTTATATTCACCTTCCGTCGGGCGCGGCGGTTCAAATTGATACACCTCGAAGTTTACTGTAAATTATTTGTCAACGAGTGGCATCACTGACGCCTACTCGCTAGTAGCTAGCCTTTTCCGAACGGTTGTCATTGTCGTGTGCTTCAGTGTCGATACGACTGCTCTGTTGTCGATATATGTGCTGATTGATCAGTTTGATACACTGCGCCCGTTCGTGTTGCATTTCAACAATTCATTTCTTTGGTTATCAACATAACTTAGTAAGTAGTACAATGTTAATATACAATGTGTAAAGCACTTATTTTCTTTTTGTACCGTTTAATCGTCAATTAAGAATGTTTGAGTATCAGGTATCAAATTGATACTCTGCGCCTGAATGGGTTATTATATAGGAATTTTATCATTTTAGGTGTGAGACACTTGATCATGGCAGGCTACAGTAAGACGTACGACCTCCTTGACCCAACTCATGTCGCAGAAATACAAAAAATGTTGTTCGAAGAGGATAATGATTAAGTCCAAGAGGATTTTGAAGATGAAGTAGACACAGATTGTGATGACGCAGTTGAAGTTCGGCAGGATGATTCAGAAACAGAGGAAAACGACAGTGAAAACGACGAGGAAGTACTTGAAGAAAGCCAGCATTATTATACTGGAAGGGACAAAGAGAAAAATGGAATGCAGTTCCACCATCGCAGAGAGTACGTTTCAGGGCCCACAATATTATTCGAAAGTTACCTGGTCCTATAGGTGCGGCGAAAGCATTGAGAACGCCTTTGGAATGTTGGAATTACCTCATAGATGACGACATTTTGTCGATTATAGTTCTGTATATCAATCAGTATATTGATAGCATCAAAGCTTCTTTTCAGCGAGAGAGAGACGTAAAACCTATAGATATTATTGAATTAAAAGCCTTCATTGGTCTTCTGTTTTTGGCTGGTGTTAACAATAGTAACAGACAAAGCTTAGAAGATCTGTAGGAAGTGATGGGGATGGAATTGAAAATTTTCGTCTCGTTATGGACATAAAACGTTTCAAATTCATCATGCAGTGCCTTAGATTTGACAACCGTGTGACTCGCGCTGAAAGGAGAAAATTAGACAAGATAACAGCGATTCGGAAAATATTTTCTCTGTTCGTACAGAATTGCCAGAAAACCTACAACCTTGGAGAAAACGTTACAGTAGATGAGAAAATTGAAGGATTCTGTGGAAGGTGCAGTTTTCGCAATACATACCTAGCAAACCAAACAAATATGGAATTAAGATATATGCTCTTGTGGATTCCCAAGTATTTTATCTCTATAATCTGGAAATATACGCTGGGCTGCAGCCAGAAGGATTGTACCACATTAGCAATAAACCTTCAGATGATGTCCTGCGACTATGTGAACCAATTTATCAGTCAGGTCGAAATGTGACAGCAGACAATTGGTTTACTAGTATTGGTTTGATAGAAGAGCTAAGAAGAAAAAATCTTTCTTTTGTTGGGACGATGAAGAAAAACGAGCGTGGGATTCCTCTAGAGTTTGCTACCAGTAAAGGCAGGGCTGTTCAGAGTTCACTTTTTGGCTTCAAGAAATGCTGTACTCTAGTTTCCTACGTTCCTAAAAAGGGGAAGTGTGTTATCTTGGCATCAAGTTTGCATTAAGATAATTCAGTAGATGCTGACGCTGGAGATAAACAGAAGCCATCCATTGTAAAATTTTAGAATAGCACAGAAGGTGGAGTCGACACTACAGATAAGTTGACCGCTTCATACAATGAACCAAGAAATGTGTGTCGTTGGCCCATCGTCATATTTTTGGCAATGATCAATATGAGTGGAATCAATTCACAAGTAATTTACTATGGCAACAACGAGAATTTTATCCGAAGAAAAGGATTCCTGAAGCAACTCTCACATGCGTTAGTTCTACCTCACTTGGTTCGTAGATGCTTGGACACCTCAGGAATTCACAGAGATCTTCAACTGCGGCTACAACAATATATGCCAACGCGTGAAGAAGAAGCAGAAGACACAAGCAGAAACGAAGAACAAGGGACCGGGATCAAGAGGAAAAGGTGTAATACCTGCACAGAAAAACACAAATGACAAAATATTGTTGCAAAATGTGTCAGAAGCCTATCTGTTTGATACACATTGAACGTTTTTGCTCTGAATGCGGAAAAATTCCGTATTTGTTACCACAGTCAAAAAGTGACGATGAAACATCATAGTTGTTCTGCTCCAGTGTCATAATAGCCGTTCTGTAAAGATAATTGTCATATTAATGTGTTTTATTAGTGAAATATAATAAAGAAGCAAATGAAAAAGCGGGTTTTTATCATTTGTTACTAAAGCCCAACATTGACGATAAGAAATCTGAATGATGAATATTTCTACTGCACTTGTGCTCGTATGTCATCTTTGTCTTTCTTTAAATATATTTGGCACTTACAATATGTTTTGTGAACAGAATTTAATAAATGATCGCGTGAATAAACGGTGTGATCAATTTGATACACCGCGTCCTATCTCGCTGCGACAAACACCGCGCCCGACAGAAGGTTAAGTTCTGGATCCCCGCGTTACCAATCCCTCCACACTTCACGGGTGCCGATTCTCAAGAAATTGCTTACATATTGTACAGCTGTTTTACAGGGTGCAAAAAATGTATACACACTTTGAAGCGTCATAGAAAATTTATATCCCGTTCTACAATGTTAAATTTCTGGAAATGGAAAGCTTAAAATCCAATTGGAAAAATAAATGTACTTTGCAAATGTGATTAATGTTCAAACCAGTGGCCTTCAGCATCACTACATTTCTGACTACGAGTCACCACACATTACGTACATCGTACCAAAGTGTCCAATGAGATTTCTGCGCACACCACCTGAATGTCATTCCAAAGTGTGTCCAGCTTACGTGGTTTACGTTTGTACACCTCATCATTTACTGTGCCC
Source organism: Schistocerca serialis cubense (assembly GCF_023864345.2). Classification (NCBI taxonomy): domain Eukaryota; kingdom Metazoa; phylum Arthropoda; class Insecta; order Orthoptera; family Acrididae; genus Schistocerca; species Schistocerca serialis. Next base: position 80,808,231 of record NC_064647.1, on the reverse strand, counting down.
CATAAGAAGAAATCCAGCGGCGTGAGGTCTGGAGAGCGTGCAGGAAACTCGATTGGTCCCCTACGTCCTATCCACTGGCCTGGCACATTGTGATCCAGGTATGCTCGTACGTCCCATCTTGTTGGATCTTGATGGAAATAAAACTCATCACTACCGTATAATGCACGAATGGCAGGGATTGTGGAGTCAGCAAGCATTGTTAGGTACGTTTCTCCAGTAACAGTACCTTCAAATCGGAAAGGCCCAATGAGTCCCCTTGCAGACAAACCACACCACACATTTACACCAGGCAAATTCACAGCCTCTTCAACTGTAATGTGAGGGTTATCTTCAGCCCAGTACACACAATCGTGCCTATTGACAGTTCCATTGAGTTTTAATTGGGCTTCATCCGACCAAATTATGCTACCCATAAATCCCGGTTCACGTCTCACCATCTCCTGAACCCATTCACAAAATTCTAACTTCCAATCTGGATCGTCGTCACTTAGCTGTTGCACCAGCCTTGGAATATACACACGAAACTTGCCTTTCTTCATTATGCGTAGTACACTACTAGCACTTACATTACTCTAACGCGCCGCTTGCCTTGAAGATTTTTGAGGCGAACGCTGAAACAGTTCCAAGACCGCAGTCGTGGAATCATCACTTGTAGCTGTACGAGTTCGCCCTGGTCGCCCTTTATGCACATCACACACTGTTCCATGAATTTCGAATTTGTCTCGTAGACGTGTAGTTGTTAACCTTGAAGATGGTTCTGTACCATACTCACTTCTCCACTGTCTTCGGACCGCAGCTACATTCTCAAACTTCCAGTACCACTTAATTATCTTCTCCCGCGCTTCAAAGCTCAAACGCACGTACGCCATGTTGCAGTTGCTTCCTTGCCACTACTGCCACCTGTTGAAGAGACATAACATTACTTTCTCACAGATATTTAACCTTGTAGAACGGAAAATAAATTGTCTATGACAGTTCAAAGTGTGTATACATTTTTTTGACGCACCCTGTATTATTGTTTTCTGGATATATCTCGTATATATAATAACCTAAAATACACAGTTCTTAACAACTTCTTCCAACAAATGTCAAAATGGTCTCTTTTTTTAATTTCAGATGCAGTCAGTGCGTGCCAGCGAGCATAATCCATGAAATGTGTAGTCAGAGTAATGGTAAGTAGTAAATACTTTTGACAGGAGCAGCAACTAACATTCGTTCGTTTACAAAATAGATGGCCTGAGTAGCCATCTACACTGATCAGACAGAACATTAAGACCCGGGCGTAATATCGATAGAAACCCGTCCAGCCGATGGCAGCGTCCCGTGTCGAGGAATGACTGCCAGTCAGACACACGCACAGTGCATGTAGTACCAGAGGGCGTGTTGTCAGTGTGTAGAATTGAGAAGGCGCGCGATGTATCTGAGTTTGACCGAGGGCACGAAGGCTCGGCACGTGAATGTCGGAAACTGGACCACTTTATGGGTGTTCGAGGAGTGCTGTGGTGTCTTCAATACGTGGCGAAACCAAGGGGAAACCACGTCCAGACGACGTGGGGTTGGGCGGCCACCCCTCACTACAGATGTCAGACGTCGCAGGCTGGGCACACTGCTTAAACATGGCAGGCGGCGAACTGTGGCGGAACTAACAAGAGACTTTAATGCTGAGCACAGGTGTCTCTGAACACACAGCGCACCGAACACTCTTAACGATGGGCGTCTGCAGCTGACGACCCATGCACGTGCCAATGTCAACACCACGGCATCGGCAACTACGCTACTGGCCATTAAAATTGCTACATCAAGAAGAAATGCAGATGATAAACGGGTATTCATTGGACAAATATACTATACTAGAACTGACATCTGATTACATTTTCACGCAATTTGGGTGCATAGATCCTGAGAAATGAGTACCTGGAACAACCACCTCTGACCGTAATAAATGCCTTGATACGCCTGGGCGTTGAGTCAAACAGAGTTTGGATGGCGTGTACTGGTACAGCTGCCCATGCAGCTTCAACACGATACCACAGTTCATCGAGAGTAGTGACTGGCGCATTGTGACGAGCCAGTTGCTCGGCCACAATTGACCAAACGGTTTCAGTTGGTGAGAGATCTGGAGAATGTGCTGGCCAGGGCAGCAGTCGAACATTATATGTATCCAGAGAGGCCCGTACAGGACCTGCAATATGCGGTCGTGCACTATCCTGCTGAAATGTAGGGTTTCGCAGGGAGCGAATAAAGGGCAGAGCCTCGGGTTGTAACACATCTGAAATGTAACGTCCATTGTTCAAAGTGCCGTCGATGCGAAGAAGATGTGACCAAGACGTGTAACCAATGGCACCCCATACCATCACGCCGGGTGATACGCCAGTATGGCGATGACGAATACACGCTTCCAATGTGCGTTTACCGCGATGTCGCCAAACACGGATGCGACTATCATGATGCTGTAAACAGAACCTGGATTCATACGAAAAAATGACGTTTTGCCATTCGTGCACCCACGTTCGTCGTTGAGTACACCATTGCACGCGATCCTGTCTGTGATGCAGCGTCAAGGGTAACCGCAGCCATGGTCTCCGAACTAAAGTCCATGCTACTGCAAACGTCGTCGAACTGTTCGTACAGATGGTTGTTGTCTTGCAAACGTCCCCATCCGTTCAGGGATCGAGACGTGGCTGCACGATCCGTTACAGCCATGGGGATAAGATGCCTATCATCTCGACTGCTAGTGATACGAGGCCGTTGAGATCCTGCACGGCTGTCCATTCCGTTCAACTGATCTTCCAAGTCCTTTGCTGTCTCTGACAGAATTACAGTGTCATCGGCGAATCTTAAAGTTTTTATTTCTTCTCCATGGATTTTAATACCTACGTATTTTTCTTTTGTTTCCTTTACTGCTTGCTCAATATACATATTGAATAACATCAGGGAGATTTACACACCGGCCGGCCGGAGTGGCCGTGCGGTTCTGGGCACTACAGTCTGAAACCGAGCGATCGCTACGGTCGCAGGTTCGTATCCTGTCTTGGGCATGGATGTGTGTGATGTCCTTGGGTGGTTAGGTTTAAGTAGTTCTAAGTTCTGGGTCACTGATGACCTCAGAAGTTTAAGTCGCATAGTGCTCAGAGCCATTTGAACCAAGTTACACCCCTGTCTCACTCCAAAAATGGCTCTGAGCACTATGGGACTTAACATCTTAGGTCATCAGTCCCCTAGAACTTAGAACTACTTAAACCTAACTAACCTAAGGACATCACACACATCCATGCCCGAGGCAGGACTCGAACCTGCGATCGTAGCAGTCCCGCAGTTCCGGACTGCAGCGCCTAGAACCGCACGGCCACACTCGGCCGGCTGTCTCACTCCCGTCCCAACCACTGCTTACCTTCCATGTCCGTCGACTCTTATGATTGCCATCTGGTTTCTGTACAAATTTTAAATAGCCTTTCGCTCCCTGTATCTTACCCCTGCCACCTTCAGAATTTTAAAGAGAGTATTCGAGTCAACACTGTCAAAAGCTTTCTCTAAGTCTGCAAGTGCTAGAAACGTAGGTTTGCCTTCTCTTAATCTAGCTTCTAAGATAAGCTGTAGGGTCAGTATTGCCTCACGTGTTCCAACGTTTCTACAGAATCCAAACTGATCTTCCCCGAGGTCGGCTTCTACCAGTTTCTCCAATCGTCTGTAAAGAATTCGCGTTAGTGTTTTGCAGCCGTGACTTATTAAACTGAGCGTTCGGTAATTTGCACATCTGTCAACACCTGCTTTCTTTGGGATTGGAATTATTATATTCTTCTTGAAGTGTGACGGTGTTTCGCCTGTCTCATACATTTTGCTCACCAGATGGTTGACATTTGTCAGGACTGGCTCTCCCAAGGCTGTCAGTAGTTCTAATGGAATGTTGTCTACCCCCGGGGCCTTGATACAAAAAATACAAAAAAATATACGCAATGTAAACGAGTCCAGAGAAAAGGTTATGACTGAATGTGTGGGTCTCTTAACTAGTCTACAGCTCTTTGTGTCACGAAATGCTGCTGGCTCAACCCTCCAGCAAACTTTGGCAGTGTACCCTCTTCACTCTCAAGCTACATAGTTGGCACAGGGTCACCACCCACACGTCGGGGCATTTTTGAACCCTCACTCATACAAACAGGCACCACACCTTCCTAGCCCTGTACGGAATCGATTCAGGCGTGTCCAGAGTTTTCTGGGAAGACACCTTTTTTAGGGTCCGTTATAAGAGGACAATTACTCGGAGGAAACTTCTGTCAAACCTCCTTCCATTCTTGACAAACATCATTTACGAGAGGCGCATCTTGCGCTGCCCAGGATGGTTTTCTACATCAGAGTCTGCTGGCTGATGGATTCTCTAGCTGATTATACAGGATGTTACAAAAAGGTACGGCCAAACTTTCAGGAAACATTCCGCACACACAACGAAAGAAAATATGTTACGTGGACATGTGTCCAGAAACGCTTACTTTCCATGTTAGAGCTCATTTTATTACTTCTCTTCAAATCACGTTAATCATGGAATGGAAACACACAGCAACAGAACGTACCAGCGTGACTTCACTTTGTTACAGGAAATGTTCAAAATGTCCTCCGTTAGCGAGGACACATGCATCCACCCTCCGTCGCATGGAATCCCTGATGCGCTGATGCAGCCCTGGAGAATGGCGTATTGTATCACAGCCGTCCACAATACGAGCACGAACAGTCTCTACCTTTGGTACCGGGGTTGCGTAGACAAGAGCTTTCAAATGCCCCCATAAATGGAAGTCAAGAGGGTTGAGGTCAGGAGAGCGTGGAGGCCATGGAATTCGTCCTCCTCTACCAATCCATCGGTCACCGAATCTGTTGTTGAGAAGCGTACGAACACATCGACTGAAATGTGCAGGAGCTCCATCGTGCATGAACCACATGTTGTGTCGTACTTGTAAAGGCACATGTTCTAGCAGCACAGGTAGAGTATGCCGTATGAAATCATGATAACGTCCTCCATTGAGCGTAGGTGGAAGAACATAGGGCCTAATCAAGACATCACCAACAATACCTGCCCAAACGTCCACAGAAAATCTGTGTTGATGACGTGATTGCACAATTGCGTGCGTATTCTCGTCAGCCCACACATGTTGATTGTGAAAATTTACAATTTGATCACGTTGGAATGAAGCCTCATCCGTAAAGAGAACATTTGCACTGAAATGAGGATTGACACATTGTTGGATGAACCATTCGCAGAAGTGTACCCATGGAGGCCAATCAGCTGCTGATAGTGCCTGCACACGCTGTACATGGTACGGAAACAACTGGTTCTCCCCTAGCACTCTCCATACAGTGACGTGGTCAACGTTACCTTGTACAGCAGCAACTTCTCTGACGCTGACAATACGGTTATCGTCAACTGGACGAAGAATTGCCTCGTCCATTGCAGGAGTCCTCGTCGTTCTAGGTCTTCCCCAGTCGCGAGTCATAGGCTGGAATGTTCCGTGTTCCCTAAGACGCAGATCAATTCCTTCGAACGTCTTCCTGTCGGAACACCTCCGTTCTGGAAATCTATCTCGATACAAACGTACCGCGCCACGGCTATTGCCCCGAGCTAATCCATACATCAAATGGGCATCTGCCAACTCCGCATTTGTAAACATTGCACTGACTGCAAAACCACGTTCGTGATGAACACTAACCTGTTGATGCTACGTACTGATGTGCTTGATGCTAGTACTGTAGAGCAATGAGTCGAATGTCAACACAAGCACCGAAGTCAACATTACCTTCCTTCAATTGGACCAACTGGCGGTGAATCGAGGAAGTACAGTACATACTGACGAAACTAAAATGAGCTGTAACATGGAAATTAAGCGTTTCCGGACACATGTCCACATAACATCTTTTCTTTATTTGTGTGTGATGAATGTTTCCTGAAAGTATGGCCGTACCTTTTTGTAACACCCTGTATTGAAGCGAGTTCTGGTGAGTGAAACACTTTTGGGGCTTTATATGTAAATTGAAACGGATGACTGCAGCCAGCTGCAGCGGGACATTACGCAGAATCAGCGGCGACGAACGAAAATGTGTACCGAACCGGGACTCTAACCAGGGATCCCCTTCTTACTAGGCAGGTGCGGTAAGCAGTGCGCCATCTGGGCCAGAGCTTTCATCCTAACTACGGGGACTATCTCGACACGCCTCGCGGCCGTCCCATACTCCCACAGAGCGAGATGGGTAGTTCGCGAACGAACGGGTGCGAAAGAACGGTTCACCAAGATGAACGAAAGGACCGAGGAACGAATTCCAAGGAACGATCGGTTCGTAGTTCACTTCGGTCGCGGCGATCTACTTATAGTTCCCGGGAACGAGGAACAATCGGTTCATACTTCACTTCGGTAGCGGCGGTCTATTTATAGTTCCCAGGAACGATCGGTACATAGTTCAGTAGTTCACTTCGGTCGCGGCGGTCACTTCGGCAGTTCTCGCTCAAACCTCGGTGGCGTGCTCGTCTCGGTCTGCCTCGGACGCACTCGTCGTTCTTCGCATGACCACCTGTCTCAGTTCCACTGCCGACTGCTCCTAGTTAGTTCAGTATCCAGTTGTTCGTTTCGTTCACTGCGCTCGCCTATTTTATATGTGATCGAAACTGTTCTTGCGCTTGGTTCTGGCTATTCAGCGTCCACGACCGGTAATCGAAAAGTATTTTATAGTTACGTAAATTACATAAAAATTACGTTGTATGTAATAGGTACGTCTTTTCAGGTAACAAAAGGGCATATCAGCTCACTTCATTATATCGATGAACTGCAGAAGGCAAACTTATAACAAGGCAAGTTTTTTTGTTATTCATATATTTTTTGGTTTCATCGACTTGATTTAGCAACTAACTTTCAATAATTTGCTTAATTTTTAGTGTAAGAAAATTCATATGAAACGATTTTCGTGTATCTTTCATACACAAAACATTACATTTAGGAAGGCTCTTATTTTTAAGTTCGGTTGTTTCCAATTAGCATTACCTGCTAGTTTGGTTTCATTGAAAAAAAAAATAAAGTGGGTAGTGGGTCATTTTGGCTCAGTAGGAAAAGCGGTGTCTCTCTATTTGAAAAGACAAAGATTGCCAATAAATCGTATTTACTTATTATCTCAAAAACATTTGTTCAGAAGGAGCTTTCAAACCAAAAACTTTATTACTGCGAACTTAATTATTATTATTATTGCTGCATTAACTTTAATAATGCAACATAAAAACCTGATTTTTACTAAGCATGTGACGCAAGTATGATGAGAAAACGACATTTTATTTTATGCTTCCATAAAGTCTCTACTTCGCCTACGATCTCAGAGACAAAGTGAAGTATATATAGGGTGTAAACGATTATTGTTTACAACGTAGCATAGCTATGTAGTGGAAGTCGAAACGAAGAATTTTATACAAGACACTTTGAGATTTTCAAGTTCTCTTCTCCAGCTCTCTACACATCGTCATCGATTGTTTCGCAATTGTTGCTTGCATTAGCTTGTTATTTCTTCACTGCCTAGTTATTACATGTTTGTCTGTTTGTTGTATCTGCTCGTAACGGGCAACACATCGTCCGTAATTGGTGAGCAGTCTGTACTCTGGGCCGGTTTCCCGTGCGCCACCCTATATTATTTCCCTGCGATCAGCCACACAACGCTACAGTTAGCTAACCGAGAGGTTCTGCAGAATAACAGAAATTACTTCTAAAAGTGTGTAAGAGTTCTGTAATGAATAAAAACTCTATACCCCAGGGGGGAGGCAAGTGCCCCCTCTTGGTGCCCTCCTTCCTTCAGTCACCTACACTACTAGTTTTCAGTTTTTCATAAGAACCATATACCGAGCACAAATGAACGGTGAACGAGTAAAAATGAACGGTTCCCAAAAAAGAACGATCAGCAGTGAACTAGTTCCCAAGGATGGACGAGTTTGGCCATCTCTAATGTCCACTGACTCCTGTCCGCCACTGTGCCATTCTCAAAGGAGATAGGAAGTATTTGTGCATCCGCACATTGCCTAGCTAGGAGTATCAATTATATGAATGCGTGATGTCTGTTCTCTCGGACATATCTGAAAGAACAGACATCAGGCGTTCATACTTTCGGAAATCTCTTTTTTTCTGCTGTGAAACGCCCGCTAAGCCCGCTGCGCAGACAGATAATTAGGATTGTGGAAAGGGCCAAGGGAGTTGCGGTCGGATTCATTTCATAATTGTAATTTATTATCATTTAGTTCACAAATACACTTTTGAAAGAATTAAATTTGCTTCGCTGCTGAAGGCCTCCAAACAGATGCTTTGGAGTAAGTTCAGTTTTGGAAAGACATGACACACAGTTAAATTTACGAATAAGATAAATCGTGTACATATATGAGATCAGCATGCGGAGCGGCTGAAGGCCGCCGGATTAAATCTTCAAAATTCCATATTATGATGATTACTGAAGGCAGAAGGCCACAGTGTTTCAAGATGCTAACAGCGCTGATGTCCCACAAGGTGCACAGAAAGAGATAAACAAACGCAATAAGATGGCTGTAGGCCGCAAAGTTAAATTCTGAAAATTAAGGAAATATCGCTAAAACAATACATTAAGTTTAAAAGTTTCCTTTTTGCAACACCAACGGCGGAAGGCCCACAATAACTTGTAAAATCTTTCAGAGGAAATTACAATAACCTTTCAAGAGCAGGAGGCGTGATGTTTGGACTTGAAGGAAACTCTGAGAACATATTTCCAGGGCTAAAAGCCTGCAACCAATCTTTCCAAATAAAAAATAAAAAATACAATGAAATTACAACAACATCAACACTGCCAAAAGGATAATTAAGAGAACGGCACTGAGGAGTCTCCATTAGATCGGTCTGCCCTCGTTCACTTAGGCGAGACGGTTGGTGAGTCCAACTACACTTAATTTGTACGAGCCCAACCAAGGGTCAGCCACGGACCGACCTACCAACCGCTTGCTTGCCACGACGGAGTACACGAGAATTCGGGGTCCCAAAAAAGTTACAAGTATCACTATTCCCAAACAATCGCGAATGTGAACTGAGCTGCCAAAACTACATTATGGGCAGCAACAACAGGTGACGAAAAGACACTGCCTAAAAACTCCTTTAGCGGCCAGGGCAGGTAGCCAGAACACTAACGGCCACAAGGCAGAAAATTCCACCGGTGCACTTGACTTGTAGTCAGCCAATATAGTTAATTGCACCACATGGCGGCTAACTTTCTGCAATAGAAACACTCAGCGTTGCTCACAGGAAAACCTTCCCAGCAGCGGACCACCGAATCGAACCACCACAACATGAATGGACGTGGCTTGGGTAGTTGAAACCACTGCTCAGCTTTGACGTCCTGGGTCGGTGAACCACGAAGCCTGTAGCTATCGGACAGCTCCACACACGCTCCTACACTGCGCAGGGGCCGCCAGCCAAACCAGCCGACTGCACCGGGCGGGGATAAATTCCCTGGTACGCAGCAACCGGCCGAATGCGTCAGAATGCCGACAACATCTAAAATGGGAGTCAGTGGAAATAACACCAACTACACACACAACCTGGCGAACACTTGCATGAACACCTGAACGATACCCAACAGCAACTAAGCACGCACGAAGACAAATCGGGAGTTGATGCACACACACACACAGCCGACTCATGAACGATCGGTGAGCCAAAACGCGTTGTCCGGTAGGACGACTGACCGACGATCCACCAAGACCGTGGCCCGGCTCAAGTGATGCGTGGCGGCAATTGTTGGGCGAGCCATGTCGACGCAGACCTCGCTGCTACTCCAACCCGACTGCACTAGCGCCGCATTGCAACTCCCCGACTGGCAGATCCAGACTGCGCTCCACACGCGTTCCAACTGACTGGCAGACCCGAACTCCCAACACAAAACTGCCTAATAGAGTTGTGGCGATTCGTGAATGAGTCGTTCATTTGAGCGACTCTAAATAAAGAATCGAGTCGTGATACGGACGAATCGTCGTTCAAAAGAATCGTAAGAACGAATGCGTGTTTCCGAGTCGTTACGATTCCAACGATTCATCGATTCTTTGTACGCTATGCTTCGAAGGCAACTTCCGAATCATGCCGAGTCGTGCCGAATGATTACGACCGCCAGATGGCAGTCACGTAGAGGACGCGTGTGAAGTGTGAACAAAGGAAGCTCGGAACGAAGAAACGAAGTTCGTTGGCCGTAATACTGCTCGTCAAAACCCAGCTGGGGACTGACGGGAACAGGGGAAGGCATTTCCCATTTACTGTCGCTACCATCAGCCAACGCGCCGACGTCAGCTTGGTTTGTGCGAGTAATGCACAAACTAGTGATGACATAAACGATATATAGCGAGTACACAGCTCCCAATAGACACGGTTAAAATCAAGAAATCCAAGTATGATGAATAAATACGTATCTCTTATTTGTTGCAGATGCAATGCAAAACACACAAACCTTCTTTACACACGAGCAATAGCACTTGAATTATGTATTATATTTAGCTTATCTCGAAAACGGCCCCAACGATTTGGATGAAATTTTGTATTTGCACTGGTTTTTGCTTTTTGAATTCACCTACATAGTTCCATTCTTTCGTAAAAAGTAAGTTTTACAATATACATATCCTTCATAGTTCCATTCGTAAAAACGCAATTTTATATTATAAAAACGCTATTTCACATTTTTTATAACGCCATCTCGTAAAACTATTTCTGGCATATCTTATCATGACGCAGTTTGATTCTAACCCTATTGACAATTTCAGACATGTCCTGCCATCTGTGAGTAAGATGTAGAACTTTTTGCATTCCGTAAGAGTCGTGCCATCGCAGACTAGAATGAATCGTGAACGAATCGTAGGAATCGATTCGCAATGTGAGACTGAATCGTAGGAATCGAATCGGGAAAAAGAATCGTGTTGCCCAACTCTACTGCCTAACAACAGACAACGACCGGGAAGTAATAGCAGTCGAGCAAAGATACTACGAGAGGGGATATATCGATACGTGCTGCTAGCGCCACTCACGGTCAGGCAAAGCAGCAACTCAGTGACACCAGTAATTTAAATTAACGTAATGAGGTGGCAGTACGTTAAAAACAGGGGGTAAAATAGATGGCGGAGGGAACACGAGCCACGGCTCATGCTGCTTCACGTTTTACCGATGGAGCTGCAGTATTACACAGTACAGGAAGTGGTGTAGATTTAAAAGTGCCACCGATTATTTTCATCGGTTGATACAATTTGACGTCAACCACGCGCATATGTGCACTATTGTACGGGAGTACAGTATTCTGCTGTGGAGTAAACTAATGCTAATGTAACAGTACAGAGAATGAATGTCTTCACGTCATTCTGAGCAGCGGTTCTTTTTCTACAGCGCACTGAAACTGGAGCTTAAATTGTGAATACTCCGTACTAGCCTTTCATTGTTATATCTTTAACGTAACATTACACTACACTGTGCACTTTGACTGCATTTAAAATTATTAAATTACATCGATAATTATATGAAATACTGAAAATGAAACTTCTACATCTACATGTACATCCATACTCCGCAAGCCAACTGACGGTGTTTGGCGGAGGGTACACTGAGTACCTCTATCGGTTCTCCCTACTATTCCAGTCTCGTATTGTTCGTGGAAAGAAGGATTCTCGGTATGCCTCTGTGTGGGCTCTAATCTCTCTGCTTTTATCCTCATGGTCTCTTCGCTAGATATACGTAGGAGGGAGCAATATACTGCTTGACTACTCGGTGAAGGTATGTTCTCGAAACTTCAACAAAAGCCCGTACCAAGCTACTGAGCGTCTCTCCTGCAGATTCTTCCACTGGAGTTTATCTATCATCTCCGTAACGCTTTCGCGATTACTAAATGATCCTGTAACGAAGCGTGCTGCTCTCCGCTGGATCTTCTCTATCTCTTCTATCGACCCTATCTGGTGCGGATCCCACACTGCTGAATAGTATTCAAGCAGTGGGCGAACAAGTGTACTATAACCTACTTCCTTTGTTTTCGGATTGCATTTCCTTAGGATTCTTCCAATGAATCTCAGTCTGGCATCTGCTTTACCGACGATCAACTTTATATGATCATTCCATTTTAAATCACTCCTAATGCGTACTCCCAGATAATTTATTAAATTAACTGCTTCCAGTTGCTGACCTGTTATATTGTAACTAAATGATAAGGGATCTTTCTTTCTGTGTATTCGCAGCACATTACACTTGTCTACATTGAGATTCAATTCCCATTCCCTGCACCATGCGTCAATTCGCTGCAGATCCTCCTGCATTTCAGTACAATTTTCCATTGTTACAACCTCTCGATATACCACAGCATCATCCGCAAAAAGCCTCAGCGAACTTCCGATGTCATCCACAAGGTCATTTACGTATATTGTGAATATCAACGGTCCTACGACACTCCCCTGCGGCACATCTGAAATCACTCTTATTTCGGAAGAGTTCTCTCCACTGAGAATGACATGCTGCGTTCTGTTATCTAGGAGTACAGCCATAAGCGCAACACGAAACAACCATGTTTTGCCAACATTCACGTGAGTTTAGCCCAGAGATTTTGGAGCCACGAAAATGACGCCAGGGCCAGTCTATTATATTTATGGTCGAAGCTGAGAAACCCGTGTGAACTGCTTTGACCCTGCAGGCCGTTAGACAGGCAACCTGCAACTCGAACCGTGCAGTGTGTTTACCGGTTAGTGACACAGATACTACAGCGTGCCTCCCCACCCCCTGGATCTGCGCCCGACCCTTCTAAGCCGACGCAGCAGCGGAGTTGTGATGAGCGACACTTCCGCCGCGCAGGCAGACGTCTCTGGGGCGTACAGGAGCCGCCAGTCCGTCTACCTTGTGAGCGGCAAGTGTGTTCCTGCCCTGCCGTGGCGCCCACGTAAGGTGAGCGCCCTATACGGGCCGCCCTGCCTGGCCACCTGTTTGAGCGGGGAAAGTCTTACGGCGGAAGACAGGGAAGAGGGGGAAGGGCTGCACGGCGTTTACCGGCGCCGCCGACAGGTGTCAGGCGCATCGAGCTTCCGACAGGCGGCGTAGCGTCCCGACCTTTGCGGTAAAGCAGATTCTTCTTTCAAAAAATTTTAAAAATCACTGTGAACTGTTTGCTGCTTCAACTTTCTCGCAAAAGCACTCTTTCCCTCCACTTTAGTCATTGAAACGCGTCTGCTTACAGACAGTCTCACGTTTCATTCTTTTTTTCCACTCAGCACATTTAATTCATTGATATGTTCGCTACTCTGAGGTTCCCACATGAGATCGGAACTGATTACTCAATACATTGCGATGTACGTGAAAAAGAGGGGTATTACCTGTGGGAGTGTGTGATGATCGTAGACGATTTTCTTTCACTTTTCTCAATTATAAAGAGTTTGATTAATTCATTCTGGTAGTTAGCGGGGAGTGAAAATGTAGTGTTGGCAGAAGAGCCAACACCGTGTTGCTAGAGGAGGCCGAAATGCACGCGTTAAGCTCACGCAGACTGGCGTGAGGTCTGGAACAGTTAAGGGAATTTATAGTAGCAAATAAAGTACGTAGTTGATGTAATACTTTAATCCATAATTGGAGAACATCGCTCTTGATGATACATAATTACAATCTCAATATAAACTGGTAATGGCGCCTTGCTAGGTCGTAGCAAATGACGTAGCTGAAGGCTATGCTAACTATCGTCTCGGCAAATGAGAGCGTAGTTTGTCATTGTAGCATCGCTAGCAAAGTCTGCTGTACAACTGGGGAGAGTGCTAGGAAGTCTCTCTAGACCTGCCGTGTGGCGGCGCTCAGTCTGCAATCACTGACAGTGGCGACACGCGGGTCCGACGTATACTAATGGACCGCGGCCGATTTAAAGGCTACCACCTAGCAAGTGTGGTGTCTGGCGGTGACACCACAGAAAACATGGCCCTTATACACTTCTGGTCATTAAAATTGCTACACCAAGAAGAAATGCAGATGATAAACGGGTAATCATTGGACACATGTATTATACTAGAACTGACATGTGATTACATTTTCACGCAAGTTGGGTGCATAGATCCTGAGAAATCAGTAGCCAGAACAACCACCTCTGGCTGTTATAACGGCCTTGATGCGCCTGGGCATTGAGTCAACAGAACTTGGATGGCGTGTACACGTACAGCTGACCATGCAGCTTCAACACGATACCACAGTTCATCAAGAGTAGTGACTGGCGTATTGTGAAGAACCAGTTGCTCGGCCACCATTGACCAGACGTTTTCAGTTGGTGAGAGATCTAGAGAATGTGCTGGCCAGGGCAGAAGTCGAACATTTTCTGAATCCAGAAAGGCCCGTACAGGACCTTCAACATACGGTCGTGCATTACCCTTCTGAAATGTAGGGTTTCGCAGGGATCGAATGAAGGGTAGAGCCATGTGTTGCAACACATCTGAAATGTAACGTCCACTGTCCAGAGTGCCGTCAATGCAAAGGTGACCGAGACGTGTAACCAATGGTACCCCATACCATCACCCCGAGTGATACGCCAGTATGGCGACGACGAATACACGCTTCCAATGTGCGTTCACTGCGATGTCGCCAAATACGGATGCGACCATCATCATGCTGTAAACTGAACCTGGATTCATCCGAAAAAACGACGTTTTGCCATTCGTGCACCCAGGTTCGTTGTTCAGTATACCATCGCAGGCGTTCCTGTCTGTGATGCAGCGTCAAGGGTAACCGCAGTCACGGTCTCCGAGCTGATAGTCCACGCTGCTGCAAACGTCGTCGAACTGTTCGTGCAGATGGTCGTTGTCTTGCAAACGTCCCCATCTGTTGACTCAGGGATAGAGACGTGGCTGCACGATCCGTTAGAGACATGCGGATGAGATGCCTGTCATCTCGACTGCTAGTGATACGAGGCCGTTGGGATCCAGCACGGCGTTCGGTTTTACTCTCCTGAACCCACCGATTCCATATTCTGCTAACAGTCATTGGATGTCGACCTACGCGAGCAGCAATGTCGCGATACGATAAACGGCAATCGCGATAGGATACAATCCGACCTTTATCAAGGTCGGAAACGCGATGGTACGCATTTCTCCTCCTTGCACGAGGCATCACAACAACGTTTCACCAGGCAACGCCGGTCAACTGCTGTTTGTGTATGAGAAATCGGTTGGAAACTTGCCTCTTGTGAGCACGTTGTAGGTGTCGCCACCGACGCCAACCTTGTGTGAATGTTCTGAAAAGCTAATCATTTTCATATCACAGCATCTTCTTCCTGTCGGTTAAATTTCGCGTCTGTAGCACGTCATCTTCGTGGTGTAGCATTTTTAATGGCCAGCAGCGTACTTTCCGCTCTCCTTGGTATTCCTTCAACGTAGGCAGCTGACAGGAGTCGTGCTTTAGGGTAACGTAAGCCATCTGCGTCCTGTGAGTGGCTGCCCACTCTCTCATTCACTGCGGCACGAAGTGGAGAGCATCTGTGACAAGATTAGCAGATCTCAGGGAAGGATGCAGTTGCGCGCCGAGTTTAGCGAACTTGCCCAGTCCTCGCCAGTTAACGAATACGGATACACAGGTTTATCCGAAAGACACACGTGCTGACGAGCCGTTGGCACCCTGAGTAAACATTGAGAAGACAAAGACACGGAAAGTTATCGCTGGGACGTCGTTTGATAAATGAGAATTCGGAATCTTTCAGAGCGACTATGTTGCACGGGGTGGCGTTCGCAAGTTCCTGGAAAGTCGAGTTAGGTTAGGTCAGCGTTCGAAACCTTCCAAAAAGCAACGCCCAGCTTTGCAGAGCAAAACTATTAGAAGCTTTCCCGTTGGAGAAATATAGTATGCAGTTTCAGATTGACCATAAGGACAGTTTGGATGGAGTCACACCCTAAAGGAGTAGGAGAGCAAAGTGACACGGGACCGTCCTTCAGAGGCGTATAGGACAAACTTCTTCACGGCATGGCGTAGAGGGGAGACGCTTGGTCGATGCGAGGCGAGTACAGACCTGGAGAGGAGGTCGATTCACGAACAGATGACCCATGCCATGACGGCAGCTGTCCACGCCTGCGACGTCACCGTGCCTCGTCTCCCTCAAATGATGTAAGCATCGCATCAACGGCGTACGACAGGGCTTCACAATATGGAAGCTCGCGGAGCAAGCTGTGAGCAGCAAGGCGCGAGCACGGAGCAGCGCGAGCACGCTACCCCCACTACCGGACCAGAGCGGAGAGTGGGGAGAGTCACGTGGGGCACACAACAGCTGCCGCCAGTCAATGTAAATCCGCGGCCACCTGCACGGATGTCACTCACGAATTATTACTGCGACAAATGAAACAAATAAAGGAGACTGTACACGTGCCGCATAATTTTATTAGCTTAGTGTATGCCTCTACATTCGCATTAATTTGTGAACTGTTACACAATAAAAGGTGTCACTGAAGTGTGGGATTCTCGGTTACCTTGTACTTTTTGCCCTTTACAATTGCGTCTATGTTCGGAGTAATTGTTCTTTTGCATTTTAGGCGCAGCGTGCAGTTTAAATTTCGATCAGACAATGCGTTTCTCAGGCGCGTCTTGTTACATTTCATTGCAGAGAACAGTTGTTCACAAACGTACGTGGAACCGAACATTAATATTATTGTAGCCGCCAGTTTGTGCAAACGAGGAAATCTATCCTGACGGAAGTGTCTGTAGAATTCCAAATTGTTTTTCTTGTTCTGAAATTTGTCTCTGTATTCTCTGTCACACTGCAGGTCAATAATTTCTTGCTGCAGCTCAGGACGAATCTCTTAAATATTCGCTGAATATGGAGAGAACAGATCAAAATCACTGTCTAGTGCTGTCAGATCTTGAAAGCGCTGATCAACTAAACTATGTGAATAACATTCACAGTCTTTGTGAACATTTTGCATGGATGATAATTTAGGGAAATGAACTAGGTTTCCTGTTTCCAGCTGACTCACCCAAAGTGTCAATTTCATTTTAAAAGCTCGTATTCGATCTATGAAATGAGTAATTCGTAGATCTTTACCTTGTAGTAAAATGTTCAAAGCATTCAGATGGCTAGTTAAATCTGCTAAGAACGCGAGATCACATTCAAACGTGCGCGCGCATTTCCCCTCCCTCCCCTCCCTCCCCTCCCTCCCTACTCCGCAACCTTGCACCTGCTCGCGAGCACGTGCCTGAGCAGACGCGAGTACTCGCGCTCAAAACCGGCCGGTTGTTAAGCCCTGGCGTACGAAGTTCGTGCTGCATGACAGGCACGTTGGATCAGATGAATATCAGTCACTGTGTGGTGGCCTTCACTCCATAGTTTTACTCTTCGGTGTTCTACTTCTCTTTACTCACTATCCTTCCGATGCAACCATCACCAAGACTTCTTCACTGTTAGTACTCCGTTAACACGGTTTCTTGTTCCTTCAGTCTATTTTATGAGAACGTGTCCAGCCCTTTCCCCCTGAAGATCCACAATTATCACAGGTTCTTTGTGTACACTGGCCAGCCACATGTAACGGAACCTATTAAAGGCTTTACTTTGGCGAAGTATGCGATACCCTCCAAATTCAACCAGTTTAACGAGTATTTATGATTATAGAAAAGTTATTGTGTATGTTAACAATGATTGCATAGCATGTCTCCATAAACAGTCAACCCATTAAATTATACTGAATAACTGACCCACACAAAAGTTAATATCACTTGATCACTGATACAGCAAATGTAATCATGTACAGACACTAAGTTAATCTTAAATAATTAATATGAAGTACGAAAAATAGTGGCCAACATAAGTACTTTGGATCTCCTTAAATAAAAATCACCCAGTGAAACCTATTTGTTCACTAGGACCGTTTTCACTCAGTATTCACGTAAACACTCCTATTTTAGACGAAAACCTATGTAATTCTTAATAATTCATGTTATTTATTTATTTATGCAAATTAGAGAAGTCAATTGACAAACTTCTAAAAAACGGCTTTTTTGTAACAAAGAATTATTTTATCAAGTCAACAAATCTGTCTGTCATTTTAATAACCTGTTAAATTATGTCACTCGATATAAATTAATAACTTTTCTGCACAAATTACGATAACAGATGTACATGTGACTTATAAAATACATCTCTTTCAAGTAGTTCTTTGACAAGGTTATAAATACAAGCAGCAAGAAGGGTCGGGAGCGGAGTCTGAATGTCACTTTGGTAAAGTGTATGTGAGTTATTGTTCGAGGTGGATAAACATAGCAAACAACATGTAAAAGAAGTGCTACTTTGTGTTGTGTCATTGTCTTTGGTGGACAGTGGAATTAAGATGGCCACCAGAGTAATAAATATTTGAAGTTTAAATATTTGTTGGTTTCGCTCATTATTTATCATCAAAAGCACATAAAAAACACGGGACTTCATCTTTTTACCCCTAGACAACCCGATTTAGAGCCAGAATTAGCGTCGAGACACAGCAGCGATCCAGCAAGCAGCAGAGATTATCAAAATGCATCTTAATAGCGCCAACCTAACATCAAGTGCTAACAAGTTCCGTAAATGGGAGTGAAATAGTGCGATTATAGCAATATCTACGACTAGGCGACCATTAGACACATTATGACCAACGACCTACTCTCGATATAAAACCGCTCAGGCGATAGCACCGTCCCCGGGCCAGGGGTGACTGCTAGTCCGACACGCCCACGGTGCATGTGGTATCAGTGAGTGTGCTGTCCGGTTGAAGAAAGGCGGAAGGCACGCTATATATCAGTTTCACCGAGGGCAGACTGTGATAGCCAGGAAGCTCGGCACGAGAATCACGGAAATTACACCACTTTTCGAGAAGAGCTGTGGTGAGTGTCTTCAACACATTGCGAAACTAAGGTGAAAGCACGTCCAGATTTTGTGGGGCTTGGCGGCCACCCATCATTGCGGATGTCGGACGTCATAGGCTGGACAGACCAGTAAAACACGTCAGGCGGCGAACTATAGCGGAACTACCATCATGCTGGGCAGAGCACAAGTGTGTCTGAACCCACAGTGCACCAAATACTGCGAACGATGCGCGTCTACAACTGACGACCCATGCATGTGCCAATGTTAATACCAGCACATCGGCATCTACTACTGAAATGAGGATGTTACCTTCGGCACTGAATGTTGGTGAGATGACCGAGCGTTGCACGGTCTGATGAATCCCAGTACCTTCTACATCATGCCGATGAGAGAGTAAAAATCCGTCGTCTTCCAACGGAACAGCTCCTTGACACCAGTTCTGCGGGGCGGAGACAGGCTGGCGTTGGCTCCATTATGCTTTGGGGAACACTCATGTGAGCATCCAAGGGTTCAGAGGAGCTCGTGCAAAGCGCCATGACGGCGAAGGAGTATCGTACACTGGTTGCAGACCGCGTACACCCCTTCTTGACGATCACGTTTCCCAATTGCAGTATCGTTTTTCAGCAAGATAATGCGCCATGTCACAAGGCCCGGAGAGTAATGGAGCGCAAGGCACCATGACGGCGAAGGAGTGTCGTACACTGGTTGCAGACTGCATACACCCGTTCTTGACAATCATGTTTCCTGACGGCAGTGCCATTTTTCAGCAAGATAGTGCGCCATGTCACAAGGCCCGGAGTGTAATAGAGTGCAAGGCACCATGACGGCGAAGGAGTGTCGTACACTGGTTGCAGACCCCATACACCCATTCTTGAGTATCACGTTTCCTGATGGCTGTGGCATTTTTCAGCAAGATAATGCGCCATGTAACAAGGCACGGAGTGTAATGGAGTGCAAGGCACCATGACGGCAAAGGAGTGTCGTACACTGGTTGCATGCACGCACACCCTTTCTTGACGGTCACGTTTCCCGACGGCAGTGGCATTTTTCAGCAAGATAACGCCCCATGTCACAAGGCCTGGAGTGTAATGCAGTGCAAGGCACCATGACGGCGAAGTAGTGTCGTACACTGGTTCCAGACCGCTTACAACCGTTCTTGACGATCATGTTTCACGACGGCAGTGGGACTTTTCAGCAAGATAATGCGCCATGTCCCAAGGCCTGGAGTTTAATGGAGTGTTTCGAGGAACACAGTGCTGCGTTGCAATTGATGTGCTGGCCCCGAAACTAGCCAGGTGTGAACCCTGTAGAACACGTCTGGGATATGATTGAATGTTACGTCAGAACTCATCGCCCCTCTCTCTGGAATTAGTGCCATGTGTGTGCAAATGTAGCGCCAACATCCTCCAGCGACCTACCAAGGCCTGATTGCTGCTGCTCTTATCCGTGCCAGAGGCGGACATGCCGGCTGATAGGTAGGTGGTTATAATTTTCTGGCTGATCAGTGTATATGCACCCAACCTCCCGTGATTAGTATTTGATCATTGTTCTTTCTGATCAATCATGGAATTTGCAACCAGTAAATTAATGTAATTTGTAACTCTTGTTTCACTACAGTAGCTGATAGTCCCCATCACTGATAAGTAATTACTAATGTTTCATCAGGGCCCACGACTACAGTCCACGTGTTAGAGTCAACCGGTTTCTTTCATTTCAGTCGGCACAATTCGTTTACATGAACCTGGACCGTAGTGAGAGACTTGCGTCATGAGAGAGAATAGTCAGTGCATGTCAGTGACTACAGTCTTGCCCTGTGGCACTTGGCATCACTTTCATTACCACCCCAGAACGCTTACTCCTCAGCTACCCACAGCTCGTCGGTACAGTGCTGTGCATTAAAAGTGCAGCACCAGGAGACAACAGCAAGAGGCACAAGGCCCCAGCGTCTGACCTCTCCTTTACGTTTCGTACAACGCCGATCTTCAGTTTACTCACGGCACGACTCTCCTAGCCCTCTACTGAACGGTCCAGAAATCGCAACGATCCGTCGAGACACACCTCAGTCCTCTCTTGGTGCAACCAATGCTTCCTCAAGATGAACCCCTACAAAGCTCACTTCATAATTACATTGATGAGCCAAAAAATTGTGACCACCTGCTCAATAGCTTGTTTGTCCGTATTTGGGTCAAAATAATCACTAGTTCTGCGTTTCACGGACCTGGCTGTTTGTTGGTAGGTTCATGGAGGTATGTGGTATTAGATGTCTACGCGCAGGTCAAGTAATTCGCGAAAATACGGTCCGCTGATTTGCGTAGAAGGTGATGACGCCCGAGATCGACCCAGATGGATACTGTAGGACTTACATCAGGCGAGTCTTGTCGCCGACACATCAATGTGAGTTCGCTACAATGCTCCACTGTAGCGCGGTTCCTGCTCCGAGACACGGAAAATTGTGCTGCTGAAAGATGACATCGCCGTCGGGAAAGACATGCGTGAACGGATGCAGGTGGTTCGCAGCTGTAAGCATGTCGTCGACTACTACCACAGGTCCCATGCGGGAGCAAGTGAATGTCCCCTACAGCATAATACTGCTCCCACCAGCTTGCGTCAGTGGCGCTTTGCATCTTTCGATCCGCCATTTATCTCGATGACGGCGTTTGTGGAAACGACCTGCGACTTAGTGTAGCAGTAATGTGATCCATCCGAAGAGCCGACACGTCGAATCTCGATGGTCCCGTGTCCACTGCAGTCGTAATTGAAGATGCCGTTCGATCAACGTTTGAGCACGTAGGGGTGGTCTGCTGCGGAGCTCCATCTTCAAGAATGTACGATGAACGGTGTGCTCCGAAACACTTGTACGT
Organism: Schistocerca serialis cubense; assembly: GCF_023864345.2. Lineage (NCBI taxonomy): Eukaryota > Metazoa > Arthropoda > Insecta > Orthoptera > Acrididae > Schistocerca > Schistocerca serialis. The sequence continues at coordinate 80,786,545 of NC_064647.1, read as the reverse complement.
GCTCCAGAGTTGTTCCCTTTTGGTAGAGATGTCAATCTGTCCTACTTTACGGAGCAGACGAGGCACCGAACCCCACTTTCTGTGAAGAGTCGTGGACGCCGGCACGGTAGTTCAGCGTGTTCGGTCAGAGGGCTAGATACCCTCTGGCATAAAAAAAAATTTAAAAAAATAAAAAAAACCTGACTGAACGGCCCAATGAACACTCTGAACGGGTGTCATTGAACGTCCGCCCTGAACATATACAACGAACAATAGAGAACACAATGAGGTCAACAAAGGAAAAAAATGGGGGCAGCGTCTTTGATTCAAATCAAAAACGTCTTGGGACCCGGGTTCGAATCCCGCCGCTGCTTAAATTTTGATTAATAAGCAGCATTGGCTGCCGAAGACTTCCGGTATAGGAAGTCACCCTCATTCTGTCAAAGGCCTAGTCAAAGAGAGCGGAGGACCGGACAGAAGTTCAGGGCATTCTCTTGTCCCTGCCCCTGAAGACGGAAGAATCAGCAATGATCAATGGCATGAGGATGCAGAAGGCAATGGGAACCACTGCATTAAACACATGTAACGTGTATCCACAGAAAATGTGGCCTGTAATTGAAGACGTGTCATGATGGTCTCCCCATTGGCAACAGATTCCGGAATAGTCTCCCCTTCGGATCTCTGGGAGGGCACTGCCAAGAGGGAAGTTACCGTGACAAAAAGACTGAATAATCAACTGAAAGATTAACGTTCTATGAGTCGGAGCTTGGAAGGTTACAAGCTTGAACGTGGTAGGGGAACTAGAAAATCTTAAAAGGGAAATGCAAAGGCTCAATCTAGATACAGTACGGATCAATGATGTGAAGTGGAAAGAAGACAAGGATTTCTGGTCAGATGAGTATAGGGTAATATCAACAGCAGCATAAAATGGTGTAACAGGAGTAGGATTCGTTATGTATAGGAAAGTAGGGCAGAGAGTGTGTTTGTGTGAACAGTTCAGTGAAAGGGTCTCTCTTATCAGAATCGACAGTAAACCAGCACCGAAAACGATAGTTCAGTTACACATGCCGCCGTCGCAAGCTGAAGATGAAGATATAGAGACGTGTATAAGGATATTGAAAAGGTAATACAGTATGTAAAGGGGGATGGAAATCATAGTCTTGGGGGACTGGAATGCAGTTGTAGGGAAAGGAGTAGAAGAAAGGTTACAGGAGAATATGGGCTTGGGGCAAGGAATGAGAAAGGAGAAAGACAAATTGAGTTCTGTAAGAAGTTTCAGCTAGTAATGGTGAATAGCCTGTTCAAGAACCACAAGAGCAGGAGGTATACTTGGAAAAGGCCGGGTGATACGAGAAGATTTCTGTTAGACTACATCATGGCCAGACATAGATTCCGAAATCGGATACTGGATTGTAAGACGTACCCAGGAGCAGATATAGACTCAGAACGCAATGTAGTTGCGATGAAGAGGCTGAAGTTTAAGACATTAGTCAGGAAGAATCAATACGCAAAGAAGTGGGATACGGAAGTACTAAGGAATGATGAGATACACTTCAAGTTATCTAAGGCAAGGAAATGAGGAATAGCTGAGTGGGCAGTACAGTTTAAGAGGAATGGACATCTCTAAAAAGGGCCATCACAGAAGTTGGGAAGGAAAACATAGGTACAAATATGGTAACTGCGAAGAAACCATGGGTAACAGAAGAAAAACTTCAGTTGATTGATGAAAGGAGGAAGTATAAAAATGTTCTGGGAAACTCAGGAATACAGAAATACAAGTCGATGAGAAATGACTTAAATAGGAAGTGCAAGGAAGCTAAGATGAAATGGCTGTAGGAAAAATGTGAAGATATTAAAAAAGAAATTGTTGCTGGAAGGACAGACTCAGCATACAGGAAAGTCAAAACAGCCTTCGGTGACATTAAAAGCAACGATGGCAACATTAAGAGTGTAACGGGGATTCCACTGTTAAATGCAGAGGAGAGAGAGGATAGGTGGAAAGAATACATTGAAAGCCTCTATGAGGGCGAAGATTTATATGATGTGATAGAAGAGGAAACAGGAGTCGATTTAGAAGAGATAGGAGATACGGTATTAGAATCAGAAATTAAAAGAGCTTAAGTTCAAATAAGGCAGAAGGGATAGATAACATTCCATCAGAATTTCCAAAATCATTGGGGGAAGTGGCAACAAAACGACTATTCACGTTGGTGTGTAGAATATATGAGTCTGGCGATATACCATCTGACTTTCGGAAAAGTATCATCCACACAATTCCGAAGACGGCAAGAGCTGACAAGTGCGAGAATTATCACTCAATCAGCTTAACAGCTCATGCATCGAAGCTGCTTGTGAGAATAATATACAGAAGAATGGAAAAGAAAATTGAGAATGCGCTAGGTGACGATCAGTTTGGCTTTAGCAAAAGTAAAGGGACGAGAGAGGCAATTCTGACGTTACGGCTAATAATGGAAGCAAGGCTAAAGAAAAATCAAGACACTTTCATAGGATTTGTCGACCTGGAAAAAGCGTTCGACAAAATAAAATGGTGCAAGCTGTTCGAGATTCTGAAAAAAGTAGGGGTAAGCTATAGGGAGAGACGGGTCTTATACAATATGTACAACAACCAAGAGGGGATAATAAGAGTGGACGACCAAGAACGAAGTACTCGTATTAAAAGAGGGTGTAAGACAAGTATGTAGCCTTTAGCCCCTACTTTCAATCTGTACATCGAGGAAGCAATGATGGAAATAAAAGAAAGGTTCAGGAGTTGAATTAAAATTGAAGGTGAAAGGATATCAATGATACGATTCCTGAGTGAAAGTGAAGAAGGACATCAAAACGAAGGAGGACATCAAAAGGAGACTATCAATGGCAGAAAAGGCATTCCTGGCCAAGAGAAGTCTACTAATATTAAATATCAGCCTTAATTTGAGGAAGAAATTTCTGAGAATGTACGTCTGGAGTACAGCATTGTATTGTAGCGAAACGTGGATTGTGGGAAAACCGGAACAGAAGAGAATCGAAGCATTGGAGATGCGGTGCTGCAGACGAATGTTGAAAATTAGGTGAACTGATAAGGTAAGGAATGAGGAGGTTCTATGCAGAATCGGAGAGGAAAGAAATATGTGGAAAACACTGATAGGAAAATTGATTTTGACAGAGGTGACCAAACTCAAAAGAAATGTTAAAATTCGAGACGAACATGTAGCGACGAGTTTATTTGCTTTATTTCAATGTGCTGTCTCGGCAATCCACTTATTCAAGTTGTTTCCTGCATAAAAGAAATGGGATTCGGAGTAATTAAAGTTTAGTAGAAAGCTTCCTGACAGGTTAAAACTCCGTGCCGGACCGGGAATCGAACACAGGACCTACGCCTTTCGCAGGCAAGTGCCGCAGCAACTAATGTAACCGATAGCGAACTCACGATCTGTCCTCACAGATTTCTTGCATCAGTACATCCTCACTTACATACCAAACTTATCAGAAATTCTCCCTCGTAATTAGCGAAACTACCACTCTTGGAAGAAAGCAGTTTTAATCTGCCAGGTAGTTTCATATTAGAGTACACTCCGCTGAAGAGGAAAAAATTCATTCTGGAAATCAATTCAGTGTTCATGGATGATGTTACTTATTGATAAAGGTTAATAACGACCACAATACACCCTAAGATAAAAAAAGAAAGAAACAGGAGAACGACGACGGAATTATCCGAAAGGAAAGGATCTCGGTAGTTGTGATGTACAGGTACAGACAGAAAAATGATTATAATTTCAAAAAAATTGGATGATTCATTCAAGAGGAAAATGTCCACAAACTGAGCAAATCAATAGCGCTTTGGTCCACCTCTGGCCCTTACACAAGCAGTTATTCTACCTCCCACTGATTGACAGAGTTGTTGAATGTCCTACCGAGGGATGTCGTGCCAAGTTCTGTCCAACTGGCGCGTCAGATCATCAACATCTTTAGCTGACTGGATGCCCCTGCCTATAATGCTGCAAACGTTCTCAGTTGGGTAGACGTCAAGCGATCTTCCTGGCCAATGTCGGACTTGGCAGGCACGAAGACAATCAGTTGAAACTTGCTGTTTGCGGGCGGGCATTATCTTCCTGAAATCTAAGTCTAGGATGACTTGCCATGAAAAGCAACAAAACGAGGCGGCGAATGTCGCCGACGGACCGCTATGCTGCAAGGCTGCCGCGGGTAACGCCGAAAGGTGTCCTGCTATGAAATGAAAGGGCGCTCCAGGCTTTCACTCCTGGCTGTTGGGCCGTGTGGCAGCTATCGTCAGCTAGAATGTTTTCGCAGATTTCGGATTTTTTTAACACCACTTAACTGACAAGTGCTTTAGCTGGCATCCAAAATATGTTGTTGTTCTTCACAATCATTTAGCTTCTTTTCTAGAGATTTTCTTGATTATAGGAAAGCATTACAATCCATGTTTAATAAAGGGAAATTATTTGTATTGATCTAAGACTTCAAAACACTCTTCGATATTCCATGAAAATCTTTTGTTAGAAGGAATCAAAAAGGACAACAAAGCAAACTAAAGTTGTGTTATTGTATCTTCCAGGCCCGTCAGCATATACACACACAGCTGACAGCCTTACTGAAAACACTGTTGCGGCATAGCTGACAAAGTACGGCAACTTCACAAAAATGAAGGAAGCTGTTCTGAGCAAAGCTGACATTGATTTATGCAGAATGAATCAGAAGTGTTATGCTTCATAGCTGCAATAAACAATACGCCACCGACTAACTGAGGTAATGTTACAGTGCAGATATTCTGAAGTTCTTCCTGTAAGTACCTAGCAGGAACATTATTTCATTTTTTATTGTGAGACAAAGGAAGTTATGTGAAAGATCCTAACATGAGGATGTTTATTTAAATACATTTTTCCCTCAGAATATGGGGTCTTAAAAATGGGCTAATATTTTATCTGCATATCGTAAAAATGAAATTTCAAATTATTATATTGGTATTCCAAGTACAAGTGCATCCAGGTATCATTTTTCTAATGAGATGCCCAAGGTAAGCATCAAACTTTTTCTTCTTTTGTGCTTTCCGGAAGCTTTATATTTTCAACATGCAAACGTTTTCTCTCCTGCTATGAAAGTTATTAAAATGAAACGCCGTACTCGCGTTTTAAGGTACGATGCAAAATAATGTGGAACAATTAGTTCCTGAAGTTGTTCCAAATTGAATGACATATTCGATGTGAGGACCATTCACTAAATTATTTTTCAAGAACCATTTCCATTTGAAAAGAATAATTCAAAACAATATCAGCGTTGCTGACATTTTGGCTGGTCTGTGTGTACCATTTGATCCAATTGTTCTTCAAAAAGTTAAGACTTACCCGATAATATCTACCTTATAGCGTTTTCGTATACATCCGTCCACTTCTTAAATACCTTTCACACTGCAATTATTGGAAAATAAAATTGCACAATTTCATTTTTTTCTGCCTTTTTTGTACAGACGTTTAGCTAATTTCGCTTTGGAGAGTTGGTAACATGGTCTCACCGATTCGTAAGGGAGAATTTCAGTGTCAGAGCGAAACATACTGTCATCTCTTGCGCAACACACTGTAATTAACAAACTGCCTAACTGATTCTGTCTCGGGTTCTTCGGCCGACGTTCATCTGATGATTTTACTGACATTTCGCCAGCACGAGTCGCTGCCATTGTCAAAGCTTCACCCTCCATTGCCGGTGGTTAACTGGAGCCGAGCTCGCGGCCGCAGAGTTTATGTACCTGGCAATTAAAATTACTACACCATGAAAATGACGTGCTACAGACGTGAAATTTAACCGACAGGAAGAAGATGCTGTAATATGCAAATGATTAGCTTTTCAGAGCATTCGCACAAGGGTGTCGCCGGTGGCGACACCTACAACGTGCTGACATGAGGAATGTTTCCAACCGATTTCTCATACACAAACAGCAGTTGACCTGCGTTGCCTGGTGAAACGTCGTTGTGATGCCTCGTGTAAGGAGGAGAAATGCGTACCATCACGTTTCCGACTTTGATAAAGGTCGAAGCCTATCGCGATTGCGGTTTATCGTATCCCGACATTCTGCTCGCATTCGTCGAGATCTAATGACTGTTAGCAGAATATAGAATCGATGGGGTCAGGAGGATAATACGGAACGCCATGCTGGATCCCAACGGCCTCGTATCACTAGCAGTCGAGATGACAGGCATCTTATCCGCATGGCTGTAACGGATCGTGCAGCCACATCTCGATCCCTGGGTGAACAGATGGGGCCGTTTGCAAGACAACAACCATCTGCAGGAACAATTCGACGACGTTTGCAGCAGCATGGACTATCAGCTCGGAGACCATGGCTGCTATTACACTTGACGCTGTATCACAGACAGGAACGCCTGCGATGGTGTACTCAACGACGAACCTGTGTGCACGAATGGCAAAACGTCATTTTTTCGGATGAATCCAGATTCTGTTTACAGCATCATGGTGGTCGCATCCGTGTTTGGTGACATCGCGGTGAACGCACGTTGGAAGCGTGTATTCGTCATCGCCATACTGGCGTTTCACCCGGCGTGATGGTATGGGGTGCCATTGGTTACACGTCTCGGTCACCTCTTGTTCGCATTGACGGCACTTTGAACAGCGGACGTTACATTTCAGATGTGTTACGACCCTTGGTTCTACCTTTCATTCGATCCCTGCGAAACTCTGCATTTCAGCAGGATAGTGCACGACCGCATGTTGCAGGTCCTGTACGGGCCTTTCTGGATACAGAAAATGTTCTACTGCTGCCCTGGCCAACACATTCTCCAGATCTCTCACCAACTGAAAACGTCTGGTCAATGTTGTCCGAGCAACTGGCTCGTCACAATACGCCAGTCACTACTCTTGATGAACTATGGTATGGTGTTGAAGCTGCATGGGCAGCTGTACCTGTACACGCCATCGAAGCTCTGTTTGACTAAATGCCCCGGCGTATCAAGGCCGTTATTACGGCCAGAGGTGGTTGTTGTGGGTACTGATTTCTCAGGATCTATGCACCCTAATCGCGTGAAAATGTAATCACATGTCAGTTCTTGTATAATATATTTGCCCGAATTAGGACAAAAACTGTACTGTTTTTTGTGTCCTCACTGATACGCTTCATATACCTTCCACTGCTAGCTCTGCAACCTACCGTCTGTGAGTCCTTATTACACGTTGGCCTTGACCGTAAGCGGTGGTCACGTTAATGTGACTGGACCGTGTATATGATGCAGGCATGTCGATGCACAAATCAAATCATTAGTGGATTCAGATGTAAACGACTAAAACTACGCGTCCTGGATTAGTAAGAAAGACATCAAAAAGAAATCAAAACGTAGAATGTTCAAATGGTTCAGTTGGCTCTGAGCACTATAGGACTTAACATCTGTGGTCATCAGTCCCCTAGAACTTAGAACTACTTAAACCTAACTAACCTAAGGACATCACACACATCCATGCCCTCGGCAGGATTCGAACCTGCGACCGTAGCGGTCACGCGGTTCCAGACTGAAGCGCGTAGAACGGCACGGCCACACCGGCCGGCGTAGAATGCTATAACAAAAAATAAACCAAAATAAAAAATCGCAAAAGACAGACTAAATAATATATAAAATAAAGAAAAGAAGAAAGAACTGAATAAGTTGAAACTGGTACTTTTGCTAGCCAGTGTAAACAACAACCATGACTAAAATGACAGGACCGACCAACAAGACAGGACCAAATAGATTCACTCTGCCAGTAAGGAGGACATGTTACACAGACGATGATCTACACAATACACAGGCCCTTTATAAAAACAAGAGGCCAAATACAAGTGGTCAGCAGCAGCAGCAGGGGGAGCTGTGTACAGGACTATGGCGCGTCGCATCAGACCATTCAGAAGACTCATGGTACCAAAAAAAAGAGGTCTCCTCCCAGTTCCTCTGAAAGGCGTACGTTCTTTTCGTACTTCTTCCATAATTTTGTCATTTACTCACTTGGTACTGTTCTACATAAATTTTTTATCAGGTTCGTACTAATTTTACACGCCCAGGTATGTGTGGAGGTGGAATGCTATAGGTCATTTGACTGTGTTTTACATTTCTGTGTAGTCATTTGTGATCCACAGCTTCGTGCCTTCCAGTGTACCAATTCCTCGGTTAGCGACCTACATGAAATGGGAATATGCCAGCACAGCCCCACGTCAGGGGCAGTTTCCTTTCTTTTCTTCTATGGTGGGCTAGGGAGAATATGTTTGGCTTTCTTATTTGGCGGGCCAGGTCTCAACGGCAGAACGAACTTTCCCACCGTCATTGAAATTTCGAATGGTGCTGTAGTTTATCGCATAAAATATTCGAGAACTTTTTCAAATGGTTCAAATGGCCTCTGAGCACTATGGGATTTAACATCTGAGGTCATCAGTCCCCCTAGACTTAGAACTAGTTAAACCTGACTAACCTAAGGACATCACACACATCCACGCCCGAGGCGGGATTCGAACCTATGACCGTAGCAGCACCGCGGTTCCGGACTGAAGCGCCTAGAACCGCTCGGCTACAGCGGCCGGCAGAACATTCTCGAAACTTTATCTGTTCTGAAAGATCTGAAACCAACGAACGCCTGCGCTTTGCCAGCGCCTCTCATTGGCTAATCGCATCACGCTTCCGGCGAGCTCAGGAGCGGCCTCTCCATAGGAACTGGCGCTGAGGATTGCATCTAAGCGTGACCGGCGAAAGAGTGAAAAGTCACTTTGCAGTGGGAAACCGGGGAAGTGGAGGCGTAATTTCACGTCGGATTATATGCTGTGCATTAGGAGAGTTTTAAATCTGTTGGTATCAGCACCTTGAAGAAAGTGGCTATTTGATACTTAAATTACGAGGATGAATCAAATATTTTTTTGTAAGTTTATTTAAGCTTCAGAAAAAATCGTACACGCGAACTTAACTTTTCTACATAGTCTCCCGAACGGGAAACACATTTTTCGCGGCGGATAGGAAATTCGTAAAATGAAAGTGGCTGCGACAGCAGTCAGTTGCGCACGAACACTTGGACAGCGCCATCGGCGTCAAATCTGTGTCCTCCGACCGCATCCTTTACAGGTCAAAACAGATGAAAATTGCAGGGCGACATGTCCGGAATATAGGGAGGACGTTCCAGTGTGGTCCAGAACAGTTGCTGAATTTTTTGTATAGTTCGAGCAACTGTGTAGGGTCGGGCGTTGTCACGAAGAACGATCACATCACGGACTGGAAATGCCCGCCTTTTCTGGCGATATGCACGTTTTGTTTGGCCCAGAATCCCCAAGACTGAAGAACTTCTACAGGAGCTCGAAAATTAGCTCGGGCTCCAATGCGAGATGCATAAAATAGTTTCCACAACGAAATTTTTGTCTCAAAACCTGACAGAAAATCCAAAGAGACTCTGGTCGTATGTAAAGTATGCCAGCGGCAAGACACAATTAATTCCTAGGAATGGAGATACTACCGATGACAGTGTTGCAAAAACAGAGTTACGAAACAGCCTTTCTGAATTCCTTCACCAAAGAAGACGAACTAAATATTGCAGAATTCAAATCAAGAACGGCTGTCAACACGACTAACTCAAAAGTAGATATCCTCGGTGTAGTGAAGCAGATTAAATCACTTAATAAAAGCAAGTCTTCCACTACAAATTGTATACCAGTTAGGTTCTTTTCAGAGTACGTTTATACAATAGCTCCAGACACAGCTATCGCAAACAACCACAAGGTTGATGAAAGATCCGTACCCGAAGACTGGAAAGTTGCACAGGTCACTGCACTATTCAAGAAAGGCAATAGGAGGAATTCGCTACATTACAGGCCCATGTCATCAACGACGATGTTCGGTAGGATTTTGGAACATATATTGTGTCCGAACATTATGAATTACCAGGAAGAGAACTGTCCTGCGACACACAGTGAACACGGATTTAGAAAACATCGTTCAAGTGAGACACAACTAGCTCTTTCCTCACACGAAGAATTGAGTACTACCGAAAAGGGATTTCAAATTATTCCGTATTTCTAGATTTCCAGAACGCTTTGACACCGTACCTTACAAGCAAATTGCGTGCTTATGGAATATCGCCTCAGTTATGCGACTGGATTCGTGATTTCCTGCCAAAGATGTCAACGTTCGTAGTAACTGACGGAAAATCATCGAGTAAAACAGAAGTTAATTCTGGCGTTCCGCGAGGTAGTGTTATAGACCCTCTGGGGTTTCTTACTTATATACAGGGTGAGTCACCTAACGTTACCGCTGGATATATTTCGTGAACCACATCAAATACTGACGAATCGATTCCACAGACCGAACGTGAGGGGAGGGGCTAGTGTAATTAGTTAATACAAAACCATAAAAAAATGCACGGAAGTATGTTTTTTAACACAAACCTACGTTTTTTTAAATGGAACCCCGTTAGTTTTGTTAGCACATCTGAACATATAGACAAATACGTAATCAGTGCCGTTTGTTGCATTGTAAAATGTTAATTACATCCGGAGATATTGTAACCTAAAGTTGACGATCGTGTGTATCGTGTGTATCGGAGAGCACCGAATTACGTAGGGATCCAAAGGGAACGGTGATGGACCTTAGGTACAGAAGAGACTGCAACAGCACATTACGTCCACATGGTAACATCTTCTTATTGGTCTTTTTCACTGACGCACATGTACATTGCCATGAGGGGTGAGGTACACGTACACACGTGGTTTCCGTTTTCAATTACGGAGTGGAATAGAGTGTGTCCCGACATGTCAGGCCAATAGATGTTCAATGTGGTGGCCATCATTTGCTGCACACAATTGCAATCTCTGGCATAATGAATGTCGTACACGCCGCAGTACATCTGGTGTAATGCCGCCCAGGCTGCCACAATACGTTGTTTCATATCCTCTGGGGTTGTAGGCACATCACGGTACACATTCTCCTTTGACGTACCCCACAGAAAGAAGTCCAGAGGTGTAAGATAAGGAGAACGGGCTGGCCAATTTATGCGTCCTCCACGTCCTATGAAACGCCCGTCGAAAGTGTACCTCACCCCTCATGGTAATGTACATGTGCGTCAGTGAAAAAGACCAATAAAAAGGTGTTAGCATGTGGACGTAATGTGCTGTTGCAGTCTCTTCTGTTCCTAAGGTCCATCACCGTTCCCTTTGGATCCCTACGTAATTCGGTGCTCTCCGATACACACGATCGAACAGCGGAGGAGTGGTACTCAAGCGTCAACTTTAGGTTACAATATCTCCGGATGTAATTAACATTTTACAATGCAACAAACGGCACTGATTACGTATTTGTCTATATGTTCAGATGTGCTAACAAAACTAACGGGGTTCCATTTTAAAAAAACGTAGGTTTGTGTTAAAAAACATACTTCCGTGCATTTTTTTATGGTTTGTATTAACCAATTACACTAGCCCCTCCCCTCACGTTCGCTCTGTGGAATCGATTCGTCAGTATTTGATGTGGCTTACGAAACATATCCAGCGGTAATGTTAATTGACTCTCCCTGTGTACTATTTAGAACACAATCTGAGCAGCCGTCTTAGAATATTTCCAAATGATGCCCTCGTTCACCGTCTAACAAATTCTTCAGAAGATCAAAACTACTTGCAAAACGATTTAGAAAGGATATCTGTATGATGCGACAACTAGCAGATGATCCTAAATAATGAAAAGTGCGAGGTCATCCACAAGAGTGCTAAAAGGTATCCGTTAAACTTCGGTTACATGATAAATCAATCAAATCATTGAACTAACTGCCAATTTGGAAAGAACACGTAGAAAATGTTGTGGGGAAGGCGAACCATAGACTGCGTTCTATTGGCAGATGCAGCGGGCCTGAGACTACCTACACTACGCTTGCGCGTCGTCCTTTGAAGTACTGCTGCGCGGTGTGCGATTCTTACCAGATAGGATTAACGGAGTACATCGAGAAAGTTCAAAAGAGGGTAGCACGCTTTGTATTATCGAGAAACTGGAGAGAGGCTGTCACGGCTATAATTCAGGATTTGCGATGGACATAATTAAAACAGAAGCGTTTCTCTTTGCGACGGAATCTCCTTACGAAGTTTCAATCACCAAAATTCTCCTGCGAATGCTAAAATATTTCGTTGACGCAGACCTACGTACGGAGAAAGGATCACTACAACAAAATGAGGAAAGTCAGAGCTCGCACCGAAAGACATAAACTGAAGAGGCAAAAATATTGGTACACCTTCCTAATATTGTGTAGTGCCCCCAAGAGCATGCAGAAGTGCCGAAACACGACGTGCATGGAATCGACTAACGTCTCAAATAGTGCTGTAGGGAATTGACACCATGAACCCTGCAGGGCTGTCCATAAATCCGTAAGAGTACGAAGGGCTGGAGATCTTTTCTGAACAGCACACCGCAAGGCATCCCAGATGTGCTCAATAACATTCACGTCTGGGAAGTTCAAACTCAGAAGAGTGTTCCTGGAGCAACTCTGTAGCAATTCTGAACCTGTGGATGTCGCATTGTCCTGCTGGAATTGTCCTGCTGGCATTGCGCACAATGGACACGAATCGATGCAATAGCTCAGACAGGATGCTTACGTATGTGTCAGCTGTCAGAGTCGTATCTAGACATATCAGGGGTCCCATATTACTGCAACTGTACACGTTCCACACTATTACAGAGGCTCCACCAGCTCGAACAATTCCCTGCTGACATACAGGGCCCATGGACTCATAAGGTTGTTTCCATATCCGTACACGTCCATCCGGCCGATACAATTTCAAACGAGACTTGTCCGACCAGGCAACATGTTTCCAGTCATCTACTGTCCAACGTCAGTGTCGAAGGGTCTGGGGGAGGCGTAAAACTCTGTGTCGTGCAGTCGTTAAAGGAGTGAGCCTTCGGCTCCGAAAGTCCAATCGATGATGTGTCGTTGAATGGTTCGCACGCTGACACTTGTTAATGGCCCAGCATTGAAATCTGCAGAAAATTATGGAAGGGCTGCACTGCTGTCACGTTGAACGATTCTCTTCAGTCGTAGTTGGTCTCGTTCTTGCAGGATCTTTTTCCGGCCGCGGTGATGTAGGAGATTTGATGTTTTACGGGAGTCCTGATATTTACGGTGCACTCGTTAAATGGTCGTACGGGAAAATCCCCACTTCATCTCTAAGTCAGAGATTCTGTGTCCCACAGCTTGTACAAACTCATTTAAATTTTGATAACCTGCCATTGTAGCAGCAGTAGCCGATCTAATAACTGCGACAGACACTTGTCGTCTTATATAGGCGTTGCCGACCGCAGCGCCATATTTTGCCTGTTTACATATCTCTGTATTTCAAAATGCATGCCTATAACAGTTTCTTTGGCGCTTCGGTGTATGTGCTTGTTTCTTGCGCACGCTGTTGTAGAGTGGAATAATACGAAATTATTGTGAAGGCGGTTTGATGAATCTTCTGCGAGGTACTTAAATGTGATTTGCAGAGTAGCCACGTACATGTAGAACTTAGATCTAGAAAAGCTGTCAACACTATGCAGCGTTCACAGTATGACGTTCGTGGAGAAAATCTATGAGAACAAGTCCTTTACGTAAAACCAAAAACACCGTTGAAAGAACCCTCCTCGCGGAGAGACTGTTTTCGCCTATCATGGGTGCATATTCGTTCTTTCTGCGTCATTCCATGCTGGCTTTTTTTTCTTTCTTTTTCGATTTCGTGCCGTCCCGATAGCTGAATGATCAGCGAGGGCCGGCCGGTGTGGCCGAGCGGTTCTAGGCGCTACAGTCTAGAACCGCACGACAGCTATGGTCGCAGGTTCGAATCCTGTCTCGGGCATGAATGTGTGTGATGTCCATAGGTTAGCTAGGTTTAAGTAGTTCTAAGTTCTAGGGGACTGATGACCTCAGAAGTTAAGTCCCATAGTGCTCAGAGCCATTTGAACCATTTTTGATCAGCGAGGCTGTCTGTCACGCTAAGGGGCCCGGGTTCGTTTCCCGACTGGGTGTTGTGTTGCCGTCATTATCGTTTCATCATCAGTGGAAGGCAACGTGAAACCATCACTGGAATCACTTCCCTAGACGCTCATGCGGTGGACCTCTCTGACGTGGCTTTCCCGGTGACCAGACCTGCCTCAAGGCAGAACACAATAAAGTTTCGATTCCGAGGTGTAGTGATGCACCCACGTTTCATTGCCGGGCATAATTTTGTGCAGAGAAAGGTTCGCCTTTAGCGTGTCGTCCGCAGCTAGTGGTCTCGCGGTTGCGCTCTCGCTTCCCGAGCACGGGGTCCCGGGTTCGATTCCCGACGGGGTCAGGGATTTTCACCTGCCTCGAGATGACTGGGTGTTTGTGTTGTCCTCATCATTTCATCACCATCACCAAAGTGGCGATACTGGGCTGAGCAAAGGTTCGGAATTTGTACGGGCGCTGATGACCACGCAGTTAGGCGCCCCACAAATCAAACATCATCATCATCATCATCTTTAGCGTGTCAGTAGTCTATCACACAACTCGAGACGATGAAATTTGCGCTCTGCAGTGCGAAGACGGGGTACCCACCTTTCGGAATCCGAGGTAATGATCGCCTGAGCCCTGCTGTAGCTCATACCATCCTCAGTAGCAATTTCAGCAATTAGTTATTCGGCGATCGTTTTCAGTATGCTGGCTGACAATGGAAATATTCTCCTCAGTCATGCTGGTCCTCCGACGTCGTCGTCTCAACTACTTCTCGTCTTCGTAAAAACTGTTTGTGCCGTGAGCACACTTGAGTCTTTCTCAGGGTGTTGCTCCGAACTGTGCCTCAAGTGTTTTCAACATTTTAGACGGTTTCGCGCCCTCCATTGTGACAAACGATAATACCACGCCCAAACTCATTTAAATCTTTATAACCTGCCGTTGTAGCCGCAGTAACCGATCTAACAACTGCGTCAGACACTTGTTGTCTAATAGAGGCGTTACCGACCGCAGCGCCGTATTCTGCCTGTTCTGTCTACTTGAATACGCATGCCTAACCAGTTTCTTTGGCGCTTCAGCGTATGTCGTGCATTTCAAAATGGCGCTAATCATAATCGGCGGAGACGTAACTGTGATGCATTATGGGCCTTAAGAGTTAAAGACGGCCGCCGATATGAACCAAGGGGCTACCGCCAGCGTCTTTTCATCGACCTATTAGCGATCACTGCTGCGTATGGACTTCCGCAGCAGGCAGCTGGTTTATGAATCCGTGCTTCTGTTCAAGGGCGCAATGCGCACTCCTGCACCGCAGGTGGACGCCCGCTGAATGACGACGGGTGACCTTTACAGATGAATCACGTTTTATCCTCCAGTGGGCAGATGCCCGCTGTGTTCGACGTGAAACGTCTGAAAGCAACATCCTGCAACAGTAGTCGACCGAAGAGGCAACGTTATGACCTGGGCACTCCCTGGGTGATATCGTCATTCCGGGGAGCACTGTGGGCCACCACACGTAGGCATCTACCCTCGGGGATCACTTCCTCCTCTACATGCAGCTTGTTTCCCCCAGAAAGTTGGCATCTACCAGCAGGACAATGCAACGTGTCACACCGCTTGCACTGTACACACGTTGTTCGAAGGGCACCGGGATGAATGTACCGTACTCCTCTGGCCTCCAGACTCCCCGGATTCCAGCCCAAACGAGAATCTGTGGGACAATCTCGATCGGGCTGCTCGAGCCATGGAACCTCAGTTGAGAAACCTTGGAGAGCTGGCCATGGCGCTGGACTCGATACGTTTCAGAACCTCTCTGACTCTCCTCATGCACGTGTCGCAGCGGTCCGCTCTGCAAAAGATGGTTTTTTAGGCTTTTCACGGGTGGTCGTATTAATGTGAGTGGACAGCGTGGAATGCTTTCAAAAGCTCTTTAAATTTTTCCACCAATTTTTCTATTCCTCCGGCGTCGTGTAGGTTGGTTTTTGGGAAGCGAAAATCTACATGTATTTTTTTTTGTCTTTAGGGCCTTATTTAGGGCTACGGTCGCAGGTTCGAATCCTGCCTCGGGCATGGATGTGTGTGATATCCTTAGGTTAGTTAGGTTTAAGTATTTCTAAGTTCTAGGGGACTGATGACCTCAGAAGTTAAGTCCCATAGTGCTCAGAGCCATTTGAAGATCCAACCTTATTTAGGACCGTTTGAAGTCCTTTTTTATATGTGTTTGCCACATGTCCCCATACGAGACACGCGTTCTCTAATATAGGTTATATGAAGTTCCAGTACACTTTCACTCCTAGACGTACACATAGTGCACTCCTTTTGTTCAGTATGCTTCAGTGTGTAGCCTGGCTTTTTTTTTTTAGAGAGATCTGCTGCATTTGTCTGCCTTGTGAGTCGTTTGTCCATGGTCACCTCTAAATAGCTTACCTTGTTTCTCTATTGTGCCGGTCCCCGGCACGAATCCGCCCGGCGGATTAGTGTCGAGGTCCGGTGTGCCGTCCAGTCTGTGGATGGTTTTTAAGGCGGTTTTCCATCGGCCTCGGCGAATGCGGACTGGTTCCCCTTATTTCGGCTCAGTTACACCATGTCGGCGATTGCTGCGCAAACTCTGTCTCCACGTACGCGTACACCGTAATTACTCTAACACGCAAACATTTGGATTACACTTGTCTGCTTGTCTGGTGTGAGACGTTCCCATGGTGAGGGGGGGGGGGGGGGGTGGGGGAGAGGTCCCTTGACGTGGGGACCGAACCGCACAATAACCCTGGGTTCGGTGTGGGGCGGTGGTGGGGTGAGTGGACTGCCGTAACTGCAGTGGGGTTGTGAACCACTGAGGGCTACAGCGTGGACGAAGCCTCTCCGTCGTTTCTAGGTCCTCACTTCCATACAGTACAATACAATGGAAACTTTAGAAAAAAGAAGGGAGCTGTTCTGAGGAAAGTTGACATTGATATATGCAGAATGAATCAGAAGTCTTATGCTTCACAGTTGCAATAAACAGTGGGCCACCGAGTGACTGAGGTAATATTATAGTGCAGATATTGTGAAGTTTTTCCTGTAAGTACCTAGCAGGAACATTATTTCTATTTTTATTGTGAGAAAAAGGAAGTTATTTGAAAGATCCTAACATGAGGATGTTTATTTAAATACATTTTTGCCTCAGAATATGGGGTTTTAAAAATGGGCTGAAATTTTATATGCATATCATAAAAATGAAATCTCAAATCATAATATCGGCATTCGAATTACAACTGCATCCAGATATCATTTTTCTAATGAGATGCCTAAGGCATCATCTGTGCTTTCAGGAAGCTTTATACACTCCTGGAAATGGAAAAAAGAACACATTGACACCGGTGTGTCAGACCCACCATACTTGCTCCAGACACTGCGAGAAGGCTGTACAAGCAATGATCACACGCACGGCACAGCGGACACACCAGGAACCGTGGTGTTGGCCGTCGAATGGCGCTAGCTGCGCAGCATTTGTGCACCGCCGCCGTCAGTGTCAGCCAGTTTGCCGTGGCATACGGAGCTCCATCGCAGTCTTTAACACTGGTAGCATGCCGCGACAGCGTGGACGTGAACCGTATGTGCAGTTGACGGACTTTGAGCGAGGGCGTATAGTGGGCATGCGGGAGGCCGGGTGGACGTACCGCCGAATTGCTCAACACGTGGGGCGTGAGGTCTCCACAGTACATCGATGTTGTCGCCAGTGGTTGGCGGAAGGTGCACGTGCCCGTCGACCTGGGACCGGACCGCAGCGACGCACGGATACACGCCAAGACCATAGGATCCTACGCAGTGCCGTAGGGGACCGCACCGCCACTTCCCAGCAAA
Source organism: Schistocerca serialis cubense (assembly GCF_023864345.2). NCBI lineage: Eukaryota > Metazoa > Arthropoda > Insecta > Orthoptera > Acrididae > Schistocerca > Schistocerca serialis. Next base: position 80,768,776 of record NC_064647.1, on the reverse strand, counting down.
TTAGGGACACTGTTGCTCCTGGGGTATCGGCGAGGACCATTCGAAACCGTCTCCATGAAGCTGGGCTACGGTCCCGCACACCGTTAGGCCGTCTTGCGCTCACGCCCCAACATCGTGCAGCCCGCCTCCAGTGGTGTCGCGACAGGCGTGAATGGAGGGACGAATGGAGACGTGTCGTCTTCAGCGATGAGAGTTGCTTCTGCCTTGGTGCCAGTGATGGTCGTATGCGTGTTTGGCGCCGTGCAGGTGAGCGCCACAATCAGGACTGCATACGACCGAGGCACACAGGGCCAACACCCGGCATCATGGTGTGGGGGGCGATCTCCTACACTGGCCGTACACCACTGGTGATCATCGAGGGGACACTGAATAGTGCACGGTACATCCAAACCGTCATCGAACCCATCGTTCTACCATTCCTAGACCGGCAAGGGAACTTGCTGTTCCAACAGGACAATGCACGTCCGCATGTATCCCGTGCCACCCAACGTGCTCTAGAAGGTGTAAGTCAACTACCCTGGCCAGCAAGATCTCCGGATCTGTCCCCCATTGAGCATGTTTGGGACTGGATGAAGCGTCGTCTCACGCGGTCTGCACGTCCAGCACGAACGCTGGTCCAACTGAGGCGCCAGGTGGAAATGGCATGGCAAGCCGTTCCACAGGACTACATCCAGCATCTCTACGATCGTCTCCATGGGAGAATAGCAGCCTGCATTGCTGCGAAAGGTGGATATACACTGTACTAGTGCCGACATTGTGCATGCTCTGTTGCCTGTGTCTATGTGCCTGTGGTTCTGTCAGTGTGATCATGTGATGTATCTGACCCCAGGAATGTGTCAATAAAGTTTCCCCTTCCTGGGACAATGAATTCACGGTGTTCTTATTTCAATTTCCAGGAGTGTATTTTCAACATGCATACATTTTCTCTCCCGCTATTAAAGCCATTAAAATGAAACGCCGTACTCGCGTTTTAATGTACGATGCAAAATCCTGTGGAAGAATTAGTTCCTAAAATTGTTCCAAATCGAATTACATACTCGATGTGAGTACCATTGACCAAATTATTTTTCAAGAACCTGATTCGAAAAGTATCCTTCAATATAATATTGTAGGTTTCTGCTTTGAGCGCGTATCTCATAGTCGTGCGGTAGCGTTCCCGCTTCCCACGCCCGGGTTCCCGGGTTCGATTCCCGGCGGGGTCAGGGATTTTCTCTGCCTCGTGATGGCTGGGTGTTGTGTGATGTCCTTAGGTTAGTTAGGTTTAAGTAGTTCTGTTCTAGGGGACTGATGACCATAGAAGTTAAGTCCCATAGTGCTCAGAGCCGTTTCTGCTTTGAAAAGACAGTACTGATGGTGGTCGGATACAAGGTGGTAATTAACCTACTGTTCTGGTGAGCATAATGGCTTCGGTTTTCTCTTATTCATGATTTCTTGGCCCATCTCTGCATATGCTTTAATGCGGTTTGAATGCATATGGTGACAACATTGCGTTCCCCGCCAAGTGCAAAGAATGTGTTATCAAGCACGTATTGCACGTTCTTTTACCGAGGGGGGACTGGGAGGGGGGACGGGGCTGTAGGTGTATCGGCTGTAGATGATCGGCCCTATAACCGGTCTTTGGAGGACTCCTCTACACATGAATAGTTGACTAGAGTGTGCACTATGTACTTTCACCTCGAAGCCTCTCCGAGAGAGAAAGCTTTCCAGTAGCTTCACTACTGACCCTGAGAACCCTTGAGTAAATAGCTTGTAAAGTATGCCACACCGTATCAACCGTGCTGCGTCTGTCAGTACCATCCCACAGTAGTCTTAGAAAACTTTGAAACTGAATGCTGGTGGTTGCCTCAACCACATTCATTGATTCTGTCACAGAGTGACCTCTCTGAAAGTCAATCCGCGCTTTGGGTGGTGCCGGCTGCTTATAATTAAATTGACGGTGTTCCGAGTGGTGCAGCGCGGGCCGTATACATCGTAGGTGCGCTCGCGGAGTGTACTGAAAAATAAAAATAGTTCCACTTTCTGCCACCAGTGCTGTAAGCACTCAGAATTTGAAATTTTTCCTGTTTTAACGTCAGTATGCTGTTCGTCCCTTCGAGGGACGTTAGTGTTATAGTTAAGAAGGTTGAAGGTTTCTGTACAAAACGAGATGGCTGTTGAGAAGAAAAACCAGAACCTCAGCAATAGCAGCACTGCATCGTGAGAATGTCGCCGACAGAAATAGATGCGAAGAGGGACCATGTCAATTAACGGCCTAAACAATGGAAATAAAAGTAGTGCATAAAATTCTGCAGTCAGTGTTCGTGCTTTGTCGCTGCAACTCTCTTTCCTCTGGTCAATAATTCACACGTAGTCAAAATTTCTAGTTGGTGTGATGTAGAAAATAAACTGTAATGCAGATATGTAGGAAAAACGAACCCATAATGTTCGGATAGAGCATTGATAGCGTCCTTGGTACAGTCAATAAATGGGCGTAACGTTGCAAAGAGATATGAAATGGAAGGAGCATGTGAGAATTGTATTAGGAAAGTAGAATGGTCGAATCCGGTGTATAGGGAGAATTCTAGGAAAGTGGGGTTCATCTTAAAGAAGACAGCATATAGGACGCTGGTGAGATCTTTTCTTGAGCACTGCTAGAGTGTTTTCGATCTGTACCAGGTCGGATTAAAGGAAGGCATCGCAGCACTCGAGAGGAAAGCTGCTTGGAAGGTTTGAACAACATGTAAGTGTTACAGAGATGCTTCGGAAACTCAAATGGGAATGACTGGAGGCAAGGCGACGTTCTTTTCGAGGAAAACTATTGACAAAATTTAGAGAACCCGTTTGAAGTTGACTACTCAACGATTCTGCTGCCTCCAACATATATTGCGCATAAGGGCCACAAAGATAAGATACGAGAAAAAAATGGTTCAAATGGCTCTGAGCCCTATGGGTCATCAGTCCCCTAGAACGTAGAACTACTTAAACCTAACTAACTTAAGGACGTCACACACAGCCGGCCGGAGTGGCCGAGCGGTCCTGGGCGCTACAGTCTGTAACCGTGCGACCGCTACGGTCGCAGGTTCGAATTCTGCCTCGGGCATGGACGTGTGTGATGTCCTTAGGTTAGTTAGGTTTAAGTAGTTCTAGGGGACTGATGACCTAAGAAGTTAAGTTCCATAGTGCTCAGAGCCATTTGAGCCATCACACACATCCAGGCCCGGGGCAGGATTCGAACTTGCGACCGTATCAGTCGCGCGGATCCAGACTGAAGCACCTAGAACCGCTCGGCAACATCGGCCTGCAGATACGAGAAATTAGGGTTCATTCGGAGGTGTATAGATAGTCGTTTTTCCCACTTCCTTTTTCCGAGCACACTGATCAATGAACGTACCTCACGTTTCAGCATCCTTTGATGCATAAAATCTGCACTGCATCACTCGGAACACCTTCAGTTTAATTGTAACTACCCAGTATTTGCTCCCTTCCGAAGTGCTGTCACTTGGAGATCAAGAGAAAGCACTTGTATAATTTCGTCGGTGCTGAAAGAGGACTATTGGATCTGTGATTCTGGGGGAAAAACGGGTCCTTACCAGGTTGGGCGACCGCGATCACTTCTGCTTTTGGAAACTTCCTCGACCTCGTGATCTCATTGAAGATATTCGCTAGAAATTTGGTTGCTACTACTGGTATCTCGTTGGTGATTCTATCATGGCCAGGCGTATTTTTTGATGGACAGTGCTTTTATGGTGCCTGCTGCGTCTTCTGCTGTAAAGGGAGGTTTTACAGAGAGTACTCTACTGCATTGGCTCTTCACTTAGCTTGCATTTATCGCAAATCTCTTGCCCAACGTAAAGTCCTGAGCGACTGGAAAAAGCGCAGGTGACGCCTCTATACAGGAAGGGTAGAAGGACGGATCCTCAAAATTACAGAACAATATCCTTTACATCGGTTTGTTGCAGGATTCTCGAACATATTCTCAGTTCGATTATAACGAATTTCCTTGAGACAGAGAACTTGCTGTCCATGCATCAGCACGGCTTTAGAAAGCATCGCTCCTGCGAAACGCAACTCGCCCTTTTTTCACATGATATCTTGCGAACCATGGATGAAGGGTATCAGACGGATGCCATATTCCTTGCCTTCCGGAAAGCGTTTGACGCGGTGCCCCACTGCAGACTCCTAACTAAGGTCGAGCATATGGGATTGGTTCTCATATATGTGAGTGACTCGAACGCTTCTTAAGTAATAGAATCCAGTACGTTGTCCTCGACGGTGAGGGTTCATCGGAGGTGAGGGTATCATCTGGAGTGCCCCAGGGAAGTGTGGTAGGTCCGCTGTTGTTTTCTATCTACATGAATGATCTTTTGGATAGGGTGGATAGCAATGTGCGGCTGTTTGCTGATGATGCTGTGGTGTATGGGAAGGTGTCGTCGTTGACTGTAGGAGGATTCAAGATGACTTGGACAGGATTTGTGATTGGTACAAAGAATGGCAGCTAACTATAAATATAGATAAATGTAAATTAATGCAGATGAATAGGAAAAAGAATCCCGTAATGTTTGAATACTCCATTAGTAGTGTAGCTCTTGACACAGTCACGTCGATAAAATAGTTGGGCGTAACATTGCAGAGCGATATGAAGTGGGACAAGCATGTAATGGCAGTTGCGGGGAAGGCGGATAATCATCTTCGGCTCATTGGTAGAATTTTGGGAAGATGTGGTTCATATGTAAAGGAGGCCGCTTATAAAACACTAATACGACCTATTCTTGAGTACTGCTTGAGCGTTTGGGATCCCTATCAGGTCGGATTGAGGGAGGACATAGAAGCAATTCAGAGGCGGGCTGCTAGATTTGTTACTGGTAGGTTTGATCATCACGCGAGTGTTACGGAAATGCTGCAGGCACTCGGGTGGGAGTCTCTGCAGGAAAGGAGGCGTTCTTTTCGTGAATCGCTACTGAGGAAATTCAGAGAACCAGCATTTGAGGCTGACTGCAGTACAATTTTACTGCCGCCAAGTTATATTTCGTGGAAAGACCACAAAGATAAGATAAGAGAGATTAGGGCTCGTACAGAGGCATATAGGCAGTCATTTTTCCCTCTTTCTGTTTGGGAGTGGAACAGGGAGAGAAGACGCTAGTTGTGGTACGAGGTACCCTCCGCCACGCACCGTATGGTGGATAGCGGAGTATGTATGTAGATGTAGATGTAGAGGTAGATCGCCATCTCCATCGTCGTCTGCTGCAAGGAAGATGGCTTCGTCGGTCGTGTCCTGTGCCTCAGCTAGTGGAAATCGTCTTTCAAATACGCTTGCAAGTGCGGTCAACAGTGGTAAACGCGAGGCCATGATACAGCTCTCCTAACCTACGTCTGTCTGAGCCTGCTTGTTGTAATAAAGCCTTTATCTATGATTTTAACATCCCACACTTCCTTCATTATCAAACTCGGGAGTTCTTGACTTCTCTTAATCAACTTGTGCCACAAATTTCTTTTTTCCTTAGTTAGATTCAATACGTCTTTGTTACTCATTCTGGCTACTCGTCTAATCTTCAGCATTCTTCTGTAGCACCACTTTTCAAAGCCTTCTCTTCTTGTATGCACTTACTGACCACGTTTCACTTGGGCACTAGGCTACACTCCAGGTATTATATATATATATATATATATATATATATATATATATATATATATATATATATATATACACTCCTGGAAATGGAAAAAAGAACACATTGACACCGGTGTGTCAGACCCACCATACTTGCTCCGGACACTGCGAGAGGGCTGTACAAGCAATGATCACACGCACGGCACAGCGGACACACCAGGAACCGCGGTGTTGGCCGTCGAATGGCGCTAGCTGCGCAGCATTTGTGCACCGCCGCCGTCAGTGTCAGCCAGTTTGCCGTGGCATACGGAGCTCCATCGCAGTCTTTAACACTGGTAGCATGCCGCGACAGCGTGGACGTGAACCGTATGTGCAATTGACGGACTTTGAGCGAGGGCGTATATTGGGCATGCGGGAGGCCGGATGGACGTACCGCCGAATTGCTCAACACGTGGGGCGTGAGGTCTCCACAGTACATCGATGTTGTCGCCAGTGGTCGGCGGAAGGTGCACGTGCCCGTCGACCTGGGACCGGACCGCAGCGACGTACGGATGCACGCCAAGACCGTAGGATCCTACGCAGTGCCGTAGGGGACCGCACCGCCACTTCCCAGCAAATTAGGGACACTGTTGCTCCTGGGGTATCGGCGAGGACCATTCGCAACCGTCTCCATGAAGCTGGGCTACGGTCCCGCACACCGTTAGGCCGTCTTCCGCTCACGCCCCAACATCGTGCAGCCCGCCTCCAGTGGTGTCGCGACAGGCGTGAATGGAGGGACGAATGGAGACGTGTCGTCTTCAGCGATGAGAGTTGCTTCTGCCTTGGTGCCAATGATGGTCGTATGCGTGTTTGGCGCCGTGCAGGTGAGCGCCACAATCAGGACTGCATACGACCGAGGCACACAGGGCCAACACCCGGCATCATGGTGTGGGGAGCGATCTCCTACACTGGCCGTACACCACTGGTGATCGTCGAGGGGACACTGAATAGTGCACGGTACATCTAAACCGTCATCGAACCCATCGTTCTACCATTCCTAGACCGGCAAGGGAACTTGCTGTTCCAACAGGACAATGCACGTCCACATGTATCCCGTGCCACCCAACGTGCTCTAGAAGGTGTAAGTCAACTACCCTGGCCAGCAAGATCTCCGGATGTGTCCCCCATTGAGCATGTTTGGGACTGGATGAAGCGTCGTCTCACGCGGTCTGCACGTCCAGCACGAACGCTGGTCCAACTGAGGCGCCAGGTGGAAATGGCATGGCAAGCCGTTCCACAGGACTACATCCAGCATCTCTACGATCGTCTCCATGGGAGAATAGCAGCCTGCATTGCTGCGAAAGGTGGATATACACTGCCGACATTGTGCATGCTCTGTTGCCTGTGTCTATGTGCCTGTGGTTCTGTCAGTGTGATCATGCGATGTATCTGACCCCAGGAATGTGTCAATAAAGTTTCCCCTTCCTGGGACAATGAATTCACGGTGTTCTTATTTCAATTTCCAGGAGTGTATATATATATGGGTCATCACTCTTCTGATTGGTTCGATGCGGCCCCCCACGAAATCCACTCCTGTACGAATCTTTTCGTCTGAGAGTGGCACTTGCAACCTACTTCCTCAATTAATTCTTGCATATATTCCTATCTTTGTCTTCCCCTGCAGTTTTTACCTAGTACCACGGAGGCTATTCTCTGATGTTCCATCATCCCGTCCCTTCATCATGTCGTTGTTTTCCACATGTTTCTTCCATTGCCAGTTCTGCGGAGAACCTCCTCATTCTTTATCTTATCACTCCACCTGATTTTCGGCTTCTTCTGGAGCACCACATCTCAAAGGCTTCGCTCTTCTTCTGTTCAAGATTTCCCCCTGTCCATGACGCACTACTATACAATACTGTGCTCCAAACGTACGAGGGTAATCCCAGAAGTAAGGTCTACTATTTTTTTTTATAAGTACGTAGACCTGTTTATTTCTACAATGGTTTACATCAGTTTACAGCTTGAACATTTAGCTAATTTTCGACATAATCACCATTTCTGTCGATGAATTTTTGTAGACGCTGTGGCAGTTTTTGTGTGCCCATGTCATACTAGCTCGCCGCCATGCTGTTCAGAAAGTTACGAACTGGCGTGATTGTTGATTGGTCTCAGGTGTAAAGTGGTATGCCCAGGTTTCGTCACCCATGGCCATTGAGTCCAGAAAGTTGTCCTTTTCGGCTGCAGGGCGATGAAGAAATGCGCGGGAATCATCAACTCGTTGCCGCATGTGGTCCTCAGTCAGCATGCGTGGCACCCATCTTGCGCACGCCTTCTGGTAGTTCAACGTTTCTGTTAAAATTCTGTGAGCGGTGCTTCGGAAAACCTCAGGAACCAACGTGTAGCGTTCATCCAGGGTGATCCGCCGGTCTTCACGCATGCTTTGCTCAACCTCCAACACTGTCTCCTCAGACACTGACGGTCTCCCGCTTGTTTGTTCGTCGTGAATTTCGGTCCGACCTGCTGCAAACTCTCTACGCCACTTACGAACATTTTTGACATCCATGCACGACTCACCATACACTTCCGTCAATTGGCGATGGATTTAAATCGGCGCCATGCCGTTTGCGTTCAAAAACCGAATAACTGCCCGCAATTCGCACTTGGCGGTAACTTCCAACGGGAGCTCCATTCTCAACGGTTGCCAAGCCAAGACTCTAGCGCCTCAGCGCGGCGTGCGCATATTTACACAGAGAGCGTGAAGCACTCTTTATAACAGTGTGACCACACAAACATACTTATAAAAAAACATGAGAACTTACTTTTGGGATTACCCTCGTACATTCTCAGAAAGTTCTTCCTCAAATAAAAGCCTATTATTAATACCATTAGACTGCTCTTGGCCAGGAATACTCTCTTTCGCTATGATTTTTATGTCCTCCTTGGTTCGTTCATCAAGGATAATTCTGTTTCCAGGGTAGCAGAATTTCTTTACTTCGTGATCCCCTATTTTGATGTTATGTTCCTCGTTATTCTCGTTTCTGCTACACCTCATTACCTTTGTCTTTCTCCAGTTTTTGCTCTCTGTCCATAATCTGTACTTATTGAGCTGTTCACTACATCCAACAGATCCTGTAATTCTTCTTCACATTGACTTAGGATAGCAATGCCGCGGGTGAATCTTCTCCTTGATTTTCTTACGACCATTCTCAGCCTTTCCTTTATATCCATCATTCCTTCTTCGATGTATTGGTTGAACGGTAGTGGCGAAAGACTGCGTCTCTATCTTACATCGACCGCTTCATTCCTTGTCGTCCACTCTTTTTGTTTCCTCTCGGTTTTTTGTAGAGATCGATACGTACATGACAGTATGTACTACCCAGTATGTTCCAAAACGCCGGGCATAAAAACTGGATTTTTCCTTGGCCCATACATCGAGCTCTGTTGGTGATAGGAAAGGGAGAGTAAAGAGTTTTGGGTAGCACTTTGACTAGGGACCATTTGTATACTCAACTAAAGGATCCTCTCTCTGTAACTACCTACAGTACAAGGTCAAACTTTGAATTTTACACATTTCCTCCAGCTTACACAAATGCAGCAAATCGGTTGGTTCGTTTTCAGTTATGGATAGTTTGTAGAGCACCTTAAATTGCTTGTCGAAGTACCATTTGACTTCATGGATAGTTACTGAGAAAACCGGAAAAATATAGTTTTCTAGTACCAAAACCGAGCCGCGGAATACATGACGACTATGCACAACAAATGCCTGAAACTTTTACGACATAGACCTAAGATGTCGATCTCGAACAACCTCCATAATTTTCTTGATTTTTTTATGCGTTTCCATGATACAAGCGTACATAATTACCTTCTTGTACACGTAAAATATGCACACAAATTCTGGTGTGAGGCGAAATCTAAATAACAAAGAACAGCAGCAGATTTCTCAATTTTTGAAGGTATATTACCTAGGAATTTATTTTGAAACACCATCTTTTCTTTTTCAAAAATGCTTATCTTTTGTCGAGAAGCACTCCAAAAACTTTGTTTTTGGGTATCAAAACCTAACAGCGGGTTCCGAGACAGTTATGCACAACAAATGGCTGTAATTTTTACGGTATATTCCTAAGTTCCCGATTTCGAGCAGCCTTGAAAATTTTCTTGATATCTTTATCCGTTTCCGAGATAGAGTCGCTCAAAGTTGCCATACTTGTACACGTGAGATACGCACATAATATCCGATGTGAAGCGACAACATAGTTTACAAAATGACGTATTAGGGAGAAATATGCTGTAAAATATCACCATTATCATCAGAAGGGTTCTGGGAACCCAATGTTGTAGCCCTGAAACACATGCAGAATTTTTTTGCATGTAAAATCCAGTCCGAAGCGTATAATAACGTAAGTAAACTATCAAAATTTTACTCGCACATTAAGTTTTTTACGTATAAGTGACATGGAAAGTAGGAAATCTGCGGAAAAATGTGCACAAAAAAAAGGCAATCACACTCCCGTTTATTAAAATACTCTCTCTGAGAAATGGGGTACCTAGCTGCCTCATTCTACCTTCCTCGCACGTTTAAAAATTTTCACAAAAATGTTGGCATGCGAACATATTCGCGCTTTTTTATGCTGGGAGAGAAGGAGCAGTGGTAGTGGCAAAGAGACCGGAAAGTAACAAAAGTGTAAGATGACTGTAGACAGAGGTTGTGGCATGATAGAGCGAAAGAGATAATGGCAGTGTGGGAGAAAGAGAGGGACACAGTGGCAGTGAAACATAATTCACAGTGACAGAACAGTGCTGGGAAAAAAGGAAATAGTGCCAGTGGGAGAAGAATAAAGATAAGGAGAAAGTGGAAGTGGGTGAGAGCGAGTGATAACGAGAGAGAGAGAGTCTATAACAATGATAACGAGGAAGGCACAGACAGTGAAAGTGAGAAGAGACAGCAGCAGTGGGAATGAATGAATGAGATGGTGGCAGTAAGAGAAGGCAAGTGGGAGACAGTGAGACGAGGTAGTAGTAGTAGTAGGACAGAACGAAGGGGACTTGGGCTGTGACACAAGGGACAATGACAGAGAGACACAAAGAGGTTATGAAAATGAGTTGGGCTGAATGAGTGAGTGAGAAAGAGCAAGTGGGAGTGGATAAATACACTACTGGGTATTATAATTGCTACACCACGAAGACGACGTGCTACAGAAGCGAAATATAACTGACAGGAAGTAGATGCTGTGATATGCAAATGATTAACTTTTCAGAGCATTCACACAAGGTTGGTGCCGGTGGCGACACCTACAACGTGCTGACAAGAGGCAAGTTTCCAACCGATTTCTCATACACAAACAGCAATTGACCGGCGTTGCCTGGTGAAACGTTCTTGTGATGCCTCGTGTAAGGAGGAGAAATGCGTACCATCACGTTTCCGACTTCGATAAAGGTCGGACTGTAGCCCATCGCGATTGCGGTTTGTCGTATCGTGACATTGTTGCTCGCGTTGGTCGAGATCCAATGACTGTTGGCAGAATATGGAATCGGTGGGTTCAGGAGGGTAATACGGGACGGCGTGCTGGATCCCAACGGCCTCGTATCACTAGCAGTCGAGATAACAGATATCTTATCCACATGGCTGTAACGGATCGTGCAGTCACGTCTCGATCCCTGAGTCATCAGATGGGGACGTTTGCAAGGCAACAACCATCTGCACGAACAGTTCGACGACGTTTGGAGCAGCATGGACTATCAGCTCGGAGACCGTGGCTGCGGTTACCCTTGACGCTGCATCACAGACAGGAGCGCCTGCGATGGTGTACTCGACGACGAAACTGGGTGTACGAATAGCAAAACGTCATTTTTCCGGATGAATCCAGGTTCTGGTTTCAGCATCATGATGGTCGCACTCGTGTTTGGCGGCATCGCGGTAAACGCGCATTGGAAGCGTGTATTCGTCATCGCCATACTGGCTTATCACCCGGCGTGATGGTATGGGGTGCCATTGGTTACACGTCTCGGTCCTCCTTGGCATTGACGGCACTTTGAGCAGTGGACGTTACATTTCAGATGTGTTACGATCTGTGGCTCTACCCTTCATTCGATCCCTACGAAACCCTACATTTCAGCAGGATAATGCACGACCGCATGTTGCTGGTCCTGTGTGGACCTTTCTGGATACAGAAAATGTTCGACTGCTACCCTGGCCAGCACATTCTCCATATCTCTCACCAACTGAAAACGTCTGGTCAATGGTGGCCGAGCAACTGGCTCGTCACAATACGCCAGTCACTACTCTTGATGAACTGTGGTAACGTGTTGAAGCTGCATGGGCAGCTGTACCTGTACACGCCATCCAAGCTCTGTTTGACTCAATGCCCAGGCGTATCAAGGCCGTTATTACGGCCAGAGGTAGTTGTTCTGGGTACTGATTTCTCAGGATCTATGCAACCAAATTGCGTGAAAATGTAATCACATGTCTGTTCTAGTATAACATATTTGTCCAATGAATACCCGTTTATCATCTGCATTTCTTCTTGGTGTAGCAATTTTAATGGCCAGTAGTGTATGAGCGAATTACAGGCGGCGGACTAGTAGGTGTGAGTCAGTTATAGTTAGAGGAGCTTGTGGGAGTGAAACGTCAGTTGCATGTTGGAAACATTGCAAATATATTCGCATGCCAAAATGTTTGGGAAATTTTTGAAGGTGCTTGGAGGTTGAACGAGGCAGCTAGTACTCCATTTTTCAGCCAATCTATTGAACAGGAGCATATTCTCCTTTTTTGTACTCCGATAAGAACATTCTTCTGCTAGTATACCATACTTAAAAATATATATATCGCGTGAGGATAAGAACTCGCGTTCGATTCCCGGCCGGGCTGGAGATTTTCTCCGCTCATGGACTGGATGTTCTGTTGTCCTCACCATCATTTCATCCCCATCATCGGCCACAAGTCGGCGAATGTGGCCCTGACTGAAATAAGGCATGCACTTGGGGGCCGATTCCTAATGGGACCTCCCAGCCTACAGTGTCATATGATCATTTCATTTTTTGTAGTAAATCAATCAAGAAAGTTTCGATATTTTTGGTAACAACGTTAAATAACGACTTGTCTTTAGGTAGTAGTGTAGATTACCGTCTTTCAGTATTGTTTGCTCCTATTTTTCTCCGAATTTCGAATACCTTGCACCATTTTACATTGTCTAACGCTTTCCCTAGGTCATCGAATGCTAAAAGCATGTATTGATTTTTCTTCAACCTTGCTTCCGCTATCAAGCTCATCGTAGAAACTGCCACTTTGGTGCGTGTAGCTTTTCTATAGCCAAAAACATAACACCTTTGCTTAATACAACTCTGGAACTGGGGATAGCATTTCGTAGGTAGATACTATTCGCCAGTCCGTGTCTCAAGAGAACTGAAAGGATGATAACATAACTGAAACCTGTGTTCAGATTGTTTAACAACGCCTTAAGAGTCACTGCTCCCCACATTTAGCTGGGATGAACAGAAGAGGTTCCCTGTAGAAGAATAAAAAATAAATTTGCCTTGTAGCTGACGGGAATATGTACTCGTATTAAACGTTCCGAGGAAAGATGACGCCAGTAAGAAATTTAAGATAAAGGTCGAACACGGGTCCGTCTGAAAGGAAGGACCGTCTTAAACGTAAGTGTATTATGTCATACACACGATGTGGAAATCCGCTGCAAGTGCTGAAGAGACATCGTTGTGGAAAAGAATAAATGAAAAGATTTGTGCGGCATTCATAACAGAATACAAGACATCCGGACTGCTACCAGGATGCAAGTGGGGAGAAAAAAGGAAAACTATAGCGCGGTGTCTTATATTTCTCTACTTTTAGCGTCGCCTCTAAGGCACATTTCCTCGCTTTTGTTTGTAATATGTCAGCAAAAAGTCTTTCTAATGTTTCATATTTGCAAGTGCCTCGGGAAGAAATGCAAACAGAAAGGGTCCGCGCTTTGCCCCCGGAGCGACAAACAACGTCCGCGCACGGTAATGAAAACGCGGTTTCGCGGCGGCTGCGAGCGAATAAACAGACCGTTAAAGTCTTCCGCGGGCGGAAAAGAGACGACGCAAACTGGATGCTTGCGACACAAGAGCGCCGGCCACTCGCCCGCGACTTTTCAGCGCTAATTGAAAAGACTCGCGTCGCGCGGCGCCGCGGTGCGGCCACGGTGGCAACTACGTCGGTGAGCCGCGCGGCCGCAGCTGCTAGCGCCGCGGTGGCGTCCGCAGGAACTGCGACGCAGCGGCTGGGTTTGCGGCCGTGTGCCCGGAGCCGCTGGCGTCTTCGGAGGAGTTTCAATTGATCGCTGATGCCGACGGCCGAGCCAGATGTTGACAAGGCGGCCGAGTAAATAATGCGCGCTCGGCGATGTTACCGCGTCGACGGTAATCAACGAATTTGATGGCTCGATGCGCGCTCGAGCGGAAGCGGCCGAGTGGGGGGGACAGAGTTGCGACAGAGGTATTTGAGCACACAGACGTAGTATGAGCTCTTCCCCAGAGAATGTTGTCACGGTCGCCACTTTCATTGTAAGGTTATTCATGGCTATTGCTATACATTCGATATTTTATGAATTCATGCAAAGAAAAATGGGAACCCAACAAAACTTGCGTCGCCCGGTATGTCTGATTAAAAAAAATTAATTAATTAATTAAAAAAGTGTCTGGAGAAACAATTCATCCATTCCAGGAATCCAGAGTCTCGACGATTAAAAAAATTTTTTTTTCCTGTTATCGATACTGATACGTGCAAGATGCCGATCTCAGGGATTCGTATTCCGGTAACGAATAACAAAAGTTGTGGCGTCACCGCCAGACACCACACTTGCTAGGTGGTAGCCTTTAAATCGGCCGCGGTCCGTTAGTATACGTCGGACCCGCGTGTCGCCACTGTCAGTGATTGCAGACCGAGCGCCGCCACACGGCAGGTCTAGAGAGACGTCCTAGCACTCGCCCCAGTTGTACAGCAGACTTTGCTAGGAAGGGTTCACTGACAATTACGCTCTCATTTGCCGAGACGATAGTTAGCATAGCCTTCAACTACGTCGTGTGCTACGACCTAGCAAGGCGCCATTACCAGTTTATATTGAGATTGTAATTATGTACCGTCAAGAGCGATGTACACCAATTATGGATTAAAGTTAAGTATTCCAGCAGCAACGTGCCTTATTGGCTATATTAATTACATTGTCCTGTTCCAGACCTCACGCCAGTTTGCGTGAGCTTAAACGCGTGCATTTCGGCCTCCTCTAGCTACAAGGTGTTGGCTCTTCTGCCAACACATCAAAAGTAATATGTTTTTCTGTGCTGTAATTACAAATTAACAATTTTCTGATTTTTTTTCTCTGTACTTCTGCTGTGAAACATTGCTTCTTGCCAAATCTTGGGACTGTAGATCAACGGCAAGTACTGTATAGGTTGTGACGAGTGTGTTTGCGAGTATCAATACATGTCACGTAAATGACCATATCTTTCGACTGCATTGGTTTAGAAGCTTAACATTTTTATACTGCCAAGGATCATAGACCTTAGGATGTGACATAAATTTCAACTTGATACGTCTAGCTGTTTCTGAGAGAAAGGGGTCTTAACAGACGGAGGGGCAGACTGAAAGTCAGATAACAAATGACAAAAAAATTCTTTCGTGTGATATAATGCCCAACAATTCCCGAATTTTTTGTGTACACTGAGTCTTTTACACCTCGCACAAAGAAATTACATGGGGTTAGGTCGGGAGAGCGTGCAGTCGGTGACGTGAACTGTTGATCATCAACCCCACCACGACAGATCCAGCTGTTCCTCAATTCACTGCTCAGTGTTGCGCTCTGGTAGCTGAAATCTGAATTACGGCTACAGCAGCACAAAACTTTTGGAGTTTTTCTATATGAGTGCCGAGTTACGTGTTAATATGATAACCAACGTACGCCTGCTTAGCTGGATGGTAACGTGCTCGCCTCCCATGCAAGCGGGCCCGGGTTTGATTCCCGGCGGGGTAGGGGATTTTCTCCGTTTGGGGACTGGATGTTGTGTTATCATCATTTCACTATCATCACCGGCGCGCAAGTCGTCCAAAGTGGTGCCGAATGAATTAAGAGCTGCACTCGGCGGCCGAACTTCCCCGAGAAGGGGCCTCCCGACCAACCATGCCATACGCCCACTTCATTTTTATGTCAGCCGATGTAGCTACTGTGAACATATGAAATCGCTTCAGTCATTTCCAATAATCCTGTAAATTTTGTCAATGAATGACAAAATCTGTGTTACTGAACTACTAAAATTGTGGAATAATGCAATTGCGGGGTGCCTATCTAACAGTTTTGAGGGGAAACAATTATTTCATTTTCAGTGTTTCATGTAATAATTATTATCGAATTTACAATTTAAATTGCCGTGACAATCTACTCATTAAGATGTACAACCTTACTCTAAAGGCTTAACACAGTAATTCGAGTATTATGTATTGTATTTATAAGTCGTGTTTATATCTCGAGGGAGTGTAGCTTTCAACGCGCAAATTACCTGGCCTGTATTGATACCGCATTTGACAAAGAGAGCGACTTGCAACAGACTTATGTTTCAAACCGTTACGAAACCTTTCTTTCGTTGTCACGGCCAACAAAATCTTGAAAGGAAAAATAAAATCATTGCTTGCTATATTTTCGCTGTCCGTGCAGTAAAACTTCTGCATAAGGCACACACTTTAGGTTTATTGCTTCTTCACTACATACCCTATCTGCTACTCGTTTTGCAGACGGTATTTACACATAGCACCGAATGTACCTATAAAATTATATAATTATAGGACACACAGTTCAGAAGATGTGACGTCGTAAACACTGAAATGACTAAAACACACTAGCTTTCTTTCAAATGGAGCGCAAATCGCCCAGACTATACTCATTCGCTGTTTGGTAATGAGAACATTTGATAACTTCCAACAAACTATAAACGTAATTTCGAACATGTCCTTAAATTTTTCGTTAGTCTGTGTGTGAGTTATCCGAAACTAACAAAGCCAGCATAATTACGGTTCTGCTTTTACACGCCTAACGTCAAATATTAAACACATGACGTTTGAAGCTGTTTTATACATGGGAGATCGATTCTTTAAAGAATCAGGATTGGGTGCGATTAGCGGTCATTAAAAAGAGTGTGCGATCATAATTGCACTAGACAATACTACAATACGTTTTGATGACCTTTTATTTCTATAAAATTTACAATTTTACACGTTTCGGCTTTACACCCCCTTCAGAATGTGTCAGACAAAACGACACCAATGAGAAGAAGTTACTTTACAGAGCATAGAACGTTATATAATATACCAGCAAAAGAGAAACATGCCAAATGTGATATGGCATTGACACACAGTACCTAATCAGACTATGCGATGCCGCGCGGGATTAGCCGAGCGGTCTAGGGCGCTGAAGTCATGGACTCAAAAAAACTGGCTCTGAGCACTATGGGACTATACATCTGAGGTCATCAGTCCCCTAGAACTTACAACTACTTAAACCTAACTAACCTAAGGACATCACACACATCGATGCCCGTGGCAGGATTCGAACCTGCGACCGTAGCGGTCGCGCGCTTCCAGACTGAAGCGCATAGAACCGCTCGGCCACACGGGCCGGCGCAGTCATGGACTGTGCGGTTGGTCCCGGCGTAGGTTCGAGTCCTCCCTCGGGCATGGGTGCGTATGTTTGCCCGTAGGATAGTTTAGGTTATGCAGTGTGTAAAACTTAAGGACTGATGACCTTAGCAGTTAAGTCCCGTAAGATTTCACACACATTTGAACATTTTGAAGACTGTGCGATGCAGCATTTGCATTTTTAGTTGCGTTAGCTGTTTACTTACCGTTATGTGCCGGTACTGGTACGCCGATATAGGGCTGAAACACTAATATCAATGTCCATTAGAATTGCAGTCATTCAACGTGGGTATTGTTGTGTCGGTATCTGGGCCGACACCGTGAAGTTGAGATGGCTGAAAAGGCAAGCTAGACTAACGCAGACGGGCGTGAAGTACTGGAACAGGATAAGTAATTAATGTTAGGAAGAAAAGTACGGAGCAGGTTTAATACTTAACTTTACTCAATCATTGTGGTACATCGATCTTGACGATACACAGGAGACTTTAAGTACAATCACTGTATGGCTAATGGCGCCTTGCTAGTTCGTAGCCATTAACTTAGCTGATGGCTATTCTGTCTCTCGGCTAATGAGAGAGAAAGGCTTCGTACATCTGGTCGGTAGCTAGGTTCTCGTACAACTGGGGCGAGTGCTCTCTCGTATCACGAGACCTGCCTTGGTGGTGGCGCTAGGTCTGCGATTACACAGTGGCGACACGCGGGTCCGACATGTACTAAATGGACCGCGGCCGATTTAAGCTACCACCTAGCAAGTGTGGTGTCTGGCGGTGACACCACATTCCTCCCCCACAAATCGGCGAACGGTCGTGTGATAAGGCTTCCGCCCGCCGTGGGGAGGACCACATGTTGACGTATGCGATGAGGTGGGGAGCCTAACAACAGGCGAGGCTGTGCCACACGCACCCGGCCATTCGGTCCGAGGGGAGCTAGGAAACGCCTGAAAAACTAGTCCAGGGTGCACGTCAACATGCGGTGTATGCGCCCGTAAAGAGACAGGAGGGACCGAAGGATCAACCTCCATTGCGTCGGGGTAGCCGACGCGCGATGACGTCATGTGGTCCGGAGCGGGCGGGAGTTCCATGGCGGAGGACAGCTGGTCACGGGAAGCGATCGGCGGCGCGTGACGCTGGGAGGCGCTTGGCGGCTGCAACGAAGCGTCGAATGCGGGCGGCGCCGGCGGGAGAACAGGCGGCGGCGGCGGCGGCTGCTGCTGCTGCGGCGGCGGCGGCGCGTCGCCATGGGGCAAAATGGAAGGCATCGTCGGTAACACCTGGGGATGAGGCGAGCCAGTAGATGGGTCCCCAGGGCGCTGACCGGACGGCACCGTCGCTGAAAGCAGACGGGGAGCGGCAGAACCCGAGCGACGACAGAGGCGCAGCTGATTGAGATGCCGACGCACCTCACCAGAGGCCCCCAAAACCAAATACATCGCGCGGCCGAGGCAGCGAAGAATGCGCCCTGCGAGCCAACGCCGTGAACCGCGATAGTTGCGATAAAATACAACGTCGCCTGGAGCAAAAGCAGGAGTCTGCCGCTGCACAGGAACCTGATGCGGCGGATGCAGCAAAGACATCAAGGTGCGATGAGGACGACCGTGGAGCAACTCAGCCGGCGAGCGACCATCTCGGGGCTGAGCGCGATACGAAGATAAAAAGAGCAACAATGCGTCCTCCCGAGAATGCGACTCTTTCAATTTCAACATCTGTGACTTGAAAGTCCGGACCAATCGTTCAGCGGCACCGTTGGACTGAGGCGAAAACGGCGCGGATGTCAGATGTTGAATACCATTGGCCTGGCAGAATGACTGAAATTCTGCGGACATGAATTGTGGGCCATTGTCGGAAACAATAGTCTGCGGAAGACCTTCAATGCAAAAGATAGCAGACAACGCTTGGATGGTGGCGGAGGACGTCGTGGAAGACATCCGGACAACAAAAGGAAAATTACCGAAGGCGTCGACCAGAACCAACCATCGAGCATTCCAGAATGGACCAGCAAAATCAATGTGCAAGCGTTGCCAAGGGGAAGTGGCTGTTGGCCACGCAAAGACTTTCCGCGGCGGTGCGGACTGTTGTTCGGCACACGCCGGGCACGAAGAACACATATTCGTAATCGCAGCATCGATTCCGAACCAAGTACAGTGCTGACGAGCAAGTTGTTTCGTTCGCACTATACCCCAATGTCCTTGGTGAAGAAGCCGTAAAACAGAGGACTGTAACGAACGTGGGACCACGACTCTGGACTGATCATTATCAGAACGCAACAACAAAACACCACGTCGAACAAAAAGTCTCTCCTTGTGAGCAAAAAATCGGCGAACCAACGGATCCTCGATCCGAGACTTTGACAAAGGCCATTGCGTAGCAACAAAACGTAAAACAGTAGCAAGGACAGGGTCAGCAGCTGTGGCTGTAGCGACACGACGAAAATCAATCGGAAACGATTCGACCACTTCATCGGTTTCCGAATCAATGAACATGCAAGCAAGTTCGGAAGAATCGAATGCTTTATCCTCAGCAACAGGCAAACGGGACAACGCATCGGCGTTTCCGTGCTTAGCAGTGGACCGATACAAGATATCGTAGCGGTACTGCGAGAGGAAGATAGACCAGCGAATGAATTTCTGCGCTGTACGTGGAGGTACAGGCTTGGTCGGATGAAAAAGCGATGTCAAAGGTTTGTGGTCTGTGATGATGGTAAAGTGACGACCATACAAGAAATCATGGAACTTAGTAACACCAAACACGAGAGCCAAAGCTTCTTTCTCTATCTGTGAATAATTTCTTTGCGCAGACGAGAGCAATTTGGACGCAAAGGCAATAGGGCGATCATGGGAGCCAACTTTGTGCGCAAGCACAGCACCGATCCCGAAATCCGATGCATCTACCATCAACAAAAGGGGTTTCTGGGGATCGAATGGCGTAAGGCAAGTATTAGAAAGCAACGCCGATTTCAACTGGCGAAAGGCGCGTTCGCATTCCGTCGTCCAGAGAAACGGAACACCTGTACGGCGTAAGCGATGAAGCGGAGCTGAAATGGAAGAGGCATTGCGCACATATTTATTGTAATAATTAATTTTACCCAACACACTCTGTAGCTGTTTCACATTTTGAGGGGAAGGCAATTCTTGTATGGCACGGAGGTGCTCTGGACTCGGATGTATGCCTTGGGCATTAATGACATGTCCCAGGTATGGTAAGTCACGAGCAAAAAACACACATTTGTCCTTCCTCAAGCGAAGACCATTTTGCCGCAAGACCTGAAATAATGTTCGTAAGTTCGCAAGATGATCTTCTTCTGTCTGTCCGGAGATCACTATATCGTCCAGATAGTTTGCTGCAGTAGTGACCGACGCACAAATAGTTTGTAAATATTGCTGAAACAAGGCAGGGGCGGATGCACACCCGAATGGCAGTCTTTTGAAGCGGTACAATCCAAGATGCGTGTTAACCACCAATACGCGCTGGGATTCGTCGTCCACCGGTATTTGCAAGTACGCATCGGCTAGGTCCAACTTTGAAAAATATTTTCCCGGGCACAGTTGAGCAAAAAGATCTTCCGGGCGGGGCAAAGGAAAAGTAGCAGTCACTAGCTGTGGATTCACTGTGGCCTTGAAGTCCACGCAAAGTCTCAATTTTCCGGAAGGTTTTGGCAAAATTATTAAGGGTGAGGCCCAGAGAGAAGCTTGCACACGTTCAATTACACCCTGCGATTCGAGATCGTGTAACGTTCTTGCGACCTCATCACGCAATGCGTGGGGAACATTGCGCGCCCTGAAAAATTTCGGTTGCGCGTTTACCTTCAGTTCTAAATGTGCTTCATAGTTTTTTAGCGCAACCTAAGCCCGGTGCAAAAATGTCTGCAAATTCGGCACACAGCCGAGAAACACTGTCTGTAGGCACAGTCTGATTCACTGATAGGACCTGATTTACAATAGACATGTTAAACAACTGAAATAAATCTAGACCAAACAAGTTCACTGCAGAAGAAGAACAAGAACGTAAAACGACACAAGTTTTGTTTGTCCCTTGTATGTTGCAAGACGGCTGCACTGTCCTAACACAGGAATTGCCTGTCCGGAATATGTAGTTAGCTTAACATTTGCGGAACGCAACGGAGGTTTGCCCAGTTGTTTGTACGTGTCGTGATTGAGCAATGAAACTGCAGCTCCGGTATCGAGCTGGAATGGTATCACTTTGCCTTCAAAGTCTAAGTCCACAAAAAGTTTATTGTTCTGCTGACGACAAGAGCGACTGTTTTGTGCAATTGGAACAGACACTGGTACAGAATCACTTGCTAATTGACGTGATTTCCGGCGACGTCGACGCACAGTTTTTGTGGGACGAACACAGTTACTGTTAGAGAAAGTGTCACTGGACGAAGTGGAATTAACGACATGAATGTCCATAGGCGAAGGTCCACGAGCCTGAGTGTCCTTGGTTCGATTCCGGCGCGAAGCAAAGGGCCTGGAATGATTGTGAGTGTCTGATCTGAGCTTTTTCTGGCAAACACTTTGAACATGTCCTTTCTTATTGCAGAAAAAGCAAATAGCTTGACGTGACGGGCAATGTTCACGCGAATGTCTAGTAGCACACCGCGGGCACGATTTCACTACATTTGTGGGCTGGCGCGGCACACGTGGCTTGGCGCGCGGCGGCAGCTGTGCGGACGTGCGCGAGGCCCGGTTACCGGGCCGCGCAGCGCGTCCAGCGGGCCGGTGAATGTTACACACGGCTGGCGAAGTTTCAAAAGATTCCTGAGCACAGTCAAGTGTGTCCTGTCTATCCAATATGTCTATCACTTGTTGAAGGGAGGGATTAACTAGTTTCAAAATTTGCTCCCGTATGCGAACATCAGAAACGTTCTGTGCAATTGCATCACGCACCATTGTATCTGAATAAGAAAGACCACAGTCACATTCAAAGGCACAGTCCCTATTAGTCCCTATTAGTTTGACCGGCCGTACGTTTTGTACGAAAGAACGTATACCGTTTTGCAACCACATTAACTGTTTCTTTGAAATAGGCATCTAATGCAGACAAAATTTCCTCGTAGGACAGAGTTGCTACGTCGCGTCGGGGAAACAATTTCACTATCACACGGTATGTGGACACACCGACACAAGAAAGCAAAAACGGCTGCCGCTCATTACCTTGAATTCTGTAGGCAGCGAGGTGGAACGCAAACTGGCGGGACCACTCGTGCCAGGTTTCCTGGTTCGGGTCGTAGGGCCTAAAAGGCGGTGCAACGGCAGGTTGTGGCTGCGGTAGCGGTGCAGCGGCGGCGGCCGCATCGGTGTGCAGCGCACGTTGACCCTGGACGAGCTGTCCAAGGGCATCCAATAACGCCAGCGTCTGCTGATTCTGCAAGCGATAAAATTCGGACAGTACATCTGGAGAATGTGGCGAAGCCATGACACAATTAAATGTAAGCAATCAGAAAGAACTCTTTTCCCTCGTCGCCAATGTTGTGTCGGTATCTGGGCCGACACCGTGAAGTTGAGATGGCTGAAAAGGCAAGCTAGACTAACGCAGACGGGCGTGAAGTACTGGAACAGGATAAGTAATTAATGTTAGGAAGAAAAGTACGGAGCAGGTTTAATACTTAACTTTACTCAATCATTGTGGTACATCGATCTTGACGATACACAGGAGACTTTAAGTACAATCACTGTATGGCTAATGGCGCCTTGCTAGTTCGTAGCCATTAACTTAGCTGATGGCTATTCTGTCTCTCGGCTAATGAGAGAGAAAGGCTTCGTACATCTGGTCGGTAGCTAGGTTCTCGTACAACTGGGGCGAGTGCTCTCTCGTATCACGAGACCTGCCTTGGTGGTGGCGCTAGGTCTGCGATTACACAGTGGCGACACGCGGGTCCGACATGTACTAAATGGACCGCGGCCGATTTAAGCTACCACCTAGCAAGTGTGGTGTCTGGCGGTGACACCACAGGTATCGACGAGTTTTCTGAGCTCATGTATAGTGCACATAACTGTATATTTATATTTGGACGAAATATAGTTTGCAGATACTTTGGCTCGATTGTTACTACGTATTATGATTGTTAAAAAGGCAAACCACACCTGGTAATACAAGCAATCAGAGCATACATTCACTTGTATCGGATCGTTATAACTAAAGTGCCGCCATTCGTGGAGGTCCAGTGTGGACTGAAACTATCACTTGGCAGCGAAACTTTGTACATATTCCAATGCGTTAATGAGGAACCGATTTACAATGTAAAAACAAATTAGTTCAAATTTGGGGCACCAGGTGCAAACCTGGTGCTGTTTTAGCATCTCGTCGACGTCTCTGATGCCCATATTGAACAAATTGTGTAAGTGGTGATTAATAATAAAATCAACACTATGCCTTTCTCACTTGTTTGACCTTCTCTGCCCACGTCTCGTTCCTGCTCCATTACATATGGTAACATTTCTGTACAAAATTCTCGTGTTCAGAGCGCCAGATTTCCACCCGATGGGCAAAATTGGAACTAAGTTTTTCCTGCATAAATCGGTTCCGCATTAATGCATTAGAACATCCATAAAGTTTCGCCATACTACAATCACAGCTCGCACCGGTCCTCTGTGAGTAGCAGCAGTTTAATTATAACCACCTAGTGCATTTACATACAGGATATGTAAAATGTGGAAAAACTAAAAAATGTAAAAATTTCTGTAAAATCCAGATAGGAAATGGCTAGACAAGAAATCTTTATTTATACTTAGGAAGTTGTCGAAAAACACTTATGTTCAGAAAAAAAACAGAACACCTCGAACGAATAGAGATAGGACATTCATATTCAAAGGACATGTACAGTAATATGTTCTGCAGAGATGATTAGCATTTCAGTCACCTCGCTGCAAAATGTATCCTGCATCGTGTCCGCCATCGCCCCTGATAACTTGTTTCATGCTTGATACCATCGACGCATCTAACGCGTGAATGGCGTCTTGTCGTGTAGTCGTCCATGCTGCATTCACCTGCTTCCAGAGTTCATGTGTGGTGGTTGGCACAGCGCTGCACCCATAGTTTCATCGTCACCCACACATTTTCGATTGGTGACAAGTCTGGTGTTCTGGATGGCCAGGGAAAACGGCTGACATCCTGTGACACCAAGGAGGCATCTGTTTGTGCAGCAACAAGTGGTCGTGCATTGTCTTGCTGAAAAACGGCGTCTGGAGTGTTGTACAGAAAGCACATGGCTACAGATCGCAGGATGTCATAGCGCCCTGGACACTCACCAACTCTGATTTGTGGTTATAACCAATAACACCCCGCATCATAAGGCCTTGAGATGGCACTATATGATTTGTGCGAATGTAGTCACTGTAAGTAGGAGGACAACTTTCACGTCGTACCACTCTCCATTGTTGCCAAGATGGCAGCGATGGCGTCATCCAAGATGGCGGCATATAGACTTGGTAACAGCGCATGGCATCATCCAAATGGCGGATTTTGATGGGAAGTTTGAATTTTGGTGAGAAGAAGGTTAACTGGGCTACCTCCACCAACCTAACCCCCCCGTCCCTCCCCTCCCCCAGAAAAACGGTGGGAAGTAGAAATTCCAACGAATAATGCATCATACCACAGTTATATCTACTAACCTAAGAAAATCGCGGGAAGATAGGTCACTTAGGCTACCTCCACTGACCTAAGTCAGCCGACTGTTACCTCTTCCTAGGAACTGGCGCCAAGTTTGGATTTTGGTGGTAAAGGAAGTTCAGTTCACGTATCTCAGCTAAGAAAATGCTGGGAAAGAAAGGTCACCTCCACTAACCTAAGTCACCTGACTGCTACCTCTTCCTAAGGATTGGTGGGAAAAGGACTCAGCCTTCACTGGGCTGGTGGAGAGACGAACGAGTGTGCTTTATTTATTTTGGAACAATTTACTTAGGGATGGAGTACATTTATCACAGTGATACAGAACACATGCTCTGACGTGCCACACAGCATACAGACCTGCAAACTACTAAATAACTCATGTATAAGGCTCTACACATGTGCCTGCTAATTGTAAACTGTCAAAAAAACTCATTGCACAGCCTACAGATATGCAAACCACTCGTAAATAATACAATACAATTACACCCTGACAGCTAAACAACTCGTAAATTGTCAAAATATAAATCCATCTAAAACACACTGCAAACATGCTTGCTAATTGTCGACTGTCGAAATCATTCACCAGTCTTTATTTAAAGAATTAGAGGCAGCACCACCGTCCACTGTGTTTGCCACAAGGTCCGCACTCCAACTGACCTAGTACACACAAGCACCACCCGAAGGAATTGTCATCTGTGCCGTGATGTAATCCAAGATGGCAACCGTGATGTCAGCTGATGACACAAGTACCGTTATCCAAGATGGCGGAAAACAGTGTGTTCACCACGAGGTCTGGATCTAGTACACATTACCACCACCAGAGAGCGCCGTCGTCCATTTCGTGGTGTAATACAAGATGGTGTGGAGAAATGGTGGGAAAACGACTCTGCCTGTGCTGGACATAAGTTTTCATTTTGCAGGCAGTGTCTCCACCATGAGATCTAGACTTCAGCTGACCTAGTACACAATACTGCCGCCAGAGGATGCTGTCATCAATCCTGTGATGCAAT
This sequence comes from Schistocerca serialis cubense, assembly GCF_023864345.2. Classification (NCBI taxonomy): domain Eukaryota; kingdom Metazoa; phylum Arthropoda; class Insecta; order Orthoptera; family Acrididae; genus Schistocerca; species Schistocerca serialis. The sequence continues at coordinate 80,742,931 of NC_064647.1, read as the reverse complement.
CCAATGCAGGAGGAAAATGGCGTGAAAGTGACTCAGCTTGCTGGATAGAGTAAGGAAGCAGTGTACTTTATTTATTTTTAAACCATTTATGTAGGGATGGAGTATATTTACTACACTGATGTGCAGACACGAAATCAACTCATAAACTGTCCAAATAATGCATAGCGCAGCCTCATCGCAAAATAATGCAAAAGACACGCAATAAACACGCGCAAGCACCACCCCCCTCACCTTGTCCACTGGACTTCACAGAAGGTTAGTGGCAGCCGCCACGAAATGACTGTTAAACCACACACAAGACGACGTTCAATCCTTGGCTCCCACCGACAACGAGTCTGGGGGGTGGGGGGGGGGGGGGGGGGGCGACCTTGCTAATGGCGGCCAATGCGGCCGTGTCATGTGGTCCTGGTCAAGGAAGAACAACCGACAGGATGTCACACGTCTACCGTGTTGGCACAGTTAACATCAATGATATTAGCACCTCAGTAAAGACACAAATGCTGCAAGATATGCTGTGTGCAGCGGACGTGGACATAGTTTTTCTGCAGGAGGTACGAAACGATGCCCCAGTTGAGTTTTGCGGTTATGACGTCTATCGTTTAACAGGTTACGACGGTAGCGGTGGCACAGCCATACTCTTTTTTTTTTGGTCATCAGTCTACTGACTGGTTTGATGCGGCCCGCCACGAATTCCTTTCCTGTGCTAACCTCTTCATCTCAGAGTAGCACTTGCAACCTACGTCCTCAATTATTTGCTTGACGTATTCCAATCTCTGTCTTCCTCTACAGTTTTTGCCCTCTACAGCTCCCTCTAGTACCATGGAAGTCATTCCCTCATGTCTTAGCAGATGTCCTATCATCCTGTCCCTTCTCCTTATCAGTTTTTTCCACATATTCCCTTCCTCTCCGATTCTGCGTAGAACCTCCTCATTCCTTACCTTATCAGTCCACCTAATTTTCAACATTGCCATATGAGAAGGAATAGTGGCGGAAGATGTGGAATACTTACCATCGACCCGTGGTGTTGCCCTGCGTCTGGTGAATGTTTACGCACCGTCTGATTCGACCAAGAGACACAATTGCACAACCTTTTACACAGAGGAAGTGCCACCGCTATTTCAAGGACGTCAGGAGAATTATATTGTCGGCGGCGACTTCAACTGCGTTCTGTGGCCCGAGGACCAACGACCACACTTCGTTCCTTGCCCGGCGTTACAGACGCTGGTCCGGGATCTTGCACTGAATGACACCTGGGAAATGACGCACTGCGACAGACGCGGGTATACGTACTTTACAAGCCACTCAGCTAGTCGACTCGACAGGGTGTATGTGTCACGAGGGCGACGATTGACACCGAGGTGTGGCCTACGGCCTTTACAGACCACCAGGCTTACGTCTGCACCTTCGCTCTGCCACGACAGAAGACATGGCGCAGTAGGGGCCCACGGAAGCGCAACGTTACCCACCTGCAGGAAAAAAACTTTACGGGAGGTTGAAGTCACATGGCGACAATGTGAAAGGTGTCAACGTTTGTACGATTCAACGCTTAAATGGTGGCTCTGCTGCATCAAACCGGCTTTACGCAGAACGTGCTCACGACATGACCAAAATACACTCCTGGAAATGGAAAAAAGAACACATTGACACCGGTGTGTTAGACCCACCATACTTGCTCCGGACACTGCGAGAGGGCTGTACAAGCAATGATCACACGCACGGCACAGCGGACACACCAGCAACCGCGGTGTTGGCCGTCGAATGGCGCTAGCTGCGCAGCATTTGTATACCGCCGCCGTCAGTGTCAGCCAGTTTGCCGTGGCATACGGAGCTCCATCGCAGTCTTTAACACTGGTAGCATGCCGCGACAGCGTGGACGTGAACCGTATGTGCAGTTGACGGACTTTGAGCGAGGGCGTATAGTGGGCATGCGGGAGGCCGGGTGGACGTACCGCCGAATTGCTCAACACGTGGGGCGTGAGGTCTCCACAGTACATCGATGTTGTCGCCAGTGGTCGGCGGAAGGTGCACGTGCCCGTCGACTGGGACCGGACCGCAGCGACGCACGGATGCACGCCAAGACCGTAGGATCCTACGCAGTGCCGTAGGGGACCGCACCGCCACTTCCCAGCAAATTAGGGACACTGTTGCTCCTGGGGTATCGGCGAGGACCACTCGCAACCGTCTCCATGAAGCTGGGCTACGGTCCCGCACACCGTTAGGCCGTCTTGCGCTCACGCCCCAACATCGTGCAGCCCGCCTCCAGTGGTGTCGCGACAGGCGTGAATGGAGGGACGAATGGAGACGTGTCGTCTTCAGCGATGAGAGTCTCTTCTGCCTTGGTGCCAATGATGGTCGTATGCGTATTTGGCGCCGTGCAGGTGAGCGCCACAATCAGGACTGCATACGACCGAGGCACACAGGGCCAACACCCGGCATCATGGTGTGGGGAGCGATCTCCTACACTGGCCGTGCACCACTGGTGATCGTCGAGGGGACACTGAATAGTGCACGGTACATCCAAACCGTCATCGAACCCATCGTTCTACCATTCCTAGACCGGCAAGGGAACTTGCTGTTGCAACAGGACAATGCACGTCCGCATGTATCCCGTGCCACCCAACGTGCTCTAGAAGGTGTAAGTCAACTACCCTGGCCAGCAAGATCTCCGGATCTGTCCCCCATTGAGCATGTTTGGGACTGGATGAAGCGTCGTCTCACGCGGTCTGCACGTCCAGCACGAACGCTGGTCCAACTGTGGCGCCAGGTGGAAATGGCATGGCAAGCCGTTCCACAGGACTACATCCAGCATCTCTACGATCGTCTCCATGGGAGAATAGCAGCCTGCATTGCTGCGAAAGGTGGATATACACTGTACTAGTGCCGACATTGTGCATGCTCTGTTGCCTGTGTCTATATGCCTGTGGTTCTGTCAGTGTGATCATGTGATGTATCTCACCCCAGGAATGTGTGAATAAAGTTTCCGCTTCCTGGGACAATGAATTCACGGTGTTCTTATTTCAATTTCCAGGAGTGTGAGTCACATTGGCAACGGCCGACTTCCGTTTTATTTCACAGCCCTATGTGAAATGGCGAAACAACCACCGTCTGCCGACCGTCAGAAGGCTGTCCAACGTATCAATGCACAACTGCTGCGTCTAACGGTACTGAAGATGGAAGGAGTTAAAGTACGTGCGAGGATGCTCGACGGATTACGCAACGAACAGTCGTAATTCCGCTATATACTGATAGAAAGAAGGCAGCGGCGACGTACACTTATAAGGGATGTTGAAATGGCCGTTGGATCGCGGGACACGTTCCAGAAGGATATTGCACGTGCTTTTGCTCACCACTACCGCAGTTTCTATGCGGAGGACCAGCTGGACAGAGCACGACTGACAGACGTGGTTCGCGAAATGCCAGCGGACGAGATGGGACGGACGTGGATGCAGATGTGCAATGAACTCTTAACGCGTACATTACGTGTCCCTACTGAGATCACATGATACCCGTTCCAAAACCAAGTGGTGGTCGTAGACCACAAGACTACCGGCCTTTGACATTATTGAAGGGAGACTACAAAATCTTTGCACGTGTCCCCCGTGCTCGCCTTCAAGCGGCGATAAAGGACAAAATACATTAGGATCAAACGTGTCTAGGTAGGAAGAGCAATATACACACAGCGCTAGGGGCATACAGGTATGTCATAGCATTCTACATCAACATCTACATGATTACTCTGCAATTCACATTTAAGTGCTTGGCGGAGAGTTCATCGAACCACAATCATACTATCTCCTTACCATTCCACTCCCGAACAGCGCGCGGGAAAAACGAACACCTAAACCTATCTGTTCGAGTTCTGATTTCTCTTATTTTATTTTGATGATCATTCCTACCTATGTAGGTTGGCCTCAACAAAATATTTTCGCATTCGGAAGAGAAAGTTGGTGACTGAAATTTCGTAAATAGATCTCGCCGCCACGAAAAACGTCTTTGCTTTAATGACTTCCATCCCAACTCGCGTATCATATCTGCCACACTCTCTCTCCTATTACGTGATAATACAAAACGAGCTGCCCTTTTTTGCACCCTTTCGATGTCCTCCGTCAATCCCATCTGGTAAGGATCCCACACCGTGCAGCAGTATTCTAATAGAGGACGAACGAGTGTAGTGTAAGCTGTCTCTTTAGTAGACTTGTTGCATCTTCTAAGTGTCCTGCCAATGAAACGCAACCTTTGGCTCGCCTTCCCCACAATATTATCTATGTGGTCTTTCCAACTGAAGTTGTTCGTAATTTTTATACCCAAGTACTTAGTTGAATTGACAGCCTTGAGAATTGCACTATTTATCGAGTAATCGAATTCCAACGGATTTCTTTTGGAACTCATGTGGATCACCTCACACTTTTCGTTACTTAGCGTCAACTGCCACCTGCCACACCATACAGCAATCTTTTCTAAATCGCTTTGCAACTGACACTGGTCTTCGGATGACCTTACTAGATGGTAAATTACAGCATCATCTGCAAACAACCTGAGAGAACTGCTCAGATTGTCACCCAGACCATTTATATATGGATCAGGAACAGCAGAGATCCCAGGACGCTTCCCTGGGGAACACCTGATATCAAGTCAGTTTTACTCGATGATTTGCCGTCTATTACTGCGAACTGCGACCTTCCTGACAGGAAATCACGAATACAGTCGCACAACTGAGACGATACCCCATAGGCCCGCAGCTTGATTGGAAGTCGCTTGTGAGGAACGGTGTCAAAAGCTTTCCGGAAATCTAGAAATACGGAATCAGCTTGAGATCCACTGTCGATAGCGGCCATTACTTCGTGCGAATAAAGGTCCAGCTGCGTTTCACAAGAACGATGTTTTCTGAAACCATGCTGATTACGTATCAATAGATCGTTCCCTTCGAGGTGATTCATAGTGTTTGAATACAGTATATGCTCCAAAACCCTACTGCAAACCGACGTCAATGATATAGGTCTGTAGTTCGATGGATTACTCCTACTGCCCTTCTTAAACACTGGTGCGACCTGCGCAATTTTCCAATCTGTAGGTACAGATCTATCGGTGAGCGAGTGGTTGTATATGATTGCGAAGTAGGGAGCTATTGTATCAGCGTAATCTGAAAGGAACCTAATCGGTATACAATCTGGACCTGAAGCTTGCCCGTATCAAGCGATTTGAGTTGCTTCGCAACCCCTAACTTACCTACTTCTAAGAAACTTAATGTCGGCATGTCGATTACGAGGAGCTCTCGTGGCAGTCGATTTCTATCACGCTTTCGACCGGGTGCACCACGTGTCCCTCCGAGGGGTCATGGAATCCCCCTCCAGTTTGTAGACACCGTCATGAGGATGATTAATGGCGCAAACTCGAGACTCTTGGTGAACGGTGTTAGGTCCGAACCTTTCACCATCCAGCTCTCAGTGCGGCGAGGTTGCCCCCTTTTGGCCACATTATTTGCAGTCGCTCTTGAACGTGCACCACACGGCCTCCGACGACGACTTTTGGTCAACTCAGAAGACGAAAACCCGAAGACCCTGGAATGGCTCCAGCGGTATGGAACGGTAGCGGGTAGTGTCATCAGCCTACGAAAGACCCGATGTATGGAAGTTGGCAGAGGGCTGCCACCAGGGACAGCAGTGTCCATCACCGAGGTCACCACACTCAAGTGTTTGGGTGTGGTGTTGCGTACAGCGGCTGATAATTATCGACGGATACTGCGACAGAACAGAAGAGAATCGAAGCATCTGAGATGTGGTGCTATAGACGAATGTTGAAAATTAGGTGGACTGATAAGGTAAGGAATAAGGAGGTTCTACGCAGAATCGGAGAGGAAAGGAATATGTGGAAAACACTGATAAGGAGAAGGGATAGGATTATGGGACATCTGCTAAGACATGAGGGAATGACTTCCATCGTACTAGAGGGAGCTGTAGAGGGCAAAAACTGTAGAGGAAGACAGAGATTGGAATACGTCAAGCAAATAATTGAGGACGTAGGTTGCAAGTGCTACTCTAAGATGAAGAGGTTAGCACAGGAAAGGAATTCGTGGCTGGCCGCGTCAAACCAGTCAGTAGACTGATGACCAAAAAAAAAAAAAAAACTGCGACAGATTCGCGCATTGGTATCAAAAATTTTTGAGAAACTAATGTAATCAAGAGTAGCCTCCCATATTTGTAAAAATAAAGTACTAACAAAATGTCAGTTTGGTTTTCAGAAAGGCTTTCCAACAGAAAATGCTATATACGCTTTCACTGATCAAATATTAAATGCCCTGAATAACCGGACATCACCCATTGGTATTTTTTGTGATCTCTCAAAGGTCTTTGATTGTGTAAATCATGGAATACTTTTAGATAAGTTAAATCATTATGGTTTGAGAGGAGCAGTGCACATATGGTTTAATTCATACTTAACTGGAAGAATGCAGAAAGTTGAAATAAGTGGTTCATGTAATGTTAAAACAACAGCTGATTCCTCAGACTGGGGGGCTATCAAGTATGGGGTCCCACAGGGTTCGGTCTTAGGTCCTTTACTGTTCTTGATATACATTAATGACTTACCATTCCACATTGAAGAAGATGCAAAGTTAGTTCTTTTTGCTGATGATACAAGTATAGTAATAACATCCAAAAACCAGTAACTAAGTGATGTAATTGTAAATGATGTTTTTCACAAAATTATTAATTGGTTCTCTGCAAATGGACTCTCTTTAAATTTTGATAAAACACAGTATATACAGTTCCGTACAGTAAATGACACAACTCCAGTAATTGATATAGACTTTGAACAGAAGTCTGTAGCTAAGGTAGAATTTTCAAAATTTGTAGGTGTGTCCATTGATGAGAGGTTAAACTGGAAACAACACATTGATGGTCTGCTGAAACGTCTGAGTTCAGCTACGTATGCTATTAGGGTTATTGCAAATTTTGGTGATAAGAATCTCAGTAAATTAGCTTACTATGCCTACTTTCATTCACTGCTTTCGTATGGCATCATATTCTGAGATAATTCGTCGTTGAGTAGAGAAGTATTCATTGCTCAAAAACGTGTAATCAGAATAATTGCTGGAGCCCACCCACGGTCATCCTGCAGACATCTATTTAACGATCTAGGGATCCTCACAGTAACCTCGCAGTATATATATTCACTTATGAAATTTGTTGTTAATAATCCAACCCAGTTCAGAAGTAACAGCAGTGTGCATAGCTATAACACCAGGAGAAATGATGATCTTCACTATGCAGGGTTAAATCTGACTTTGGCACAGAAAGGGGTAAATTATGCTGGCACAAAAGTCTTTGGTCACCTACCAAACAGCATCAAAAGCCTGACAGATAGCCAACTAACATTTAAAAATAAATAAAAAAATTTCTAGATGACAACTCCTTCCACGCACTGGCTGAATTTTTAGGTATAAATTAAGGGAAAAAAAGACAACTTAAACATTAGGGTCATGCAATATTTTGTGTAATGTAATATCTTGTACAGACATCTTCTATTAGCCTGATACGTTCCACATCATTGATCTGTGGAACAAGTATTAATCCAATCTAATCTAATCTAATTGGTATGTCAACATGCACAGCGCGCCATAGATATTTAATAATTTTTTCATAATGTCGTAATATATTTCTTTAAAGTCAGTAGCGCCATTAGACTGTTTTTTATTTGCAGAGTTACATTTACACGATCATGATTTCGTCTTTAAAGTGCCATTATCAAATGTTTTAATGTTATACAGTGCCTAAGATGGCATACTATCGTATTTAAAATACTCTATTAGACACATTGTATGAGGGTTAGTATTTCTGGTAAAAGCCTATAACTTTCTTTTATCACTGAGTATACCATCTTGACTTGAGTCAAGATGGTATCGACACGCCGATATGCCCCCACTGCGCGGTCGTCGACTCCGACGAACACCCTTGGTTTGTTGCACGGCAACCGACTGTTGGCTTCTAACGAGGAAAATGCTGGCCCTTTTACTGCGTACGGCGCACACGGCGATCAAAGGTGACGACCGACTGTTCTTGGACAAAGTATATGTGGTGTCACCGCCAGACACCACACTTCCTAGGTGGTAGCCTTTAAATCGGCCGCGGTCCGTTAGTATACGTCGGACCCGCGTGTCGCCACTATCAGTGATTCCAGACCGAGCGCTGCCACACGGCAGGTCTAGAGAGACTTCCTAGCACTCGCCCCAGCTGTACAGCCTACTTTGCTAGCGATGGTTCACTGACTACATACGCTCTCATTTGCAGAGACGACAGTTTAGCATAGCCTTCAGCTACGTCATTTGCTACGACCTAGCAAGGCGCCATATTCAGTTACAATGAATGTATTCTGAACAGATAATATTGTGAATCATGTACCGTCAAGAGCGACGTTCATCATTAATGGATTAAAGTTAAGTATCAAAGTAATTACGTCCGCTTTCTGAATTCTAATTCCTTGTCATGTTCCAGACCTGCGTGAGTTAGAGCGCGTGCATTTCGGTCTCCACTAGTAACACGGTGTTGGCTCTTCTGCCAACACAACAGTGTATTTTCCCACTGCCAGGTCAAACGCCATAAACTGGATAAAGGGGATGACGACATATTATCTGTATCGCACCGATGACAAGAACGTCATAGACTTCTGGTACGTACTGCAAGAGCAACATATCATCTTGCTGCGACACGTGAAATATAGAGCCGGCCGGGGTGCCCGAGCGGTTCTAGGCGCTACAGTCTGGAACCGCGCTACCGCTACGGTCGCAGGTTCGAATCCAGCCTCGGGCATGGATGTGTGTGATGTCCTTAGGTTAGTTAGGTTTAAGTAGTTCCAAGTTATAGGTGACTGATGACCTTAGAAGTTAAGTCCCATAGTGCTCAGAGCCATCTGAACCATTTTTGAAATATAGAACATTACTTGGGTTCGTTATTCACGGACCCTCCGGATAGTTGGCGTGTTCCGGGGATGAAAAGTGAAATGAGGAGATAGCTCAACGTTCAGGAAGTAACGTTCAAGCCAGATGTATTCAGGGGACTATACATAGTTTTTAAGTTAACGAGAAGCCGACCTGGATACATGCCAACATGGCCGTTGCAGGGTCCTGTTTCCTTTCCTTTCTTTTTCTAGTCCTATCCAAGTACTAGCCCATCCCAACGGCGCTTAACTACGATGATCTGTCGGGAACCGGTGTTACCACTGCGGCAAGGCCGCTGGCGCTTTAAATCTACCAGTCTCAAAATCTACACCTCTCAGCATGTGTTTCGCTGTCTCAGAGCTAGCCTCCGCAACATGGTTGTTCTCATTGTCAGAAATACAGAAGATTACAAAAATGGTTGAAATGGCTCTGAGCACCATGGGACTTAACATCTGAGGTCATCAGTCCCCTAGAACTTAGAACTACTTAAACCTAACTAACCTAAGGACAGCACACACATCAATTCCCGTGGCAGGATTCGAACCTGAGACCGTAGCGGTCGCGCGGTTCCAGACTGTAGCGCTTAGAACCGCTCGCCCACCCCGGCCGGCAGAAGATTACACAATAAGCAACTGTTCGACAGGAACCATGAAAGCACAAAGGAAGATAAGTACACTCACCAACTTCACAAATCAGGACAACCGTCAAGTAAATAAAGAATATAAGACTTCCTGTCAGATTAAAAATATGTGTCGGGCGGAGACTCCATCCTGGGAGCGCTGCTTTTCGCACGAAAGTGCTCTACCGACTTTTTTTCTTTCCTGTTTCTTCTGCACCCTTCTGTCGCGGGGTGGTCGGTTATGTGTGGACGTTGCATGACATATCTCAAATTCTGACAGCGAGAACTTTACTCAGTTTTTTTAACACAGACCTGGTTAGTCCTGAAGGATTAACGCGTTGCACTATTGCGCTAGTACTTTAGTAGAGGAAAGCCAACTGGACCGGCTGGCCGACTAAGCTAACAGACCAAGAGCCGTCCTCACAGCTTTACTTCCACCAATACCCTGTCTCCTACCTTACAAACTTCACACAAGTTCTCCGGAAACCGTACGAGCCTATCACTCCTGGAAGAAAGAATATTTCGAAGGCATGCTTATTGTCAGCCACAGAAGTTCTCCTGCAATCTTGTACGACTGGCGCTCCTGATGGAAAGGATATTGTGGAGACATGGCATCATGGAGGTTTGCTTTCAGAATAACTGTTGACGCTGCATTGGAGGGCATGCAGATCTGAAACTTACTGGCAGACTACAAATGAACAGAGTTGGGATATCGGACAGCGATATACCGAAATATCTATATATCGGAATCAGTTGTAACATCATATAATCAATATTTGTATATCCGACAAATAGGTAACATCGATATTTTGTGGCGATATAACAGGATAATACTGTTATTATCTATATGAAGACAGTAACTGTTCTCGAAAGAACAGATTACTGTTGTTGACCGTGCAGCTTTGCCCTGGAATAAATGATGACTAACTGACAACCTCAGCTGCCGACAGGTGTTGTTGATATACATCGATCTGGACAGCTGAAAATGTGTGCACCGACCGGGACTCAAACCCGGGATCTCCTGCTTACATGGCAGACGCTGTATCCATCTGAGCCACCGAGGACACACATGAATAGCGCGACTGCAGGGGCTTATCCCTTGCACGCTTCCCGTGAGACTCACATTCCCAACTGTCCACAATTTTACATATTTAATGTACCTTATAGACATTTGCGCATTCACTCATTACTCGCGAACGCTTTGGCGATTCCCGTAGAGTTTGGGCAAACTGTGCGCATTCGCACAGACGCAGGTCAATGGCTGGGTAGCCTTTAACTATATATATATATATATATATATATATATATATATATATATATATGAAGACAGTAACTATTCTCGAAAGAACAGATTACTGTTGCTGACGGTGCAGCTTTTCCCTGGAATAAATGGGGCACACATTTTCAGCTGTGCACATCGAGGTATATCAACAACACCTGTCGGCAGCTGAGGGTTTCAGCTAGTCTTCATTTATACTGTTATTATCGTCGTGTAATCCATAATAGAAGCAACTTTCTTTTAATATTTAAATATTTACAAGATACAAACCGAATCTACATTTTTTAACTTTGCCGTTCTCAGATATATTTTGACTGTTGCCAAATGTGTGTTTTTGTAACCTTCTTTCACTCTAAAGTAAGGTTGGCAGAAATGCTTGAAATGCAATGCACGAGACCTCTTCCGTTTGTGTTGTTCGTTGTGTGTTTATGGACTGACTTTGGGTTGTGAAGACATAGAAAAAAAAGTGAGAGTGAGGGAGAGAGAGAGAGAGAGAGAGAGAGAGAAATGAATCAATTCTCGAAAGTGATATGTAAAAGTACACTACTCGCCATTAAAATTGCTACACCACGAAGATGACGTGCTACAGATGCGAAATTTAACCGACAGGAAGAAGATGTTGTGATATGCAAATGATTAGCTTTTCAGAGCATTCACACAAGGTTGGCGCCGGTGGCGACACCTACAACGTGCTGACAAGAGGAAAGTTTCCATCCGATTTCTCATACACAAACAGCAGTTGACCGGCGTTGCCTGGTGAAACGTTGTTGTGGTGCCTCGTGTAAGGAGGAGAAATGCGTACCATCACGTTTCTGACTTTGATAAAGGTCGGATTCTAGACCATCGCGATTGCGGTTTATCGTATCGCGACATTTCTGCTCGCGTTGGTCGAGATCGAAAGACTGTTAGCAGAATATGGAATCGGTGGGTTCAGGAGGGTAATACGGGACCGCGTGCTGTATCCCAACGGCCCCGTATCACTAGCAGCCGAGGTGACACGCATCTTATCCGCATGGCCGTAACGGATCGTGCAGCCACGTCTCTATCCCCGAGTCAACAGATGGGGACGTTTGCAAGACAAAACAGTTCGACGACGTTTGCAGCAGCATGGACTATCAGCTCGGAGACCGTGGCTGCAGTTACCCTTGACGCTGCATCACAGACAGGAGCTCCTGCGATGGTGTACTCATCGACGAACCTGGGTGCACGAATGGCAAAACGGCATTTTTCGGGTGAAAACAGGCTCTGTTTACAGCATCATGATGGTGACATCCGTGTTAGGCGACATCGCGGTGAACGCACATTGGAAGCGTGTATTCGTCATCGCCATACTGACGTATCACCCGGCGTGATGGAATGGGGTGCCATTGGTTAGACCTCTCGGTCACCTCTTGTTCGCATCGACGGCACTTGGAACACTGGACGTTACATTTCAGATGTTTTACGACCCGTGGCTGTACCCTTCATTCGGCCCCTTCGAAACCCTACATTTCAGCAGGATAATGCACGACCGCATGTTGCACGTCCTGTACGGGCCTTTTTGGATACAGAAAATGTTCAACTGCTGCCCTGGCCAGCACATTCTCCAGATCTCTCACCAATTGAAAACGTCTGGTCAATGGTGGCCGAGCCACTGGCTCGTCACAATACGTCAGTCACTACACTTGATGAACTGTGGTATCGTGTTGAAGCTGCATGGGCAGCTGTACCTGTACACGTCATCCAAGCTCTGTTTGACTCAATGGCCAGGGGTATCAAGGCCGCTTTTAACACAGACCTGGCCAGTGGTGGTTGTTCTGGGTACTGATTTCTCAGGATCTATGTACCTAAATTGCGTGAAAATGTAATCACATGTCATTTCTAGTATAATATATTTGTCCAATGAATACCCGTTCACCATCTGCATTTCTTCTTGGAGTAGCAATTTTAATGGCCAGTAGTGTAGTTTGGATCAAATGACAGCTAAAATCCAAAATACAACTTTTGTGGGAATGTACTTCGAACTACTGGTAACACCACAAATTTAAAAGTCTCAGCTTCCGAAAATTTTTGCTCAGGACGGACGATTAGCGGCTCATCTGGGAAAGTCCATTATGTTTTTATATATGGAATTTTCCACGTGGAGTGGTAACAAAATGACTGTTCAACAGATGTCGAAGGTAAGAAAAAAGAGATAGCTCTAGACATTGAAAACAAGTCTGCAGAATTAGAACCATATTTACGAATTCCACCCATGGACGGTTACACATATTCACAGTCTAGAGGGTGCTACCACAACTATGTTCCAATCTGTGTCATACTCGCGAAAAGTTAATCTTTAGTAGAGACTTCGGTTGTGGCAGAGAAAGCATTTTCAAAACCTAGTTAAGTGATTTCTGCTCAAAGAAGTAAAATAACTTTTGGAACATAGTAAAATGTGAACTTTCACGGCCGGAATTGTGACAGTTAATAAAATATTCCGGGCTATTATGCCGTGGTCAAAGGGATTTCACTTTAAAACCCATCTACAGACGACGGCAGTCAACGGCCAGTTGCGTTCGCATATTGAAACATGTGAGGTGACGCCACTGCGCGGAAGCTTGTGGAAGAGGAACTTTGCTGTAGACAGTAGCGAGCCAGGGTGTGAATCGGACATCCGACAAAGCAACGATCCCCCTTGAAAATGTCGTCCGCAGATGGAGACGAAACGTCGGGTTTTAAACAGAAATCCATTCCATCACATCATAATAACCCGGAATATTTTATTGATTTTGGAACATAATTTTGAGCGATTTTGAATACCTGTTTTCTCTGTCTGTTTTTTCATACGTTGTAGAATAACTTTTTTTATTTTTCCCGTATATTCCTGTATTTATACGTAAAATGATACATAATTAAATTTTGTTTTTCTTAACTTTTTATAAATTCATAGTAACCACTCGTGACAGTTTTAAATAACACATCAGTCATAAGATTGAATTTTAAAACTAAATTTTTGGCACCTGTATATAGATATTTTTCATTCGATTAATCGTCGGTACAGATATTTAGTACAATATCGATATGTTTCTGTAGTGTACATAGTTCCGCGTAGTCAGAGCGTACACAACTTTCCCACTAGAGCGCGCCCCACTAAGCACAACAGCGCAGGCGCAGCGCTCATCCGTCTCCGCACTACGAGATGGCGCTGTCTTAGAGACGGGCCAAATTCTACTTCTGCCAATCCACGTATTAATATGTAACGCAGCCAATGAGATTGCTGCTAACTTAGAACCTTTTCTGCTCGCGGATCACACTCGCTCAGTGATACCTGAACGCTCGAGGTATTATAACGAGTGTGCAGACCTCCGATTAGTCAGTCTGCATTAGTCTGCATTAGTCTATAGTCAAGTTTCAGTCTGCGCCTAATAAGATTATCATATTCCTGTACATAGCCATGAAGATAAATGAATAGACACTTTGTCAAGTATCAGAGATATGTGAGAATAAGATTAACGTACCAAGACCAAAGGATCTTCAGATTGTCAATTGTAAACAGCATCCAGAATCAAGTTAAGTAATTTCTATGATTTTTATTATTTTAATAAACGCGTGTGAAAATTAATCAAGTTCTGTTTAAAGTTGGTCGCCGTCAATCCGCTACTCTAAGCGTGCAAGTGGCATTTCTATCGTCTGACCTAATGGCAGAAGATGAGCACGCCACGATAAGACCACGAGACATATTGCTGACACTCGCCTACTTCGTTAGAGCGACAAGTCAAATAATCTGATGGTGTGTGTACCGAAGGTCTTACAGTACGCTCACCACAGTTTCAATATCCCATCTCTACAACTATTTGAGTATGTCGGACAGGACACGAGGCGAAATTTTGTTTTGTCGTACATGCATGGCTAAAAGAGGAATGTGATGAAATTGAAGAACTGGACAGGAAGGGAAGATACGACTTACTATATAACAGAGTAAATACTATGACATGGGAACAAAACAGAGCAAGAAGGGCTACTATGGAAATTTTAAGTAAAGACGAAGAGGTAGTGTACAAAGATCGTGTCGATGTCCTCCAGAGATGGGAAGAATATATAAAAGAGCTATATGACACAAATAGCAAACGGGAAACTCTGGAACTTGAATCACACAACAGTGTAAGTGATGAAGAGAAAGGACCGACCATCATAATGGAAGAAGTAAAGTCTGCCGTAGCTGCAATGAGAAATGGCAAAGTAGTAGGTACAGATACGATACCGGGAGAAATATTAAAATGCTTGAACCAAGATGGAATAAGAGAAATATTGTGATTATGTAATAAAATATATGACAGTGGTGAATGGCCTGAGGACTTTCTAACAACAGTAATGATTCCATTACCGAAAAAACAAGGAACCAAGAAATGCAGCGAGCACAGGACAATCAGCCTCATTTCATATGCAGCCAAAGTGATGTTAAGAATAATTAATAGGAGACTTGAAAAAGTAATGGAGGAGAATCTTGGCGAGGAGCAGTTTGGTTTTAGACGGAATACAGGCACCAGAGATGCAATAGGGCTCCTACAAATCTAGGGAGAAAGGTTTATTGAAAAAAGAAGAGACCTATATATGTGCTTCATCGATCTAGCAAAGGCATTTGGCAATGTGGTTTGGGACAAGCTGGCGACTATACTGAGGGAAAAGAGAGTGAACTGGAAAACCAGAAGACTTGCAAACCAATTATATGTTAATCAAAAAGTTTCAATTAAAGTGAGAGGACTAGGAAAAGGAGTAAGACAAGGATGCCGTCTATCACCTACTCTTTTCAACCTCTACTTGGAAAACATGATTGACCAATGCTCATTAGATGACAAAGGCGTAGAAATTTGAGGAAGAAGAGTAGGGTGTTTGAGGTTTGCTGATGACATGGTCCTTCTAGCCACAGGGGAAAAAGAATTACAAGATTTGGTGGACACCATTCAAACTAACGGAAAAAAATATGGAATGAAAATTAACACAAATAAAACAAAACTATTGGCACTAGGAAGAAATAAAGAAATAAAAATTATCCTGAACGGAGAAATACTAGAACAAGTGCAAAATTTTAAGCATTTTGGAAGCAGGATACACACCGACTGGAAGTACACAACAGAAATTAAAACAAGGATAGCAATGGCAAAAGAGGCGTTTTACAAGAAAAGGAGAATTTTCTGCAGCGGTCTGGACAGAGAACTCAGGAAGAGACTCATAAAATGTCTTGTATGGAGTGTTCTTCTATATGGCGTTGAAAAAAAAAATGGCTCTGAGCACTATGGGACTTAACATCTGAGGTCATCAGTCCCCTAGAACCTAGAACTACTTAAACCTAACTAACCTAAGGACATCACACACATCCATGCCCGAGGCAGGATTCGAACCTGCGACCGTAGCGGTCACGCGGTTCCAAACTGACGCGCTTAGAACCGCACGACCACACCGGCCGGCGGTGAAAGGCTGGAGGCTTTTGAGATCTGAACATGGCGGAGGATGAATAGAATAAGTTGGATGGACAGAGTAAAAAATGAAGAGGCACTGAGAAGAGTGAGAGAGAAAAGACAGTTATTAGATGTAATTAAAAGGAAATTGGATTGGGCATATATTAAGAAAGAATGACGTACTGATAAATACAATTTTAGAAGGTTATGTAGAATGGAAAAGGAAGTGAGGAAGAGATTCCTGATACTGGATGACATGATGGACGGTACAACATGCAGCAGCCTTAAGAAGGAAGCAATGGGTCGCAGAAAACGGAGAGGCAAAGGACCTGCTAATATAGCAGATTACTGACGATGATGACAGGCAGCGTGAGAAGAGAACTCGCCTGCGAGAGATTTCTGCAAGTCTAGCACAGACACCGGTCGCAATGCAACAGAGGAGTCGGTCCGCTCGCTGGGTGCCAGCCAATGTCCTGCCCGCGTTCTCCACGGGAGAGACTGGCTGGGTTGGGGCAACACCGACTCAAAGGAAGGCCTCGGCGCTAGTTGGTGACGTCACGTCAGCTAGGCACGCCGAACGCCAGGTCTGTTGCAGGCATACTCATAATGGTGGTGTCTCCCTCTCTGACACAGGAAAATGTGAAACTGTTGGCGGTAGTTGACCAACACACATTGTTCTGAGAGATTTCTGCAATCAATTAATTGTGCAGTTGATTACACTTCTTAACATATACTGTACTGCTGAACTTAAATTTCCACCTGTTTTAAGGATTGACATAGAAAAACAACTTCGAGGTCCAGCAGCAACAGAATTCGTGCTTCTTCACCTTATTTGTAAATCTGAGGAAGTTACGTTTGTACTGGGTTGCTTTTATAAGAAACTGTGAACATATTGGTGCTCTTCTTTAGGTATCTTGGTTGACTATGGGGTGAGGAGCACTGAATGTTAATGAAATATCTTGCGATTGTACACGTTCGGGGAGGGTGTGGCGGACAAAAGAAGAGGCAAAAGAGAGATACTTGTTTTATCAAATAATTTTTTTTTATCTTATAAAGTTTCTCCTTTCAGTTCCAAGAGGGGAATATTTATCTTTTCTATCGTGCATTTTTAAATGAAGTTTAAGCTCAGCAGTATTTGCAATGTATGAAGCTATTTTGTTTCCTGTTTAGAATTCCTTTCGTTGAAATCGACTGTAATCTAATGACTGGCAACCGTTGGACATTTAAACACGTAAATTAGTTCACATTTCCGGTGAAGATGTCACATGAAAATAAATAAATAAATAGAAGAAATGAAACTTCCTGGCAGATTAAAACTGTGTGCCCGACCGAGACTCGGACTCGGGACCTTTGCCTTTCGCGGGCAAGTACTCTACCATCTGAGCTACCGAAGCAGGAAGTTTCATATCAGCGCACAATCCGCTGCAGAGTGAAAATCTCATTCTGGAAACACCCCCAGGCTGTGGCTAAGCCATGTCTCCGCAATATCCTTTCTTTCAGGAGTGCTAGTTCTGCAACGTTCGCAGGAGAGCTTCTGTAAAGTTTGGAAGGTAGGAGACGAGGTACTGGCATTAGTGAAGCTGTGAGTACCGGGCGTGAGCCGTGCTTCGGTAGCTCAGTTGGCAGTTGGCAGTCTGCCTTCGGCAGTGACACAGTGCGGACCGTGTTGCCTGCCGGCCGCGCTGTGGTGCGCGCGCCTGTTTGTTTACGCTGGAGCAGCTTCGCGTGTGCGGTGTTGTGAGTCTAGAACGAGATGGCACAATCGTACAGAAAAACGACTTTGAAGTTCAGTTTTGCGAACGACTATACACGACCAAAGGCACACGAGATTGAACGTTTCTTCAGAGAAGAGGTAAAAATCGATCCACAGGAAATCGTGGGAATCAATTTATTGCTCGTTTCAAGCGTCGTCTATGTCAAGCTTGTTGACGAGGCTGCTTGCGAAAGACTTCTACAACGATCACCGAACGGGTATCGTTTCTGTCATGCCGATGGGAATGTTGGTGCAGTTACAGTCGATCACGCGGGAATGGGGATCCGCACTATACGAGTCTTCGAACTTCCGTTTGAGGTCCCGTCTGAACTTGTTACCGACGCCTTTCGACCATACGGTACAGTTCTATCCCATGTGGCCGAAAAATGGACGAGTTTTACCACGTACCCCGTTTTAAATGGGGTGAGACAAATACGGATAGAACTGCGCAAGCACGTCCCCTCTTATTTGTACATAGGAGGTTGTCGAGCGATTATAATCTATGATGGGCAACCTCGCACTTGCTCGGGGTGCGGGAAAGAAGGTCACGTCCGCTCGGAATGCCTCCAGCGACGTTTAGTGCAGACTCCACGGGATGACGTTCAGGCGCCTCAACCGACGACTGTCTTACCGTTGACCTTTCTGGAAGCCCTGAGAGGCGACGTGAGGGAGACTTCCGTTGGGCACCAGCAGCTGCCCCCTATAGAGAACATGGACACCAACGGACTGGAACTCCGACCACCGGTTCCACCACAGCAGACACAGAACACCGCACAAGAGATGCAGCTGACGGCCGCTCCAGGCTCATCCGTGGTGGCTGCCAGTGCTTCCACCGAGAGGGTGATAGGCCAGGCCCAAGACGGAGGATACGCAACCCCAACAGCCGATGCGGAAGCAAGGCAACGGAAACAGCGTTCGCCGAAGAGAAGAAAGAAGCGTCGACTGACTTCTGCTGACGATAGCCATAGTCCCGAGGGGACAGTGGACGACAACGACAGTATCGACCTGAGACCAGTGGATTCAACAGATACCGAGATGTCGATGCAGGAACAACACAGCGACGAAAACTTGAACTCTCCTTCTGGTGACCGGAAGGCGGAAGTGGAGATGACAACTGTCCAACATCAGAGCGATGAAAACGTTACCTCCCATCCTTCGATCAGTTCCGGAAATATGCTGGGGGACTGGGCGCAAGAAATGGACCAACAGGAACAGGATGAAAATACGAACGCGACGATTGAGGACAGTCCTGCCCAGAGGCCGGGAGGGGTCGGGAAATGTTGACCAACTTAGTGTGTTGAGGAGCGCCGGGGGTGCAGATGGACGCTTAATGACATCGCCCTACAACTGATGAACACAAGCCAGGCGTACCGCATTGCCACGATAAACATTAATGGCATACGGACACCGCTTAAAATTCAAATGCTGAAAGATATGTTACGCGCTGCGGACGTGGATATTGTACTCCTACAAGAAGTGCGTTTCACATCGCCGCCAGAGTTCTACGGTTACGAGGCACATTATTCAGTGCACGATGAAAGTGGATGCGGTGTGGCGATTCTCACCAGGGAAGGACTAGGAGTGGAGGACGTCAGGTCTCTCCCTTCGGCACGCGGCATAGCGATCACTGTCGACGGCGTTCGTTTCATCAATATATACGCACCATCTGGCTCCACAAAACGAAGAGAAAGGGCGGCTTTTTACACCGAAGAGATAGCACCGTTGTTCGCTGGCCGCTTTGATAACTATATAGTGGGCGGCGACTTTAATTGTGTCGTCGAGCCGGCCGAAGTGGCCGTGCGGTTAAAGGCGCTGCAGTCTGGAACCGCAAGACCGCTACGGTCGCAGGTTCGAATCCTGCCTCGGGCATGGATGTTTGTGATGTCCTTAGATTAGTTAGGTTTAACTAGTTCTAAGTTCTAGGGGACTAATGACCTCAGCAGTTGAGTCCCATAGTGCTCAGAGCCATTTGAACCATTTTTGTGTCGTCGACAAAAAGGACCAAGTACCTCATTATGTACCATGCATGGAACTGCGTGCGTTGATTACCGAAATGGCGCTTCTGGATACCTGGGAACTGCAGCATGGTGACAGACCGGGTTATACGTTTGTCACGGGACACTCGGCGAGTAGACTTGATAGAGTGTACGCGACACGAGCTCTACGGACGACGATACTGGATGCCGAAATCTGGCCAGCGGCTTTTACGGATCATATGGCGTACGTCTGTACGATTTCACTAACGCGTCAGAAGATATGGCGGA
The DNA here is from genome assembly GCF_023864345.2 of Schistocerca serialis cubense. Classification (NCBI taxonomy): domain Eukaryota; kingdom Metazoa; phylum Arthropoda; class Insecta; order Orthoptera; family Acrididae; genus Schistocerca; species Schistocerca serialis. The sequence continues at coordinate 80,722,667 of NC_064647.1, read as the reverse complement.
GTAAAGGTCACTGGAAAATGAATTGTGCACTTTTACGTGACACTGAATGTCACCGGTCGATAGAGGCGGCCTGGGAGACCTGCGTTCGCCGCCAACGAGCATACACCTCGGTTCTCCAGTGGTGGATTAAATGCGCAAAACCAACGTTACGGAGAACGTTGATACGATACGGGCAGGACAAATCGCAGTGGAACCGCACAACGGCTGATTTTTATTTTACAGCCCTGAGGGAGCTGATGACCCAACAACCATCGCCGGAAAGGCACACGGCCATACGCAGGATAAAAGCCAAGTTATTACAGCTGACGAGACTAAGAATGGAATGTATAACGGTCCGGGCGAGATTGGCGGACACAGTTGCTGCCGAAACCCCCTCCATGCACCACGTGGTACGTGAACGCCAACGACGACGCAGGACATTGATCAGGGAACTAATCTCTGAAACTGGCCAGCAAGTTGTGCACCAGCGTGATATTGCGCATGTGTTTACCGACTATTTCCGCCAGTTATATGGACCTGTACATGTGAACCACGAGACACTACATGATGTCATCTCGGAAATGCCAGACAGAGGACCACCACTGGATGCAGAGACTTTCATCACAGCGATAACAGAGGACGAGCTGACAGACGCAATTGCCAGGGGGGCTCCGAACAAGTCCCCAGGGCAGGACGGCTTCCCAATTGAATTTTACCGCGCCTTTGCATACCTCATGGGACGGACCTGGATTCAGATGTACAACGAACTCCTGTTACCGCAGACTGAGATACCTGCCGAATTCACGGAGGGTATCATCATCCCAATACCCAAACCACGCGGTGGCAGAAATCCAGGAGATTATAGACCACTCACTCTCTTGAACTGCGACTATAAGATTTTCGCGCGCATCCTTGGGGCTCGCCTGCGGTCTTCACTTTCTGATAGACTCCTCATAGATCAAACTTGCCTCGGCGGTAAGAGCAACGTACATACGGCGCTCAGTGACTACCGAGATATCATCGCGTTAGCAGCGGCATGCCGAGTGCGTGGGGCACTCGTCGCTATTGACTTCGATCATGCGTTCGACAGAGTGGGTCATACCTTTTTGCATGCGGTGATGGGCAGATTGGGAATCCCACAGGCCTTCATCCTAGTGATCATGCGACTGTTACACGGTCTCGGTGAATGGGCGGAGCACTGACTACATTGTTATTTCAAGGTCAGTTCGTCAAGGTTGCCCCCTTTCGATATTTTTGTATGCAATGGCTTTGGAACCCTGTCTATATGGTCTCCGAAGACGGTTGGAGGGAGTGCCGTTGCCACAACTGACCTTTCATTGCCGCGCTTATGCTGACGATGTGATGCTGGTGGCACGGACAGGCGAAGAAGTACGTACGGCGTTGGCATGGATACAGCGATACGGGATGGCGGCAGGAAGCGTGCTTAATCTACAAAAATCACGCTGCATGAATGTCGGTCGAGGATTACAACCGGGGGAGGAAGGCCCGCTCATCTTAGTTAAGACCATAAAATGCCTAGGTATTACGTTCCACACGGATGTGCAGCGGACAGCAGCGGATAACTACCGACGCATATTGAAGCTGATGCGGACAATGGTGCTGTTACAGAAATTAAGAGCGTTGGATATGATTCAGAGGGTGACCTATGTTAACGTATACCTAGCACCGAGACTCACTCACGTAGCGCATGTCCTGCCTTTAACGCGCACAATGGCATCACGGATACAAGCAACTTTCGGAACCTACGTGAGTGTGGGACACCTGTTTAAGATCCGATACACAACGCTTACGCTACCACCTGGAGAGGGTGGACTTGGTCTAGTTAACGTATATGAAAAGGCACGGGCGTTATTCGTCAGTACGATGTTCCGACAGTGACGCGGTCAATTTCGCAGTATCTCGGGTGCGTTGGCCGATGTACTAGCGCCCACTTCAAAGCTGCCCCCAGTCAATGTGGGCCATATTTCACCGAAGCTGGCACATTTCAAGTCTTTTTTTTTTGGATCTTAGCTATGTCAGAGATTCCTTCCCAACAACACGACTACCGACGACGCGAGACGTATACCAACTCTTACTGCGCCGGTGCCCCAGGAATACCCTGGAAAAGAAGTACCCAGACAAGAACTGGCGACAGATATGGCGCGTTATACGGAACGTTTACCTCCCAACGTCGGTACGCTCAACATGGTATGTGGTGATAAATAGGAAGTTCGCAACGAATCAACGGCGGCACGCGATTCATTTGGCAGACACTCCACTATGTTTAGGCTGCGCAACAGTGGACACTGATGAACATCGTTTAGCATGTAGTGGGACGGCTCCAGTGTGGCACTTGGCACAACAGATATTGGCGTTCCTGTTACGCTCCGCCCCTCACACAATTTCATGGTTCAAATGGTTCAAATGGCTCTGAGCACTATGGGACTCAACTGCTAAGGTCATTAGTCCCCTAGAACTTAGAACTAGTTAAACCTAACTAACCTAAGGACATCACAAACATCCATGCCCGAGGCAGGATTCGAACCTGCGACCGTAGCGGTCTTGCGGTTCCAGACTGCAGCGCCTTTAACCGCACGGCCACTTCGGCCGGCTACAATTTCATCAGACACACTTTTTTTTCCCACAAGAATCTTATTTCCCGGTCCAAAAAACCAATGCAGTGACATGGGTACGGGGAATGGTGGTGGGCTACGTGTATAACGAATCGGAAAAGGACAAAATTGATTTTTGGCATTTTCTCCTAGATGGACACACGAAGCTGCAACAGCATAAGAAATATAGGCAAGACTTCGCTAATTACTTGCGACTTACATTTACCGACCCGCCGGCCAGATGGGGTGTGACGGGTGACAGATGAGATAGACGAAGAAGCCGAGATAGACATCGATCACACTTACGGACCCTTAGTTACTTTCGAGAAGACGACCCAGTCTTACACCAACGTCTGGAGAACGAGTCGATAGATGGCTCTCTTGCTCTATCGAACGTCGGGTCGTGAGCAGGTGTCGCCCCCGACACGAATTTCATTTCATTGCTACAGGAGAATGTTTCTTTTGTATTTGTACTATCCGCAATGTCTTCATGTCTTTCATTTGGGCATTTTCAGTTTTATTCATTTCCTTAATTCATTAATTTTCTAATTAGCCACTATTTGTCAAGAAGGAAAAAAAAAAAAAAAAGTTGGTAGAGCACTTGCCCGCGAAAGGCAAAGGTCCTGAGTTCGAGTCTGGGTCGGGCACACAGTTTTAATCTGCCAGGAAGTTTTATATCAGCGCACACTCCGCTGCAGAGTGAAAATCTCATTCTGGAAACATCCCCCAGGCTGTGGCTAAGCCATGTCTCCGCAATATTCTTTCTTTCGGGAGTGCTAGTTCTGCAAGGTTCGCAGGAGTGCTTCTGTAAGGGTTGGAAGGTAGGAGACAAGGTACTGGCAGAAGTGAAGCTGTGAGTACCGGGCGTGAGCCGTGCTTCGGTAGCTCAGATGGTAGAGCACTTGCCCGCGAAAGGGAAAGGTCCCGAGTTCGAGTCTCGGTCGGGCACACAGTTTTAATCTGCCAGGAAGTTTCATATCAGCGCACACTCCGCTGCAGAGTGAAAATCTCATTCTAGAAGAAACGAGTTAATTGTAAGGGGGTGGGGTAAGTTTCGATAGCAAAATGGATCAAGTAAATTTAGGTACTTGAATGTAAAATTTCCGAAGCTTGCAATGGGGCAAAGCATCTTCTCATATTGATCTACGTTTGTTTCGACAGGATTCAGTAATACAGAACTATGATCTCCATTTGTAGCTTTACGATAGTAAGAAAATCTTTCATCTAAATAAAACTGCAGAACCCAAAACAATACCAAACATTTTGTCCAAAAATAAGAGATTTATAGTGATAAGCACGCCCAGGCGTTTCTGCCTGCAAAAGACCTGGCGTTGGCCGTGCCTAGCTGACGTGACGTCACCAACAAGCGCCGAGGCCTTCCTTTGAGTCGGTGTTGGTTGGGGGCTGCGGCCTAACTTTGCGACCAAACACTGGCCAGGGGCGCCGCTGCTGCTGCATCCATCTGCCGGCGGGGCTCGTTAGCGCCTGCGCCCTTGTACCGCGCTGCGTCGCCGGCCGCTCCACTGGGTAAACTTGGGCACACAGAGGCGCGCCAATACTGCGCTGCCAACTCGCCTTCCGGAATACATCCGGTGCCGCCTGGCCTCGACCCGAAATTCGTCCGCACTCCTGGCAAGACGACAGCGAGGCGTCTGGTCACAAGGTTGCACAACGTGGCTGCCCGGCAGCTCTCCGCCACACGCGCTCGGTGGCAGTATCGCATCACGCTAGGAAATTCAGAGTCGTATTGCGCCTTACGATCCAAGATGATTACAGGTCCGGCAGGGACCGCACCAGTAGTCGCCGCCACTGACTTGCCAGTGCGAGCTGCCTCCTTAAGCCGTCGGCACACTGACCGTGCATCCGAACGTTGAGCGTAGAGCGTGCCGAGTTTCTGACGTCATAGCGTGAAACAGCACGTCCGGGAGTCTTTGCAGAGCAATATCTGGCATGTCAGATATTCTGAGCGTGCGTCTGAGCGTTGGCCAATGAGATGGCACAACGCCACCTACGTCACACGCTCGCCGTCTCCTTCAGTACAGAGTTGTGAGGCGCCATATTGCCATTCATTTCAAGCCTGTATGTACACACGCCGTTTCTGAGCACCACCAAACTGAGAATCACTGGAAAACCCGTTGTTAACTTTGTGATTCGTTGCAATAAAATAATGAGAAACATCATATTTGTAACAAAAGAATAGTTGTAACTGGCGTATTAGTTGTAACTTGCGTATTATGAGAGTAGGCTATTTGAAGGCAGCGACACACTGAAGATCCACCCAAAACTCATTGTTCTTGGTACAATGTGTTATAATTAAATTTCAATTAGTAACATAACTACGATTAAGGTTTTTAGCGAAAGGTAAGATTCTATTAAAAGAGACTAAGCTGTGATGTTGGTTTAGCGTACTGAGTAGCATTCCGCGCCGGCGGCCGTGCTGTGCGGACGTGCGGAGCGGCTGTTGCGGTGTTTACATCGTCGCTGCGAGCGGCCGGCGCTGTGTGGTGAGTGCGCGCTTTCTGCGTTAGTCATAGTCTACGATCACATTCTAGAATGACATAATGGAACAGACAACGCGACGCGATAATTTGAAGTTGATTTTCGATCCGAGCTACGCCCGACCGAAATCTTACGAAGTTGAGGCATTTATCGAAGAAACTTTTCAGATCAAAGTGGATGAATTGATTGGAATTCACCTGTCGATTGTCAGTCCAACTATGTTCCTTAAGTTATCCAGTTCTGACAAGTGCGACCAAATTGTAGAAACATGTGGTGGGGTGGCAAAATTCAAACATTCAGACGGACACATAGGGCAGGTCACGGTTTCGCGTGCCGGAATGGGAATAAGAACGGTTCGAATCTTTGAGCTCCCCTTTGAAATAACGCCCGAGGAGATTAACAACAAACTGAGAGACTATGGCGCCATTATCAGCAATGTCGCCGAAAAATGGTCCAGCTTGCACAAGTATCCAGTATTAAATGGAGTCAGGCAAGTTAAGATTGACATGCTGAAACATATCCCATCGTATCTCTGGATTGGTGGATATCGAGCGATCATCATTTACGATGGCCAGCCGAGAACCTGCTCGGGTTGTGGTTCGACCCAACACGTCCGCGCGCAGTGTGTTCAACGGCGTGTGACGCAACTGCCGACTGGGGAGCGGAACCCGCCTAGTCAGATGGCCACGCTACCCGTGACGTACGCCGCCGCAATTCGCAGTGACGTCGCTCCAGATATGTGTTTCGACAGGGCGGTAGTTGCTTATGCCGACGTTCCCGATGGTACCGTAGCCATGGATACTAGCAGCATAGAAGCTACAGGTCCAGCACACTCACAAGACGAGGACACTGACAGGTGTGCAGAACAAGACCAGGCTAAGACGGCAGAAGAAGGCTTGTGCAAACCACTCGAAGAAGTCGGGCACCACAAAGAGGACACAGTTGCAACATCGGAGGATAATGACCAGCAGCCTACAACTGTTTCACCAAAGAAACGGAAGAAACGTCGAATAGCCCGTCAGGGAGCAGCAGAAATCGCGCCAATCCTGCGTGAAAAGGCGAAACAGATAGGCCAAGAATTGGCGGAGACGAGACAAGCAGCTCCTCTGGAAGATCGATCAACAGAAACGAAGACCCGAAATGAGGACACTGAACCCGACCGTGGAATCCACATTCCAGACGGTACAGCTAGTCCGAAGGACCCTCCACGTGTACCAAAAACGGACACGCGGGAAGTTACGTGCACGCGAGACTGGGCGGATGACATGGAGGAGCAGAGCCATGATGCAGAGATGGCTGACATACCACAACATTCAGGACGGACGGCACCCGACCGTCGACAAGATGTGTCCACCCGGCATCAAACCACCATCAAAGACGCTCGTGCAGAAGTTGATGATGCCGACTTCTTCTAAGTAGAGCAAACATCCACTTCACCTGGCAAACAGTATCCCACCTGATACGGTATAATCGACATGTCGTCCTTGCAGGCGTACAGAATTGCGACCTTGAATATAAATAAAATTAGCAGCACCCTCAATCTGAGAAATCTCCAAGATTTTCTGTACGCCGCTGATGTTGACATCTTAATGCTGCAAGAAGTAACGGCTATCCGTTTGGACGACATCACTGGCTACAACGCCGTCATCAATCCTGGCAATGACAATAGCCTCGGCACAGCGATTATGACTAAAGAGGGGATCCTACTTACAGACGTGACGAAACTGCCGAACAGTAGAGGTCTCGCTGTCACGATAAACAACACCAGGTTTATCAACATATATGCCCCGTCAGGAACCGGAAACAAGCGCCGCAGGGCCGAATTTTTCAAGGAGGACATCGCCCCCATTTTCGCGGTGCGATTTGAACAAATAATATTTGCGGGTGACTTTAATTGCGTGCTGAGTCCCAAAGATCAGACACCAAATTTTAACAAATCTCTGGAGCTGGAGAACATCGTCAGAGAATTCCATCTGTTAGATACTTGGGAACTAAAGCATGGTGATCAGTTCGGTTTCACCTATATCACCAGCCATTCTGCCAGTCGTCTCGACAGGATTTACGTAACGTCCAATTTAAGGCGACACGTTTTACAGTCCGAGCTATGGCCCACTATTTTCTCTGATCATATCGCGTACATATGTACGATAAATTTAGAGAAACAAGGAACTTACAGGGCGAGAGGTCAGTGGAAGCTAAACGTTGCTCATCTTTCGGATCCTGGATGTCACGCCGCCTTCCACACCACTTGGACAGAATGTGAAAGGAAGTTCCACTTGTATGGTACGGCGCTGAATTGGTGGCTAAACTGCGCGAAGCCCGCAATAATAAAGACAATGAAAACTTACTCCCGTGAAAAAGTCGCCTGGCGGAAGCGGACACTGGAATTTTACTTCAGCTGTCTGAGAGACTTGTGCGTTCGGGATGCTACAATCAAAACAAACTATGGGCAAATCAACAGAATAAAAGCAAAATTGCTCACCCTGCAGAGACACCATCTCGAAGGCTGTAAAATACGAACGCGTTTGCAGAACGGTACACGAGAAGAAACAACATCGATGTACCACATCCTCCAAGAGAACAAAAAACAAAACCGGAAAATTCTGACGGAACTCAAAACTTCAGACGGCAGACTCTTGACAGATCAAGTTGCAATACGAGATGAGATCCATCGACACTTTAGTGAATTGCTGGCCAATACACAGACCGATGAAACAGCGCAGCAAGCTCTCACTGCTAGGACGACAGAGCGACTCACTCCAGAAGAAGCTGATGTGCTCGCAGCAAGAATAACGGACGAAGACGTCGAAGATGCCATCTCGAGGAGCCCAAAGAATAAATCACCTGGACCAGATGGGCTACCCGCCGAATTTTATCAAACTTTTCGCGAAAAGATAATTGCTAAATTGACACTCGTCTGCAATGAAATACTAAATGCCGACACTGACCTTCCGAAGGAATTCTGTGAAGGAACAGTGGTCTTAGTCCCCAAAACACCAAGAGGCAAAACCGTGGAGAATCTTCGACCAATAACACTTCTCAATAGTGATTATAAAATCTTCGCCCGTATCATGATGCAAAGGTTCAATTCAGTTATTCGTACAGTGACAGGAGCTTACCAGACAAGTGTGGGAAAGGATAGAACGATATTTCAGACCTTAAGCGACTACAGAGACATTATAGCGATACCGGAAGCCTGCAACATTCGCTGTGCCCTGATGTCGCTTGACTTTGAAAAAGCTTTTGATAAAGTTAATCATTCGTACCTGTTCCGGTGTATGACATCCATGCACTTCCCACAGAAAATTATAGCCTCCGTGAAAAACATACTGACGAATAGCACCTCAAGAATCAGTGTCAACGGACAACTCAGTCACCCGATCAATATTCACAGTTCGGTAAGACAAGGTTGCCCCATGTCCATGACGCTTTTCGCGATTGCGCTTGAACCTCTCTTAGTATCCCTGACTCGGCAACTCCGTGGACTGCATATACACGGACAGAAGATCATATGTCAAGCCTACGCGGACGATGTAGGGGTACTTGTGACTGACGAAAGCGAGGTGGAATCAGTACTTGAAGTTGTGGCGACCTACGAACTGGCGTCGGGAGCTAAACTCAACCGCAATAAATCTGGTATTATGAATATTGGCCGGGGTATAGAGATCAGAGCCGCTGGACGTATCAACACTGTGGAAAAAATAAAATGCCTTGGAATACAATATACGAGTAATATCCGCCGCACGGCCGCTCTCAATTATAGAAAATTACTTGCCACATTACGAGCAAACATAAAACAACACAGCTTGCGTAATTTAAATGCAATACAAAAAGTGCAACTAGCCAATACCTATATAACCTCCAAAGTAAACTATGTTGCTCAAGTGCTGCCTCTGCCACGAACCATAGCACACCAAATGCAAGCAGTGCTTGGTTATTTTGTCAGCAGAGGTCAGATATTTAAGGTTTCCTATGATACCTTGACGCTATCGACACGCAATGGAGGGCTACATCTAACAGACATCTACCTTAAAGCGCAAGCGCTATACGTTAGCAAAACTTATAAACAGTGGCAACGATCACCGCGGACCTTAGTGGCTCATCTCTTACGTGAAATCACCCCAGTCAGCAGAGATCCACCAATCGATGTGCATCACATCTCCCACGAGCTGTACCACTACAAACACTTTCTTGTGGAATACAGCTATGTACGCCATAGTATACCGGAGAAGGACATATATCAGGTTAAGGAGGTTTACAACACCTTGCTGGGAGGAAAATTGCGCAATCGAATAGAAAACAAGTTTCGACATTATAACTGGAAAAACATATGGGAAAACATCTCTGACCCCCATCTACCATCCAGTGTGCGATCGACGTGGTACCTCGCAGTCAATAGAAAAATCCCCACCAACTATAAACTGCACGCGATACGTCTGGCACACACACCAAACTGTCCCAGCTGCAACGTCGTCGACACCGAAGAACATCGTTTCGTCTGTGACGATGTGAAAGACGTGTGGAATCTCTTCAGGCAAAAATTAGCACATGTGCTCCGCACGTCTCCTAACACCATTACACCGACACACGTCCTTCTGCCAGATGACGTGCCATATCCTAACACTAAAAGAAGGTCGGCCAACTGGCTCAAAGGACTGACCGTTCATTACATCTCAACGGCTATGACGAAGAGTGCAGCAGACTATTGGATTTACCTGATGACAGAACTTCAAAAGCTCGAACGACAACAGAAATACAAAGAAAATTACGCAAATTTCTTGAACCGAACTTTGTCCTACCGACAGAGCTGAAGAACGATTAAACGATAATTTGTACAGTCTCAGGATTAATTTATTTTATTTTATTTTATTTTTTTTAATGAAATTCTCTATTAAGTTTCTCATTCCTTTTGCGCCAACAAGAAGGCTATTTCGGTTACCCTTTGCCCTCGTGTAGCAGTACTAATAGGTTGCTGAAGCAAACCGAAGACGCCAGCGGGCGGGAGTACACCTGGCTCTCCTATAAAAATCGCTCCCGCACAATGATGGAAGAATGTAGCGGACCTAATTTCTTTCCACAACTCCAAAAGAAGGGATTTTGTTCACTTGTACACATTTACTTCGTTGGTCAACTATCTCTTATGGAACAAACATAGCACAGAAGCTAGCCGAAGAAGGCACAAATGGCGAGCGGAAGGACGGGCTGTAGGGGAGGAACGAGGCCAAAAAAAAAAAAAAAAAAAAAAAAAGTAGCGGCACTGTCCATGAATCAGCGTTTCTGTTGGGGCGGTGGTTCGCGTCCTGACACAACCAATTTTTTTTTCCCTAACATTCGCGTTTTTATTAGGTTCTGATACTTTATTATTAGTTTAATATAAGTATAGACTACAATATTTGCCGTTATGTAAATACAAGTTCCCCTTTTTTGAGGGGTGACTTTGTTCAATTAGCTTAATCTACAGGACAGCTTGCGCTACTTGTATACAGATAATTTGCTCCTTTTTCTTTTACGCTTCATAATTCACGTGTTGCAAGGATTCTGATACTGGGTAGGAACAGTGATCAAGTAAGACTGACCTTGGGGCTTTACTAAAATGTGGGAATGATGAAATAATGTCTATCCTATGCGGAGAAGTATTCCATATTTGAACAGCACTGTTTGTAATGGAACTTTTATAAGCATGTGTCCTTATTGATTGGACGTGGTACTTTCCTTTTCGTGGACGATGAAGGAAATGAGCGTTTTAATAGAGCTAACGTGGGAATCTTACGCGCGCCCGTTGAGTAAACAGTGTGATTTACGAACTAGAAACATCCCTCAACTGCCGCTGGAGTGCGTTGCGATCGCGTATACCACGTTGGGGCCCACGTACCGTATGCACGAGTCGCATCGTTCCTGAGCGTTCTGCAACACGTTGAACTTGGCACGCTCAACGTTAACGTTCGACAGCACGGTCCGTGTGCCGACGGCTTAAGGCTGCCGTCGTCACACGGGTCGTACATTCGAACGCAGAGTTGAGCGAGGACAAGAGAGCCAGCAGCACCTCCATCCGGGAGCTAGTAACTATTTTAGGCGGATTTAATAGTTCTTAATTGTGTGTTTTAAGTGCGCGTAAGCTGTCGATTGCACACGAGATATCAAAGACCTTTAGTGGCTAGCTGTTCGATTAAATACCGATTTCCCGTGAACCCTGCACGGAGCAGAGCACTCACGAAGTGTGGCGGACAAGCAGACTAGTGTAACGCCACGAGTTCGTTGCAGAGCCCGTATATCTCGTTGGCCGCGGTGCCGAGTTTCCGTAAATCACACTGTTTACTAAACGGACGCGCGTAAAATTCCCACGTTAGCTCTATTAAAATGCACATTTCTTCCATCGTCCACGAAAAGGAAAGTACCATGTCCAAGCAGTAAGGACGCAGGCTTATAAAAGTTCCATTACAAACAGTGCGTTACAAAATTGGAATACTTCTCCGCACAAGATAAACATTATTTCATCATTCCCACATTTTAGTAAAACCCCACGGTCAGTTTTACTTGATCACTGTTCGTACCCAGTAGCAGAATCTTTGCAACATGTGAATTACGAAGCGTAAAAGATAAAGGAGCAAAATACCTTTATACAAGTAGCGTAAGCTGTCCTTTAGATTAAGCCAATCGAATAAAGTCACCCCTCAAAAAAAGGTGAACTTGTATTTACAGAAAATCAAACATTACAGTCTATACTTATATTAAACCAATAATAAAATATCAGAACCTAATAAAAACGCGAATGTTAGAAAAAAAAATTCGTGTCAGGACGCGAACCACCGCCCCAACAAAAAACCTCATTATTATACAGTGATGCTATTCATTACGCTATATCAACATCACATTTTCTGTATCTAATCATAGTATGTTACCTCTTCCTAAAAATTTTAATCGTAAATATTATACTAACTGAAATTTAATTTGTACCAGGAACAATGCGTTTTGGGTGGATATTCAGTGTGTCGCTGCCTTCAAATAGCCTACTCTCATTATACGCTAGTTACAATAATTCTTTTGCCGCGAATATGATGTTTCTCATTATTTTATTGGAACGAATTACACAGTTAACAACGGGTTCTGCAGTGATTCTCAATTTGCTGGTGCTCAGAAAAGGCATATATACATATAGGCTTGAAATGAATGCCAATATGGCGCTTCACAAATCTATACTGAAGGGAGACGGCGTGCGTGTGACGTAGGTGGCGTTGTGCCATGTCATTGGTCAACGCTCAGACGCACGCTGAGAATATGTGACACGCCAGATATTGCTCTGCACGTTCAGAAAGACTCCCGAGCGTGCTATTTCATGCTGTGACGTCGGAAACTCGGCACGCTCAACGCTCAACGTTCGGATGCACGGTCCGTGTGCCGACGGCTTTAGATAACAAGGGGATATTTTCCGCACTGGTTCGAGCCGTCCTCACGCTGACCTCTGCTACGCAGGTAACCCGCTATTTTTCTGTGCGTGTCCTAAGTGGAAGTTTCGGTATTCCAATCCATCGAACGATCCATCTTCTTTGTTCGTCAGGGTAGATGCCAGGTGCGGAAAATTGTGGGCGTTGCAATAATTAAAGGTAATTAAGCTTGAATGGACCCTATTTATTCATGTAAAGATGGCACATGGGTGCCTACGTAGGGTTGAGCAGCCCCAAGAGGGGTTGTCGTCTGTTCATCAAGAGGAGCGACTACTCGGGGCCGAGGTCTGAAGCTATAGCCGTCGGCACACGGACCGTGCAGCTGAACGTTGAGCATTGAGCGTGCCGAGTTTCTGACGTCATAGCGTGGAATGGCACGTTCGGGAGTCTTTCCGAACGTGCAGAGCAATATCTGGCATGTCAGATATTCTGAGCGTGCGTCTGAGCGTTGACCAATGAGGTGGCACAACGCCACCTACGTCACACGCACGCCGTCTCCCTTCAGTACAGAGTTGTGAGGCGCCATATTGGCATTCATTTCAAGCCTATATGTATATATGCCTTTTCTGAGCACCAGCAAATTGAGAATCACTGCAGAACCCGTTGTTAGCTGTGTGATTCGTTCCAATAAAATAATGAGAATCATAATATTCGTGGCAAAATAATTATTGTAACTTGCGTATTATGAGAGTAGGGTATTTGAAGGCAGCGACACACTGAAGATCTACCCAAAACACATTGTTCTTGGTACAATTTGTTATAATTAAACTTCAATTAGTAACATATCTACGATTAAGGTTTTCTGCAGGAGCTAAGATACTATGATTAAACGTGTAGGGTATGTAATTACTGTAGTGTAGCCGGCACGGTAGCTCAGCGTGTTCGGTCAGAGAGCCGGTTAGCTTCTGTAATAAAAAAAAAAAAAAACTGAGTGCAAGGACCAACAAACGAACTTGAAGGGATGTCATGTGACGTCCGGAACGACCCAACACAACTGTCAACAACAAACAAAATTAAAAAAAAGTAGTGTAATGACTAGCGTCTCTGCACGCTGCAGAAGAGTTTGATTGGGCGACGGTTCGCGTCGCGCCACTTCGAAATTTTTTGCCTAACATTCGCGTTTTTATTGAGTTCTGATACTTTATTATTAGTTTAATATAAGTATATACTATGATATTTGATGTTATGTAAATATAATTTCATCTTTTTTTTAGGGCTGACTGTTCGATTGGCTTAATCTACAGGATAGCTTGCGCTACTTGTATAAAGATATTTTGCTCCTTTTTCTTTTACGCTTCGTAATTCACATATTGCAAAGATTCTGCTACTGAGTAGGGACACTGATCAATTAAGACTGACCTTGGGGTTTTACTAAAATGTGGGAATGATGAGATAATGTTTATCTTATACGAAGAAGTATTTCAAATTTGTACTGCACTGTTTCTAATGGAACTTTTATAAGCCTGTGTCCTTATTGATTGGACATGGTACTTCCCTTTTCGTGGACGATGGAAGAAATGTGCATTTTAATAGAGCTAACGTGGGAATTTTACGCGCGCCCTTTTAGTAAACAATGTGATTTACGAACTAGAAACATCCCTCAACTGCCGCTGGAGTGCGTTGCGATCACGTATACCACGTTGGGGTCCACGTACCGTATGCACAAGTAGCATCGTTCCTGAGCGTTCAGCAGCACGTTGAACTTGGCACACTCAACGTTGACGTTCGACAGCACGGTCCGTGTGCCGACGGCTTAAGAGAGCGCGGAGCTGTTTCCAAGCCGCCCTAGCCGCACCCCGTCCGCGTCCCACACGGCTAGTCTCTGATTGGAGGGTCCATTCCGCCAACGCGCCTTGCTAATAGCGTACCCTCGTCAGCGCAACCAACCCGTGGGAGTAGAGCCTGACCGAGCAGCACGTGGCAGGACAGTGCCGACCACGGTCTTCCGGCGAGCACCTTCCACCACAGTATTTAATAAAATTTTATCGGCAATGATCCCTCTTGCAGGGTCTCCTCCTCCCTGCACATCTTTGTAAATTTCAACCTTCTTTTCCTCACTACCACGTCACAGTCTGAATCTATGTCCGCACATGACTTTGGATGATAGCGCTGCACTGAATAATCTTTCCATAGACGTAGTTAGGACAAACAAAAAGGAGAGTTGGTAACAACAGTCGTGGAAAGATATACTCAGTGCAACGAATCGTTCTCGCCCCACTGTTGTTTAATACACTGGTGTGAAAACTGAAGGACGGAAGTACGTATCGTGTGATATGTCACTGCCAATTGACATACTTCGATGAAATTTCCTCCAGTATAGTACAGAAGATAATCGAAAGAATATGCAGTGAGTCGAACAGAAATAACACATTTACTCTGTAACACCCCACCCGTCACGTATCTGGTTTTGGCATGTGTTCACCCCAGCTAATTGACTAACAGATCAACATAGAGTGAAAAACTGCCGCAATATCGGATGACGCAAACAAAGTAATAAGGCCCTGTGACTCCTGATTGAACTGCGGTGGCAGTGTTGACATTAATTGATTCAGAATTGATCACTTTTAATTAAAAAGGGGTGCACATTGATGTTATATTCAGCTATTGAACACCAGATGCAAATGTTTAACATAGAATTAATTAAGAAAACGGCTTGGGATTTCAACTACTTGATTGAAAATAGATGCAGTCCATTAGCACAAATTTATTTTAACTCCCGACCTTCCATCATCACATTACCTGACTCTCCTATCAGGCAGTGGTAATAAATTGCGTTTACATGGAGTAAAGCGCGGAAAACCAAAATTAATTCCTATCAATGACCCATGCGTAATGCGAAGTGCGAGAAGAATTCCCCAATACACGGCCCATGAAATCCTTGTGGAAACTTTGCCGACGTGATCCAACAAATTAATCAGTGGCCTAATTCAAGCCAGAGTGGGTGCAATATCACCAAATTCAGCATGGCGGGGGGGCGTCGTGGTGCTGCAAGGCTGCGCTCGTCTATTCACTCCTAGCTATCTTGCTCAGTACATAGCTGAACCAAAACTTTCTATCTAAAAGCTCAATCGTTCCGTTTGCTAAGTCCTAAACTGCAGAGATGCTCACTCTCTCTCAGACAAGCTGAGTAAAGAACGCCATGTCCGCACTCTTGGCAAGCTGGGAACGGAAGACTTCTACCGAGACTTCTCCCAGTCCGCTCTTCGCCTCGGTTTCCCCTCCAGCAAAATCACTTACCCCAATTGCAGTGCAAGTCGCGTTAATTATGCGTCGCTTCTCAGCGCTGACCAATGCCTGCTCTGGGAAGTGAAAAAATTCCCACAAAATTTCCCTTCCTCTCAACTTCTGCTATTTAGCTCCTCCCAGACCACCCATCAAGGTTAGCGTCTGCACAAAACAACAATTTTTCCGGAATTCTGGCTCCCAGGAGAGTACTTCAAATTCATTCTGTCGCTCTTCACCTGATTTACTTCAGACTCTGCGGACCGTGAATTCAGCGTGAAGTTGCTATAGTCACGAACACGCGTATTCTGGCCTCTGTTGACTGCTCCACCGTCGGTTTGCGCGGCTTTCTCAAATGGGACGACGGACATTTATCAACAGGCGTACAAGTTCTCCGTCTGCGTCCTGGTACACCAGCATGGGGTCAACCACCCACTCACTGTCACTCATTTTAAGGCAGCTGGAGGCCGCGCCCCGTTACCGCTTTCTCAGAGCTTGAGCCGCCCTAAGCTGCCTATTGTCGCTTCCCTTCGTCGCTCCCCAGCTGGCCACCGTCAATTCTGAATACTTCCTGGGATAAACTAGCCTCCAGTAAATCGACGCATTTCCACAAAGTTTTCATGTCATGTGAATTACATTAAAACCATCACCCGACATTAATTATTCCAATACGTCCATACTATACCCCCTACAAGATGCATTGTGCCCTGTCAGTCATTTTTGTTTAGCCATACTGTTCGCTCAACGTAGGTTAGGTGATCTTTAATGACTTCATGAAAAGGGCAGAGTTCTTGCCATCTTACAACTCAAAGACGATAATTACGGTGAAGTCATCATGATTCATGGGGTCCCTCAGAGATAAAAAGAACTTAGTAGGGTGCGTCATCGCCTAGGATAGCAAAGAATGCCCTGCAACGCGCTTCTATGTTGACCACAAAGTTGCTGGGGAGTTCTTGTGCTTAGGCGTTCCATGCTGCCACCAGCGGACACACCAATCTGTTCGCCGAATATCTTCTCATTCCAAGAGCTCCTACACCTGAGCAGTTCGATGCGATCGCGTGTAGTCGTCCGTAAAAATGAATGAGATACTGTTTAAATGGCGAATACTGTTCTGGGATACGTTACGCCACGCCTGCTATATTTGGAATAGCTGTTGGCTGACGAGTCGCACGAATCACTTCTGCTCCCATCATATTCCATACATTCATTGGAGACAAGACCGGAGATCAAAATGGTTCAAATGGCTCTGAGCACTATGGGACTCAACTTCTGAGGTCATTAGTCCCCTAGAACTTAGAACTAGTTAAACCTAACTAACCTAAGGACATCACACACATCCATGCCCGAGGCAGGACTCGAACCCGCGACCGCAGTGGTCTCGCGGTTCCAAACTGCAGCGCACAGAACCGCACGGCCACTTCGGGTCCGGAGATCGTGCTGGCCAGGGATGTACGAGGATTGGAGCTTAAATAGTGGCAACTATTTATTCACAACTGTTGCCAGCGCTGTGGAAGGCGTAGTATACCGTTAGCAGAGCCTGTTCTGTTAATGGTGCCAATGGAGCGCTCTAAATTTATGGTGTTTCTCGTGTACGATTGTGATGGTGTTATCCTAACGCATTACGTTCCTCCACAGCAGACCGTCAATGCACAGTATTACTGTTCGTATTTTGAGCATCACCTGCCACCAGCTATTCGAAATTGAAATGTCCCCTTAGAAAAATTATAAATGACTGTGCTTAAACTGACACACAATATTTTTAGCGCAACGCCATCTGACTTTCAAAAATCCCTACAAAATAATGGCCATGACTAACAATAACCTATACCTTTCATGAATCACTTACCTCACAAAAATATTCATTACTCGAACTACTGCAATACAGCGTGCGCCAATACTGCCAGCTGAATAAAAGATTCTAACTACTGAAGGCACTAACTACTGATAGGCATAGTTACCAAATTAAAGATTTTGATAGAGAACAAACAATGTATTTACCTTATTATTGTTCAAAAGTCATTTTTTATATATATATATATATATATATATATATATATATATATATATATATCAGTTCCTAACATCCAGTCTTACAAATTTACTGTCTCTGATGGACACACGTCCAGATCATCCGCTCTCAAAAGTCCGCCATCTCTCTCCCCAAATCCACCACTGCTGGCGGCTCACCTCCAAATGCGCAACGCTACAATAGCGAATATTTCAGCAATGCCAACCAGCCACAGACTCCACACAGCACAGTCAGTGATTTTCAAACAGAGCGCTACGTGGCGTTGCCAACATAAAAACCTAAACAGCCTACTTACAAAATAAGCGGCGACACTTTGTGCGCAACCCCCCCCCCCCCCCCTCCATCATTTTGAACGACAATGGCCGGGCGCATAGAGCGCAATCTGTGGCTGCCCTGTTCGGTCAATGGGACTGGGAAGTGCTGTACCGTCCACCATACTCCCCGGCCTTAAGTCCTTGTGACTTTGATTTGATTCCGAAGATGAAGGAACCACTTCGTGGCACTCGCTTCAGAACTGTTCCAGAGATTCGACAGGCAGTAGACCGCTCCATTCGCACCACCAACAGAACAGGCTCTGCTAACGGTGTACTACGCCTTCCATGTCGCTGGCAACGGCTTCCACACAACGCTGGTGACTACTCTGAAGGACAGTAACAGGTGCAAACATGTAACTCTTTTGTATCGGTTGTGAATAAATAGATGCCACCATTTAAGTTCCAACCCTCGTAGCTGTACGTCTTGCAGAGCACGTTGACTTTCGTGGGCAATGCGTGGGCGAGTCGGAGCAACACGTCACCTTCCTGTTGCAACAACGGCAAAGGAATTTGTGTAATAACATTCTGCACATAGTATGCGCTGGTTGGTGTCCCTTAGAGAAATATCAAAGGTGAACGGGACTTGAAGATTATTGCATCCCACCAGGTCTCGCCAGGTCTACGTCGTACGCGCAAACCACTGCGTGCAGGCAGAAGCTGCTTTCACCACTCTGACGGCACCAGCCGAACCTTGCACGTCGATGCTGTGGGGTGGGTGAGAAACGGGCCAGAGTTGTGCGTGCCCGTAGCCCCACTGCTAATAAACGGTTCCCAACAATTCATGTCTATACAACTGGACTCGAGAGCCCTCTTATCTGTTCTACCGTGGGTGTACGATCTGTCACAACTGCCCTTATGGTACGACGACCCTGGCAGACGTCCAGAGCATCGTCTACTGGTGTGAGAATATTCGCATGACCACTGAAACCAACATTGTTGCACAGCTGACGCAGCACGTCCAACTTCTACATCTTCATCTACATTTCGCAAGCCACCCAACGGTGTGTGGCGGACGGCTCTTTACGTGCCACTGTCATTACATCCCTTTTCTGTTCGAGTCGCGTATGATTCGCGGGAAGAACGACTGCCGGAAAGCCTCCGTGCGCGCTCGAATCTCTCTAATTTTACATTCGTAATCTCCTCGGGAGGTATAAGTAGGGGGAAGCAATATATTCGATACCTCATCTAGAAACGCACCCTCTCGAAACCTGGACAGCAAGCTACACCGCGATGCAGAGCGCATCTCTTGCAGAGTCTGCCACCTGAGTTTGTTAAACATCTCCGTAACGCTATCACGCTTACCAAATAACCCTGTGACGAAACGCGCCGCTCTTCTTTGAATCTTCTCTATCTCCTCCGTCAACCCGACCTGGTACGGATCCCACACTGATGAGCAGTACTCAAGTATAGGTCGAACGACTGTTTTGTAAGCCACCTCCTTTGTTGATGGACTACATTTTCTAAGGACTCTCCCAATGAAACTCAACCTGGCACCCGCCTTACCAACAATTAATTTTATATGATCATTCCACTTCAAATCGTTCCGCACGCATGCTCCCAGATATTTTACAGAAGTAACTGCTACCAGTGTTTGTTCCGCTATCATAGAATCATACAATAAAGGATCCTTCTTTCTATGTATTCGCAATACATTACATTTGTCTATGTTAAGGGTCAGTTGCCACTCCCTGCACCAAGTGACTATCCGCTGCAGATCTTCCTGCATTTCGCTGCAATTTTCTAATGCTGCAACTTCTCTGTATACTACAGTACCATCCGCGAAAAGCCGTATGGAACTTCCAACACTATCTAATATATCATTTGTGGAAATTCTCCGAAACTACCATCCCGCCACTCGGAGGGCCTCAGTTTGACCGCCTTCGAACTCGCTCATTTCGGTATAAGAAGCACGGGTGCGTCTCCATGGAATGGTTGTGTGCTTCCTTCACGCGTTTGCACCACACTGACCCTTCTGGCTTTGAGTGTTCCCTATTAAAGGGTAGACACAGATGGCGCCCAGGTAGCTATGCCATCTGTGGTGTCACAGCCAGACACCACACTTGCTAGGTGGTAGCCTTTAAATCGGCCACGGTCCGTTAGTATACGTCGGACCCGCGTGTCGCCACTATCAGTGATTGCAGACCGAGCGCCGCCACACGGCAGGTCTAGAGAGACTTCCTAGCACTCGCCCCAGCTGTACAGCCGACTTTGCTAGCAATGGTTCACTGACAAAATACGCTCTCATTTGCCGAGACGATAGTTAGCATAGCCTTCAGCTACGTCATTTGCTACGACCTAGCAAGGCGTCATTACCAGTTACTATTGATGCTGTAAAACATGTACCGTCAAGAGCGATGTTCACCAATTACGGATTAAAGTTAAGTATTCCAGCAGCTACGTACGTTTTTTTGTTAGTCTCATTTCCTTGACGTGTTCCAGACCTCACGCCAGCCTGCGTGAGCTAAAACGCGTGCCTTTCGGCTTTCCCTCATAGTGGGTTGGCTGTCTTGCCAATCCACAACACACATCTGTTGGCGGGCGCGCTGAAATTATTATCAGTACCCGGACTGCCCCAAGCTGGCATATCCCGCATCAAATCAAAATCGATGTCGTCTTTGTGGGAGTACAAATTTTATCCTCCGGCAATGCAGTGCGGTAAAGTATAATATGGAGGAAAGAACACGTTATCATACTCTTAGATCTCCAATATCCGCTTGAGTCGCACGCCAGAAAATGACACACTGGACTCGCATTCGAGTTCACTCTTAATCGTATTGAAGCTTATGTTCCACTTCGCTGCCCAATCCTCTAGATCTGAACACGCCTCCTGCACGCGACAGTGTATGAAGAGCGGTCACCGACTTCTCGTAAGGAGGGCGGCGTCGTCCGTATAAACCGCCCGTATAGTCCGAAGAGTCCCGAGTAGGTCCGAGGTGTAAAGCGAGCAGAGAACCGATTCAAGGACAGATCGTTGCTACTCGCCTTTCTCGACGCGTCGGATCGTTGAGACAGCCTTATCAGCTTCGGCAACGAACGTCCTCCCTCGGAGATAACTTTCCTAATGGCTATGAATCCTAAAGGTGAAGAGTTTTTACAGTAAGCCTGGATGCAAAAAGCTGTTGAACGCTCGTTACACATCCAAAAAAAGAGGGCACCGCAATATTCCATGTAGTTAAAGGCGGTCATGATCTCTTCAGCCACTCGAAGGAGTTTGAGTGGTTCTAGGCGCTGCAGTCCGGAACTGCGGGACTGCTACGGTCGCAGGTTCGAATTCTGCCTCGGACATAGATGTGTGTGATGTCCTTAGGTTAGGTTCTAGGGGACTGATGAAATGGCTCTGAGCACTATGGGACTTAACTGCTGAGGTCATCAGTCCCCTAGAACTTAGAACTACTTAAACGTAACTAACCTAAGGACATCACACACATCCATGCCCGAGGCAGGATTCGAACTTGCGACCGTAGCGGTCTCGCGGTTCCAAATTGAAGCGCCTAGAACCGCTCGGCCACTTGGGCCGGCGGGGAGTGATTACCTAAGATGTTAAGTCCCATAGTGCTCAGAGCCATTTGAACCATTTTTTTTTTAAGTTTGAGTGTTTTTGAGTGTCCTTCTCTGAACCCAAACTGTTCCAGAGGTAGAAGACCATGATCCTTAATTGTCTGAGAGGTGTGCAGCAGAAGGGTTGGTTCAGAGACCTTGCTGAGAAGGCAAAGTACGCTAATAGCCCGGCAGTTCTCAGGATCGGCTCTACTTTTTCCTAGAGCGCATTTCCCTGGTGAGGTTAGGTCTTGTTGCGAATGATGCGAGTGAACACGTCCGTAACCACGGCGCCAGCCTCCCTCGGTAGTACCCTCTGGCCCTGAGTCTGTGCTGGATAACATACGCCTCTGGAACCTTACATCAGACCACGACGGTGCGCCGGGCCGCCACCTCGCCAGATGGCGTGCTCTCGTTGCTAGGCAACGGTCAAAGACATCCAAAGCAGACCCACAGCTATCGACATACCACATGCACGACAGAAAACAAGTGCGCGGAAGGCTTAAAAGTGTCGTTTCTTTTCTCCTCAGTCTGTATTTCTTTCAATGACCTTCTGTACTAAGGCGTACCAGATCTTTCTGTGTATGCTTATGTTTCTTTGAGCTACATTACTTAGCAGTGACACATCATGCGAAAGTTACTTTTCTCAAAGTTTACACCTTATGTATGTACGATGGGCGTTCAATAAGTAACGCAACACATGTTTTTCTCGATCAGTTTCGGAAGAATGTGGAATTTGTTGTGGAACATCGTGTAATATCTCCGCTTCAACCCTTACAGTTTCATGAAGGTCCGATAGGTTGCGGCACTGTACGTGGCCTTCAAAATGGCGTCTGTAGCCTAGGTACATTTCAAGCAGAGAGCTGTTATATATATATATATATATATATATATATATATATATATATATATATATATATAGGGTGAGTCACCTAACATTACCGCTGGATATATTTCGTAAACCACATCAAATACTGACGAATTGATTCCACAGACCGAACGTGAGGAGAGGGGCTAGTGTAACTGGTTAATACAAAACCATAAAAAAATGCACGGAAGTATGTTTTTTAACACAAACCAACGTTTTTTTAAATGGAACCACGTTAGTTTTGTTAGCACATCTGAACATATAAACAAGTACGTAATCAGAGCCGTTTGTTGCATTGTAAAATGTTAATTACATCCGGAGATATTGTAACCTAAATTTGACGCTTGAGGACCACTCCTCCGCTGTTCGATCGTGTGTATCGGAAAGCACCGAATTACCTAGGGATCCAAAGGGAACGGTGATGGACCTTAGGTACAGAAGAGACTGGAACAGCACATTACGTCCACATGCTAACACCTTTTTATTGGTCTTTTTCACTGACGCACATGTGCATTAACATGAGGGTTGAGGTACACGTACACACGTGGTTTCCGTTTTCAATTACGGAGTGGAATAGAGTGTGTCCCGACACGTCCGGTCAATAGATGTTCAATGTGGTGGCCATCATTTGCTGCACACAATTGCAATCTCTGGCGTAATGAAAGTCGTACACGCCGCAGTAAATCTGGTGTAATGTCGCCGCAGGCTGCCACAATACGTTGTTTCATATCCTCTGGGGTTGTAGGCACATCACGGTACACATTCTCCTTTAACGTACCCCACAGAAAGAAGTCCCTGCAGATGCTGCTCGCCGACCGTGGCCCGTATTTGTTACAACACGCAACTGAACATCGGAGGTTTCAGGCGTCAACTTTAGGTTACAATATCTCCGGATGTAATTAACATTTTACAATGCAACAAACGGCACTGATTACGTATTTGTTTATATGTTCAGATGTGCTAACAAAACTAACGTGGTTCCATTTAAAAAAACGTAAGTTTGTGTTAAAAAACATACTTCCGTGCATTTTTGTATGGTTTGTATTAAACAATTACACTAGCCCCTCTCCTCACGTTCGGCCTGTGGAATCTGTTCGTCAGTATTTGATGTGGTTTACGAAATATATCCAGCGGTAACGTTAGGTGACTCACCCTATATATATATATATATATATATATATATATATATATATATATATATATATATATATATATACACTCCTGGAAATTGAAATAAGAACACCGTGAATTCATTGTCCCAGGAAGGGGAAACTTTATTGACACATTCCTGGGGTCAGATACATCACATGATCACACTGACAGAACCACAGGCACATAGACACAGGCAACAGAGCATGCACAATGTCGGTACTAGTACAGTGTATATCCACCATTCGCAGCAATGCAGGCTGCAGTTCTCCCATGGAGACGATCGTAGAGATGCTGGATGTAGTCCTGTGGAACGGCTTGCCATGCCATTTCCACCTGGCGCCTCAGTTGGACCAGCGTTCGTGCTGGACGTGCAGACCGCGTGACACGACGCTTCATCCAGTCCCAAACATGCTCAATGGGGGACAGATCCGGAGATCTTGCTGGCCAGGGTAGTTGACTTACACCTTCTAGAGCACGTTGGGTGGCACGGGATACATGCGGACGTGCATTGTCCTGTTGGAACAGCAAGTTCCCTTGCCGGTCTAGGAATGGTAGAACGATGGGTTCGATGACGGTTTGGATGTACCGTGCACTATTCAGTGTCCCCTCGACGATCACCAGTGGTGTACGGCCAGTGTAGGAGATCGCTCCCCACACCATGATGCCGGATGTTGGCCCCGTGTGCCTCGGTCGTATGCAGTCCTGATTGTGGCGCTCACCTGCACGGCGCCAAACACGCATACGACCATCATTGGCACCAAGGCAGAAGCGACTCTCATCGCTGAAGACGACACGTCTCCATTCGTCCCTCCATTCACGCCTGTCGCGACACCACTGGAGGCGGGCTGCACGATGTTGGGGCGTGAGCGGAAGACGGCCTAACGGTGTGCGGGACCGTAGCCCAGCTTCATGGAGACGGTTGCGAATGGTCCTCGCCGATACCCCAGGAGCAACAGTGTCCCCAATTTGCTGGGAAGTGGCGGTGCGGTCCCCTACGGCACTGCATAGGATCCTACGGTCTTGGCGTGCATCCGTGCGTCGCTGCGGTCCGGTCCCAGGTCGACGGGCACGTGCACCTTCCGCCGACCACTGGCGACAACATCGATGTTCTGTGGAGACCTCACGCCCCACGTGTTGAGCAATTCGGCGGTACGTCCACCCGGCCTCCCGTATGCCCACTATACGCCCTCGCTCAAAGTCCGTCAACTGCACATACGGTTCACGTCCACGCTGTCGCGGCATGCTACCAGTGTTAAAGACTGCGATGGAGCTCCGTATGCCACGGCAAACAGGCTGACACTGACGGCGGCGGTGCACAAATGCTGCGCAGCTAGCGCCATTCGACGGCCAACACCGCGGTTCCTGGTGTGTCCGCTGTGCCGTGCGTGTGATCATTGCTTGTACAGCCCTCTCGCAGTGTCCGGAGCAAGTATGGTGGGTCTGACACACCGGTGTCAATGTGTTCTTTTTTCCATTTCCAGGAGTGTATATTTGGCGGAAAACCAGAGCATCGCAGGTATTCATAGGTGCCTGCAGTAATCTGCAGAGACCTGACGAGGTGAGTCGTTGGGAGAGGCGCATGCTCATCGCAGCAAAATCACGCAAACCTGTCCCATCTCCTGTATGCCGTCGGACCGCACACATCTGTGACGTCAGGAAGCTGAAGAAACGACTTCACTGAGTTCTCCATGACAAAGCAAGGCCTGACTCGAGACTGTGCACCCAAGATGAGCTCACAAAACTCGCTGGACTGCTCTGCCTCATCTACCCTACACCTTGGATCTCGCACCTTGTGACTCCCGCCTGTTTCGTCCAATGAAGAATGCTCTCTGCTGGGAGCAATACGTAGATAATGGGGATGTTATTGATGCACCAGGACCCTGGCCCCGACGTCGACCAAAGGAAAGGTAAGCTACGGGTGTACGGGCCCTCCCTATAAGGCTGCGTAAGGCCATCGCATTGAACGGAGATTATGTTAAAAAATAGGATTTTGCAACCAAAAGAGTGATGAATGACATGATGTACTAGAATCCTGAACAAAACTAACGTGCTTTCTGAAAAAAAAAAAGTGCTGCATTATTTATCGAATGTCCCTCGTAGATAGGTACCAGTGACCAGCCGATCAAACTGGACAGCTGATCCTTTATCTATGCAGATTATACAAGCACCATCGTCAGTATCAATGGCAGTGCTAAGAGCGTCTTATTAGAATAATATTTAATCAGTACCCAACCTTGAAAAAATAGTTGATGCTTACGATTTGTGCAGCAGGGAGGTAAAGAAAGACTTTAATGCAATAATAAATGGATATTGCCTCTCACATTGCGCTAATGCAAAATTTCTGTGAGTCAAGCTTGATCATACCCTAATATACTGGGTGCTTATAAATTAGTTTAAAAAAGTAGCCGTTGATTGTGAAAAAAGAAAATAACCTACAGAAATGTTTGATGCGGCACTGAATGCAGTATACCTACAAGTTTTATTTACAAACATTCAATGTGGCTACATTTTCTAATACGACAAATGTCCCATCTGCAATCATTTTCCTGCCAAATCCTATGAAGCGAGTCCTGATGTACAGTGGCAGCAACTCGTCGACGTTTCCTGGAAGTGGAAGCACAAGTAGTCTGTCTTTAATGTGACCCCATACACACAAGTCCACTTGGGTTAAATCACGTGATCGTGGTGGGCAGGATATTGTTCTGCCACGTGCAGTCCAAGTCGTTACAATCCTACAGAGATACGCGACAACTTCACGATGATAATGTGGTGGCGCTGCATTTTGCTAGGAAATATGTGCCCGTATCCTGTTGTAATTGAGGTATTAGATAATGTTCAAGGATGTCCAGGCATGGTATGCCAGTTACAGATGACTAAGCAAAAAGGTAAGGACCGTAAATCTTGTTACAGCTTACAGCGGAAAAAAAAGATTTACCTTAGGCGAGTCCCGTATGTGTTCGATTACGTGACACGATTTCTGCTCAGCTCTTATCCGAACATTATGCCGATTCACTTTAACGCAGGTATGGAAGGTGGCTCCGTCACCGAACACAGTTTTATGAAGGAAATCGTCTTCAGTCTGCAGTTTGCTACACAAAACTCAGCTCGTATTTCTTTGTCCCTCTCCCTTAGAGCTTGCACCAGTTCCACTTTGCAGGGTTTGAATGACAGGCGTTTCCGTTATATCTTCCACACTGTAACAGCTTGCGTATTGAATTCTAAGCTGGCATGTCTCATCGATTAACCCAGACAACGAGTGTAAGACAGCCGAACTTGTTCAATTGCTGCATCAAGGACTGCTGCCCGACCCGGACCCGGCGTGTGATACACGGACAGTTTCAGTGAAACGACTGTATCCATTAATAACAGTTTGTCTTTGACGTGGTGGCTTGCGATATTTAGTCCTGATTGTCTCTGAACTGTGCTACCTGGTTTGGATTCATCAAATTGAAAGACGATTACAGTTAATGAAGTAAAAGATCCAAGCAGTGGATACCAAATGAAAAAGCTACTCCTTATGTTTTGATCTAGACTGCCATAAAAATGCGAAGGAACTGTTAATCAGAACTCAGGGAGAAGTTGTGTTCTAATTCACAATCGATTTCTTGATCTCAAACAAGACAACAACATTATTAAAGAAACATCATACAAAAATATTTATTTAACAAAAGCTTTACTAAACTGGGATCTATGGTGGTCAAAGTGATCTGCTGGGGATCGACACATGACACTACCCAGAACACTACTCGCTCTATCAGACTTCATACACGTGACTCCAGGTTATGGTATCAAACTACGTCACCATGAAGCATCTTTATTCTACCATACAAAAAAAGGAAAAATTATGGTTCGAAAGAACAGAGTGCTGAGAAATAGATATTATAGCCCTATTTTGCAGCAGCGAATACTTTACCATCATACTGGTCAAGGCGCCACACTACGATGCGTTCGGCTACTGAAGTCATGGACGGTGGCAATCTATTATTAAATGCGCGTTCCCGAAAAATGCAAGTACGCGGTCTCGCGTTCGGTTAATTGAGAACGCATGTACTGCCCTAGGAGCCACTGAAACCCCGTCGGATTCCAGTGTGCAGGTGGACCCGTCTGCTGGTCTGCCAAACCAATTTGACTCCGTGCCACGACTGTGTGTGTCGTAATACGTCAAACGTTTAGACGGCTGACTCAAGTCAAATAAGTACACCCACGCATCACTCGTTGTGACAGTGATGATATAAACAGTAACTCTGACGGTTCAGAAGGTGACTGGCACAGGCTCTAAGTTGCACCCTAGTAAAAGACACAAGTCTCACCATTTAGGTAGAGACCTGCAGTTCTTTACTAGCAAAGCGCCAGTACAAGAGACTTGTACAAGAGTGCTGATCTCCCTCTCTCTGTCTTGCCTCCTCAGCTCGGTTCCAAAAGCACATTTCTCTTTTTTGACTTCCCCTAATTTCGCACAAGCCAATCACGAGCTGGAGCCCGGCATTCTATGGTCAGTGAATGGTCTTTGCACGGCAAACCGATTTGACTTAAAGTTAATTGGCAG
This sequence comes from Schistocerca serialis cubense, assembly GCF_023864345.2. Classification (NCBI taxonomy): domain Eukaryota; kingdom Metazoa; phylum Arthropoda; class Insecta; order Orthoptera; family Acrididae; genus Schistocerca; species Schistocerca serialis. Next base: position 80,694,467 of record NC_064647.1, on the reverse strand, counting down.
AAAATGGGAAAAAAATTCAACTTCGTGGCCTCTTTCCCACACGTTTGCCGTGTCTTTTGTTAACACAATACAGGGTGGAAGCACAGCCCTCCATAAACAGCTTGTTATCTCCCCTGTTGCGTCCATTTCGAAGTTTGCAAAGAACGGCCATAAACTGGCATTGACAAAAGATGTTTTGAGACAGAGTCTGGACGTCTGGGCACCAGTTTTCCTGTCCCACGGACATTTACAGAACGTTTACATTTCTTTTGGCGGCTTGGTTGCTAACAAGGCCTACAATGCGCTGTCGGCGACTTTTCGGCGCTAGGCAGTATACCTGTATGTCTGGCCCCATCCATGGCGCCAAGCTAATGTGTTCTCTGCACAATACAACCACGGCATGGGGCCATCTGGAAATGTCTCTTCATCGTTCTCCAGAAAAAATGCTCTTTGTTTCCCCACCAACGCCGTGCTTTTACTGCAGTCGTTTAAGTAGGCGTTCCTTTGAATGCAGGTAAAGCTTGCCGTATCTCTTTCCGTAGAGCACGCGAACAAGACCATAAACTGCTGCCCACCATTTATCGCAATGTATGAAGTCAAATCGCTGTAGATCGTATTCCCTACACCAAATCAGAAGTGAGAGTGCCCTGCAATCTCTCAAAACAACAAACAACACTGCACACGCTCTGCACCGTTATAAGACTCCATGATGACCACTGGAATAACTCATTTGCGCATCTCATCTAGCGGGAATGTCGGGAAGTAACAGTGTTAGGCGGGAATAAAACTTCAAGATATACTACAATCAGTGCTGTATCAAACATTTCTAAGCTATTTACTCTTTCCGCAATTTAAGGTTACTCTTGTATAATTTATAAAATCCTGTATGAAGTACAGTGTGTGAGCACTAAACTGAAAGAATGCGCCCTGAGCAACATAATACGAAAGCTGTCACACAAATGATGAAGAGCACAACCGAGACCCTTTGTACGTCTGCTCTGTGACTTTGTTTTTCCACTGTGGAGTATGCGGCCACCATATGGCGAAACTCTACAAGCTGATCTGAACGAGATAGGGCGTATCATCACAGGATGTCTTCCCCCTAGCCCTCCAAATCAAATATGACAGCTTATGGACATAGCTCCCCCAGAAGTAAAGAGAAGGAAGGCTGCAGCGAGTGAAAATAAAAAGTAACAGACAGATCCCAGACAGCCAGCGTTTGGACGTATCAGCCGAAGAAACCCTGTTATCATCAAACAAGTATCAAATAGAATTGTGCTTAACCGTGCTGGAACTCTTCTCCAAAATGCCCTTGGAACAGCTTTCTGGGGGTTTCGAACTCCCGTTCAAGACTTGAAAAGTCCTGAATCACTGTAAGGATGGGCGTATTACGTTTTTAAAGAAAATGTTACAAAAATGTTACATTAATACCGATAAGCGCTGTGAATGTTTCGAAGAACAGGATCCAGCACACTTGCTAATCTGCTGAAAATATGGACGAACAGTGCAGACTGGTTACTGGAAATAGCTAGGCTATATGGGTTGCTATTTTCCGGATTTTTTTTTGGATTCCGAAAACGAGGAGAACTTGGTGGACACCATTTTCATTCCCATATGACATATGTTTTTATTGCGCTGATTTGGTAATGTTAACTAAATTTATTTTACTGCTGTAAATTAAAATTTTCCTCCACAATTTTATTGTGCCTTTTTTATGATGTTTTGGACAAGAATAAATATGTAGAATATGCTGTCTGACGTAACAAAGAGTGACACGATGTAACAAATGTAGTTTTCTGCGCCCACAGGACCATCATTCGCGCCATCGAGCCGCACCACTCAACGATGCAATCCCGCGAACACTGGGAGCGCACTCGCTTGCTCGAGTCACAACTGAAACCAGCGTGGCTGGCAAGTATCACTTCACAATAATCTGTGTTCAAAGAGTAGGGATCCGTTATCGAACGAGAAATTTCGATCCTTCGCTCATAAGCAGCAACGCAAGAAAACTACTGTACTTACACAAGTATCGAAAAAATTATCGACAGCAAATGGCGTCCGTATCTACCTTTTATAAAAAGATTAGACTGTATACTCTCTATTTGGTCCATACTTTCCAACTCTGCTTTTAAAATCTGTCTATAGTAGAGAGCCACATACAACTGTCTAACATGCGCAGCCACAGCCGTTGAAATTCGTGATGAATTATAATAAAAACGCAAACAGCTGTCAATTGACGATTCATTCACACCACCGGGTCCGCTGCGTTCAAGCAGTGTCTTCAGCTGATTCTACATAGAAAGGAAAGCATCCTTGTAGCCTACATAATCCAAACATTAAGGACACCCAGTAAAAGCAAACCTTAACAAAGCGTACTCACTGCAGCGTCACGAAGACACTGGGGATATCTCCGTGTGTTAATCTATATGACACTGATGTAAGTCTTTTTTAATTGTATAGCTTGCAAGGATGTTTTAGTTTTTATATAACATCACCTGAAAACGCTGTATTAATGCAGCAAAACGGGCCGTGTGAATAAATGATTAATAAACAGTTTTTTGCTGTTTTACTTAGGTTAAATTTACAATTATAGAGACTGACAGTCGCTTTTCGCAAATCTTAAATAGAATAAGACAGCCATTAAATCAAGCTATCTCCTTGTTTTCGTTATAGATTACAATTAAAAAAAAACTGCAGCTTCAAATATGAAATTACAGAACAGGCTATCAGAAAATCAAACAATAATATCGAAAAGTTCCTAAAATAAATCTTACCTAAACTTCCCATCCTCCACCGTTCAGTCACTCAAAAACTGTCCATAGCTCTCAAATTTACTGAAGTATGTAAAGTGAATTTTTCCTGACAGTCAAGTTTGCAGCGGCAAACGTGCATGGCTGCGATATTACACTGAACCGTCAAAGAAACTGGCATAGGCAAGCGTGTTCAACTATATAGATATGTAAACAGGCAGTTGTTAGATCGGTTACTGCTGATACAATGGCAGGTTATCAGGATTTAAGTGAGTTTGAACGTGGTGTTATAGTCGGCGTACGAGCAATGGGACCCAGCGTCTCTGAGGTAGCAATGAAGTGGGGATTTTCCAGTCCGACCGTTTCACGAGTGTACCGTGAATGTTAGGAATCCGGTAAAACATCAAATCTCCGACATCGCTGGGCCATCAAGTGTAGCGTGCGAACCATTCAACGAAATATCACCGACATGGGCTTTCGGAGCCGAAGGACCACTCGTGTACCCTTGATTACTGCACGACAAAAAACCTTTACGTCTCGCCTGCGCCCGTCAACACCGATATTGGACTGTTGATGGTTGGAAACATGTTGCCTGGTCGGATGAGTCTCATTTCAAATATTGAGCGGAAGGACCTCATGAATCCATGGACGCTGCATGTCAGCAGGGGACTGTTCAAGCTGGTGGAGGCTCTGTAATAGTGTGGGCGTGTACAGTTGGAGAGGACTACTGATACGACTAGACAGGACTCAGACAGGTGAGACGTATGTAAGCATCCAGTCTGATCATCTGCATCCATTCATGCCCACTGTGCATTGCGACGGATTTGGGAAGTTCCTGCAGGACAATTCGATACCTCAGACGTCCAGAATTGCAACGGAGTGTCTCCAGGAACACTCTTCTGAGTTTAAACACTTACGCCGGCCACTAGTCTCCCCAGACATGAACATTATTGAGCATATCTGGGATGCCTTGCAACGTGCTGTTCAGAAGAGATCTCCACCCCCTCATACTCCTACGCATTTATGGATAGCCCTCCAGGATTCATGGTGTCAGTTTCTTCCAGTATTACTTCAGACATTAGTCGAGTCTATGCCACGTTGTGTTGCGGTATTTCTGAGTGCTCGGTGAGCCTTAGACGATATTAGGCAGATGTACCAGTTTCTTTAGCTCTTCAGTGTATTTCGTAGCGCAGCTGTTTGATACCGAAACGTTTGAAACACGATTGTCTCAACACTACAGTTTTCCATCCATGTCGTCATGTATTTGTATCAACAAATATGTAAAGCTCTATTCATTCTCTTACTTTCTTGCTGAGTACGTAAGTTTACTTTTCTGTTGTGGTGCGGTGTTTCCTTACATGCTTTCTCATGATTAAAGTGTTTCTGGAAAACTTCTAATTTTTTAAACGAATATTTCACCTCACATCATTATTATCCAAGTTATTATCATCAGAGTTCTGCCAAGTTTCGCTTTCGGTAATAAGCATTCTCCTGATGACACAATAATTATTGCACTTCCAGCGTCTTAAACAACAATAGGAAAACAAACAAGAAAGACGAATAGTGAAAACTTGGGAATTCCAAGTATACGAACTGCGAACGGAACGTTGCCAAGTTTAGCGATCTTACCCAAACGTTTTTGCATACTCTGTCGCAGGCACGCACACCGCTCATTCTACGGGGTGTTCAAAAAGCCTCTCCGCAGTGCCGTATGATTGTTAGCCGTGCGTGCCGTATGCCGCAGTGAATATACCGAAACGAAACTCAGTGAAATACAAGTTATTAATTTATTGAATATTCATTTTTACTTACAAATTTTCACATTAAATGTTGAAAGTGTCCCCCCTGTTGTTGAATACACAGCTCAATTCGTCTAATCATACGGCACGCGCGGCTAACAATCATACGGCACTGCGGAGAGACTTTTTGAACACCCCGTATTATTGGCCTGTTGTGTTGATGGTCGCGCGTTACAATGTTGAAAGTGTTGGAACAGTTTTTCGCTCACAAATTTGAGTAAATAATACGAATTTGTTAAATTATTACTAGGATTAATCGATACGATACCAGCGATGAAATATTTATACGAACAAAAGTTTGAATTGCGAAGTATCGAGCAAAAAAGAACGATTTAAGTAGCGAGAAGAAAGCGCTCGGTACCAAAAGTCTCGATCTGTGTGCGTCTCTTCAGGAGGCGTAACACTAAGTACACTGAAGGCAAAAAAAATCACAACACAAAAAAATAATTAATGAATAATTAATGTAGAGTAATGAAATTTCTGGAATACCTTTGTCTGAGTACGGTATTTACATGAGTAACGTTGCAAAATCACATCTTAATGAACGCGCGAGGCACGACGCTGCAAATGTGAGATGTCGGTACATTAATAAATGGTTTAGCCGCCATAATATCGAATGCAAGCATGCAGTAGTGCATCCATTTTGTTGTATAAGTGCCGGATGTCAGTTTTTGGGATAGAGTTCCGTACCAGTTAGTCGCTTCGCTCAATACAGGACAGTTAATGCTGTTTGTGGATGGGGCTGGAGTTGTCGTCCGATGATGTTCCGTATGTGACCGGTTGGAGAGAGATCTGGTGCTCTAGCAGGCCAAGACAATATGTCGACAATCTGTAGAGCATGTTGGGTTACAAAGGCGGTATGCGGGCGAGCGTTATCCTGCTGGAAAACACCCCGTGCAACACTGTCCATGAATGGCAGCAGAACAGGTCGAGTCAATAGACTGACTTACGAATTTGTTGTCAGGGTACGTGGGATAACCACGGGAGAGCTCCTGCCGTCATGTTGTTGTGGTCTTCAGTCCAGAGACTGGTTTGATGCAGCTCTCCATGCTACTCTATCCTGTCCAAGCTTCTTCATCTCCGAATACGTACTGCAGCCAACATCCTTCTGAATCTGTTTAGTGTATTCATCTCTTGGTCTCCCTCTACGATTTTTACCCTCCACGCTGCCTTCAATACTAAATTGGTGATCCCTTGATGCCTCAGAACATGTCCTACCAACCGATCTCTTCTTCTAGTCAAGTTGTGCCACAAACTCCTCTTCTCCCCAATCCTATTCAATACTTCCTCACTAGTTACGTGATCTACCCATCTAATCTTCAGCATTCTTCTGTAGCACCATATCTGAAAGGCTTCTATTCTCTTCTTTTCCAAACTATTTACCGTCCACGTTTCACTTCCACACGTTGCTACACTCCATACAAATACTTTCAGAAACGACTTCCTGACATTTAAATCTATACTCCATGTTAACAAATTTCTCTTCTTCAGAAACGCTTTCCTTGCCATTGCGAGTCTACATTTTATATCCTTTCTACTTCGACCATCATCAGTTACTTTGCTCCCCAAATAACAAAACTCATTTACTACTTAGGTGTCTCATTTCCTAATCTAATTCCCTCAGCATCACCCGTCTTAATTCGACTACATTCCATTATCCTCGTTTTGCTTTTGTTGATGTTCATCTTATATCCTCCCTTCAAGACACTGTCCATTCCGTTCAACTGCTCTTCCAAGTCTCTGACAGAATTACAATGTAATCGGCGAACCTTACAGTTATGATTTCTTCTCCATGGATTTTAATACCTACTCCAAATTTTTCTTTTGTTTCCTTTACTGCTTGCCCAATATACAGATTGAATAACATCGGGGAGAGGCTACAAACCTGTCTCACTCCCTTCCCAACCACTGCTTCCCTTTTTATGTCCCTCGAGTCTTGTAACTGCCATCTGGTTTCTGTACAAATTGGAAATTACCTTTCGCTCCCTGTATTTTACCCCTGCCACCGTCAGAATTTGAAAGAGAGTATTCCAGTCAACATTGTCAAAAGCTTTCTCCAAGTCTACAAATGCTAGAAACGTAGGTTTGCCTTTTCTTAATCTACCTTCTAAGATAAGTCGTAGGGTCAGTACTGCCTCACGTGTTCCCATATTTCTACGGAATCTAAACTGATCCTCCCCGAGGTCGGCTTCTACCAGTTTTTCCATTCGTCTGTACAGAATTCGCGTTAGTATTTTGCAGCCGTGACTTATTAAACCGACAGTTCGGTAATTTTCACATTTCCCAACACCTGCTTTCTTCGGGATTGGAATTATTATATTCTTCTTGAAGTCTGAGGGTATTTCGCCTCTCTCATACATTTTGCTCACCAGATGATAGAGTTTTGTCAGGACTGGCTCTCCCAAGGCTGTCAGTAGTTCTAATGGAATGTTGTCTGCTCCCGGGGCCTTGTTTCGACTTAGGTCTTTCAGTGCTCTATCAAATTCTTCACGCAGTATCATATCTCCCATTTCATCTTCATCTACATCCTCTTCCATTTCCATAATATTGTCCTCAAGAACATCCCCTTGTATAGAACCTCTATATACTCCTTCCACCTTTCTGCTTTCCCTTTTTTGCTTACGAGGGAACTTCCCCATCGCACCCCTCTCAGATTTAGTTATAAGTTGGCACAGTGGATAGGCTTTGAAAAGCTGAACACAGATCGATCTAGAAAACAGGAAGAAGTTGTGTGGAACTATGAAAAAAATTAGTAAAATATACAAACTGAGTAGTCCATGGGCAAGATAAGCAACAACAAGGAAACTGTGAGCCCAGGAGCGCCGTGGTCCCGTGGTTAGCGTGAGTAGCTGTGGAAAGAGAGGTCCTTGGTTCAAGTCTCCCCTCGACTGAAAATTTTACTTTCTTTATTTTCGCAGTGTTATGATCTGTCAGTTCGTTCATTGGCGTCTCTGTTCACTGCAATAAGTTCAGTGTCTGTGTTTTGCGACCGCACCGCAAAACCATGCGATTAGTAGACGAAAGGACGTGCCTCTCCAATGGGAACTGAAAACATTTGATCGCCAGGTCATAGGTCAACCGATTCCTCCACAGGAAAACACGTCTGATATATTCTATACGACACTGGTGACGGCATGTGCGTCACATGACAGGAATATGTTGTCGACCCACTTAACTTGTACATGGGTAAAAAGATTCTTCTACCTTGCCCCATTTAGGTTTTCTTATGGATGTGATAATCACTCGCAAAAAAGTGATAAAACATAAGAGTTTGTCACATAAACTGAAAATAAAAAATTAAACTTTTCATTAGAGGGAAGACTTGAATATATGACCTCTCGTTCCGTAGCTGCTCTCGCTAACCACAGGACCACGGCGCTCCTAGACTCCCGTTCTCCTTGATGTTGCCTATCTTCGCATGGACTACTCAGTTTGTATATTTTACTAACTTTTTTCATAGTTCCACACAACTTCTTCCTGTTTTGTCGATTGATCTGTGTTCAGTTTTTCAAGGCCTATCAACTGTGCCAACTTATAACTATATCTGAGGGGGGTGCGATGGGGAGGTTCCCTTGTTAGTACTGGGTTTCCATCTGAGCCCTTGATATTCGTACAAGTGGTTCTCTTTTCTCCGAAGGTCTCTTTAACTTTCCTGTAGACTGTATCTATCTTACCCCTAGTGAGATAAGCCTCTACATCGTTACATTTGCCCTGTAGCCATCCCTGCTTAGCCACTTTGCACTTCCTGTGGATCTCATTTATGAGACTTTTGTATTCCTTTTTGTTTGCTTCATTTACTGCATTTTTATATTTTCTCCTTTCATCAATTAAATTCAGTATTTCTTCTGTCACCCAAGGATTTCTACTAGCCCTCGTCTTTTTACCTACTTCATCCTCTGCTGCCTTCACCACTTCATCCCTCAAAGTTATCCATTCTTCTTCTACTGTATTTCTTTCCCCCATTCTTGTCAATTGTTCCTTTATGCTCTTCCTGAAACTCTCTACAACCTCTGGTTCTTTCAGTTTATCCAGGTCCCATCTCCTCAAATTCCCACCTGCCGTCATACCAAATCGTAACTCAGAGCTTAACTCCAGGTGCAGATCCAGTGTGTCCAGCAGGCTCGTTTCAGGCCTTCAACTGGCCTGCAACTAACACACGACCATAACTGGCACCGAGGCAGAACCAACTTTTATCAGAAAACAATACGGACCTTCACCCTGCCCTCCAATGAGCTCTCACTTGACACCGCTGAAGTGTTCTGCAGTCAGTGGACTACACGCACGCTACAAGGTGTCCAGTTCTGTGCTGTCCTTGAAGAAATAGCTTTGCAACAGTTCAATGTGTCACTGTGGTTGCTACTGCTGCTCATAATGCTGCTTCAGATGCACCACGATGTGCCAGAGACGTACGCCCTAGTGCGACATGGCCGTCCGGAGCCTGGTCTTCTTGCGATCGTGTAATCTCGTGATCACCGTTGCCGCTACCAGCAATCATGTACAGTGGCTGGATTCCTGCCAAGACTTTCTCCAGTATTGCAGAAGAAACATCCAGCTTCTCCTAACCCTATTACACGACCTTGCTCAAAGTTATTGAGGTGTTGATATTGGCGTCTTTGTCTACTTTAAAGGCAGTCTTTACTTGCTGCAGTGGGAACAGTGCCTCGGCAAGCGGGTTGCGCTCAGCCCTTGTGTATCAGACTGAGGAAGTACTTGGCTGAGAAGTAGCGGCACCGGTCACGAAAACTGGAAACTGCCGGGAGAACTGTGTGCTGACCACCCCTCCCCCTCCCCTCCTCACCGTATCCACATCCGGTGATGCATAAGGGCTGAGGTAGGCAGACGGTACCGTTGGCCTTTCTAGGCCTGTTCGGAATGACAGCAACATACCATGTCCAATCTCAAAGGTAACTATCGCTCACCACCCTTACAGCGTATGCTTAAAGCAAACATGATCTGCATCCTCATAAAGGCGCTACCAAACTTAAATACACTACTGGTCATTAAAATTGCTACACCACCAAGATGACGTGCTACAAACGCGAAATTTAACCGACAGGAAGAAGATGCTGTGATATGCAAATGATTAGCTTTTCAGACCATTCACACAAGGTTGGCGCCGGTGGCGACACCTACAACGTGCTGACATGAGGAAAGTTTCCAACCGCTTTCCCATACACAAACAGCAGTTGACCGGCGTTGCCTGGTGAAACGTTGTTGTGATGCCTAAGGAGGAGAAATGCGTACCTTCACGTTTCCGACTTTGATAAAGGTCGGACTGTAGCCTATCGCGATTGCGGTTTATCGTATCGCGACATTGCTGCTCGCGTTGGTCGAGATCCAATGACTGTTACCAGAATATGGAATCGGTGGGTTCAGCACGGAACAACGTGCTGGATCCCAACGGCCTCGTATCACTAGTATCCAAAGATGACGGGCATCTTATCCGCATGGCTGTAACGGATCGTGCAGCCACGTCTCGATCCCTGAGTCAACAGATGCGGACGTTTGCACGAACAGTTGGACGACGTTTGCAGCAGCATGGACTATCATCTCGGAGACCATGGCTGCGGTTACCCTTGACGCTGCATGTCAGACAAGATCTCCTGCGATGGTGTACTCAACGACGAACCTGGCTGCACGAATGGCAAAACGTCATTTTTTCGGATGAATCCAGGTTTACTGCATCATGATGGTCGCATCCGTGTTTGGTGACATCGCGGTGAACGCACATTGGAAGCGTGTATTCGTCATCGCCATACTGGCGTATCACCCGGCGTGATGGTATGGGGTGCCATTGGTTACACGTCTCGGTCACCTCTTGTTCGCATTGACGGCATTTTGAACAGTGGACGTTACATTTCAGATTTGTTACGACCCGTGGCTCTACCCTTCATTCGATCCCTGCGAAACCCTACATTTAAGCAGGATAATGCACGACCGCATGTTGCAGGTCTTGTACGGGCCTTTCTGCCCTGGCCAGCACATTCTCCAGATCTCTCACAAACTGAGAACGTCTGGTCAATGGTGGCCGAGCAACTGAGTCGTCACAATATGCCAGTCACTTCTCTTGATGAACTGTGGTATCGTGTTGAAGCTTCATGGGCAGCTGTACCTGTACACGCCATCCAAGCTCTGCTTGACTCAATGCCCAGGCGTATCAAGGCCGTTATTACGGCCAAAGGTGGTTGTTCTGGGTACTGATTTCTCGGGATCTATGCACCCATATTGCGTGAAAATGTAATCACATGTTCTAGTATAATATATGTGTCCAATGAATACCCGTTTATCATCTGCATTTCTTGTTGGCGTAGCAATTTTAATGGCCAGTAGTGTATACGAGGAGCGTTCCATACGTAATGCAACACATTTTTTTTTCCGGAGGTTGGTTTTATTCAGTTATCCAACACATGATATTACTCCCAACTCTTTTGGCTACAAAACCCTACTTTTCAGCGTAATCTCCGTTCAGTGCGACGACGTTACGTAACCTTATTGAGAATGGTCGTTATTTTCTGATGGTACCACTCTAGGTCGACGTCGGAGCCCATGTCTTGCTGCATCACTAACCTCCCCACCAACCACGTACTGCTTCATTGGCAGAAACAGATGGAAATCGGTACGTGCGACGTTCGGGCTGTAGGGTAGATGAGGGAGGTCCAGTGAAGTTTTCTAAGCTCCTCCCGAGTGCGCGGACTTGTGTCAGACCTCTCGTTGTCATGGAGAAGGAGAACTTCGTATACATTTTTGTGGCGACGAACACGCTGAAGTACTTTTCCTCAATTTCCTGAAGGTGTGTACACCCGGCCGGCACACTGGAGATCAGACAGGTTTTCGCGACATTGTTGCAGTTGTGACAGACGCCGCGCCCAACGGCTCGCCGTGCTCTTGTTCACTGCCAGGTCCCCGAAGACGTTCCGCAAGTGCCTATGAGTGTCCGCGATGCTCTGGTTTTGCGCCCAGAGAAACTCAATAATAACTCTGTGCTTGGAAGACGCCTCTGTTACAGGTGCGACGTGCAAGGCAACGTATAAGAGCCGGAACATCATGAAACTACAGCGACTGGAGCGGCAATATTCTGCCATCTCCCGTAACGAATTCGTAATTTTTCCAACCGATACTGGCCGCGAAAAAAGAAAGGTTAGCAATAGTCATTGAACGCTCCTGGTAATATTCAGTGCTTTAGGCTATCCAAACATTCACCGCACGTCACTGTGTTCAAGCCTTCACAGTGTTTTCTCCATACACTCCAATAATCTGTAGACGAATTGCAGCAGCTTCCGCGGTTCTTGCTTTTAAGAAACGAATAACAGTGCATTTTTAACCTGCTGAGTCATATTACATACTTATACAAAAACGTTCATATAGGCAAAAGCAACAGTAAAGGCCAGAATGAGATTTTCACTCTGCAGCGGGGTGTGCGCTGATATGAAACTTCCTGGCAGATTAAAACTGTGTGCCGGACCGAGACTCGAACTCAGGACCTTTGCCTTTCGCGTGCTTGGGTACCTCAGTTAGTAGAGCATTTGCTCGCGAAAGGCAAATGTCTCGAGTTCGAGTCTCTGCCCGGCACACAGTTTTAATCTGCCAGGAAGTTTCATATCAGCGCACACTCCTCTGCAGAGTGAAATTCTGGAAACATACCCCAGGCTGTGGCTAAGCCATGTCTCTGCAATATCCTTTCTTTCAGAAGTGCTAGTTCTGCAAGTTTCGCAGGAGAGCTTCTGTAAAGTTTGGAAGGTAGGAGCCGAGGTACAGGCAGAAGTAAAGCTGTGAGAAAGGGTCGTGAGTCGTGCTCGGGTAGCTCAGTTGATAGAGCACTTGCCCGCGAAAGGTAAAGGTCTCGAGTCCGGCACACAGTTTTAATCTGCCAGGAAGTTTCAACAGTAATGGCATTTGTGCACAGCTAAAAAATTGGGTCTGAGCACTATGGGACTTAACTTCTGAGGTCATCAGTTCCCTAGAAGTTAGAACTACTTAAACCTAACTAACCTAAGGACATCACACACGTCCATGCCCGAGGCAGGTTTCGAACCTACGACCGTAGCGGTCGCGCGGTTCCAGTCCGTAGCGCCTAGAACCGCTCGGCCATCCCGGCCGGCTGTGGACAGCCAAGAAAGGAAGGTACGGCAACGATATTTCAAAACGGTGCGTACTTTAGAAACGCGCCTGGCGTGAAGGTGCAAAGAACGAAACGATTAATTTAGTGAGAGAGAAAATCGAGGGATTAAGAGCAGTTGCGATGGGGTTGGCGGGAGCCCGAATTAATGAGACGGCCTTGCGGAGTTGTGGCCGCGAGCAGTGTCCCGGGGGCAGCAAGTTGTGACTGGAGTGGCTGGAGCGGCCCTCGAGGCCGGCTTCTCCAGGCGGAGCCTCCAGAGCGCCTAATGACGCTTCTCCAGCAACAACGGCCGCGGCAGGTGCGGCGCCGTCCGTCACCGTGATGCGTGACGCGCATCTAAACGCCGCCCTCAGACAACACCGGCAGTGGCGGGGGCGGGGGACAGGGTTGCGTGGGCGTCGAGGGGGCGGGGAGGGGAAAGCAGCGCTCGTGTGCTCCACCCCTGCTGCCAGGTGGCACCATCTGCACCGCTGTTACTGCTCCTATGCACAGCACACAGGCCGAAATTCTGGCATGATACGGTGATAAGATTGGCACAATTGATCCTACCGATACTGGACGACGTCTTAGACCAGTGGCATAAAGATCTACATCTAGAGTGCGTGAAGAATAAATTGGCCGGTAGATGCGAAGTCGGAAGGGCACGCGTGGGGAGAGCAGTAGTCCGGGGGAGTTACTGGTAGGCGCTGTGAGAGAAATGCCATTTGCTGGAGGGGAAGTGAAGTTTTAAACTGGAGCCTACTATCATATTTTTTTGTAAATATTGACAGGAGCCCCTCCGCGCCCACAATTATGTGGTCTATTGAACCTATGTTTTGGTATATATCTAAAAAGAATTCTGTGCTCTGCGTACTGTAAGACCTTCGGTACACACACCATCAGATTATTGGACTTGTCGCGAGTGTCAGCAGTATGTGTCGTGGTCTTATCGTAGCGTGTTTGTGTTTTCCTTTTCTTTTTCGTTTATAAATGTATAGCTATGGTGTTCTTTTAATCATTGACAAGGGTCTTCGTAGGCACTTGTGAGTTTTATTGTTGTTCTGAAGAAGTTGTAGTTATCTACGCCGAAACTTGGTTTAACACTTAACACTAGGTGCTTTTTTCGCAATCGAGGCGTGTTTTTAGTTTTTTAATAAGTTCGTTGTGTCCCTGTAGTGCCAAATGCGGCTCAGATTTCTGCTGCAGATGCGGTACGATGCGCCAGAGATACGCGCCGAATACGGCGGCCTTCCCTCTCGGTAGAGCCACGTGGCTGTCCAGACCCCGGTCTTCTTGCGACCGTACGTTCTCGTGACATCCACTGGCTGCAGTAATGTGCAGTGGCTACATTTCTGCCAAGGCTTCCTGCAGTGCTTGCAGAAGGAGCATCCAGTCTTTCGTAGCCCTATTACACGACCTCGGTAGGTGTTGATAACCTTTGTCGCATTCTTGACTAGCATCAATTCATTAAGCCCAGCGTCAAAGATAACTATCGCTCAATGCCTTAACTGCATCCTCATCATGGCGTTACTAGCACCACTCTTTAGCGACTGGCTGATATTCGGATAGACATCATCTTCCAGTTGTAGAAACACACCTACCAACTTTCATAAATTCTATTTGGTGAGGCGATTTTATTCATTCAGTGTAAAACGGTGCTGTTGGAAATTAACGAGCGTACGGTGGGAGGGGGTAGGTCTTCCTTTTGCTTACGTCTCGAGAAACGATCAAGACTGGAAAATCAGATAAACTACTTGCGAGTCTTTCATGTTGTATGTTTGTGGTCCACGAAACTTCAGTGACGGGCTGTTATCCACAGCCATATTTGGAAGCTAAGAAAATTTATAAACCTGGGGATAATTTTATCAGAAAAGAAGAAAGTATGAAACTCAGTGACGTATGGACGGATAAGATTTATATTAGATAGACGGCAGTTCGATAGGTAAGTTGTTTCTTCGACAACGATTGTCTCTACCGTTCGCGTGGGTTGTGCCACGCCCCTTCTTCACAGTATTTGTGTCACCTTCCGACGACCGACCCGTGAGTGAGCAATAATCAAGGAACCAAGAGCTCATCTGAAGAATTCCAGCACACGTCTGGACGAAACTTCGGAACGGAAAAGTTTCATGGACAACAACCATACATTCCGGAAGACTCACCAGCAGGTAAGAAATAAAATCATGAATGCCTTCATTGCAAAAACAGGGGAATCTGAACTCGTAGAGATAGTTACCTATTGTAGTTCTTCCCACGCATCTGTCTTTAAACTGGGCATTACACGACGATCCGCCGCGAAACGTACTGTTCTAGAGCGACAACCATCTGGTGGTAGAACGGGGGAAACTACGAAAAAAACTGCCGTCAAAAAGCGCATGCGCAGTAGGCAGCGATAACTCGCGCATGTGCAGAAGGGGATACCGCAGTGGTTTCTGCTTGTTATATGCTTACCGTTTGGTGGCTAGTGACTAATTTCAGATTTTCATTTCGGGGATTTTTACGTTTTCTTTCCAGTAAGTAGTTTTCATAAATGCATATATATATATATATTTTATTTTATTTTATTTTTTTTTTTTTTTGCCAGTAGACTCTTTTATACTAGCTGTTTGTGAAAGCATTTTTTCTATTGATTGATTCGTATTCTAGAAATGAAATGGTGCAAAGAGACGTTAAGGAGTTGCTGAATTACAATAAATGACAATTAGAAGCAGAAACTGACCTCAACCCTTGGCCCTTTCCACAATCCTGTTACCTGTTCCGCCCAGCGGGTTTAGCGGGCGTATCAGATACGGTCGTCGTACGTTGGTTCCTGCTGTTATTTCACACTGCGTTGCTTGTATGTTAGCACTGACAACCTACACAAACGGTGCTGTAGTCGGTCGTTACGTGAAAGCTACCGGCCACTATGCTGTCCGTGGTGAGAGGTACATTGTGAAACGTGGTATTCTCGCCGTACTCTTGTCACTGTGGACCTCGAAATATTCAATTTCCCAACGATTTCCGAAATGAAATGTCCCATGCTCCAACTACCATTCCACGTTCAGAGCCTATTATTAACTCCTGTCGTGCGACCATAATCACCTAGGAAACCTTCTCATATGAATCACCTGAGTACAAATGATAGCTGCACCAGTATATTGGCCTTTAATGTCTCGTGTTCGCGATACTACTGCCAAGAGTATATGACATCCAAGTATAATTTTTATTGTCACTACTACTCGAGAAGCCTGCAACCGACCTGGTAACCGCGTTGTTTCACAAGCGTATGGTCTCTCGACAGAATCTCGCTGCCATCGCTATTTTCTTTTTCTTTTTTCTTTTTTTTTTGCGTTCCTCCATATTTCTGCCAACTTATAGTATTAATAAAATGTAGTCCGCTGCTGCAGGCCTCCGATTTTGATTTTTACCGACAACTGAAGAACCTCATAAAACGACTACAATGTTGTTGTTGTTGTTGTGGTCTTCAGTCCTGAGACTGGTTTGATGCAGCTCTCCATGCTACACTATCCTGTGCACGTTTCTTCATCTCCCAGTACCTACTGCAACCTACATCCTTCTGGATCTGTTTAGTGTATTCATCTCTTGGTCTCCCTCTACGATTTTTACCCTTCACGCCGCCTCCAATACTAAACTGGTGATCCCTTGATGCCAACAGAATATGCCCTACCAACCGTTCCCTTCTTCTAGTCACAAACTCCTCCACAATTCTATTCAATACCTCCTCATTAGTTATGTGATCTACCCATCTAATCTTCAGCATTCTTCTGTAGCACCACATTTCGAAAGCTTCTATTCTCTTCTTGTCTAAATTATTTATCGCCCACGTTTCACTTCCATACATGGCTACACTCCATACAAATACTTTCAGAAACGACTTCCTGACATTTAAATCTAAACTCGATGTTAACAAATTTCTCCTCTTCAGAAACGATTTCCTTGCCATTGCCAGTCTACATTTTATATCTTCTCAACTTCAACCATCATCAGCCATTTTGCTCCCCAAATAGAAAACTCCTTTACTACTTTAAGTGTCTCATTTCCTAATCTAATTCCGGCAGCATCACGCGATTTAATTCGACTACATTCCATAATCCTCGTTTTGCTTTTGTTGATATTCATCTTATATCCTCCTTTCAAGACACTGTCCATTCCGTTCAACTGCTCCTCCAGGTCCTTTGCTGTCTCTGACAGAACTACAATGTCGTCGGCGAACCTCACTGTTTTTATTTCTTCTCCATGGATTTTAATACCTACTCCAAATTTTTCTTTTGTTTCCTTTACTGCTTGCTCAATATACAGATTGAATAACATCGGGGAGAGGCTACAACCCAGTCTCACTCCCTTCCCAACCACTGCTTCCCTTTCATGCCCCTCGACTCTTATAACGGCCATCTGGTTTCTGTACAATTTATAAATAGCCTTTCGCTCCCTGTATTTTACCCCTGCCACCTTCAGAATTTGAAAGAGAGTATTCCAGTCAACATTGTCAAAAGTTTTCTCTAAGTCTACAAATGCTAGAAACGTAGGTTTGCCTTTCCTTAATCTATTTTCTAAGATAAGTCGTAGGGTCAGTATTGACTCACGTGTTCCAACATTTCTACGGAATCCAAACTGATCTTACCCCAGGTCGTCTTCTACCAGTTTTCCCAATAATTTGTTAAGCACCTGAATTCTTTGGAATTGGAATTATTATATTCTTCTTGAAGTTTGAGGGTATTTCGCCTGCCTCATACATTTTGCTCACTAGATGGTAGTGTTTTGTTAGGCCTGGCTCTCCCAAGGCTGTCAGTAGTTCTAATGGAATGTTGTCTACTCCCGGATCCTTGTTTCGACTTACGTCTTTCAGTGCTCTGTCTAACTCTTCATGCAGTATCATATCTCCTGTTTCATCTTCATCTACATTCTCTTCCATTTCTATAATATTGTCCTCAAGAACATCTCCCTTGTATAGACCCTCTATATACGCCTTCCACCTTTCTGCTTTTCCTCCTTTGCTTGTAATTGGGTTTCCAGCTGAGCTCTTGACATTCATGCAAGTGGTTCTCTTTTTTTTCCAAAGATCTCTTTAATTTTCCTGTAGGCAGTATCTCTCTTACCCCTAGTGCTACGCGCCTCTACATCCTTACATTTGTCCTCTAGCCATCCCTGCTTAACCACTTTGCATTTCCTGTCGATCTCATTTTTGAGACGTTTATATTCCTTTTTGCCTGGTTCATTTACTGCATTTTTGTATTTTCTCATTTCATCAATTAAATTCAATATCTCTTCTGTTACCCAAGGATTTCTATTATCCCTCGTCTTTTTACCTACTTGATCCTCTGTTACCTTCACTATTTCGTCTCTCAAAGCTATCCATTCTTCTTCTACTGTATTTCTTTCCCCCATTCTTGTCAATCGTTCCCTAATGTTCTCCCTGAAGCTCTCTACAACCTCTGGTTCTTTCAGTTTATTCAGGTCCCTTCTCCTCAATTTCCCACCTTTTTGCAGTTTCTTCAGTTTTAATCTACAGTTCATAACCAATAGATTGTGGTCAGAGTCCACATCTGCCCCTGGAAATGTCTTACAATTTAAAACCTGGTTCCTTAATCTCTGTCTTACCATTATATGATCTACCTGATACCTTTCAGTATCTCCGCGCTTCTTCCAATATTGAACGCATATCATCGCCCAGAGCAGAGAATCAGCTTCTAGAGAAAACTGCAGAAAATTCAGTCGTACACCTTGAGTTGTCTGCATCAATGTTCGGTCATACGCTTCGCTATACCTGGCACACCACGAGATTTTGTGATGTTCGAAAACATTTTACGGCTGTAAACCATGTACGTCTTACAATAGACTGGTTGAAAAATCTCGAGCGCATGCAAATATTCGGCGTTCGGTACGTGTGCCGTATGTCGCAACAACTATCTGTTTTCCAGGTTTCTACAATCAGTACCATCGTGTTCCATGTAATGCTGCGTAGATTACATATTGCATTTGTCAGAAATGTTGTTAAAATGATATAAATGAGATGACTGTAGGCTACTGATTTCACTGAAAATATCGTGTATTCTCTTCTATATTTCCAATCTCCTTACGAAAAAATAAAAATTTCTCGTTTTTTCAGGATAAAAATTAGATATTGATTACTTGCATAGTTGTAATAAATCAACTTTAGAATTATGTGGATTTGGAAAAAAGGACCAGCAGTGGGATTGTATCCAGAGACCTCGCACTTAAGGAACGCCAACAGTTTTCAAACTCGATTGCCTCGGAAACGGTTGTGAGTTGCGTCTTCGTGTCCGCAAATGTTAGAGTCCTTGCTGTACCTAACACACCGTGTTAGTGTGAATGAAATCGGTGAGCGGAATTTTGTACGGTCCTCTTGTGTGTAGGAAAACTGTAGTTCTTAAGAGACGCTTAACGGTACTTAACGTTTTTGGATTCGGCTGTTAGTTTCTAGGTGCATGGTAATATAAAATACTGCTGACAAGGAACGTGTCGAGTGGAAGGTCGCAGTTTTAATCTTTAGTGAGGCTCATTTGACAATCCTGTGTTAACAATTATGATAGGAAAAATATTGGCTGCGATAGACTCACCACGTCCGTAACGAGGGAGACAGAAAATGAGGGTCCGGGAGGTGCAGAGACCAATCTTCTACAGAACGTTTGTATCACACATCACAAAATAGACTTCGCCAACATGTAAGAAATGTTCAGAACGAACCATTAACTTGCACCATGAACACCGATTGAAAAATGGGGTCCACAGTATCACAGAGCCTTGCGCTATCAAGATCTAAGGCGATCTCCTTGGCAGTTACAAGCCGTGCGGGACGCTCAGTAAAGTATCCACTCTTAAAGAATGCATACAGAATCATATTGGTGTAACAGGGTGATGATAAATGATGAAACGTGATGGCATGCAACCGAATGCGAAACAGCCTGTCTTGGAGCTTGCAGTGAAACTGAAAAAAAATGGCTCTGAGCACTATGGGACTCAACAGTTGAGGTCATCAGTACCCTAGAACTTAGAACTACTTAAACCTAAATAACCTAAGGACATCACACACATCCATGCCCGAGGCAGGATTCGAACCTGCGACCGTAGCGGTTGCGCGATTCCAGACTGTAGCGCCTAGAGCCGTTCGGCCACTCCGGCCGGTCAGTGAAACTGACTGTCCGTTAAGGTGTAGCTGCAGTTAGTACGGTAATATGTTCTATAGGCACGGAAAAAAACAAACATCTAGACGCTGAATTTGTTCAATGATTCCGGGTGGTATCAATTGCGACGTTGCACACTTTTCAGGAGGTATAGTTTGCCGTAAAGGAGTATGATTTTTATGCGCTATTGGCCAAAAGCAATGCTGATATCATAGTTGGAGTTCACTTACGCACATTTTCCTACTCTTCCTTGCTGTACGTAGATATTCCTTACTGCCTTCGCAATATCACCCACACGAGAAAGAATCGGGCACGTTCCACAGTTTGCTGTGAATCGCCAAGTTAACGCTTTGTTTGAAATTCCTATATCATAAGTCTACCAATTCTATAGTATTGAAGATATGCGACCATTCACTGCTTCCCTTCAAATCACTGTAATCTATGTCGCGCAATTTGATGTACATAACGTGGTAGGTCAATCTCATACATATCCTGCAATTTGTATCGAGCATTCTCGAAAGACGCAAACACCAGTTTTTGTAACAAGGACGCCTTGTCCTCCCTTGAATATCCGTTGTTATTCTTATGCACTGCGCGGTCATATTGCTATTGCTATTTATTCGAAATCTGTTCACTTTTTTTTGCCATGCTTTGCATGATCTTCCATGTATTCGTACATTATGTTTAGTGCCCGTTCATTGGACAACGATTGTCCTTCACTATGTTTCATTCGAGGCGGGATTTATGGCTCCCTATCCGACAACTTTGATGAACAAGATAACTCGACACCTGTTTCGATATCACTTTCACCTGTTAGGCACCTATCACTGTCATGGTACTTACGCTGTACGTTGTCCGCACAGTCGAGTGTATACGACACCACGCATTCCACAGACTCATCCTGCCGAAAAGCTGATATTTCACCTGAGACTTCTCCTCGGATTCCTTCCTGACGAAATGTGAACTTCGGTAACTGTTGTAGATATAACGCAATGTTTTCTTTGTTTATCGTTGCCATTGCCCTGCACCTCTAGCACTGTAGCACTGTTGTGAGTTACTCGTCGACTAAGCAGTTCAACTGCGCTTCATAGCGTAAGGCTGTGCTCAGCATTGGAGACCTCCAGTCCCGTCGTGTGTTGCGATTAGAAGCCGATAGTTTGGTTGCATTGTAGACATCATGTGGGGCGTCGAATGCCGTAGACATCATCGGCCTTTTGCGACGATGCGCTCAAGGGCTTCCTGGTGTGAACTAAGGCCCTCAGAAACACATGATTCGAGCCGTATGCGCCCTGAGAGCCACAGTTTGACGAACACTGCAATTAGAGGAAGGAGTAAACAGAAGAAGCTAAATTCTGGAATCGCAGTAAGGCCACGCACTGCCACTTGCGGGGAACAGATGTAAATTCGTGATTTTGGAGGCGCCCACTACAGAAATTGGGTGAAAAATATAAGACTTTGAGGAAATAATTCGGAAATTCTAATTGGGAAAGAGGAAAAGCCTGAAGTTGAAGAATGACCTGGTATTGGAAAGTGGTCTACGGAAATAGATAAAAAGTCAAGGTACATCATTTGGTTAGATACCTTGTTGAAGTATGGCGAAAATCGAAAGCTAAAGGAGAAATTATTGAAGTAGAAATCAGAAGCAAGTGAATTCCGGAGTCGCAGCTACACTATGCACCGTAAGGTTATCAGCAGAGAATGTGTGTACTTATGGATTCGTTCTGTAGAGGCATCTCTATAGTCATAAAATTTGTGAAAAATGCAAGAATATGCGGGAAAAAGACGGAAATTTTAATTGGAAAAGAGGAAAAGATCGAAGTCGAAGAACGAAGTGTATCGGTCAACGCTATAGGAAGATGCGTGCATTGTGTCAACTTATGTTGTTGATGCACGGCAAAATCAGAAAGTTGAAGAAGAAATTAGAGGAAGCAGGAAAGAGAAGCAAGTGAATTCCGACGTCGCAGCTAGCGTGCGGTGGCCGAGAACGCTCCAGCGGCCGGTGTAAGGGAAGACGGCGGCGGCGGCGGACCCTGGGGGAGGTAACAATGGAGGAAGAATGCGAGGGGAGTTGGCGACCCCAGCGGCAGGGAGGCACGGGACAACCCCAACCCTAACCCTTCTGGACCGCGGACCACTTGCGGCGATGCGAGCCCAGGGACAGTCGCTGCCCGCGCCTGTGGACACTGCCCACCTGCCTGGAAGACCACGTGCAGATGCACTGGACCCGCACGTAGCCTTCGCTGTCCTAACTGCGTTTCTGCTCGGTTATATGCAGTTAGTTTTTCAAACAAATGTTTTTAACACTCTCAGCTGCTGTGGTGTGCGTACTGTAAGACCTTCGGTGCACACACCATCAGGTTATTTGACTTGTCGCTCTAACGAAGTAGGCGAGTGTCGGCAATATGTCTCGTGGTCTTATCGTGGCGTGTTTATCTTCTGCCGTTAGGTTAGACGATAGAAATGCCACTTGCACGCTTAGAGTAGCAGATTGATGGTGACCAACCTTAAACAGAACTTGATTAATTTTCACACACATTTATTAAAATAATAAAAAGCATAGACATTACGTAACTTGATTCTGTATGCTATTTACAATTGACGATCTGAAGTTCCTTTGGTCTTGGTACGTTAATCTTATTCTCACCTATCTCTGATACTTGACAAAGTGTCTATACATTTATTTTCATGGCTATGAACAGGAATATGTTAATCTTATTAGGCGCAGACTGAAACTCGACTACAGACTAATGCAGACTAATGCATACTGACTGATCCGAGGTCTGTACACTCGTTATAATACCTCGCGCGTTCAGGTATCACTGCGCGAGTGTGATCTGCGAGGGGAAAAGGTTCTACGTTAGCAACAATCTCATTGGTTGCGTTACATATTAATACACGGATCGGCGGAAGCAGAATTTGGTCCGTTTCTAAGGCAGCGCCATGTCGTAGTGCAGAGACGGACGAGCACTGCGCCTGCGCTGTTGTGCTTAGCGGGGCGCGCTCTGGTGGGAGAGTTGTGTACACGCTGACTACGCGGAACTATGGACACAACAGCTGCGAAGTCTGACAAATGTCAGTATTTTCGATCACTTAATGGTCATCGTCAGAGCTGATTAGAAAAACAGCCTCTTATTTTCGAAAAATGTTGGCTTTTTGCAACCTGTCAGAATTTGCCGCTGAGAGAGTTAACTTACTTGTACCCTTGATGGAGCTGACTGCAAACAAATGGAAACACAAGGAAAACGCACATTGATTGTTCAGTCAAATGTCTTCTTTTGAGCACTTGTCTGAAGTAAGTTAACTGTCACTACACGTTCCCGTATTGTAAATATCGTAATTTTATTGCAGTTACAGTTCTGCTAACTCACACTCTCCACAGACTACTAGCATTTCTGTCATCTCTTCGTTAGTGTTCAAAATGGTTCAAATGGCTCTGAGCACTATGGGACTTAACATCTGAGGTCATCAGTCCGCTAGAACTTAGAACTACGTAAACCTAACTAACCTACGGACATCACACACGTCCATACCCGACGCAGGATTCGAACCTGCGACCGTAGCAGTCGCGCGGTTCCGGACTGAAGCGCTTAGAACCGCTCGACCACCGCGGCCGGCGTACCAGTTAGTCCAAAAGGTTTCTAGACTGGATTAAATAGAGAAAAATAAATACTTCAGGTGATCTCCAAGTTATTGCGAAATAGGGGAGAAAGTACCTGTGAAATGATACAGAATTTGGGGTGGACATCATTAAAACAAAGGTGTTTTTCGCTGCGGAGGAATCTTCTCACGAAATTCCAACGCGAAAATATTTTGTTGACGCCGACCTACATAGGGAGAAACGATCACTACGATAAAATAAGGGAAGACAGAACTCGCACGGAAAGATATACACTATGTGATGAAAAGTATCCGGGCACCCCCAAAAACAAACGTTTTCATGTTATGTGCACTATGCTGCCACCTACTGCCAGGTACTCCATATCAGTAACCTGAGTAGTCTTTAGACATCGTGAAAGAGCACAATGGGGTGCTCTGCAGAACTCACGGGCTTCGAAGGTGGTCAGGTGATTGAGTGTCACTTGTGTCATACTTCTGTACGCGAGATTTCCATGCAGCTAAACATCCCTAGGTCCACTGTTTCCGATGTGATATCGAAGTGGAAACGTGACGGGACACGTACAGCACAAAGGCGTACAGGCCGACCTTATCTGTTGACTGACAGAGACCGCCGACAGTTGAAGAGGGTCGTAATGTGTAATAGGCAGACGTCTATCCAGACCAGCACACAGGAATTCCAAAGTGCATCAGGATTCACTGCAAGTTCTATGACAGTCAGGCGGGAGGTGAGAAAACTTGGATATCATGGTCGAGCGGCTGCTCATAAGCCACACATCACGCCGGTAAATGCGAAACGACGCCTCGTTTGGTGCAAGGAGCGTAAACATTATTCTATTGAACAGTGGAAAAATGTTGCGTGGAGTGACGAATCGTGGTACACAATGTAGCGATCCGATGATAAGGTGTGGGTATCGCGAATGCCCGGTGAACGTCATCTGCCAGTGTGTGTAGTGCCAACAGTAAAATTCGGAGCCGGTGGTGTTATGGTGAGGTCGTGTTTTTTATGGAAGGTGGTTGCACCTCTTGTTGTTTTGCGTGGCAATATCACAGCACAGGCCTGAATCGATGTTTTAAGCACCTTCTTGCTTTCCAGTGTTGAAGAGCAATTCGGGCATAGCGACTGCATCTTTCAACATGATCGAGTACCCGTTAATGTACGGCCTGTGGCGGAGTGGTTCCACGACAATAACATCCCTGTAACGGACTGGCCTGCACAGAGTCCTGACCTGAATCCTGTTGACCACATTAGGCATGTTTTGGAACGCCGACTTCGTGCCAGGCCTCACCGACCGACATCGATACCTCTCCTCAGTGTAGCACTCCGCGAAAAATGGGCTGCCATTCCCCTGGAATCCTTCTAGCACCTGATTGAACGTGTGGCTGCGAGAGTGGAAGCTGTCATCAAGGCTAAGGATGGGGAACACCATATTGAATCCACATCATTACCGATGGAGGAGGCCATGAACCTGTAAGTCATTTTCAGCCAGGTGTCTGCATACCTTTGATCACATAGCGTAGGTGTTGGTTCTTTGCGCGCGCTATAGGAGACTGTAATAATAGAGAATTGTGTAGGTGGTTCGATAAACCCTCTGTCAGACACTTAAATGTGATTTTCAGAGCATCCATGTAGATGTAGATATATCACTAGTATTCATTTCCTTGCGTCTTACACTCGCAGACAGAGCAAGGCAGAAACGACTATCTAAATACCTCCACTTAATTTCTCTTATCTATCTTCCCGGCAGCTCCATGAAACGTACGTTGGCGGCAGTAGAATCGTTCTGCAGTCAGATGCAAATGCCTGTTTTCTAAATGTTGTCAACAGCGGTCCGCAGGAAGAACGTCGCCTTCCTTCCAGAGACTGAGTTCACGAAGCATCTCCATAATACTTGCGTGTTGATCGAACCCACTGGTGACAGATCCAGCAGCACGGCTCTGAACTGCATCGACGACTTCCTCTAATCGCACCTGGTGGAAATCCCAAATCGTATGTAAAGTACACAAGCGGCAAGACGCAGTCAATACCTTCGCTGGGCAGTGCCGATGGTACTGTTACCGACGATTGTGCCGCTAAAGCGGAGTTATTGAACGCAGTTTTCCGAAATTCCTTCACCGGGGAAGACGAATGGAATATTCCAGAATTTGAAACACGAACAGCTGCTAGCATGAGTTTCTTAGAAGTAGATACCTTAGGGGTTGCGAAGCAACTCAAATCGCTTGATACGGGCAAGTCTTCAGGTCCAGATTGTATACCGATTAGGTTCCTTTCAGATTACGCTGATACAATAGCTCCCTACTTAGCAATCATATACAACCGCTCGCTCACCTGTACCTACAGATTGGAAAATTCCGCAGGTCGCACCAGTGTTTAAGAAGGGTAGTAGGAGTAATCCATCGAACTACAGATCTATATCATTGACGTCGGTTTGCAGTAGGGTTTTGGAGCATATACTGTATTCAAACACTATGAATCATCTCGAGGGGAACGATCTATTGATACGTAATCAGCATGGTTTCAGGAAACATCGTTCTTGTGCAACGCAGCTAGCTCTTTATTCGCACGAAGTAATGGCCGCTATCGACAGGGGATCTCAAGTTGATTCCGTATTTCTAGATTTCCGGAAAGCTTTTGACACCGTTCCTCACAAGCGACTTCTAATCTAGCTGTGGGCCTATGGGGTATCAGTTGTGCGACTGGATTCGTGATTTCCTGTCACAAAGGTCGCAGTTCGTAGTAATAGACGGCAAATCATCGAGTAAAACTGAAGTGATATCAGGTGTTCCCCAGGGAAGCGTCCTGGGACCTCTGCTGTTCCTGATCTATATAAATGACCTGGGTGACAATCTGAGCAGTTCTCTTAGGTTGTTCGCAGATGATGCTGTAATTTACCGTCTAGTAAGGTCATCCGAAGACCAGTATCAGTTGCAAAGCGATTTAGAAAAGATTGCTGTATGGTGTGTCAGGTGGCAGTTGACGCTAAGTAACGAAAAGTGTGAGGTGATCCACATGAGTTCCAAAAGAAATCCGTTGGAATTCGATTTCTCGATAAATAGTACAATTCTCAAGGCTGTCAATTCAACTAAGTACCTGGGTGTTAAAATTACGAACAACTTCATTTGGAGAGACCACATAGATAATATTGTGGGGAAAGCGAGCAAAAGGTTGCGTTTCATTGGCAGGACACTTAGAAGATGCAACAAGTCCACTAAAGAGACAGCTTACACTACACTCGTTCGTCCTCTGTTAGAATATTGCTGCGCGATGTGGGATCCTTACCAGGTGGGATTGACGGAGGACATCGAAAGGGTGCAAAAAAGGGCAGCTCGTTTTGTATTATCACGTAATAGGGGAGAGAGTGTGGCATATATGATACGCGAGTTGGGATGGAAGTCATTAAAGCAAAGACGTTTTTCGTCGCGGCGAGATCTATTTACGAAATTTCAGTCACCAACTTTCTCTTCCGAATGCGAAAATATTTTGTTGAGCCCAACCTATATAGGTAGGAATGATCATCAAAATAAAATAAGAGAAATCAGAACTCGAACGGAAAGGTTTAGGTGTTCATTTTTCCCACGCGCTGTTCGGGAGTGGAATGGTAGGGAGATAGTATGATTGTGGTTCGATGAACACTCTGCCAAGCACTTAAATGTGAATTGCAGAGTAATCATGTAGATGTAGATGTAGATGTAGACACTTGAGCAGAACTCGAGAACGGGTCGCACTGGTATTCTGCACTCTGTCTCCTTTGTATGTGAGCTACACTATCCTAAATCTCTCCCAATATACCGAAGTGGACCATTCTCCTTTCCTATAACATATTTGCGTGCTCGTTCCAGTTCACATCGCTTTACGACGTCGTGCCTAAGTATTTGATCGTCGACTGTCAAGTAGCACACAACATGTTTCCGAACATTACAGTACTGTTTCTCCGAGTTACCTGCATTAACTTACTCTTTTATGAATTTAGAGCAGGTTGCCATTTCTCACACCATACAGGAATTCTAAGTCATCCTGTATTCTTCTACAATCACTCAGCGACGATAGATGTTCGCCCTGCAGTTGAGTACGAGGGTCGTTCAATAAGGAATTCCCCACATTAAAAAAAAGCCATTTATACACATAGGGAAACATTTGATGTTTGTTCTGTGCGCCGGTGAAGTTTCGAGCCGTTTGGCAGATGACAAAGCCGTAGTACAGTGTCAAACTGGCGTCTGCATACGACTCTCGTTACAAGCAGCATGCTGTTACTCAAAAATTGGCTCTGAGAACTATGCGACTTAACTTCTGAGGTCATCAGTCGCCTAGAACTTAGAACTAATTAAACCTAACTAACCTAAGGACACCACACACATCCATGCCCGAGGCAGGATTCGAACCTGCGACCGTAGCGGTCACGCGGTTCCAGACTGAAGCGCCTTTAACCGCACGGCCACACCGGCCGGCCATGCTGTAACTGAATTCTTGTATGCAGAAAAAGAAACCGTGGTGAACATCCATAAACGTTTGTGTGCAGTGTATGGCGATGCTGCAGTTGATAGGAGTACAGTTGGGCGATGGGTAAATAAAGTTACAGCGTCAGGAAATGCACAGAGCTCCATGATGAGCCACGGTCGGGACGTCCTGTCACAGCCACTGCTCCAGACACGCTGAATCGTGCGGCTGCCATTATTCGGTGCCGACCGGCGCTTCACAACTCGACAACTGGCTCTACAGTTGTCAATCAGCATTGGAAGCGCGTCTGCAATGATCGAGACTCTCGGACATTCAAAGAGCTGCTCGCGATGGGTTCCGCGAATGCTCACACCAGACCACAAGATTCGATGAAATGCCATTTCATCTGACTTGGAGCGTTTTGAACCGACGGAGAGGTGTTTCTGTCACGGATCGTTACGGGGGACGATACCTGGGTGCACCACTTTGCGCCGGAAACAAAAAGGCAGTCAATGGAGTGGCACCATCCTCACTCACCACAAAAGAAGAAATTCAAGACAACCCCGTCTGCCGGAAAAGTCATGGTGACAGTCTTCTGGGATTGTGATGGTGTCATTTTTGCGGACGTGATGCCAAGAGGATGCACCATCAATTCAGAGGCATACGTGAAGATTCTGAATAAACTCAAGAACCGTTTCCGACGTGTTCGATCGGACAAGAATCCAGCAGAAATCTTGCTCCAACTCGATAATGCACGCTCACACACAAGTCTGACAGCCCGGGAACACATCACTAAATTAGGTTGGACATCATTGCCTCATCAACCCTACAGTCTAGATCTGGCACCCTCGGACTTCCACCTCTTTGGGCCGCTTAAAGATTATCTACCGCGAACGCACTTTGAAGATGACGAGAGTGTCAGTCACGCAGTGAGAACATGGCTACGCCTACAGGACAAGAGCTTTTACCAGCAGGCAATACACCCTCCTCCACTGTGTTGGCGTACGGCTATAAAACGTGATGGGGACTACGTAGAAAAATAGGACATGGACAACACATGGTGATGTATATTGTCACCAAATTCTGACTCTTAACAATAAATATGTTCCGAGGAAAAAGATGTCGGGCATTACATATCGAAAAACCCTCGTAGAATGTACAGACCGTCCATACGAGCTATCAGAACAATCGTTCTAGTTTTATGGTACATATTCCCTAAGTAATGCGTGTGTATATTGGCGAAGCGTGCTTCAATATTATACACAGTCCTGTAAGCTGTTGAGACGGCCGGGGTGGCCGAGCGGTTCTACGCACAACAGTCTGGAACCGCGGGACCGCTACGGTCGCAGGTTCGAATCCTGTCTCGGGCATGGATGTGTGTGATGTCCTTAGGTTAGTTAGGTTTAAGTAGTTCTAAGTTCTAGGGGACTTATGACCTCAGCAGTTGAGTCCCATAGTGCTCAGAGCCATTTGAACCATTTGAACCCATAGTGCTTAGAGCCTTTTGAACCATTTGCCTGTAAGCTGTTGAATGTGCTAACATGAGAAAAAGTGTATTTTATATCTTAGATCTGAAGATGGTTAGTTTGTTAGCCGAAACGGCATAATCCATTCAAACAAAGATGATGTCATGTGCGATCTCGTCTTCATAGGTTTTCAAAGCCCAAAATAAATAAGAAAAGTCCTTCTTTGGGATTTTGTTACACTCCACATTGGCTTGAATATCAGTTACATCGTCGAAAGATTGGCCCTTAAAATGAATTTATCCACTTTGTCGTTTTGTGTTATCTTCGTATTGATAACATCAAGTCTCGTCACCCGCTATGACGTTTTTCCAGTGAAGAACTTACGAGCTTTGCATTTCAATGAAGTCGCAGCAGATCTCCAAATGTTGTTTTTGTCCGGTTATGAAGGTGGGTGGGACACAATTTGCACACAGTTTTCTCTCTTATTCAAAACATTCTGGAGAATGCCTTGAATATTTGATTTAGAGCTGTTCTCCATTGCAGTTTTTTTACACAGAAACGTTGACGCCCTACGGCGGTACGTCCTCTGCTTCTAGACTGCCTCTTCACAGCTGGACTGCTAATATCTGCAGTTGTCAGCTGAAGCTGCCACCGTTGATACTGCGCAGCCGTCGCTTATAATCCAGGCATAAGAGCTGTGCCACGTTACTATGGACGAACGGTGCACATCGTACTCGCACATCATTCACCTGAAGACGGTTCACTCAGTCTGTGGTGTGCATTTTCCTTGTGTTTCCATTTGTTTACTGCCAATGTAGACGAGTTATTTAGCCGAGATACCTACACTTCTTGTTAGTACAGCAGGGTCAAACGCAGTTTTGCATTACGTTTTCAATAACGTCGTGTTCACGTTAACGGTGCACTAACTGATTTTTATCCACGTTTCATTTTCGCAAAAGGCTACACTCCTGACAAATCTATATTCGATGTTAACAAATTTCTCTTCTTCGAATCGCTTTTTTGCCATTACCGTGGTACATTTTATACCCTCTCTGTTTCGGCCATCATGGGTTATTTTACTGCCCAAATAGCAGAACTCATCTTCTGCTTTTAATATCTCATGTTCTAATTTCCTTCCCTGTGCATAGCTTGATTTAATTCGACTACATTCCATTTTCGTTATTTTGCTATAGTTGATGTTCATGTTCATGCAAGAGACCGTTCAATTGCACTTCCAAAGCCTTTCCTGTCTCTGGCAGACATGGAATGTCATCGGTGAGCGCCAAAAGTTTTTAATTCTTCTCCATGAACTTTAATACTGGCTCCAAATTTCTCCTTGCATTCCTTCACAGCTTCCTCAATATGGTATCTACAGTGGAAATGAAGAATTATTGCAGATTGGAATGCCCGGAATGAATGTTACAGAATATGGATTGAGAGTAAATCAATTAAAGACGAAAGTAATGAGTTTTATCAGCAATGATATTAACGATAAACTTAACCCTCTAACGGTAAGGTGAAGTTTCATGACATAAACGGTATGGTGTACAATAAAAAATGGATAATGGTAAAAAGTTTTATTATCAATTAAACACATATAATATTTGTTACAAAAACAAGTTTTTTATTTTTATAGTCAATAAGTAAGAACATAAAGTACTTTGAAAAAAAATAGGAACTTGATTACAAAAAAATACCTTAATAGAAATATTCTCAATAGAATTATTGAAAACATAGTAAAAATCAATAGATTCAGTGATCAACTAGTAACTTGAGTGCTTTAGAAATTCTAAAGGTAGGAACTAAATGAGAAATGTCTCTTACTAATTGTAGAAAATAATTATAGTGTCAGCAGTTTCGAAATATAAAGTTCTCAATAATAAATGTCTTTGTTCACATAATGTAATAGGAACAAATAATAAATGTATAATTTTATCTTGGAAACGATCACATACAGCCGTGAAAATACATATTTGGCACAATTTATCACATCTCAGTTTCTTTACAGCCAGGGCATATAATAACTTTATGCTCCCCACATATAGAACGACTACATTCCTCTTCCTATCTTTTGATCTGTCACAAAAATCACATCTTCTTTTCTTTAGTGGCTGTGCTTGGGTAGGCTTGTCTAATTCGATTGGTTCTTTTCCTAAAAGTTTTTCAATAGACGAACGGAGCTCGCGGGGAAGATATGTGTTATTCAACCTCTTTTCCATAAGAGGTTTTGTCAAAGAGAGCGCAAGATTTTTGAGAAATGATATTCTCGCGTCATTTGAAAAGCTGCCCATTTTGCTATTGCTTTTGTAAATGATAAAACTATTTATAGCAGCGATGTCTAAAATAGTATAAAAGTACCACATGGGCCATCTTCTCGATTTTCTTTTTGTGGTCCTGCTGTGGCAAAGCATATACATCGACCCCTCCTTTAGTTAGATTGTAGAACTCACAATTTCAGGCTTATTTGATTTTTCATTTATCTCTCCAGAGAAGTGCATAGACGATATCAGTAAAACTTTTTTATTTGTCTTTGGGGTAAATGACACCAAAGTTTTGTCATCCTGATACATAAATGTCGGCGAGCCTACTGGAGCGGAAAGCAGCATTGATGGTGGTATTTGCGGTTTGTTCCTCCTCGATGTACCTGCAAATGAGAGTTTCTTTTGGAGGAGGGCGTCAGTCACCTCCAGTGAGGAGAACCAATTGTCCGCTGTAATGTTTCTATTAGAACCCCTGATAGATTCCGTCAGTCGCAAAACATACTGGGCTGGTAAAGGCAAATCTTTAGGTCTCCTCTTTATTCTGTTGTCCTTGCCAGTGTATGGAATGCCACGCAAAAAATAGAATGTCCTTGCGTCGCATAGTGACATTATTTTCAACCCATATTTGTCGGGTTTCGATGGGATGTACGTTTTGAATGGACAGGCACCCCGAAAACTCAGTAGAGTCTCATCTACTGTGACATATTCAGATAGACTATAATTTTTTTCACTGTTAGATTCAAATATGTCCCATACTTCTCTGAAAGCCGCCAATTTGTCAATGATTTTTCTGGCCTCTCTGGTGGGTGTATCATCTAAGCGGAGGTTTTCTAGAAGAAATGCAAACCTTTTCTTGCACATAGTGCAACGGAATACCGGAGGTCCATAGGTTGCTGAGAACATCTCATCTACACGCAGCATAGAATTTTTTAGGACACCACTCATGAAGAGAAGGCCCATCAACCCTTTTATTTCAACGCTCTCTGTTGGTGAATGGAACCACTGGACCGTATTGTACTTTTTCCTAGATTTCGCGATTTCAAGATTTGTGTAGAAAACCAATTTTTCTATAATTTTCGAATCTATAAATAATAAAAATATTTTCAATTCACTAGTGACCCCCCTTACTTCCCCACGTGGACCACGGAGATGAGTAATAATATTTGACGCTCGTGTCCTATAAAATTTTGAATGGATGGGTTTGTTGGTCCATATTGTCTCTCAGTCTTTACCTAGTTGAAAATTTCTCTCATTATCTACATCTGACTGAGAATTACTAAACACGACTGCCCCTGCCGCACAATGAAATTCATCATCCTTGTCATCAGTATTGGATTATACATCATCCTCGGTTTCTGAACAGTTTTCTGCATCGATATTGTCGCCATCCTCTGACTCAACCTCCTGTCGGAGAAACTCCTTCTATATCTCCTCAGGAGTTCTAAAGAGTTGATGCGCCATTTTAGTAACATACTAGAAGAGAAAACAAAACATAGATGTAATATAAACATCAATATGGGGTTGAATCCTCCCTACAAAAGAAACTAATCTACATCTACATCCATACTCCGCAAGCCACCTGACGGTGTGTGGCGGAGGGTACCCTGAGTACCTCTATCGGTTCTCCCTTCTATTCCAGTCTCGTATTCTTCGTGGAAAGAAGGATTGTCGGTATGCTTCTGTGTGGGCTCTAATCTCTCTGATTTTATCCTCATGGTCTCTTCGCGAGATATACGTAGGAGGGAGCAATATACTGCTTGACTCTTCGGTGAAGGTATGTTCTTGAAACTTTAACAAAAGCCCGTACCGAGCTATTGAGCGTCTCTCCTGCAGAGTCTTCCACTGGAGTTTATCTATCATCTCCGTAACGCTTTCGCGTTTCGTGTAACGAAGCGCGCTGCTCTTCGTTGGATCTTCTCTATCTCTTCTATCAACCCTATCTGGTACGGATCCCACACCGCTGAACAGTATTCAAGCAGTGGGCGAACAAGTGTACTGTAACCCACTTCCTTTGTTTTCGGATTGCATTTCCTTAGGATTCTTCCAATGAATCTCAGTCTGGAATCTTCTTTACCGACGATCAACTTTATATTATCGTTCCATTTTCAATCACTCCTAATGCATACTCCCAGATAACTTATGGAATTAACTGCTTCCAGTTGCTGACCTGCTATTTTGTAGCTAAATGATAAGAGATCTATCTTTCTATGTATTCGCAGCACATTACACTTTTCTACATTGAGATTCAATTGCCATTCCCTGCACCATGCGTCAATTCGCTGCAGATCCTCCTGCATATCAGTACAATCTTCCATTGTTACAACCTCTCGATACACCACAGAATCATCTGCAAAAAGCCTCAGTGAACTTCCGATGTCATCCACAAGGTCATTTACGTATATTGTGAATAGCAACGGTCCTATGACACTCCCCTGCGGCACACCTGGAATCACTCTTACTTCGGAAGACTTCTCTCCATTGAGAATGACGTGCTGCGTTCTGTTATCTAGGAACTCTTCAATCCAATCACACAATTGGTCTAATAGTACATATGCTCTTACTTTGTTCATTAAACGACCGTGGCGAACTGTATCGAACGCCTTGCGGAAGTCAAGAAACACGGCATCTACCTGGGAACCCGTGTCCATGGCCCTCTGAGTCTCGTGGACGAATAGTGCGAGCTGGGTTTCACACGACCGTCTTTTCCGAAACCCATGCTGATTCCTACAGAGTAGATTTCTAGTGTCCAGAAAAGTCATTATACTAGAACATAATACGTGTTCCAAAATTCTACAACTGATCGACGTTAGAGATATAGGTCTATAGTTGTGCACATCTGTTCGACGTCCCTTCTTGAAAACGGGGATGACCTGTGCCCTTTTCCAATCCTTTGGAACGCTACGCTCTTCTAGAGACCTACGGTATACCGCTGCAAGAAGGGGGGCAAGTTCCTTCGCGTATTGTGTGTAAAATCGAACTGCTATCCCATCAGGTCCAGCGGCCTTTCCTCTTTTGAGCGATTTTAATTGTTTCTCTATCCCTCCGTCGTCTATTTCGATATCTACCATTTTGTCATCTGTGCGACAATCTAGAGAAGGAACTACAGTGCAGTCTTCCTCTGTGAAACAGCTTTGGTAAAAGACATTTAGTATTTCGGCCTTTAGTCTGTCATCCTCTGTTTCAGTACCATTTTGGTCACAAGTGTCTGGACATTTTGTTTTATCCACCTACCGCTTTGACATAAGACCAAAATTTCTTAGGATTTTCTGCCAAGTCAGTACATAGAAGTTTACTTTCGAATTCATTGAACGCCTCTCGCATAGCCCTCCTCACATTACATTTCGCTTCGCGTAATTTTTGTTTGTCTGCAGGGCTTTGGCTATGTTTATGTTTGCTGTGAAGTTCCCTTTGCTTCCGCAGCAGTTTTCTAACTCGGTTGTTGTACCACGGTGGCTCTTTTCCATCTCTTACGATCTTGCTTGGCACATACTCATCTAACGCATATTGTACGATGGTTTTGAACTTGAAACGTCCCCTTTGAACAATTCTACAAGACTGTGCTTAAACTGACACACAATATTTTGTTAGCGCAACGCAATCTGACTTTCAAAATTCCCAACAAAAGAATGGCCCTGACTAACATTAAACTATACCTTTCGGAAATCACTTACCTCACAAAATTCTCCGCTGCTCAAGCTACTGCAATACAGCGAGCGCCACTACTGCCAGCTAAATAAAAGATTCAAACTACTGAAGGCACTAACTACTGATAGGGATAGTTAGCAAATGAAAGATATTAATAGAGAACAAACAATGTATTTACCTTGATATCATTATATATAAATATAGCAGTTCATGACAAATTACAAATCTCCGCCATCTCTCTCCCCACATCCACCACTGCTGGCGGCTCACCTCCAACTGCGCAACGCTACGCGCTGTTCACAGCCAGCTGCCTAACACTACAATGGCGAGTATTACAACAATGCAAAGCAGCCACAGACTGCACACAGCACAGCCAGTGATTTTCATACAGAGGTGGCGTTACCAATAAAAAAACCTAAACAGCCTACTTACATAGCCCCCATGCTCCCCACAAAAAATTTTACAAATTTTTTTTGGGCACTGGCCAATACATATTTGTTAAAATTTTTTTTTTACAATTACAATAACAAAGATATCAAATGCACACACTTATTGATACAACGTTGGTCAAAAGCTAAAATTTTGTCACAGTCCATAAAGACAGTCCTGATCATTCATTAGGGTAAAATATAGTGTTTTTCTCAAAGTCTGAGCAGTAAAAGACAATGCACACAGACGTAGTGGATTTCCATGCAGTCTTGAAGAAGTAGTGTTGTCCTTCCAACGGAAAGACAGTGCTGACTCGACATGCAGACAGGTAATGGGCCACAACAGAGCAAACCCACAGCAGAGTCAGTCGAAATTTTGAAGAGTATTGGTAGGTAGGTCATCACAGAGCAGACCCACTGTAGTCCTGGTAGAGATTACGGTATTGGTGGGCCACCAGAGGTGCAGACCCACGGCAGTCCTTGTAGAAATAATGGCGTTGGTGGGTCATCATAGATGCAGACCCACTGTAGTCCTTGTAGAGAAGGCCAGCAGCCATCTGTTGCGATTGTGCAGGTGCACATTCACCATCGAAGAGTCTTGCGGAGAATATAGCAAGTCCATAAACCACCACTTGTGCACTCACAAAGTTTTTGGAATTGTCCTTAGAACCAGCAATGCTGTTATCCAGTCCCTTGCTGAATTAGTAACACACGTGCAAACACGAACAGTCCCAACTTCTCACACATTGTCCATATACTATGACCAACGGAAACGTGTGCAGTGAAATGTAACTTACATGTTAATAATATCATGAACTGGTGACAATTACAATTTTATAACATAAGAATACAATAACAAAGGTACAAAATACATCATTAAAAAACATAATAATACAGATAACATTTGTAGTACAGGCTTTACAAAAGAATAGAAATAAACATATACATCAGTGTTACAAAAATAGTGACATAAGTACATACATAAAATAATGAGAATAGTTTTCGAAACATTAATTTCACACATGAACATTGAAACAGAACAGAATTGTAATCAACTTTACAAAGAAAATAACATATTATTAATGCAACTTATATTTGAGGATAACAGTATTCCTCCTCATAGTGAATATAGCTTAGTATTAGAAGAGAAAAAAATTCTATGAAACAGTACACAGAGACAGGAAGAAAACAAATATACAAGGGTACACAAACATATAGTGGGATAACACCAATAGGAAAGGACAGGGTTCGTTTTCAGTGTAACATGTGGTACTGCAGTCCAACCCAAAACTTCATATATCTTTCCTCTTATTTCATCCTTTGTTTCCACCAAAAAAATCCTATCCAAGCATGC
This sequence comes from Schistocerca serialis cubense, assembly GCF_023864345.2. Lineage (NCBI taxonomy): Eukaryota > Metazoa > Arthropoda > Insecta > Orthoptera > Acrididae > Schistocerca > Schistocerca serialis. Next base: position 80,657,498 of record NC_064647.1, on the reverse strand, counting down.
TTTCTGTATTTATATGTTCACACATTTCTTACCTCAACATTTATTTCCAAGAAAATCCTACCTAAACCTGCTTTCTGTACGTTTTTTCGTATAGATTCTCAATGCATTTCTTCCAATTCATCGCAACTCATTCTCTTCTATAGTCTACCCCCTCTTAAGCTAACTTAAATCTACTGAGCTCAGATGCTAAACTAAGGGACGAGGCAATGCAGCAGCACGTAAAACAATTATTATAAACAGCAATGAAAAAAATGGAAAATTGCAAAGCAAGCTACAGTATAAATTAGCAAAAGTCAAATTCAATAACACTATGCCTGGCAAACAGCAGCAACTTATATCTAAACATGACATAGCTCAAGCAGAAAAAATATTACAGTAAAAACAACAATGCAGATAAGGGAAATGTATATTCACATCTTAATGTCTATGTAATTAAAGTGGTGCACCACAACAACTGATTGTAAAAAGAAATATTACCATGTACTTGAAAAGAAAATTATGTGTTACTGTTACTAGTTCCTTCTTATTGTTCTTTCCTTTCCAAGTGCTCCTTTTTTAAAGAATGTGGATCATAAAATAATTATTTAATAGATCTGTTGACAGAAAGTGTTCACATTAGCAAATGCATTTCATTTTATAAAAGCAATGCTGCAACACAGCTGAAAACCAGATATCAAATGAAATAAGCAATTACGCAAACCAAAGCATAAAAATATCATTCAATAGTCATGTGACATTTCATAAGTTAGTAGAAATTCTCTCAACTCTCATAGAAAGACGGTTGTCATAATCAGGTGTGCAGATGTAAAAATATTTCTTGTCATTTTATTAGGCATTTCAGTAAATATCGTAAATTAAGAGCTAGTGTAATCATATGTTTTCAAGTTCGACCGTGTCGTTTTTGCGATGCTTTCTCTAAAGGAATGACAATGGCCATGATAACGGCCTTCCCTTTCCTTATTTTTCTTTCTTCCTGTGCTCTGAAAGGCACGCGCTAATGACTTTTTCTCCAGGCGTCTGACACAGCTGGGTGCCCGCGACGCATTACGTGCAGGTGGTCACTTAACTTTCGTACGGAAATATTTACGACAGCAGTTTCTGCTACCGTGGCAGTCTCATATAAAAATATTTCACAGGTCAAGAATTAGCGTTGCAAATCTGCAGAAACAAAATCCTATAAATATAAGTGTCCAAAAAAAATATTGGTCAGCATTGTGATACAGTCACACATTTCATAACTCTTAAAGTACGTTTCTTGGTTTCCAACATCCATTTCATAAATCAGAGTCCCTAACCACTACTCATTATTCCTTACCTCATTATACATATACATATTCGTCGACACTTCTTCAATATTGCATCATAACAGATAAGTATCATAATCAAATAACTCATATAGCATCAGCCTATTAATCATAAACATACCTCAGCAGCGTAATACACAACGTCGTCGTAAAAATAACATCATAACACCTCAGTCAAATCTCAAAATCGTCGTAGCTTCCTCCAATAATTAAAAAAATTCTCTGCTCATGTCAAAAGTGTCATCTGCCTCAAACGTACTTTAAAAATCATAATCCCTTTACCAAATACATCATTCAAAGCTCTCATAGTATCACAATGGTTCTGAAAAAATATGAACAGTTCACAAAGTACAGTCAAAATACAATTTCATAAGTGTGAAGTTAGCCAACTGTGTAATTGCGTAAACATCTGTCACTGACGTAGTAAAAAGATGTTTGTTTCTCTGTTACATGATCAGATAGCCGTGTAATTTGTGTGTTAGAGAAATATGGTACCGATGTGTAAAGTTGTATAAGCAAATACCATATTAGCTAGGGTTCCTTGTGGTTGCCACACACATGGTACACAAAGTAAGCGTGTACCCCCCTGAGGATTAATGTAATTATACCCTCAGGTGTTACAGATTACAGCAATGGAATGAAATGTATCACGGAAAACTTTCTTTGTAATTCAAAAATCTTTAAAAATAAATGTTTTACGTATAAAATTGATCACTCAAATACGTGTACTGTAGCGCTAAACTGTGCGTCTTGTAACATAATCTCTGTGGAAGTGTCGTAGTTATCGTCCTCCGAAAGCTAAGTTCTGCAGAAGTCAATGTACTTACCTCATGATAAACAAAAGTGAAATGCTTTGCGTATAGATATCATAGTTATTATGCTTATTGGCGTGATGAAGAAAGTACTGTACAGTAACGTATTGTTGTGCCACAAAAAAGGCTGTCTCATTGTTGCTATACCACAAAAGTTACTACTAAAACCTGTTTTACTTTCCAGAAGAATTCAGAAAAACTGTGCAGATATAAAACAGATACACCGCAAAAGCAACATTGTAAATTGTCACTCATTAGTAGCGTCGTGATAAAATCGTGTAGCTGTCACATAAACTAACCACTGTGCCATCTGGTATCTCACTGAAAGTGCTTTAAATCCAGAATATATTTTCAAGTAAACCAAAATGTTGCATTAAAATCTCATTAGCAGTACTGGTAAATGTTCTAAGTATGTAAGCCTTATAGTCGTTCCATAATCGTGCAACAAACAAGCAAGAATGTACACACACAATAACACTGTGACGTCTGTTCACTATAACAATGCATTCGTCATTTCTGTTTAAATAAGTTATCTTGGTTCTTGATTGGATATTTAACTTCAAACATTGTTGTATGTTAACAGATTCTAAGTCTGACAAAGCATATTAGTAATGTGAAGCGAAAAGTTTTATGGCAATGACAAAGTTAAAAAGCAGATTATCTTTCAATAAACGGTTTTACAAGTGAAATATGGTGTAAACCTTTACTCTTCCTAGTACGCAGAATTTCAACTTGAATGTAATTATCATGCGGTATTCGTCCGTAAAGAATACTGGAATTTTGCTCAAGGTTAGCGTCAATGTTATTTTTCTCTGAGCCAGCCGGCGCACGCGGCTGCCTGCGGTGTGAGTCATTGTCTGTTTCTTTGTTGGCGCGCGTCGTTACTGGGATTAGGAGGTCTAACTTCTACAAATTCACCGTGACGAGAGGGCCCAGCTCTGTTTAAAGCTCGCCAGTTCTGATAGAATTCAGGTCTGTCGTTTTGTCGGTAGTTTACACAGTTTCCTTCGTGTCGGTCACGTGGTGGAGAATTTCTCCCTGAATCGTAACTGCGCGCTGAACTGTTGCGTCTGAAATTATTCTGTCTCCCTTGATAGTATTTATCTTGGTTCCCATATTGTCTGTTTCTCTTATTGTCTCTGTGATAGTCATTACCACGGAAATGCGATCTTTCTCTGTAACTATTACTCTGCCAACGGTTGTCATACGGGTGGTGTCTATTTTGGTCACGATTTGTGTGGTGAGAATAGCCTTGTCGTGTTCAGTTATTATTTCTGTCATCACGGAATTGTGACGGATGTGACCTGTAGTGATTGTTTTCCTGTTTTCGCATCCCGCGATTGTCAGTGTCAATTTCTAATTCTTGTAAAAGTCCCTGAAATGCTTCAATGTCGTCTTTGCAACGTCCTGCCAAAATAATATGTCGTAAATGTTCAGGCAGTTTGATTAAGCAAATGCGGATGAGTTCTGAGTGGCTGTATGGGTTTGTCAGGTACTGATTCTTGTGCAACATGTCTTCAAAATATTTCACAAGACTGGAAAATTCAGACTGTTCAAAGTGTTTCATCATCATGATGCTATGTTTTACACGGTCTTGTGTGGCTTGAGACCAATATGCTGAGAGGAAGGCATGGTAAAATTCTCCATCACTGTGGCAATCGTGAATGACCGATCGCATTCTTACAGCTGGTTCATTTTCTAAGTAGCCACACATAAATTCTAATCTGTGTTCTAACGACCAGTTGGGAGGAAAACAATGAGAGAATTGATGGAGCCATGCTTGTGGATGAATGTCGTTGCCAGAATTCTTAAATGTTTTGAATTTACATGTAGTAATGAACAGCTTATAGTCAAAATCATCATGTCGGCGAGTCGCATGTCGGTCATTGTTACGTCGCTTCGGCGGTTCCAACTCTAAATTCGGTGCACATTGCCGATTTCTTTCATAACTTCCGAAATGCCCTATGTTATTATTTTGTGGCTGTTCCGTATTTCTATGTCCATCTTCCCTTATTGGGGCTCGAGTGTCCTCTGAAATACGTAATTCTTGTATTACCTGTGTTAGCTGATCTTGTACTTCCCGGATTTCTCTTTGGTGTTGCGTATCAATTTGATTCAGATTTTGTTTCAGTTTCCTAATTTGTTCGCTCTCTTCTGTGTTATTAAAGACTACCGGTTTTGTGTCATTCAGATTATCATCTACCTTCGTAGATAAATTATTTAGCTGATCCGAAAGTTCAACTACTTTCTCTGATAATGAACTAATTTCCTCCATGTGTCTTTCTACTGTGTCCTTTAAGTTTTCCTGAGTTGCGTAACCGAATCGGTAGATGCAACTGAGTCAATTTTAGCTTGCAAGGTCTCATGATTTTCATGAACAATAATTTGCAGTTCCTTTATGGCTGCTTCGTGATTCTGTAATGCATTTTCATGCCGCGAAAAAATAGGTTGAAAATGCTCACAAATTTGTGTTTTTACGTCGTTACAGACTTTTTGACATTTCGATTCGATTTTATGTAACTCAGTAGTTAAATCTTCACGTGTTTGTTCAAGTGTGGTGTCTAACTTTTGAAGATTTTGTTCCATTGTGTCTAACTTTTTAAGATTTTGTTCCACTGTGTCTAACTTTTTAAGATTTTGTCCCATTTGTTTCTGATTTTGTTCAAGTGTTGTGTCTAACTTTTGTAGCTTTTGTCCCATTTGTTGCATTAACTGTAATAACAATGCACTGGTGTCTGAAACATGTTCCTCAGTGCTTTTCGGCAGTGAATTTGCACCGGCAACATTGACATTTTGACATGCAGAAAATGTGTCTTGACTTATTTGAGAAAACGGCGAGAACCCAAAACCTGAGTCTACAGTATTCGCAAAATTGTGTCCTGTCATTCCCGATTCCTGAGGCAAGCTGTTGCCGACCGATCGATCGATAATGCGTCCCTCTTCACTAATTGTTTCACTGTCCACGCCATTGTTTGCCGCCCGCTCCATTTCCCTATGCACGATTACCAAATTACTACTTTGAACATCAGTTAATTCATTACTCGGTGGCGCTAACACACTGCTTTCATTTTCACTGTCATTTCTCAGTTTACTTTGGAGCCTAGTATTACGTTTTTCACACGCCATTATTGTCACAGTATTTCACACGATAACACAGAAAAACATAATTTGAAGATCAAAAATAAGAGAACACATTAACATAGCACTGAAAATAATATCTAGTTAATTCAAGCGCAGCTGCGAAATACTTGGTGCAAATCTACATGCATGCCACAACTGTTTTACTGTACAACAATGAAAAACTACAACTACAAAGGAAATTCTCTCTATGATTACGCGCTACCAATAAACAATAGCTACACCAATTACACAAACTACAAGAAAAATCAGAAGATTCCAGTGAGGTATCCTGGGCTAAGAGTCGACATATGAAACGTCCCCTTGACTGTGCTTAAACTGACACACAATATTTTGTTAGCGCAACGCAATCTGACTTTCAAAATTCCCAACAAAAGAATGGCCCTGACTAACATTAAACTATACCTTTCGCAAATCACTTACCTCACAAAAATCTCCGCTGCTCAAGCTACTGCAATACAGAGAGCGCCACTACTGCCAGCTAAATAAAAGATTCAAACTACTGAAGGCACTAACTACTGATAGGGATAGTTAGCAAATGAAAGATATTAATAGAGAACAAACAATGTATTTACCTTGATATCATTATATATAAATATAGCAGTTCATGACAAATTACAAATCTCCGCCATCTCTCTCCCCACATCCACCACTGCTGGCGGCTCACCTCCAACTGCGCAACGCTACGCGCTGTTCACATCCAGCTGCCTAACACTACAATGGCGAGTATTACAACAATGCAAAGCAGCCACAGACTGCACACAGCACAGCCAGTGATTTTCATACAGAGGTGGCGTTACCAATAAAAAAACCTAAACAGCCTACTTACAAACTTTGTCCACTGATCCTCAACACTATCTGAACTTGAGACAAAACTTTTGTGTTGAGCCGTCAGGTACTCTGTAATCTGCTTTTTGTCACTTTCGCTAAACAGAAAAATCTTCCTACCTTTTTTAATATTTCTATTTACGCCTGAAATCATCGATGCAGTAACGGCTTTATGATCGCTGATTCCCTGTTCTGCGTTAACTGTTTCAAATAGTTCGGGGCTGTTTGTCACCAGAAGGTCTAATATGTTGTCGCCACGAGTCGGTTCTCTGATTAACTGCTGAAGGTAGTTTTCATAAGTGTGACGTAAACAGTAAGGTGGGGTCGGATCCAACCCGAGGGCGGGTAATGTGGGTTTCGGATAGAGAGGGTAGCTGCAGGTCACTCACCAGACTGACGTGGCCTCCTCGGCGTTCTCGGGACGACTGGCTGGTAGGGTAGCTGGAACCACAGCGCTCTCAGAAAAGGGAATGGGGAGTTATAAACAAAACAGACTCGCTGGGGTCGCATCCAACCCCAACCTTACCGTTAGAGGGTTAACTGAGGCATTGCTTCAATCGATACTGAACTGAATTCGATTCTTATCATAAGAATTATCAATTTTGACCCAAACTTCTTTTGAGTCAAGGGACTAGTGATGGACAAAACCGACCAGTTCAAACCGATACCGATATTTTAGTTCTGAGTAACCGTTGTTTTTCGCATTGTTTTGTTCTCAGTTGCAACAGTTTTTTTTTATTTTTTGCTAATGCCGAAATAAGAAACCGAAACATCAATTAGTCATAGCACCAGTGCCAAAATTGTTCGTTTTTAAATGAATCTTTTTATTAAAGAATTAATTTTTACTCGTAAAATTTGCACTGGTTAGAAATATTGCGTTATTATTAAAAACGGGAGAAGCGATCTGAGTTCTCTTAATAACAAAACTGACAGAAACGAGCAAGAAGCACATGGCATAAGAAGTGTCAGCGTCTGTCAGACAATAATGCCCGTGTTGCCGCGTGTCATGATTTAAGCTACTCACGTGTACGTGCACTGTGGAAGAGTTGGACCCTTCTGGTCTGTGATAGTTTCTTGTTGTTATCGCTGGAGATGTCTTGTACTGCAGAATGGCACCAACAGCAGTTTGGAAATACTTGTATGAAGTTAATCAGGAATGAAGTACAATGCTTCATTTGCTTTAAGAGATTAAAGATTTGTCCGCCGTTTCTATGAAGTGATGAGAGAGGAAGGAAATTACGGTACCAGTAATAAATTAAAACTCAACAGTTCATTCATAGTATACAATAAAAATAGAAAGAAGCAGATCTGCTGTGTTTGTCTACATAATGCCTCTTCATCTGCTTGCAGCCATCGAAAACGGACAAATGAACACGGAAAATGAAACTTCCTGGCAGATTAAAACTACGTGCCGGACCGAGACACGAACTCGGGACCTTTGCCTTTCGTGAGCAAGTACTCTACCAACTGAGCTACCCAAGCATGACTCACGCCCCCGCCTCACAGCTATAATTGTCGAGTCTCGACTCTCGGTCCGGCACACAGTTTTAACCTGCCAGGAAGTTTCATATCAGTGCACACTCCACTGCAGAGTGAAAATCTTAATCTGGTAACACGGAAAATAATATTCATCCTCAGTTTTCAACCTTTAGCACTGACTATTCTTATTACCCCTAATTACAACTCGATTTTTGAACAGAATTTCAAAAAATTTGGATCAATGGGACAATATTGGTGACTGTTTTGTAGTAGTCAACAACTTATCACTTTTGAGAGAAATAGCGGACGGTGGACCGACTAAGGTTTTTTTTTTATTTCCGTATTTAATTTAATATTTTGATTCTATGTATCTTGAAACTGAGAGAGTCGATTTTTTTTCAGTCTTCGTTCGATTTCTACGTTTACTGCAGGAAATAACAGGAATAAAACAAAAAGTAGGTAATTTCAGAAAACGGTTGTTTTGAGCGGGTTTAGCAGTCGGATTAAAGTGGCGTGGAAAAAAAATTCGATACAACTGAAAACGAGCTGTTTCAGCGATAACCGCCATCTCCACAACGGACACGTAGGTTTGCCTACACAGAGAACAAAGAAAGCAGGGCCCATTCTAGGGAATTCACCCCAAGTAGTTATTACAGTAGGTATTAAAATCCATGGCGAAGAAATAAAAACTTTGAGGTTCGACGATGACATTGTAATTCTGTCAGAGACGGCAAAGTACTTGGAAGAGCAGTTGAACGGAATGGACAGTGTCCTGAAAGGAGGATATAAGACGAACATGAACAAAAGCAAAACGAGGGTAATAGAATGTAGTCGAATCAAGTCGGGTGATGCTGAGGGAATTAGGTTAGGAAATGAGACAGAGTAATATAGGAGTTTTGCTATTTGGGGAGCAAAATAACTGATGATGGTCAAAGTAGAGAGGATATAAAACGTAGACTGGCAATGGCAAGGAAAGCGTTTCTGAAGAAGAGAAATTTGTTAACATCGAGTATAGATTTAAGTATCAGGAAGTCATTTCTGAAAGTATTTGTATGGAGTGTAGCCATGTATGGAAGTGAAACATGGACGATAAATAGTTTGGAGAAGAAGAGAATAGAAGCTTTCGAAATGTGGTACTACAGAAGAATGCTGAAGATTAGATGGGTAGATCAGATACCTAATTAGGAAGTATTGAATAGGATTGGGGAGAAGTTTGTGGCACAACTTGACTAGAAGAAGGGATCGGTTGGTAGAACATGTTCTGAGGCATCAAGGGATCACCAATTTAGTATTGGAGGGCAGCGTGGAGGGAGACCAAGAGATGAATACACTAAGCAGATTCAGAAGGATGTATGTTGCGGTAGGTACTGGGAGATGAACAGGCTTGCACAGGATAGAGTAGCATGGAGAGCTGCATCAAACCAGTCTCAGGACTGATGACCACAACAACAACAACAGTTATTTCATTGAGGCAATAGGTCTAAAATCATAGGTCGATCCGAGAAAGGAACGGACCATAAAAAGAGATAGGTGGTTCGCATGCGTTATTAGGTAGCGCGGGGGGGGAGGGGGGGGGGGAAGCAATGGTGTCTGCCGACGCAGGCGCCGCTGTGTTTAGCGCTATTGTCACAGGTTAGTGAGTAGGCAGGCGTAAGTGGGCCCGTTAGGACTGGCGCGCCTCACCTGTATACTGCGCCTCCCCCCCTCCCTCTATCCCCCTTCCACCCCCTTAATTGGACTCTTCATTACGGGCACAGCGGCATCGGCTGCAGTTGTACAGGGGACATTTTTGCCTCGGCCGTAGCAGCGCGCCGTCCTTTCGCGCAGCATCGCGTCGCGTCCCGAGGCGACTAATCAACCAAATTGCAGAGGCGAGGCGGCGGGCGGCGGGCGGCGGGCGGCGGGCACCCGAGCGTACCCGGAGCTCGCGTGACCAGGGCCGTCCCCCAGGGGGGCAGGGGGGCCGCTTTGTCTGATTGCAATTAAAGAGGCACGTTCTAATTAATGGACGCGCTGCCCCCGGCCCCAGCTCGCGCGGGGAGGCGGAGGCCGCTCATTGGTCACCGCCGCCCCTCCAGCTGGGGGGGGAAGGGAGGGGGGAGGGGCGGGTGGGACGCGGAGGGTGCTCGGCGCCTGGGGCGGTGTGGAGTGGCAGGGTGGCGGCGGGGGCGGGAAGGGGGCAGAGCTGCAGCTTCCGGAAGGGCTGCAGCGTCACGGGGGGCGGAAGTCCGGCGAGAGGGCGATACGGCCAGCCCGGCGTGAGGGCGCGACGTCCGCTCCCCCAGCCGCACAGGGCGGTCACCCAACCCCGCGCGCTCCTCCAATGCAGGGACTCCGTGCCGTCGCCAGCGCTTTTGCTCGGCGAGACATTACCACAGCCGTAACCACTGCTGACGCTTGAACGCGGAAGCCAGCTCACTCTGCCTATTTTGACAGCATTATTACCATTCTATTGGCTTGCTGCATCAGTTCCAAAGCGTTTTTCCGTAAGTTTCATAAAAAAAACGAAAAAATAACAGTATTTGTTGTTGTTGTTGTGGTCTTCAGTCTTGAGACTGGTTTGATGCAGCTCTCCATGCTACTCTATCCTGTGCAAGCTTCTTCATCTCCCAGTACCTACTGCAGCCTACATCCCTCTGAATCTGCTTAGTGTACTCATCTCTTGGTCTCCCTCTACGATTTTTACCTTCCACGCTGCCCTCCAGTACCAAATTGGTGATCCCTCGATGTCTCAGAACATGTCCTACCAACCGATCCCTTCTTCTACTCAAGTTGTGCCACAAACTCCTCTTCTCCCCAATTCTTTTCAATACCTCCTCATTAGTTATGTGATCTACCCATCTAATCTTCAGCATTCTTCTGTAGCATCTGAAACGTCCCCTTAGAAAAATTATTGAATTACTGTGCTGATAAACATCTTATGTTATTTGATTTTCAAACAGCTGAGCAAAACGGAACGTACTCAGACATTACTCTCTTTACTTATTCTGATCAACATTAAACTGACATACAATATTTTTTTAGCGCACCGCAATCTGACTTTCAATAACCCCTACAAAAGAATGGCCCTGACTAACAATAACCTATACCTTTCATGAATCACTTACCTCACAAAAATCTTCGTTACTCGAACTACTGCAATACAGCGAGCGCCTCTACTGCCAGCTAAATAAAAGATTCAAACTACTCAAGGCACTAACTACTGATAGGCATAGTTAGCAAATGACAGATTTTGATAGGGACAAACAATGTATTTATCTTAATAGTGTTCAAAAGTCATAATATATATAACAGTTCATGACATCCAGTCTTACAAATTTACTGTCTCTGATGGACACACGTCCAGATCATCCGCTCTCAAAACTCCGCCATCTCTCTCCCCACATCCACCACTGCTGGCGGCTCACCTCGAACTGCCCAACGCTACGCGTTGTTAACATCCAGCTGCCCAACACTACAATGGCAGACAACAATGCAAACCAACCACAGACTGCACACAGCACAGCCAGTGATTTTCATATATAGCGCTACGTGGCGTTACCAGTATAAAAACCTAAACAGCCTACTTACACACCACATTTCGAAAGGTTCTATTCTCTTCTTGTCAAAAACTATTTATCGTCCATGTTTCACTTCCATACATGGCTACACTCCATACAAATACCTTCAGAAACGACTTCCTGACACTTAAATCTATACTCCATGTTAACAAATTTCTCTTCTTCAGAAACGCTTTCCTTGCCATTGCCAGTCTACATTTTATATCCTCTGTGGTGTGTGTGCTGTAAGACCTTCGGTACACACACCATCAGATTATTTGACTTGTCGCTCTAACGAAGTAGGCGAGTGTCAGCAATATGTGTCGTGGTCTTATCGTGGCGTGTCTATCTTCTGCCGTTAGGTGAGATGATAGAAATGCCACTTGCACGCTTAGAGTAGCAGATAGACGGTGACCAACTTTAAACAGAACTTGATTAATTTTCAAACACATTTATTAAAATAATAAAAAGCATAGACATTACGTAACTTGATTCTGGATGCTGTTTACAATTGACGATCTCAAGTTCCTTTGGTCTTGGTACGTTAATCTTATTCTCACATATCTCTGATACTTGGCAAAGTGTCTATACATTTATCTTCATGGCTATGTACAGGAATATGGTAATCTTATTAGGTGCAGACTGAAACTTGACTATAGACTGGTACAGACTAATGCAGGCTGGCAGAGACTGGTGCAGACAAATGCAGACTGACTAATCGGAGGTCTGTACACTCATTATAATACCTCGCGCGTTCATGTATCACTGCGCGAGTGTGATCCGCGAGGAGAAAAGTTTCTACGTTAGCAGCAATCTCATTGGCAGCGTTACATATTAATATGCAGATCGGCGGAAGCAGAATTTGGTCCGTCTCTAAGACAGCGCCATCTCGTAGTGCGGAGACGGACGAGCGCTGCGCCTGCGCTGTTGTGCTTAGCGGGGCGCGCTATAGTGGGAAAGTTGTATACGCACTGACTACGAGGAACTATATACACAATATCCTCTCTACTTCGACCATCATCAGTTATTTTGCTCCCGAAATAGCGAAACTCCTTTACTACTTTAAATGTCTCATTTCCTAATCTAATTCCCTAAGCATCACCCGACTTAATTCGACTACATTCCATTATCCTCGTTTTGTTTTTGTTGATGTTCATCTTATACCCTCCTTTCAAGACACTGTCCATTCCGTTCAACAGCTCTTCCAGGTCGTTTGCTGTCGCCTATAGAATTGCAATATCATCAGCGAACCTCAAAGTTTTTATTTTTTCTCCATGCATTTTAATACCTACTCCGAACTTACTTTTGTTTCCTTTATTGCTTGCTCAATACACAGATTGAATAACATCGGGGATAGGCTCCAACCCCGTCTCACCCCCTTCCCAAACACTGCTTCCCTTTCATACACCTCGACTCTTAGAACTGCCATCTGCTTACTGTACAAATTGTAAATAGCCTTTCGCTCCCTGTATTTTACCCCTGCCACCTTCAGAATTTGAAAGAGAGTATTCCAATCAAAATTGTCAAAAGCTTTCTCTAAGTCTACAAATGCTATTTTGTGTTTTGTATTTATATTTAGTATTTAGTTATCAATAATGTATTATCCTTCACTCTTTACTACAGTTTGTCAGTGCAAGCCGGCAAATGTCTTTTTCTCTGATTTGTAACAAGAAAATGTGCATTATCATGTGAATGTAGTTAAAATCATAAATTTGTATTTTGTTTTCAGTAACAGAATGTAAAAGAGTTTATCTTGACGTTTCAGACCAATAAATGTTCGAAGTGGTGCCCATCATCTGCTGCACACATTTGCAATCTACCGCGTAATGAATGTATTACACGACGCAGTACATCTAGCGTAATGTTGCCACCGGCTGCCTCAGTACGATGTTTCATATCCTCTGGGGTTGTAGGCACATCACGATACACGTTCTCCTTTAACACACCACACAGAAAGAAGTCTAAAGGTGTAAGATCAGGAGAACGGACTGGCCAATTTAGGCGTCCACCACGTCCTATGAAACTCCGGCCGGCCGGTGTGGCCGAGCGGTTCTAGGCGCTTCAGTCTGGAACGTCGCGACCGCTACCGTGGCAGGTTCGAATCCTGCCTCGGGCATGGATGTGTGTGATGTCCTTAGGTTAGTTAGGTTTACGTAGTTCTAAGTTTTAGGGGACTGATGACCTCAGTAGTTAAGTCCCACAGTGCTCAGAGCCATTTGAAGCATTTTGTCAGTGCAAGGGTAACATTTCGATTCAGCGACTATACAAATCACGTGCTTTTGAGGCGAAGAACTCGTTGAGCCACGTTCGGAGCGTATTTTCATCCAGAAAGGAGGTTCGTTGAAGGCTGTTCGACAGAGAACGGAAAACCTGGAAACCTGAGACGCAAAATCAAGTGCATAAGGTCAGTGTGGGATGAATTCAAAAACCCAACTCGTTTTAGCATTTTTGATCAGTTTAATGAGAGCGGACCGGCCTTATCTCGAAGTCTTCCTGGTCGTTGTCTTTCGATTCCATCTGCAAGGCGTCTCCGTTGTTGACAACAAACGTCAGCAGTGATGGCTACAGCTGGGGGAAGCAATTCGCAGTATACTACACCATCGCTGCTCCACCAGATGCATAGCATTATCTTTGGCGTTGAGTGCAGCTCCTTGCACGGGGAGTCGCTGCTTCGTTTGGGCTCTGTTACACTCCTGGAAATTGAAATAAGAACACCGTGAATTCATTGTCCCAGGAAGGGGAAACTTTATTGACACATTCCTGGGGTCAGATACATCACATGATCACACTGGCAGAACCACAGGCACATAGACACAGGCAACAGAGCATGCACAATGTCGGCACTAGTACAGTGTATATCCACCTTTCGCAGCAATGCAGGCTGCTATTCTCCCATGGAGACGATCGTAGAGATGCTGGATGTAGTCCTGTGGAACGGCTTGCCATGCCATTTCCACCTGGCGCCTCAGTTGGACCAGCGTTCGTGCTGGACGTGCAGACCGCGTGAGACGACGCTTCATCCAGTCCCAAACATGCTCAATGGGGGACAGATCCGGAGATCTTGCTGGCCAGGGTAGTTGACTTACACCTTCTAGAGCACGTTGGGTGGCACGGGATACATGCGGACGTGCATTGTCCTGTTGGAACAGCAAGTTCCCTTGCCGGTCTAGGAATGGTAGAACGATGAGTTCGATGACGGTTTGGATGTACCGTGCACTATTCAGTGTCCCCTCGACGATCACCAGTGGTGTACGGCCAGTGTAGGAGATCGCTCCCCACACCATGATGCCGGGTGTTGGCCCTGTGTGCCTCGGTCGTATGCAGTCCTGATTGTGGCGCTCACCTGCACGGCGCCAAACACGCATACGACCATCATTGGCACCAAGGCAGAAGCGACTCTCATCGCTGAAGACGACACGTCTCCATTCGTCCCTCCATTCACGCCTGTCGCGACACCACTGGAGGCGGGCTGCACGATGTTGGGGCGTGAGCGGAAGACGGCCTAACGGTGTGCGGGACCGTAGCCCAGCTTCATGGAGACGGTTGCGAATGGTCCTCGCCGATACCCCAGGAGCAACAGTGTCCCTAGTTTGCTGGGAAGTGGCGGTGCGGTCCCCTACGGCACTGCGTAGGATCCTACGGTCTTGGCGTGCATCCGTGCGTCGCTGCGGTCCGGTCCCAGGTCGACGGGCACGTGCACCTTCCGCCGACCACTGGCGACAACATCGATGTACTGTGGAGACCTCACGCCCCACGTGTTGAGCAATTCGGCGGTACGTCCACCCGGCCTCCCGCATGCCCACTATACGCCCTCGCTCAAAGTCCATCAACTGCACATACGGTTCACGTCCACGCTGTCGCGGAATGCTACCAGTGTTAAAGACTGCGATGGAGCTCCGTATGCCACGGCAAACTGGCTGACACTGACGGCGGCGGTGCACAAATGCTGCGCAGCTAGCGCCATTCGACGGCCAACACCGCGGTTCCTGGTGTGTCCGCTGTGCCGTGCGTGTGATCATTGCTTGTACAGCCCTCTCGCAGTGTCCGGAGCAAGTATGGTGGGTCTAACACACCGGTGTCAATGTGTTCTTTTTTCCATTTCCAGGAGTGTATTTCTTTTTATTCCTTGTGTTAGTATAAAGATACCATTTCTCGTGACCATTAACGATGCAGGATAGGAAAGATCGGTGTTGTTCACGAACCAGTTGATATCGACGCACATATGACCGCCTGCTGACTTTTGTGATTCTGCCTTACAGCCTGCGGCACCCATACACCCGATTTTTAAACCTTCCCCATTGCATGCAAATAAAAATGTCGCTCGACGGTGGAATGATCACAGTTCATCATATTTTCCAGTTCTCGAGTGCAGTGACGTGGACCATTGTGGATTAAGGCGTCTAAACGATCTACATCAAACTCAAAGGCCTTTCTGACGTGGCGAGACACCAATGTAAAAAGGATCCGTACACTGCCTACCTCATACACCCCACAAATGTGTTTGGTTGCCTCCGCTGCTGTCACTCCTCTATTGATCTCAGACTGAAGAACCGCACGGGATTAGCCGAGCAGTCTAGGGCGATGCAGTCACCGAATGTGCGGCTGATCCCGGCGGAGGTTCGAGTCCTCCCTCGCGCGTGGGTGTGTTTGTTTCTCCCTAGGATAATTTAGGTTAAGTAGTGTGTAAGCTTAGGGACTGATGACCTTAGCTCTTAAGTCCCGGTCCCGGCGGAGGTTCGAGTCCTCCCTCGCGCATGGGTGTGTGTGTTTGTCCTTCGGATAACTTCGGGTAAGTAGTGTGTAAGCTTAGGGACTGATTACCTTAGCAGTTAAGTACCATAAGAATTCACATACATTTGAACATTTTTGTTTTAAGGCCCATAAGATTTCATATACATTTGAACAACATCAGACTGAAGAATATATCGGAAATGTTCCGATTTCTCTACTTTGCTACAGTACTCAGCTCCACTTACAATCTCCAGAAATGACAGCATGTTAGGTCAAATAGCAACAGTGAACTATGGCACTCGATAAAGGAACTAATACCAATACGCATAACAGAAACGCTACGAACTTATGAAGCGAACTAACATTTCTCTTTTGCCATATCTTTTACCAATGTTTCCAACACACAGATACATGTCATTGTTTACACTGTCCGTGCTTGTACAGTGTCCCGACGAGCAGACACTGGTCTGACGACTGACGATCGTAGCTGTGGTAAATACACTCTACGACGAAAAACAAAAACTACGCACTATGAAGCAGCTATCCGAATGGGATATCTGATGTACCTGTGCAGACAAACAAATGATTACAATTTTATAAAAAAAATTTGATGTTTTATTAAAAAAAAAAACAGCTTCACGAATTGACTAAGGCAATAACGCATTGGTCCACCTCTGACCCGTAAGGAAGCTGTTATGCGGCTTGCCGTTGATTGATACAGTTGTTGGACGGCTTCCTGAGGGATATCGTATCAAATTCTGACCAACTGCCGCTTTAGATCCTAAAAATCTCTAGCTGGTTGGAGGGTCCTGCCCATAATGCTCCAAATTTTATCGATTGGAGTGACATCCGGTGACCTTGCTGGCCAAAGTAGAAAGCACGAAGACAGGCAGGAGAAATTCTCGCCGTGTGGGTCGGGCGTTGTCGTGTATGACTGTGCGCTCGAGATGGCTCAGCATAAAGGGTAACAAAACGGAGCACAAAATATCATCGACATACTGCTGTGCTGTTAGGTTACTTCGACTGAAAAGGAAAGGGGTCCTGCTGTGACAGGAAATGGCACGCCAGCCCATCACTTGCGGCTGTTGGGCCGTACGGAAGGCGAGAGTCAAGTTCGTATCCCACGGCTGTCCGGGCCGTCTCTGGACATGTCTTCACTGGCCATTGGAGCTCAGTTCAAAAATGGTTCAAATGGCTCTGAGCACTATGGGACTTAACATCTATGGTCATCAGTCCCCTAGAACTTAGAACTACTTAAACCTAACTAACCTAAGGACAGCACACAACACCCAGCCATCACGAGGCAGAGAAAATCCCTGACCCCGCCGGGAATCGAACCCGGGAACCCGGGCGTGGGAAGCGAGAACACTACCGCACGAGCACGAGATGCGGGCTCGAAGCAGGGCTCATTTAGAGCTCTACTCCAGTCCATGAGACTTTAGGCCGAATGTGCCCCACACCACTGCAAACAGGCTTGTCGGTGTATAGAGGTCAATGGTGGTGGGTGCAAGCTCGGCCCACTTCCCGTGACCTGCTTTTTAACGGTCCTTGTGGCCACTGAGGCTGAATTTGCACGTCGGACCGATGATGATGGTGATTTCGGGGTCTGAGTACGTCTCTGAGGATTGTTCCGTCGCCCCTCTAGGTTGACCACTCACGTCTTGAGCCTGTTTTGGGCCACGGTTTACCGATTCCTGTCAACGTTGTCCAGTAGCCGCCTCACTCCTTTTCAAATCTCGACCGCTTCGCCGATTACTCCATCCGGCTACTTGGAGCCCAATTATACAACTATATGTCCTGTCTCAAATGCTGGTATGTCCGCATATTTTTCACACATCTGTCTGTGAGGTACAGTTGTAAGGTGCCAGGACATGGGCACTTACACGTTAGCTTACCAACATTAGGATTAATAATAAAGGGACTGGCAAGGGCATCAGATCATGACTCTATTGAATTATGGTAAATATGAGGCACTCTCGAGCAGTACTCCCTGCTTGTCTGCAGTATTGAGCCACTGACTTAAAGTGTTGGTGAAAAGCGTCGGAAGTTGAGAATTGTGGAATGTAAAGTCTGCAGATGGCCGTAGCTCGCCGGGCCACCGTGGGCGGCAGGTAGCCCTGAAACAGGGGACAATACGGCGCTTTTGGGGGTAGTCCGGCATCCGGAGCCACTTGTTCTGGGCAATACGTGGCCAAGACGGGAATTTCGTTTGCCTAGGGGTGTTATGACCTATTCGATCATTGGGTAGATCTCAGTGGAAGGATTTCGGCGATTTTGGCCGAAACTGTGTATTCTTCAGCCTCGTTTTCGTACGCGTGGGAGACGAGAGAATTGTGGAGGGACTTCGCCTTCAGCCATCGAGCGGTACGGACTCGGAGACGGCGTCTTGGCCATCGTCTTCGAAAGGACATATACGGTCTGTATCGCAGCATTGCACCAACGCGTGGTCCCTGCAGAGTTCTGCGGTTAGAGCCCTTTATGTGTTCAGACGCGAGAGTTTCACCAACGCCTAACCACTTCCAACAACTTACCTAATGAGACTTCCTGGCAGATTAAAACTGTGTGCCCGACCGAGACTCGAACTCGGGACCTTTGCCTTTCGCGGGCAAGTGGTAGAGCACTTGCCCGCGAAAAGCAAAGGTCCCGAGCTCGAGTCTCGGTCGGGCACACAGTTTTAATCTGCCAGGAAGTTTCATATCAGCGCACACTCCGCTGCAGAGTGAAAAACTCATTCTGGAAACTTACCTAATATTTTCGATCTAGAAGTTATCCTTACGAGAAGCCGAGTATTTATCAACGCAGCTGCCGGCAATAGGGGCGCGTAATTACAAATTGTCAATGTGCCATTCTCAAAAGTGTGTGAGTGTACAAAGAGATTCACTTTTTTTTTTTTTTGTAAATTTCGTCAGTTGTGGGGAATATTAAATTAAAATGCCAATATTACGATCGAATTATCGACTTCATTGTAGCTAGCATTTACATGTACTCTAGTCACTGCACAGCTTGCCCAGACGGGAAGGAAAGAAGGTCTGCAGTCTTCTATGTCAGCTACGGACAGATAAGCTTACACTGTTACTGTCCAACACGGAATGAAATTCGCAAACAATATATGTCCAGGTATCGACATATCCCCCGTTTACTGCCCTTGCCAGCTGCACAGTAAAACTGCGCCGCAGCATCACACAATCATCCGTCGGCCAATAAACTTTACAGCTGTGTATTTTCCGTCGATACCTGTATGACTAATTTGAATAACTCCTTCTGTTGTCTGAGAATGCATTACGCATTTTACGAATTCTCATTGACGTCACCTGTTTGTGACAGACGAAAATTTGTGCTGGACCGGTACTCGAACGCGGACTTTTGGCTTCTCGCGAGCGGTCGCCCTAACCACTTTGGCGATCCGTAGCAGGACTACAGGACAGGCATGCACACATGTCTGAAGGACGTTGTAATCTGAAGATACAGACACTGGATAAAAACAGACATTGTAACCATCGATGATGTATCTATGCCTCAACGGGCTAAAATGACGGTAAAATACTTGTCGCTCCCTGTTGAGTCCGCGACGTATGGAAGTTTGCGTCAGTGCTGGAAGCATGCTCGCGTAGCCGAAGTTGTTCATGCTACCCTCCCCCCCCCCTCCCCCCCCCCCCCCTGCGGTAAGGGGATATCTGGATACGAGTCACAAGTCTGGCACAAATTTTCGCCTGTCACAAACAGTTGACGTCAATATGAATTCGCAAAACGCGAATTAATTACGTGACACAAATATACCGGGTGATCAAAAACTCAGTATAAATTTGAAAACTTAATAAACCACAGAATAATGTAGCTAGAGAGGTAAAAATTGACACACATGCTTGAAATGACATGGGGTTTTATTAGAACAAAAAAGAAAGTATTGCTAGACGCGTGAAAGATCTCTTGCGCGCGTCGTTTGGTGATGATCGTGTGCTCAGGCGCCACTTTCGTCATGCTTGGCCTTCCAGGTCCCCAGACCTCAGTCCGTGCGATTATTGGCTTTGGGGTTACCTGAAGTCACAAGTGTATCGTAATCGACCGACATCTCTAGAGATACTGAAAGACAACATCCGACGCCAATGCCTCACCATAACTCAGGACATGTGTCGGTGACAAACGTCGTCGGATACTTCCTAAAATAGCGCAAAAATGGCTCTGAGCACTATGGGACTTAACTTCTGAGGTGGTCAGTCCCCTAGAACTTAAACCTAACTAACCTAAGGGCATCACACACATCCATGCCCGACGCAGGATTCGAACCTGCGACTGTAGCGGTCGCGCGGCTCCAGACTGTAGCGCCTAGAACCACTCGGCCACCCCGGCCGGCCCTGTGTTCGTGATCATATTGATTGCGCCCTAGACGACTGTAAAACTGTGGATTCGTCAGATGAGTGACGATTTCAGTTGGGGAGAGCTGACAGTAGGTTTCGAGTCTGGCGCAGACCACACGGAGCTACGGACCTAAGTTGTCAACAAGGCTCTGTGCAAGTCGGTGGTGACTCCGTAATAGTGCGGGCTGCCTTTACGCGGAATGGGCTGCGTCCTCTGGTCCGGCTGAACCGAACATGACTGGAAATGGTTATGTTCGACTACTTGGGGACCATTTGCAGCTACTCACGGGCTTCCTGCTCCCGAACAACGATGGAATTGTTATGGATTACAGAAGGTTCGTATGAGCAGTTGCCAGCGGGCTCGTGCGCATGCTCAGAGCTGAATTCGCGTATGAGCAGCGCCTTCCTCCCGCTTCTGGCTACTTGAAGCATGGCTGTTTGGTGTATGAGCAGTAGCAGCAAGTAGCCAGATGCTACTCGGAAAAATTTTTCTGGCGCGCCCAAGGTGTCAGATTCGCGCATGCGCAGAGCAAGCTGAGTTATAGTGGGTGTGTGTGTGGGGGGGGGGGGGGGGGGGGGGAAATCCTTCTCCACGTGACCCGTGTATATGTTTCGTGTCTTAGAAATATTGCTGGTCTCTTCCTTAACAGCTCCCATGTCAAATGAAATCAAAATAGATTTCTGTGGCCGGGAGCCGTCAAGTGAATTAATATACATTCTCATAACCATGAAAGACCGAAATAAGTTAGTGGTTTC
Source organism: Schistocerca serialis cubense (assembly GCF_023864345.2). NCBI lineage: Eukaryota > Metazoa > Arthropoda > Insecta > Orthoptera > Acrididae > Schistocerca > Schistocerca serialis. The sequence goes on along the minus strand of NC_064647.1, from coordinate 80,636,556 downwards.
AATTTTCTGATTTTATATTATTTCCACGTGATTAGTAATCAACCATTAATGTCTTAATGAAGCTATTTATGTCTGTTTTGTAGAGAAATTCGCTTCTGTTAATTTTTTTCTGCTGAGGCAGTTAGTTTATTTGGAACGAAGTGTTTCATTCCACACTATTGGCTACTTGCAACTTCGTTTAATTTCAAATGCAAATTTTCATTTTCTGGGACGAATGACATTATACCGTAATAAAGAACCAAACATGAGAATACAGTAGTGGACCTCCGAGAAAATTGGTAGCACGAAAACCACATGAAAATCCGAATATCAGGTACTTCAGAGTGCATCTGGACATAGACTTGTTCAATTAGAGCGGAATGAGGCATTTTACTGTGTATTATCAAATTCCGATGCTGGCTGGAGTAGTCTCTGATGTCCTGTTCCTTTTATGACAGTGTAAGATCTCTCAATGCTATATTCGTACGAACATACGTTAACATTTACTTGAAGCTGACTAAGTAGGCAAATTTGATCAGTAGTTTTGAACTAAATATTTTGTATAAAATATAATGACAGCTGGAGCAGAATTTTACAAATCTGCCTTCTGTGAAGACCTGAAGTTATTTCTTAAATTTGTGTTTACGTCTTAAATTTGTAGAATGACATTCTGTGGTAAATTGTAGACTGGCAGCATACCGTGTTTTATCGTTTTAACTCCGTACATGGCTTCATATTTAATCCTAGAGTAGAATATAAACTGTCAGTTGTACAGTTTCTTTGCCTCACAGACAACCTTGTTAATTTTTTGCACTTTTTGAAATAGTCGTGAAATTTATTCTCCTTTATTCCAATGTAAGCTACACAAGAAACAGTTTTTTTTTTCAAGAAATTTGTATTCCATCCTACCAGTTTTTTGCAATCCTATGTAGATGTAAACCTGTTGGAAATGCTACATAACAACATTGCAGAGTACGAATTTAAAAAACAATCTGTCAAATTCACCCCATAGCAAAATGTTATGGTACTTCCAGCTGTGGAGTCTAATTTTGAAATGATATTTTGCCAAGAAATGCTTCCTTATTTGCATCCTTTGTTTGGGTGGGATATGATAAAACAATTGCTCTCAGTACAACTCTGTATGTCCTCTCAACAACATGCCGCAGGGCTGCACATGGTCACGTGATGCCCCACCACGAAATTCCACCAGAAATTCGACGAAAACCGTATGAGCAGAGCAAGCTCCAAGCACGGGCTGCTTACGTCATTGTAGCTGCGCGTGCGCAGTACAGCCTGGTGCCTGGCGCTGTCTGGTAACTGCTCAAACGAACCTAGTGTCACCTGGCCACTGTTGTTCCAGACACTTCGAGCGAATCATTTGGCCACTGAGATCGCCGGACATTAATCCCGTGGAACAATTACAGGACACAATCGAGGGACCAGTTCGTGCACAGTATCCTGTACCAGCAACAGTTTTATAATTACAGCCGGCTGTAGTGGCAGTATGGTAATATTTCCTCAGGGAGCTTCCAACGACTCCATGCCACGAGTCCATGCTCCGTCGAGTTGCTGCGCTATGCAGTACACGATATTAGGAATTATCCCACGACGTTTGCCGGCCGGATTGGCCGACCGGTTCTAGGCGCTACAGTCTGGAAGCGAGCGACCGCTACGGTAGCAGGTTCGAATCCTGCCTCGGGAATGGATGTGTGTGATGTCCTTAGGTTACTTAGGTTTAATTCTAAGTTCTAGGCGACTGATGACCTCAGAAGTTAAGTCGCATAGTGTTCAGAGCCATTTGAACCATTTGATTTAAACCCGCTACGTTTGTCACCTCAGTGTGTACCTTCCACTGTTATTGCTGGCACCTGCCGTCTGTTAGTGGTTACTGCACGTCGATGCCGAACACACGCGGAGGTGTCTGGGACCGCGTAGATTCTACGTGGCGTTCTACCTAAATTTTCACACTCGGCAAAAATTAGTTTCGCTCTCGATGTACGTAGACGAGAAATAACTGGGGACTCGACATTTTCGCTAGAGGTATTTTAGACTCGCGCCCGCGTCCCACGAGCGTTCAGCGTGCACGGGCGAGGCAAGGTGGAGAGGAGAAATTGTTTGCCGCTTCCGAAACGCGCGGAATTCCAGTCCATCCGGAACTGAATGTGCGCGCCGGGCAGCGACTGTGGCAGGCGCGCAATATGCCGTGGGGAGGCGGGCCAGCCAGCCAGCGCGCGCCATTGTCGGCGGCCTAACCCACCTGCCCGCGCTCCGGATCACAGGCAACAAGAGCTATGCGGCCCACCCCCGGCCGCCGCGCCGCTACGTCGTTGCCGATATTAAAAACCGCGCGCTCCGTCCGCGTCCACCCCACACCCCTCCCCCGCCTCCTCCCCCTCTCCCCTATCCCACTCTTTCACTCGGCGCATCGGGCGAAAGCGCGCGAGCCACGGCTGGCAGCCGTCAGCAGGGGAAATAATATATCCCGCCGGCAGCGCCGCCGCGCGGGTATTCCTGGTACCAGCGGCGGCAGAAAAGGTTCCGGGGGAATCCCCCGGCGCGCGATGCGAGGAATTCCTCAGCCTCAGCGTCGGCTTGCCGGGATCAGCGGAGCGTGCACGGGCGCTTGCTGTCCGCTGGAGCATCAGGTCCCGCCACAGGGCGCGCGCAGTCAGCTGGTCGCGCATCGCGTCTCCTAGGAGACCGGATCGCGTTCTGGCGGCAGCGTTGCTGAGCCATCGGATCGCCTCTTTGTCGCGAACGTGCCGCCAATACCCCGTCTCCACAGCCAAGTGCCTGAATCGCGCTTTTCCCCGACGACCGAGGTAGGGACTCCCGCCACCAGATTCGATACGCGCATACTGAGGATTCCGTACAAAATTAACTACGTATACAGAGTGTTACAAAAAGGTACAGCCAAAATTTCAGGAAACATTCCTCACACACAAATAAAGAAAAGATGTTATGTGGACATGTGCCAGGAAACGCTTAATTTCCATGTTAGAGCTCATTTTACTTTCGTCAGTATGTACTGTACTTCCTCGATTCACCGCCAGTTGGGCCAATTGAAGGAAGGTAAGGTTGATTTCGGCGCTTGTGCTGACATGCGACTCATTGCTCTACAGTACTAGCATCAAGCACATCAGTACGTAGCATCAACAGGTTAGTGTTCATCACGAACGTGGTTTTGCAGTTAGTGCAATGTTTACAAATGCGGAGTTGGCAGATGCCCATTAGATGTATGGATTAACACGGGGCAATAGCCGTGGCGCGGTACGTTTGTATCGAGACAGATTTCCAGAACGAAGGTGTCCCGACAGGAAGACATTCGAAGCGATTGATCGGCGTCTTATGGAACACGGAACATTCCAGCCTATGACACGCGACTGGGGAAGACCTAGAACGACGAGGACACCTGCAATGGACGTGGCAATTCTTTGTGCAGTTGACGATAACCCTAATGTCAGTGTCAGAGAAGTTGATGCTGTACAAGGTAACGTTGACCACGTCACTGTATGGAGAGTGCTACGGGAGAACCAGTTGTTTCCGTACCATGTACAGGGCGTGCAGACACTATCAGCAGCTGATTGGCCTCCACGGGTACACTTCTGCGAATGGTTCATCCAACAATGTGTCAATCCTCATTTCAGTGCAAATGTTCTCTTTACGGATGAGGCTTCATTCCAACGTGATCAAATTGTTAATTTTCAGAATCAACATGTGTGAGCTGACGAGAATCCGCACGCAATTCTGCAATCACGTCATCAGATTATCTGTGAACATTTGGGCAGGCATTGTTGGTGATGTCTTGATTGGGCCCCATGTTCTTGCACCTACGCTCAATGGAGCACGTTGTCATGATTTCATATGGGATACTCTACCTGTGCTGCTAGAACATGTGCCTTTACAAGTACGACACAACATGTGGTTCATGCACGATGGAGCTCCTGCACATTTCAGTCGAAGTGTTCGTACGCTTCTCAACATATTACCTCTCTATCTATATTATTCCGTGGTTTATTAAGTTTTTAAATTTATACAGACTTTTTGATCACCCGGTAGATGTGGATACACGCGTTTAAAATACACAGAGGTGACAAAATAACGTGTCGGACCTCCTTATGCCCGGCATAATGGAGCAACCTGGCACGGACTCAACATGCTGGAAGTTATCTGCAGAAATATTGAGCCATGCTGTTTTTATAGCCGTCCACGATTGCGAAAATGTTTCCGGTGAAGGATTTGGTGGCTGAACTGATCTCTCGATTGTGTTCCATCAATTTTCGACGGAATTCATTCGAGTATCAAGAATGTTCTTCAAACAAGTCGCTAATAATTGTGCCAAGTGACATGGCGCATTGTCATCCATAAAAATTCCACCCAACCGACTTCAGTCTTCCCGAGATGCTCGTTCCAACCTACGGGGAGATAACAATCACACCTTTTTCAGAGTCACTCGTGCTTGTGGATTTCCTTTTTCCGTCCCTTATCATCGCTGTAATGATTCACTATTTGTCTCTGCTGCACTTGTTAATTATCCGTACCGCGTCAGCCGCCCACAATGCCACAGCCGGCATTACAGTCCTGCCGTGGGCTTCGGTCATTGTGTTTCGGCTCGTCAGTGTATGTGTGGAAGTCCGCGTCAAGCTGCCTTTGCACATGGTGCACAAAATTTCTATTCACACACCGTGACGTCTTCGTTTTTGTAACAAACAAGATGTCCTCGGTGTGTATACTGGAATAATACATTTCGATTTTAAGGTGTAGAACAGTTCATGAAAACAGAAAAGGCACTTACGGTTAAACGTGTGATACATTACTTGAAGATCACATCGTTTCCCGTCATGTGAAAACGGTTTGAAAGCTGTACTTTTTCGTGTAGACTCATTGTAATTTAGTAACATTACATTATTGGTGTGTAAATGTGTAGTTTGCTTCTGTAAGTGACACCGAATTCCCCGAATTTCTTCTTTGTCTGTTTTCTGCTTATCCGTATATGTGTTCGGCTGTATCAATCTTATATTCCGAAATGAATGTGACCACGAAAAAGAGCGACTTCTAACCGTGTTTCCACGTGATGGAAAAGAGCATAGTCCTCAAGTAATGAGTTAGACGTTTTACCCCAAGTACCTTTTCGTTTACTATAAAATATTTGCGTGAACTGTTTCAAAACTGAAAAGCAGTATGTGAAGACGAAAAATCATAAAACACTCTGGGGCACCCACTGACAATAAAAAATTTGTGTACAGTATGCAAAAGGTCATTTTCTTGTTACTCTACAATTTAATAGTTTGTATACCGACAGTGTCCTACAGATACTGAATGCTGATGTATATTTAAGCTTCCAATTAATACAAAATACAAAGTGAAATATGGAAATTATATTCCATTTTCATTTTGCACACCATCTGAATAATCCTTAGTATTTGTCCTGTAGAAAGGTAACGAATCAAGGAGTTCGTGTTACTACACTGAGACTGCTTTTGTATCCTATACACAGACTGCTGTTGTATATCACGGTAAAGATTTCCGATTTATCCGTCTGAACGACACACAGACACACAGACACACACACACACAAACACACACACACACACATACACACACACTCGCGCGCACACGCACACGCAATTCAAGACTACTTCAAAAGCATTTCACGTTTAAACGAACCTGCTCAGTAGATAGACCAGCATTTTTGTCTTGCGAAATTATGTCATGTCAACATGAACCAACACGAGCAAAAATCCTAGAAGTAGGCAACGAAGGACAAATAATATGCACTGCTGGACGTCATGAATTCAACAACAGGGAGCACATTCGTAATTTTTTAATGATTATACAAAATACAATAAAATGAAAACTACAATAGGTAATATGTATAGTGGGCTCATAAGCTGTGAAAGTTCTTACAGTGATAAAACATAAATTAAAACACGAGTAAAGTCAAATTTTAAAATTGTTAGAAAAAAAAGTAACATCATGTGACCCTGACACACTTCTTCGGTGATTTTAGATAACAAACATCATAATATAGATAGGACCAAGATTACGGAACTAACCAAAAAATAGGGAACGAAGCCAAATGGATGAAACAAAACACCAAACTAAACTGATCCTGTCTTCATTTTTTGACGACGCCGCCACGTCTTCATTATATTAGCACATGTTGTAAGACAGGTAGGCCTCGTCCTACACCAGGGCTTAACAACTGGCCGGTTTTGAGCGCGAGTACTCGCGTCTGTTCAGGCACGTGCTCGCGAGCAGGTGCAAGGGGGAGGAGTAGGGAGGGAGGGCAGGATGGGGAAATGCGCGCGCACGTTTGAATGTGATCTCTCGTTCTTAGCAGATTTAACTAGCCATCTGAATGCTTTGAACATTTTACTGCAAGGTAAAGATCTGCGAATTACTCATTTCATAGATCGAATACGAGCTTTTAAAATGAAATTGACACTTTGGGTGAGTCAGCTGGAAACAGGAAACCTAGCTCATTTTCCTAAATTATCATCCATGCAAGATGTTCACAAAGACTTTGAATGTTATTCACATAGTTTAGTTGATCAGCGCTTTCAAGATCTGACAGCACTAGACAGTGATTTTGATCTGTTCTCTCCATATTCAGCGAATATTTAAGAGATTCGTCCTGAGCTGCAGCAAGGAATTATTGACCTGCAGTATGACAGAGAATACAGAGACAAATTTCAGAACAAGAAAAACATTTTGGAATTGATTCAAATGGCTCTGAGCACTATGGGACTTAACAGCTTAGGTCATCAGTCGCCTAGAACTTAGAACTACTTAAACCTAAGTAACCTAAGGACATCACACACATCCACGCCCGAGGCAGGATTCGAACCTGCGACCGTAGCAGTCGCGCGGTTCCGGACTGAGCGCCTAGAACCGCTAGACCACCGCGGCCGGCATTTTTTTTTTTAAATTCTACAGACACTTCCCTCAGGATAGATTTCCTCGTTTGCACAAACTGGCGGCTACAATAATACCAATGTTCGGTTCCACGTATGTTTGTGAACAACTGTTCTCTGCAATGAAATGTAACAAGACGCGCCTTAGAAACGCAGTGTCTGATCGAAATTTAAACTGCACGCTGTGCCTAAAATGCACAAGAACAATTACTCCGAACATAGACGCAATTGTAAAGGACAAAAAGTACAAGATAACCGAGAATCCCACACTTCAGTGACACCTTTTATTGTGTAACAGTTCACAAATTAATGCGAATGTAGAGGCATACACTAAGCTAATAAAATTATGTGGCACGTGTACATTCTCCTTTATTTGTTTCATTTGTCGCAGTAATAATTCGTGAGTGATATCCGTGCAGGTGGCCGCGGATTTACATTGACTGGCGGCAGCTGTTGTGTGCCCCACGTGACTCTCCCCACTCTCCGCTCTGGTCCGGTAGTGGGGGTAGCGTGCTCGCGCTGCTTCGTGCTCGCGCCTTGCTGCTCACAGCTTGCTCCGCGAGCACGTATGTTGTGAAGTCCTGTCCTAAACTGACGTGACAAAAGTCACGAGGTAGCGGTATGCACGTGTACAGACAGCGGTAGTATCTCGCACACAAGGTATGAAAGGGGAGTGAGTTGGGAGAGTCGCCGTCTGTACTCGGGTGATTTACGTGAAAACGTTTACGGCGTGATTACGGCCCTACGATGGTAATCAACGGACCTTCAACACGAAATGGTATTCCATTTCGGAAATCGATACGAAATTTAGAGTTCCGAGATCCAAAGTGTCAATAGTGTACTGAGAATACCAGATGTTGTCAGTCGTTACGTCTCACATCCGACAACGCAGCGGCCGACGACTTTCGCTTAACGACCGAGGTCAACGGCGTTTGCGTACAGTTGTCAGTGCTAGCAGATAAGCAACAGTGCGAGAAATAACCGCAGAAATCAGTGTGGGACGTGCGAAAAACGTATCCATTACGACAATGCGGCGAAATTTGGCGTTAATGGACTATGGCAGCAGACGACCTATGCGAGAGCCTTTGCTAACAGTACGACATCGCCTGCAGTGCCTCTTCTGGGCTCGAGACCATATCTGTTGCACCCTGGGTCAGATGAGTCCCGATTTCAGTTGGTAAGAGCTGATTATAGGGTTTGAGTGCGGCGCGGACCCCAAGAGCAGGCCGTTGTGGCCGAGCGGTTCTAGGCGCTTCAGTCTGGAACTGCGCGACCGCTACGGTCGCAGGTTCGAATTCTGCCTCGGGCATGGGTGTGTGTGTGATGTCCTTAGGTTATTTAGGTTTAAGTAGTTCTAAGTTGTTGGGGACTGATGACCTCAGATGTTAAGTCCTATAGTTCTCAGAGCCATTTGAACCATTTTTGGACACCAAGAAGCCGTGGATGCAAGTTGCCAACAAGGCACTGTACATGCTGGTGGTGGCTCCGTAGTGTTGTTGGCTGTGTTTACGTGGAACGGAATGGGTCCAACTGAATCGATCGTTGGCTGTAAATGGTTACGTTCGGCTACTTGGACACCATCTGCAGCCATTCATGGACTTCATGTACGCAAACGATCTCACGGGGGAACAATTGTTCGCGATTGCTTTGAAGAACATTCTGAACAATTAGAAGAAATGATTTGCCCATGCAAATCACCCGATATTGAATCCCATCGAACATTTGTGACACATAATAGTGTAGTCAGATCGTACGCAAAATTCTGACCCGGTAACACTTTCGCAGTTATGGACGGCTGCAGAGTCAGCGTGGCTCGATGTATCTACAGGGGACTTCGAACGATTCGAGTCCATACCACGGAAATTTGCTGTGCACACAATATTAGCAGGTATCCCATGTCTTCTGTCAACTCAGTCTACGACGCACAAATGTGAGGAACGCTATCCACAGCTAAGCGTTTTAGGAGTGAAGCTCCCGTTATTTGGCTGTTTGCGCCAAACGCTTCATTCACACGCACTTAAAAAGCAAAGTAAAGTCACGAAATGAGCTCAGATAAAGATATTCGGGTGAGTGCATGTGTATGACGGCTCTGACGGAGAGAGTCAGATAATGGGAACTTTCGTGTGTTGTATGCTAAACAACGGTGACGATTATCTTCAAATTGGTTCAAATGGCTCTGAGCACTATGCGACTTAACTTCTGAGGTCATCAGTCGCCTACAACTTAGAACTAATTAAACCTAAATAACCTAAGGACATCACACACAACCATGCCCGAGGCAGGATTCGAACCTGCGACCGTAGCGGTCGCTCGGCTCCAGACTGTAGCGCCTAGAACCGCACGGCCACTCCGGCCGGCGATTATCTTCACAACTGTTACCTCCAGTCTGCTTGAAGACTCACGAAACGAAATAGAAGAATCGAGACTGAGTTCGTGACTGGATAAAGAGAGTTTAAGATGCTAAAACGAAAAAAGACCGAATAGTAGATAAAATATTATCTTCAGGATTGAAACTGAAAAACTGATACAGCTTTTTAAGTGCAGATTTTTACTCCCCGCCCCTGTAGTGTCCACTTCGCATTCCATACAATTGCCAAATTTGTTGTAGATGTTTGTGGTGGCAGTTATTTGAAAAAGTTTCATGTATAGCTATCAATTATTACGCTTCGTACATATTAAACCTTTTATTTACTCCGTTCGCTTGATATTGCACTTGAGCAGCTGTACCTCTAGTGAAAGCAGGCAGCATCTACAAAAGTTGGCAAATGCAGACTGGGATCGTCATTAATCTTATTTGTCTTATTCCTTACAGAAGGTACTTTAGCCAGTAACCCCAACACTATGAGTCATTCGATGCTCGTATCACGAAGAACTGCAGCATTACGCCTCACATCGTTCTTATAATGATTACCATAGATGTCCCACGTACAGATATGCATAGCGCAACTGTCCAAAACTTAACAATGTTCTCAGTTACCTGTCGCGTATGTTGAAAGGCCATCTACCCCCAAAACGTATGTAACTACCTAACAGTTTCGTGTCGTGGAAGATGGAACTCCCCTAAATTGAAGAAAAAGGAAAATTATCGGTAATGTCTATCGCCACTGTAGGCCGCTCCTGCGTGGTGGCTAGCAGCACAGTTTCTATACCTAGTTTCCCAATTTTGCCGTTTTCTGGGCCTGACAGTACTGCAGACTATTGTAGTGACGTGTCTCTGAATGAATTGACTGTGTTTTGAATGCGAATTGTGATTGAACTGTTGCCCATCGCGCTTCCAGTTCTGTATGTTTATGCCTTTAGTGAATTTACAGGCAGGCTAGGGTGTTAGTTCTTAACTGCACGTCCATCACTGACATAAAACTTAAAGTGCGTGCTATTCGCTATACGTTAGTTACGTAATACGTTTCAATCCGTCTCTTATTGTGCTCCATAAAAGTTGTCAACCTGAAATGTGTACTTGCGGGCCGGCCGAAGTGGCCGTGCGGTTAAAGGCGCTGCAGTCTGGAACCGCAAGACCGCTACGGTCACAGGTTCGAATCCTGCCTCGGGCATGGATGTTTGTGATGTCCTTACGTTAGTTAGGTTTAACTAGTTCTAAGTTCTAGGGGACTAATGACCTCAGCAGTTGAGTCCCATAGTGCTCAGAGCCGTTTGAACCATTTTTTGTACTTGCGGTGGAACGGGACGGGGCGGAATGAGATAATATCCCGTTCTGAACCTCATTTTTTTTTATTCAAGTAGATTTAGAAGTATACATATATTTTTTCTTTCTTTTCCACGCGGTGTGACCTTGTTACAAAGACTGACAGACAGCAGTTAGATATTAAATCAACGAACATGGCAGTTTCAGCTACTGTATATCCTGGAAATTCGAGTTTATGCTTCTAATGGCTTTAACGCATCCAGATGAACGTTGGGAAGATACGTTCGCAAAGCTGAGACTATTCCCAACTACAGACTTCAGTCATATGGGAAACTTAAAAATGTGGTCTCTGCCGAAAAAGAACACGAGTTGGTAGCACACCTCAAGTCAGTGAAGAGAAGACTTTTTAGTCCAACAATGAAACTTCTCACTGACGGATTACCAGCCTCTCAGCTAACAAATGAAAATGGCTTGCTACACAGGTTTGACAAAGGAGCTTGTCTAGCAACGCAGAATTGGTTTATAGGATTTATTACTAGGCATCAGTCGTACAGACGTTTTTTTGCAAGTTATAAAATACATCCGGTGCACGAGTGATGGGATTCTATAAAGTAACAGTAACTGTAACTTGATATTTAGCATTGAAAATAATGATGTAAATTTTTCTTAATGACGTTAAAATATTTTGTTATTGACAACAATTTTCCATATTCCTTGGTCTAAATTGTCCATTGTCGTTTATGTCTTAGTTTTAAAACGATATTCCTAAAAATTACAGTGTTTGTGCAATAATATTAGAAAAAATTTCCTTAGCCCAGTCAGCCCCGTAGGTGGGGCAGAACGTGAAATGTGCGAGGATTTCTTTGAAAAAACCTAGAAACTACATAACATACAGTTTTATGGAATTTTTAATCACGGGGGGTTAGCTTATACTCCCTGGTGATTTTTTAATACCTTTAACAAGAGTTTTCTTGTGGCCTTTTATGTTACAAAAGCTGTTAAACTGTTCCGCTTCGGTTTCTCCTATGTAGCAAAATTGGCATATACAGGAAACTTGTCATCGAAACTTTTGCTTCGATACTGAGGTGTCGACACAATTTCTTACAGTTTCGTACATGAATCTGTAAACACGGGTCATTTACTGGATTGATTTGTAGTTCGTCTGTTTGTAGATCTATCTGTCCGTCTCTTAAGAACCATTTTTCTCAGGAACGAGTAGACCTATCAAGTTCACATGTTAAGGTCTATGGTCCATTCGCTGCCTAAAACATTTAAGCTTCTAAGTGAATGCAATCAAAAGCTGCGGCCATATATGCCACATATTTTGATACTCGCAAACTCACTCGTCAAAACCTATGGGGTACTTTCCGTTGACCTAGAAGCATGAAATTTGGGAAGCAGCAAGGCTTCACAGTACGAGTAAAGGAAAAAATCGGAAAACAGGTAATTTAATTATATCTGACGAAAAAAATATTTTATTTGTCATTTTTTAATTCATCTGCCTCTCTGCTCATCCGTTAAAACCCGTTGTTCTCAAGAACGGGCAGGCACACCACGTTCAATTATACACTCCTGGAAATTGAAATAAGAACACCGTGAATTCATTGTCCCAGGAAGGGGAAACTCTATTAACACATTCCTGGGGTCAGATACAGCACATGATCACACTGACAGAACCACAGGCACATAGACACAGGCAACAGAGCATGCACAATGTCGGCACTAGTACAGTGTATATCCACCTTTCGCAGCAATGCAGGCTGCTATTCTCCCATGGAGACGATCGTAGAGATGCTGGATGTAGTCCTGTGGAACGGCTTGCCATGCCATTTCCACCTGGCGCCTCAGTTGGACCAGCGTTCGTGCTGGACGTGCAGACCGCGTGAGACGACGCTTCATCCAGTCCCAAACATGCTCAATGGGGGACAGATCCGGAGATCTTGCTGGCCAGGGTAGTTGACTTACACCTTCTAGAGCACGTTGGGTGGCACGGGATACATGCGGACGTGCATTGTCCTGTTGGAACAGCAAGTTCCCTTGCCGGTCTAGGAATGGTAGAACGATGGGTTCGATGACGGTTTGGATGTACCGTGCACTATTCAGTGTCCCCTCGACGATCACCAGTGGTGTACGGCCAGTGTAGGAGATCGCTCCCCACACCATGATGCCGGGTGTTGCCCCTGTGTTCCTCGGTCGTATGCAGTCCTGATTGTGGCGCTCACCTGCACGGCGCCAAACACGCATACGACCATCATTGGCAGAAACGACTCTCATCGCTGAAGACGACACGTCTCCATTCGTCCCTCCATTCACGCCTGTCGCGACACCACTGGAGGCGGGCTGCACGATGTTGGGGCGTGAGCGGAAGACGGCCTAACGGTGTGCGGGACCGTAGCCCAGCTTCATGGAGACGGTTGCGAATGGTCCTCGTCGATACCCCAGGAGCAACAGTGTCCCTAATTTGCTGGGAAGTGGCGGTGCGGTCCCCTACGGCACTGCGTAGGACCCTACGGTCTTGGCGTGCATCCGTGCGTCGCTGCGGTCCGGTCCCAGGTCGACGGGCACGTGCACCTTCCGCCGACCACTGGCGACAACATCGATGTACTGTGGAGACCTCACGCCCCACGTGTTGAGCGATTCGGCGGTACGTCCACCCGGCCTCCCGCATGCCCACTATACGCCCTCGCTCAAAGTCCGTCAACTGCACATACGGTTCACGTCCACGCTGTCGCGGCATGCTACCAGTGTTAAAGACTGCGATGGAGCTCCGTATGCCACGGCAAACTGGCTGACACTGACGGCGGCGGTGCACAAATGCTGCGCAGCTAGCGCCATTCGACGGCCAACACCGCGGTTCCTGGTGTGTCCGCTGTGCCGTGCGTGTGATCATTGCTTGTACAGCCCTCTCGCAGTGTCCGGAGCAAGTATGGTGGGTCTGACACACCGGTGTCAATGTGTTCTTTTTTCCATTTCCAGGAGTGTATGTCACGTACTAAGGTATGTGGTTCCTTGGCAGTGTAAAAAATTCAAGCCTGTACGTTAATGCAATGAAAAGATACGACTATTTACATCACATATTTTCATACACTCAAACTCACGGATCAAAACCTATCTCGTTGACCTAGAATAATGAAATCACTAAAAGTAAAGGAAAAATTCGAAAATTCTTAAACTGTAATTGTATCACATGAAAATATATGTTTGCCATTATAAATTACGTTGCACTCGTCATCCATCATAATAGTAATTGAAAAACATTATTGTATACAAACATGAAATGTTTGTTGTCATGTTTTAGTAGGTAATTAAAATATATATTTTTTTTAACTCTTTGACTGCCAATTTTACTTCTAAGGTATGGTTATTTTAATCAATGTCTAAATCAGAAGCAACAATATAAAAGGAATATCTCGCGCCGTTTCGTTTTCCACGGAGGTTGGGGGGGGGGGGGATTGGTAAGTAGGCCTACCTCCAGGTTTCCGGAAAACGGCTCCGCAGAAACCAGAAGAGAACGTGAAAACAGGTACATATCGATGGACACAGCATCTCCCAGGCTTGTAGCCCACCCCACAGGTGCTCAGTATGGGCTTCATTCGTTCGTGACAAGCGTCAGTTCGAGGGTGCAAGTCGTCGACGCGATGTGTCCGGCAAACTGTGAAGGCTGCCCGCTTTACGAATCTGCTAACTGTGTTGCCCGTCAGCAGGTGTGACAGTACGGAGACGAATGTTAACAATGAGACTTGAGGACAGCACGACCTACAATAACAGCTTGTAATTATAAGAATTCTGATAAGCATCAGTAGGCTTCCATTTATCATTGGGACACTGATACATAGCAGCAAAAAGCAAAAAATTGCAATTGGTTCTCTGATAGTATATCTTAGTACACATACCTTCCATCGTCTCTCTCTAGATTTATAAACTGAAGGATAGATGAAGTATGTATTGAAAGGGCACAGTACCGCCCAGCATTGAGAATAGGTACAACATTCTTCGTTATTCTTGTCAGAACAACATATTTGTGGACATCTCACACATCCATGCCCGAAGTAGGATTCGAACCTGCAACCGTAATTTCATGAAACTTTTAATTTACAACTTGGCCCAATTTGTTTTTTTTTTTTTTTAATTCCAGACAATTGCACAAAGTTTTCGACAGAAGTTCTAGAGAATTGAATTTTGGAAAAATGATGGTAATAGCGTTAACTGAAACTATATGAATGTGTCAGATAATCTGCTTTCATTAATACCATATGACAGGTGAATTCATGTTAAACCGGAAAAACAAAGCTCAGTGTTAAGGAAATTGTACAGTGTACATACAGTTTCACAATACATTCACAACAAATGTTCAAAAATGTCTCCACCGAGTTTAATGTATTTAGCTACAAGTGTATGTACAGATTTTAAAAATATTGCTCGTTTCAGTTTCACAGGGTGGTTCTTCATTTCGTCTAGTGCATTCGTAATGCGAGCAAGTAATACCTCATGTGTATTGACTTTGTCCTCAAAAATTATGTCTTTCCTCAATCTCCATGCACAAAAATCCATTGGTGTTAAATCGAGCGATCTGGGTGGCACAGACGTGTAGCATCACGACCAATCCATTTTTGGGGAAAATGTTCATTTAAAAGTGTGGTAACGGAGTTGGTGAAATGTCGAGGGGCACCGTCATGCTGAATATACATTTTCAATCGCATAGAAAGTGAAACATCTTTGAGCAAGCAGGGTATTTCTTCCTGAAGGAATTGTGAGTGCGTCTTGCCAGTTAGACGTCCTGGGAAAATGAATGCTCCAATTAAGTTTTAAGAAAAGTAAGAATTTTACGCAGTTACTTCTTTGCTTCTCTGGATGTTCTGGAAAACTACTGCAGATACATGTCTAGGACATGTTTTATTAGATTCACCATATAAATAACAACAAAATAAATGTAAATCGTGCTTTACTTTAATGACGTAGAGTTTTGAGATGGCTTCATATTAGCGAACTTGCCATATTTCAGGCAAAATATTTTATCAGCGGTAAATCCGTGACTAAACATTTGCGCACCTATTTTTTTTAACTTTTTTCTTTAATTTTACTTCCAGAATAACATATTACGATATTTGGGTATCTTCGTGAATGACCCTGTATACAACGTAGCGTGACTCCATTGAGGGTATACAGGGTGGTCCATTGATAGTGACCGGGCCAAATATCTCACGAAATAAGCGCCAAACGCAAAAACTAGGAAGAACGAAATTCGTCTAGCTTGAAGGGGGAAACCAGATGGCGCTACGGTTGGCGCTGCCATAGGTCAAACGGATATCAACTGCGTTTTTAAAAAATAGAAACCCTCATTTTTTATTACATATTCATGTAGTGCGTAAATAAATATGAATGTTTTAGTTGTACCACTTTTTTCGCTTTGTGATAGATAGCGCTGTAATAGTCACAAACGTGTAAGTACGTGGTATCACGTAACATTCCGCCAGTGCGGACGGTATTTGCTTCGTGTTACATTACCCGTGTTAAAATGGACCGTTTACCAATTGCAGAAAAGGTCGATATCGTGTTGATGTATGGCTATAGTGATCAAAATGCCCAATGGGCGTGTGCTATGTATGCTGCTCGGTACCCTGGACGACATCATCTAAGTATCCGGACCGTTTGCCGGATAGTTATGTTATTTTAGGAAACAGGAAGTGTTCAGCCACATGTCAAACGTCAACCGCGACCTGCAACAAATGATGATGCCCAAGTAGGTGTTTTAGCTGCTGTCGCGGCTAATCCGCACATCAGTAGCAGACAAATTGCGCGAGAATCTGGAATCTCAAAAATATCGGTGCTGAGTGTTGTGTCTAGACAAGACAGCCTAGACACAATGAGAGGAAGCCGAAAGGCACGCGCTAAGCTAAAGCAGGATGGCGTGAGGTCTGAAACAGGATACGTAATGAATGCTATAAAGAAAAGTACGTAGCTTCTGGAATACTTAACTTTAATCCATCCTTTTGGTACATCTGGAGATTGTGGCGATACAAGTGAGACCCTTTAGATACATGCAATGCTACTAATGGCGCCTTGCTAGGTCGTAGCCATTGACTTAGCTGAAGGCTATTCTAACTATCTGCTCTGCAAATGAGCGAGGCTTCGTAAGTGTGCATCGCTAGCTACGTCGTCCGTACAACTGGGGCGAGTGCTAGTCCATATCTCGAGACCTGCCTTGTGGTGGCGCTCGGTCTGCGATCACACAGTGGCGACACGCGGGTCCGACATGTACTAATCGACCGCGGCCGATTTAAAACTACCACCTAGCAAGTGTGGTGTCTGGCGGTGACACCGCACTGAGAATGCTACATCAACATCGATTGCACCCGTACCATATTTCTATGCACCAGGAATTGCATGGCGACGACTTTGAACGTCGTGTACACTTCTGACACTGGGCACAAGAGAAATTACGGGACGATGAGAGGATTTTTGCACGCGTTCTATTTAGTGACGAAGCATCATTCACCAACAGCAGTAACGTAAACCGGCCTAATTTGCACTATTGGGCAACGGAAAATCCACGATGGCTACGACAAGTGGAACATCAGCGACCTTGCCGGATTAATGTATGATGGGCATTATGGGAGGAAGGATGATTGGCCCCATTTTATCGATGGCAATCTAAATGGTGCAATGTATGCTGATTTCCTACGTAATGTTCTACCGATGTCACTACAACATGTTTCACTGCATGACAGAATGGTGATGTACTTCCAACATGACGGACGTCCGGCACATAGCTCGCGTGCGTTTGAAGCGGCATTGAATAGCATATTTCATGACAGGTTGATAGGGCGTAGAAGCACCATACCATGGCCCGCACTTTCACCGGATCTGACCTCTCCGGATTTCTTTCTGTGGGGGAAGTTGAAGGATATTTGCTATCGTCATCCACCGACAGCGCCTGACAACATGCGACAGCGCATTGTCAATGCATGTGCGAACATTACGGAAGGCGAACTACTCGCTGTTGAGAGGAATGTCGTTACATATATTGCCAAATGCATTGAGGTTGACGGACATCATTTTGAGCATTTATTGCATTACTGTTGAATTTACAGGTAATCACGCTGTAACAGTATCCGTTCTCAGAAATTATAAGTTCACAAAGGTACATGTATCACACTGGAACAACCGAAATAAAATGTTCAAACGTACTTACGTTCTGTATTTTAATTTAAAAAACCTACCTGTTACCAACTGTTCGTCTAAAATTGTCAGCCATATGTTTGTGACTATTACAGCGCCATCTATCAAAAGCGAAAAAAGTGGTCCAAGTAAAACATTCACATTTCTTTACGTACTACACGAATATGCAATAAAAAATGGGGGTTCCTATATAAAAAAAAGGCAGTTGATACCAGTTTGACCTAAGGCAGCGCCATCTAGCGGGACAACCATAGCGTCATCTGGTTTCCCCCTTCAAGCTAGATAAGTTTCGTTCTTCGTAGTTTTTTCGTTTGACGCTTATTTCATGAGATATTTGGTCCGGGCGCGATCAACGCGCCACCCTGTATAAGCAACGATATTGACATAAGGGATCAGTATGGCATTGGTTTTTTTCCGACGTACATGCGGTAAATCCGGAAACGTGAAGTACGGCGACAGTATCACTAAATGTGTTCAAACAGGGCAAACGCGCTAATATTCTTTTCTTTGCTGCTGACGGACAATCACCGGTTGACACACGACGGAGGATAAAGAAGTCGTATGGGGCATAATGACTGTGGAAAACAAGCTTTGTGTTGGAATAGTGGCTCCAAGTTCCGCGCTGCGTTCGCCACAGTAACTGCGCGGTAAGTGCAGCAGGTTGCCAACCATAGGGGCCCCGGTTCGATTTCTGGGTGAGTCGAAGATTTTCTTCGCTCTGGTAGCGGGTATTACGTTGTCCTTACGTTCGTATCGTCATAATTGACATTCCATTGTCGAGAGGGCTTTATGAGAACGCACGGAAAGCAATTTAAAAAAAATGTAAGGGTGTTGTGTACATAGTTCCGCGTAGTCAGCGTGTACACAACTTTCCCACTGTAGCGCGCCCCGCTAAGCACAACAGCGCAGGCGCAGCGCTCGTCCGTCTCCGCACTACGAGATGGCGCTGCCTTAGAGACGGACCAAATTCTGCTTCCGCCGATCCGCGTATTAATATGTAACGCAGCCAATGAGATTGCTGCTAACGTAGAACCTTTTCTCCTCACGCATTACACTCGCGCAGTGATACATGAACGCACAAGGTATTATAATGAGTGTACAGACCTCCGATTACTCAGTCTGCATTTGTCTGCACCAGTCTGCATTTGTCTGCATTAGTCTGTACCAGTCTACAGTCAAGTTTCAGTCTGCGCCTAATAAGATTATCATATTCCTGTACATAGCCATGAAGATAAATGTATAGACACTTTGTCAAGTATCAGAGATATGTGAGAGTAAGATTAACGTACCAAGACCAAAGGAACTTCAGATTGTCAATTGTAAACAGAATCCAGAACCAAGTTACGTAATGTCTATGCTTTTTATTATTTTAATAAACATGTGAGAAAATTAATCAAGTTCTGTTTAAAGTTGGTCACCGTCAATCTGCTACTCTAAGCGTGCAAGTGCCATTTCTATCATCTGACCTAACGGCAGAAAACAAACACGCCACGATAACACCACGAGCCAAGTTGCTGACACTCGCCTACTTCGTTAGAGCGACAAGTCAAATAATCTGATGGTGTGTATACCGAAGGTCTTACAGTACGCCGGCCGGAGTGGCCGAGCGGCTCTAGGCGCTACAGTGTGGAACCGCGCGACCGCTACGGTCGCAGGTTCGAATCCTGCCTCGGGCATTGATGTGTGTGGTGTCCTTAGGTTAGTTAGGTTTAAGTAGTTCTAAGTTCTAGGGGACTGATAACCGCAGCAGTTAAGTCCCATAGTGCTCGGAGGCATTTGAACGATCTTAACAGTACGCATGCCACAAAGGGGCTGTTCGCGATTCGACACGAGACACGTGCTACAGTACCGCAAACATCGTAACCCAGAACTCACGCCAACTCGAGTGGGTGGCACTCGAGTACCCACCCTGTAGTCCTGATCTCTCCCCATGCGATTATTGCGCCTACGGTCCCTTAAAAAAGGGCCTGTAAGGGTCGATGATTCCCGTCGGACGAGGATTTCAGCAGGCAGTTACGGACTCCTTCACGCAGCAGGGCAAGGTGTTCTACAGAATAGATATCTGTAAAATGGTGCGACTGTCGTACGATACCCTCAGTGCTGACTGCATTTATTTGCGTACCGACTCTGTTCTATACGGAGTACGAACGGAAACTTTTTGATCGCCCCTTATAGTTCGAGGCGCCCCTTGTGTGTGTGTGTGTGTGTGTGTGTGTGTGTGTGTGTGTGTGCGCCCGTCCTAACAACCGCCTGCAGGCAGGCAGACAGACAGACACTCCACCGCTTTTCCAATAACGGGCCGTGACTCGCGTTGCCAGGCGACGGCGGCGCTACCTGCGGCTGGCAAATCAAATGAAATACAAGGCAGGAATCGCGAATATTGCGTCGCGGCTCGCGGGGGGGTTAGGAGTCGAGTGGGCGGCCGCGGCAGTAGCGGAGCAGGCGTAGGCGGGCGGCGGGCGAGATGAGGTGCGGCCCCGACTCTGCCGCAGCTCCACCTGTTGGCACCTGCGCCGCTGCTCACACAGAGCGCCGGAGGCGATGTGTGCGTTCTGGGTGTTTATCTTCTATCCCTCCAAACACATGAAATAATGACACTTCGCCACAATCGACCTATACGATTTATCAGGCAGTGAATGAAGTGTCGAATTGGAAGATCTTGCTAAAACAGTGTTCTTCCAGTACGCCGGATTTACTGAAAAAGGCAGAGAATACAGTCATCCAATATACAGGGTGTTACAAAAGGTACGACCAAACTTTCAGGAAACATACCTCACACACAAAGAAAGAAAATATGTTATGTGGACATGTGACCCGAAACGCTTACTTTCCATGTCAGAGCTCATTTTATTACTTCTCTTCAAATCACATTAATCATGGAATGGAAACACACAGCAACAGAACGTACCAGCGTGACTTCAAACACTTTGTTACAGGAAATGTTCAAAATGTCCTCCGTTAGCGAGGACACATGCATCCACCCTCCGTCGCATGGAATCCCTAATACGCTGATGCAGCCCTGGAGAATGGCGTATTGTATCACAGCCGTCCACACTACGAGCACGAAAAGTCTCTACATTTGGTACCGGGGTTGCGTAGACAAGAGCTTTCAGATGCCCCCATAAATGAAAGTCAAGAGGGTTGAGGTCAGGAGAGCGTGGAGGCCATAGAATTGGTCCGCCTCCACCAACCCATCGGTCACCGAATCTGTTGTTGAGAAGCGTACGAACACTTCGACTGAAATGTGCAGGAGCTCCATCGTGTATGAACCACATGTTGTGTCGTACTTGTAAAGGCACATGTTCTAGCAGCACAGGTAGAGTATCCGGTATGAAATCATGATAACGTGATCCATTGAGCGTAGGTGGAAGAACATGGGGCCCAATCAAGACATCACCAACAATGCCCGCCCAGACGTTCACAGAAAATCTGTGGTGATGACGTGATTGCACAATTGCGTGCGGATTCTCGTCAGCACACACATGTTGATTGTGAAAATTTACAATTTGATCACGTTGGATTGAAGCCTCATCCGTAAAGAGAACATTTGCACTGAAATGAGGATTGACACATTGTCGGATTAACCATTCGCAGAAGTGTACCCGTGGAGGCCAGTCAGCTGCTGATAGTGCCTGCACACGCTGTACACGGTACGGAACAACTGGTTCTCCCGTAGCACTCTCCATACAGTGACGTGGTCAACGTTACTTGTACAGCAGCAACTTCTCTGACGCTGGCATTAGGGTTATCGTCAACTGCACGAAGAATTGCCTCATCCATTGCACGTGTCCTCGTCGTTCTAGGTCTTCCCCAGTCGCGAGTCATAGGCTGGAATGTTCCGTGCTCCCTAAGACGCCGATAAATTGCTTCGAACGTCTTCCAGTCGGGACACCTTCGTTCTGGAAATCTGTCTCGATACAAACGTACCGCGCCACGGCTATTGCCCCGTGGTTATCCATACATCTAATGGGCATTTCCTGTAACGAAGTGTTTGAAGTCACGCTGGTACGTTCTGTTGCTGTGTGTTTCCATTCCATCTGCCAACTCCGCATTTGTAAACATTGCACTGACTGCAAAACCACGTTCGTGATGAACACTAACCTGTTGATGCTACGTACTGATGTGCTTGATGCTAGTACTGTAGAGCTTCCTTCAATTGGGTCAACTGGCGGTGATCGAGGAAGTACAGTACATATTGACGAATCTAAAATGAGCTCTAATATGGAAATTAAGCGTTTCCGGACACATGTCCACGTAACATCTTTTCTTTATTTGTGTGTGAGGAATGTTTCCTGAAAGTTTGGCCGTACCTTTTTGTAACACCCTGTATATAGCGACCCGAGAAATCCGCTGAAGAAGTTTACAGAGATAAATCTAATAAGTGTAGTTCTAAGTATGTAGTCGCTACATACTCAACAGAATCAATGTACAAAAATGAATTACGTTTACAAAAACCATCTGTTATGGTGCTCGCTTATTTCCAAGTCCGTATCGATCTTAGTGCTGAGTTTTCACTCAGACGGCGCTTAGGCGGTTGTTTCCGTGTGTGATCGCTAGCCGGAGCTTAGCTGGAGTGTGTGGAGGAAAGAAGTGGCTGCCTTGGCGTGGAGACAGTTCGGCTCGGCTGGGGTTGTTGGCGGCTGGACGCCGAGTGGGGCCCGTTGGGAAGACCGGACCGTGATTTTACGGTTAATAGTGTGGACAGCGGCGTGGTATGCCGTTTAACTTGATTCGCATGGGGAGCAAAATCTCGCCTGTTTGTCAAGCCTGAGTTTGAAATACCTTCTATGTGCGGCGGGATGTCATTTCGTCCTCCTGTCTCTCCGTCACTGGGATTGCTATCCTCGTCCCATGCATGTATATCGATGGGCTACGCTGCTCTCCGTACTCTACTAGACGCTGGTGATGGAAGTGCGTCGTTCAGCGGCCCGTTAGTCTGGGTGCTTCATGTTTGATCTTCAAGTGCATAGTCTTCGAGTGGCACTCCTTAGAGTTTGCCTTGCGCAGTTAGACTGGAGTTTATTTTGTCTTGTGGTGCTTCCGCTTTCCGTTAACGAAGGTTAAGCTTGATTCGGCACTCCGTACGACGCTTGGCACCTCAGCAGGCTGGTCGGAGCCATCTTCGCGCCTAAACGGAAGACTTTGGACTGAGAGGTCTTGTGTTTTGCATATTGTTCATAAATGGTTGTTTTGGTATTAAGTTGGCTGAGGTTTCTTATGGATTTCCCGGCATTTAGTCTGTTGTCCGGGCCGGGCTAGGTCTCGTTGTTTTAAAAGTCGGTCCTTGTTTTGGCTTAGTACGATTTTGGTTTACTGCCTGGTGGTTCTGGTAGTACGCTGGGCCGCTGTGGTTGTGTTGCATTTTGTATGGGGCTGTGTTCTCGGAGCCGTGGAGTACCATTTGTGTGAACCGTTTCACTGGGGAGTACTGATCGGGCCATTCTTGGTCCTCTGCTGTATGAAAGTGATAATGTTACTTTAAAATAATAATGAAATCATCAAGTTAAACGGCACACCACGCCGCTGTCCACACTATTAACCGTAAAATAACGGTCCGGTCTTCCCATCGGGCCCCACTCGGCGTCCAGACGCAAACAACCCCAGCCGAGCCGAACTGTTTCCACGCCAAGGCAGCCACCTCTTTCCTCCTCACACGCCAGCTAAGCTCCGGCCAGCGATCACACACGGAAACAACCGCCTAAAGCCAAAGCGCCGTCTGAGTGAAAACTCAGCTCTATGATCGATACGAACTTGGAAATAAGGGAGCACCGTAACACCATCTCTCAAGGAGTGGGACAACTGATTCCTCCATCAACCGCAAAATTCAATATAAAGTACAATAAGTAATGCAACACATTCCTTATCTGAAAGTAGGTTGGTTTTATCCAGGATTCTAATGCACCGTATTATACCCCATTCTTTTGGCTACTAATTTCTGTTTTTCAAAGTAATTCTCCGTTCCATGCGACGCCCTTACGTGACCTTACTGGGAGGGTCTGTTTGCCCACACGGTACCACTCCACCGGACGACGTTGGGGCCAACGGTGTAACTAACCCCGTTACTACGGGTTATTCCTTACTATTGGGAATGGAAATACTTATTGCTTATGAAATCAACGTGAGAAGAATAGGGTCGCCACCGACTCAAACCATGCAAGTAATCAAAGATTTGGTCGAGTCGGAAAATAAATTAATTTGATCACAGACCAAAAACTCACAAAAATGCATACGTTGTGAGGTCGCTCACAGCGGATACGATGTAATTAATAATATTGCCCGTGCGCTGTTCACGACAATCAAACATTTAAAATAAAATAGAAAATGCATTAACACTGCATAAGATCAGCTCGCAGCAACACACCTGAAAATATGACTTAATCTAAAACATTTGTTATAAAATACAAGGGGAGACTAATCACTGGACCTGTGCATAAGGAAACACATTGGATGTGCTAATGGGAAAGCTACGAGGTGAGTGGCTTAGGCGCAAAAACGTAATCTCGGAACACAAGAGAAAAGTGTAGATAAATTCATTTATTCCTAAACTAAGGATGTGATGCATGTACACGATTCCTGATAACACGTGGTTTGTGGAGGCACAATTTCTAAGTATAGTGCCAAATTCCAACAATATCACATCATACAATCATGTTAACATTTTCTAAAACAAACATGCGATCGGACAGTTAGTGATGCCGGTAGCCCAACAACTATAATGTTCTACCACGTGGTTGGCTCCCAACTGACGAAAGACACGGAAAGTAAGGAAAATTTACGAGAAGGCAAGGCTCAAAATATATAGGAAGGTGAAAGCTTATACAGGCACAGCTGAAGGCAAACAGACATTCATACAGAAGCGAGTGCTCACTTCTTATCGACACCTTTGTGTGGCGCTCTTCCGGCGGATCCAAGTCTGCTACAGAAATTTGCTAAAAGAAAAATCTGCCAAAGTTTTGCATTCCTTGCTGCGACACGGCAAAGCAATCTTCCAGATTTGAAAAGCGAGACCAAAGGCTAACAGCTCTCCCCTCGCCAAGTAACAACGCGCCACGCGGTCAGTCTAACTCACCCTTCTTCGACTGGAGCACAGCTGTGGACGCTTCCCGTACCGGCGGCAGACTGCCTCCCGATTCTCCAGCCTCTTCCACGCTCCGCGTGGACCGGAAAACCCCAAGATGCCATTTCCGCCACCAACCTAACGCTGGTGGATTTCTCACAAGTAGCGGAACCTCTTAGCCGACTTGACCACTACGAGAGTTGGCTATTCTGTGCAACTGCTGCTGAATCTGTACGACTATCGCAGACTTTCTGCAGCAGACTACGCCACCGTCTAGCAACGTGACACACAACCACATTCATTCAATCACGCCGCTATGAGAGTAAAGAGAATAGAGAAACAAGGAAAAGAAAGAGAAATGGTAATGAAAATGGGCTACCGGACTAATGAAAGGTGGCTACAGGACCCTTTCAACGTCTTGCTGCATCAGTAACCCACGTACTAGTCCCCGAGGTGTGCATCATTCATTGGGTCAAACAGACGGTAGCCGGAAGGCGCGAGATCCGGGCTGCAGGGTGGAGAAAGAAGAGTCCAATGAAGTTCTGTGAGCTCCTCCCGGTTTGGCAGACTGGTGTGAGACCTTACACTCTCATTAACCGGTTCCCTTCATTCACCGAAGTTAAGCGCTATGGAACTGGACTAGCACTTGGATGGGTGACCATCCGGTCAGCCGAGCGCTGTTGGCAAGCGGGGTGCACTCAACCGTGAAGGCTACTTGACTGAGAAGTAGCGGCTCTGGTCTCGTAAACTGACTTACGGCCGAGAGAGCGATCTGCTGGCCACCTGCGCCTACGTATCTGCATCCAGTGACGCCTCTGGGCTGAGGATGACACGCCGGCCGGTCGGTATCGTTGGCCTGTTCGGACGGTGTTTAGTTCTTAGGGTTTTTTTACATTCTCATGAAGAAGAAGTTCGTTTTGGGTTTTTGTGCCGACGAACATGTTCAAGTCTTTTCCTCAATTTTCTCGGCGTGGTATAATACATTTCAGAGCTGATTTCTGCACCTTGTGAGAGGACATTAAACACAGTAAGCCCTTCAGAGTCTCAGAAGACAGAGACCATGACCTAACCGGCTGAGCATGTGAAATTTTTCTTCGGAAGTGGTGTGGCGCCACTCAATGGACTGCCTGCCGTTCTGGTTCCGGTTCGAACTAATGAACCCATGTGGCATCGCCTGGTCTGAATAAACCATTCCACAAACTGAACTTCTTGGTGAACCACTATCATTAATCTTCACTCACAAGAGCCTGGATCGCACAAAGACAAAACTTTGTGATGTACACTGAAGAGCCAAAGAAACTGGTACACCTGCCTAATATCGTGCAGGACCCTCGCGCGCACGCAGAAGCGCCTCAAGACGACGTGGCATGGACTCGATTAATGTCCGAAGTAGTGCTTGAGCGAATTGACGCCATGCATCCTGCAGGGCTGTCCATAAATCCGTACGAGTACGAGGGGGTGCACATCTCTTCTGAACAGCACGTTGCAACGCCTCCCAGATATGGTCCATAATGGTCATTTCTGGGGAGTTTGGAGACCAGCGGAAGTGTTTAAACTCAAAAAAGTGTTCATGGAGCCTCTCTGTAGCAATTCTGGACGTGTGGTGTGTCGCATCGTCCTGCTGGAATTTCCCAAGTCCGTCGGAATGTTCAATGGGCATGAATGGATGCATGTAATCAGACGGGATGCTTACGTACGTCTCACCTGTAAGAGTCGTATCTAGAGGTATCAGGGATCCCATATCACTCCGATTCCACATGCCCCACACCACAACAGACCTTCCACCAGCTTGAACAGTCCCCTGCTGACATGCAGGGTCCATGGGTTCTTGAGGTTGTCTCCATATCCGTGCACGTCCATCCGCTCAATACAGTTTCAAACGAGACTGACCAGACAACTTTCCAGTCATCAACAGTCCAGTGCCGAGGCGAGCGTTCGGGCGGGGCTTAAAGCTTTGTGTCCTGCAGTCATCAAGGGTACACGACTGGGCCTTCGGCTTCGAAAGCCAACATCAATGATGTTTCGTTAAATGGTTCCCAAGCTGACACTTGTTGATGGCCCGGCATTGAAATCTCCAGAAATTTGAACGATTTTCGTCAGTCGTCTTTGGTCCCGTTCTAGCAGGATCTCTTTCCGGTCGCAGCGATGTCGGAGATTTGATGTACTGCCGTATTTCTGATATTCACGGTCAACTCGTGAAATGGTCGTACAGGAAAATCCCCACTTCGTCGCTACCTCGGAGATTCTGTGTCCCATCGCTAGTGCGCCGACTACAAACCCACGTTCAAACTCACGTAACTCTTGATAACCTGCGATTTTAGCAGCAGTAACCAACATAACAACTGCCCCAGACGCTTGTTGTCTTATATAGGCTTGTATTAGAACAAATAAGCCCTCGGTCACAAATATTAAGTCAAAATTGACCAGGTTTCGACGCTACTATGAGCGTCGTCTTCAGAATTAGAATAACTGTTCTAAAACACGTTAAGTATATAATACATTAATAAAATTAAAGTTTGTACTGACTGGAAGAAGATGCAGTACTTACAAGTCACGTATTAAAGAAGTTCTAAGCCGGAAAGGCGACGTCATGAATAGTTGTAAGATGGCGAGCCGCTAAGGGCTGCTCGTACTTTAGTGAACCAGGGTTGCAACATTTTGTGAACTTTGTATTTTTTGTTGTTGTTGTTGTTGTTCTAATAAAACCTCATGTCATTCCAAGTATGTGTGTCAATTTTTACCTCTCTATCTACATTATTCTGTGGTTTATTAAGTTTTCAAATTTATACTGACTTTTTGATCACCCGGTATGTCGCCACGTGTTCTACCAAACACATGAGTTCGAACAAAGATGTAACATTTCATGAAACACGACTGCTAAGTACCACAAGTGAATGCACATAACAAAACGCTACCGTGTAATTATGCAAAGGCGACCTAATGTCCCAGCAAATAATCCGCAAGATGCAGCTACACCTAGCCGATTTCGAGAACACAAGTCAAGCATTTATATTTACTTACTTTACTTTACTTTACACGTGGCTAAGGCCTTATCGACCATACACCTGCTCTACGAGCCTCTTCCAATTATTTCTATCCAGGGAAATTGTTGTCCAATCAGAGTTGATGCCCATCCTAACTGCATCTTCCCGGATATTCTCCATCCACCTAATTCGAGGTCTTCCTCTTCTTCTCTTTCCTTCTAATTTCTTAGTGGATGCTGTTTTGGGTAGTCTGTTCTCCGGCATCCTTGCTACATGACCAGCCCAGTTCAGTCTTCTCTTCTTTAACATTTCCACAATGGTACTATGTTTGTACAGCTCCCGTAGTTCTTCATTTTTCCTTATCCTCCACTCCATGACATTTTCATCGAAGATTGGTCCAAATATTTTTCTTAGTATTTTCCTTTCAAATATCAACAGTTTTTCTTCATCTTTTTTCCTGAATGTAATAGCTTCACATCCATATAATGCTACTGGTACAATAGTTGACTGATAAAAACGGATTTTGAATTCAGTACTAAGTGATCTCATCCTTAAAATTTTGATACAGCTGTAAAAAGTCCTATTAGCTGCTGCTAGACGGGCGTCTATTTCTATTTCTGCTCTATTGTCTCTGCTAAAAAGGCTCCCTAAGTACTTGAAGTGGTCAACTGCCTTGAAAGTGAGACCATTTACGGTCAGTGGTGTATTCTTTTGGAGTTTTTTACTTATGACTAGATATTCTGTCTTTTCTTCATTCACATGAAGTCCAGCTTTCTCAGCTATTTTGTAATAATTTTGCATCATCCTGATTAATTCAGCTTTTGAAGTGCTTATTAAGGCTACATCATCTGCATAAGCAAGTCTAGTAATGTTCTGTCCCTGCAGTTGGATCCCTTGTGGATTAGTTTTGGTGAATTCTCTATCAATCTTCTCTAAGATAATATTAAATAGAATAGGTGAGATGGCATCCCCTTGTCTCAGTCCAGTGTACACCTTAAAATTTTCAGTTTCTCCTGCAGGTGTCTTAACTTTGCATATGGTTTCTTCCAAACACATTTTAACTAATTTGATTAATGTTAATGGTATTTCAAATTCTTTCATGGTGTTTAAGAGTGTCAGTCGGTGTATGCTATCATAGGCCTTCTTGAAGTCTATAAATAGAATATGGATATCTACATTAAATTCCCATGCCTTCTCATTTATTTGTCTCAATGTGAATAAGTGATCCAAAGTGGATCTGTTAGTGCGGAAACCACATTGGTAGTCCCCAATCAGTTCTTCGGTTATGGGAATCAGTCTGTGTAGTATACACATCGACAAAATTTTATACGTGACATCGAGTAGGGCAATTCCTCTGTAGTTATCACAGACAAGGGGATCATTCTTCTTAAAGATGGGGCATATAATAATATTATATAATAATAATATTATATAATAATATTATATTTACCGGCCGAAAATTTTGTATACGACGGCAGGTCGTCTTTGCCCATAAAACCACGCCGAGAAAACCAAGAGAGTAATTTTCCTTCTCGCTGGAATGAAATACGCGTATCGCACGGCGTGGTAGAAGTAATGTAGCGACGCAGTGGGTCGGCAGCTGGTTTAATTTTTTAGTGTGGAGGGCTGAGGTATATGAGCGGAGTCGTGGACAAAGGCGGTCAGGTAACACGCGTGCCGTCTGACCAGCCGGACACTGTGTGTAGGGTCAGCCGACCTCTGACCCCGGGGCCCGGGCCGTGCCGGCCGAGGCCAGCCCGGCTGATTTGTGGGGCTGTGTCCTGGCCCCAGGTAGCGGTCGACACACACATCCGGGGAGGCCGCAGTAATTTGTGCTTTGTGCAGCCTGTCGGCACGGGACACGGCCCCAGTGGTCGCTCCCATACCGGTTCTGTGGGCACGCGCTCGGAGGAACGCGACCCAGAGCGTGCGTCCATAGAGTCCAAACTGTCGAGCGAGGAGTGTACGTCACGCGGAAAGAGGTGGTACCAGTCGAGAACGCTACAGCTCGCGAGCAGGCACGCACAGTCTGTCACCGTCTTGCACGGTACAAGGATCAGTCAAAAGGTAATGCCACCTATTTCATTACATTTACTTTTTTATTTTGCAAAAAATAAAATTCCATCTTGATAAGATATTCACTATCAGGAGGGTGATTGGGTAGGCCTAGTAAAAAAGCAGGGAAAAACGTTTGTTTCTGAGCCGTGTATCGTGCTACACCTTGTGTTTAAATTGCATTGGTTTTACTTTTTCTTCCCCTGACATGTTTGTTTGATGTCTGTCATTAAGTGGCTGCTTGGTTGTCTTTTCTCTCTGCTATCGATATCTGCGTTTTTGCGTCCCGGAAACTTGTTGTGTACATAGGTCCGCATGGTCAGCGCGTACACAACTTTCCCACTAGAGCGCGCCCCGCTAAGCACAACAGCGCAGGCGCAGCGCTCGTCCGTCTCTGCACTACGAGGTGGCGCTGTCTTAGAGACGGACCAAATTCTGCTTCCGCCGATCCGCGTATTAATATGTCTCGCAGCCATTGAGATTGCTGCTAACGTAGAACCTTTTCTCCTCGCGGATCACACTCGTGCAGTGATACCTGAACGCTCGAGGTATTATAACGAGTGTACAGACCTCCTATTAGTGAGTCTGCTTTTGTCTGTACCAGTTTGTACGAATTCTACATTTGTCTGTACCAGTCTATAGTCAAGTTTCAGTCTGCGCCTAATAAGAGTACCATATTCCTGTACATAGCCATGAAGATAAATGAATAGACACTTTGTCAAGTATCAGAGATATGAGAGAATAAGATTCACGTACCAAGACCAAGGGAACTTCAGATTGTCAGTTGTAACAGCATCCAGAATCAAGTTAGGTAATGTCTATGTTTTTTTATTATTTAAATGAATGTGTGTCAAAATTAATCAAGTTCTGTTTAAAGTTGGTCACCGTCAATCTGTTACTCTAAGCGTGCAAGTGGCATTTCTATCGTCTGACCTAATGGCAGAAGATAAACACGCCACGATAAGACCACGAGACATATTGCTTACACTCGCCTACTTCGTTAGAGCGACAAGTCAAGTAATCTGATGGTGTGTGTACCAAGGGTCTTACAGTACGCACACCACAAAGCTGCTATGGAGGCAGTGAGGTCTTTGACCGGTTGTAACCTCGTGTGGTGGCGCGGAAGTAGGGGCGTGGTGCGCGCAGAGAGTGAGTCTGGTGGACACGGGAGGGCAGTGTGGCTCGCCAGCTCGGACCAGGCGTGGTCGGTTGTACCGAGTCGCCACGTGATGTGTGTCGGTTGCGTGTAACGAGCTCCCCACGGGTTGGTTGTATACAGAATCGCCCCACGAGTAGTTGTTGTTCATTTCACCTTGGTGGGATTTTAACAAGCTTCTGTAAGTCCTCCGTTTCAACACTGGAGTTTGAAAAAAAGACACCTAACATGAAGGAGCGGTCGCTACCCGTCAACGTTGCAGAGAAGACGTGAACTCCGGTGACAGAGCGTGTTGTCGCGTGACCGTGGCGTGTTGGCTACGCTGGCGACACGTGCGCGGTCGGATGTGTGGGTCCTTGCCATTGCAGGTCGTGTTCTGTCTGTTCGAGCATAATTGCGATTTAAGTTAGTGGAAGGTTTAATCATTAAGTAATAAGTTTGCGTACCCAGTGTCTCTTCTGCCTTGTGGCCTCCGGCGATCGGATTTCCTGTCCCCGGCACCGGTGTAATTGAAGACAGTGACCTTTCCTCCTCCTCTCGGTACTGTCCGATGGGAGGTGTAGTTTTGGCAGTTTGATTGTTTCCCTATTTTGTCGTGTGTTATGAGTAAATTCGTGCTTCCTGTTGGTTGATCATGTGGTCGCTCATTCAGGACTGTGTGGTGTAATGTTTCCTTGCACGAGGTTAGCTCTAATTCTGTCAGCAAGTTAAGCCATCTTATTACAAGTTTTCGCTGGCTAAAAGTCGGTGCAGTGACCAGCCTGAGAGTGGCAGTTGTGTTTACGGGCCTATTTAAACTGGTCAGTATTCTGCCTAGGCTGAGCATCCCTGAGTTGGGTGATTTGTGGCCGCCTTACACGGGTCCATCATATCTGTTATGTTCTAATAATATTCCAGGACACTTTTCTTTAAAAATTTTTTAAGTTACTCCATTCCTTTATTGCCAGTAATCGTGTGTTTGCTGAGACCTTTGATTTTTTTTTAATGCCGTGTTGGTAGCCTGTTTACTAGTGTTCTTTAAATTTTTTAAACTGTTGTATTGCTATAAATTACTTGATTGCCGTTAGCGGCGTGTTTAAAAGGCTTTTTTTTGCAGTACTGCTAGTTTCTGTAAGATATCAATAAAACGTTTGTGTGTGAAAATGTCAACTCGACAGTAAACTACTAGAAATTTGGCCCCGTTTCCCAACTTGTGGTGTGGCTTGTAGTAACCGTAACCACTGTGTGTGTCAGTTTCGTAAACAGCACACCTTATTTCTTTGAGGCATATACGCATGGTCCAGCGATCATCCACCTTTTACATCCCATCGGAAAAATAGATCCTGACAAACTCTGCAAAATACTCGTTGACCGCAATTATCGGTTTCTCATTTGATGAAAAATGCTTCCGAGCAAGCCGAAGTTTGAAGTTAGGGACCAGGAAGAAGTTATCTGGAGCTAAGTCTGGTGAATAGGGTGGACGAGCAACCAGTTCAAAGCTCAGTTCATGCACTTTCGCGATTGTTATCGTTGGTCTGGGA
Organism: Schistocerca serialis cubense; assembly: GCF_023864345.2. Lineage (NCBI taxonomy): Eukaryota > Metazoa > Arthropoda > Insecta > Orthoptera > Acrididae > Schistocerca > Schistocerca serialis. The sequence continues at coordinate 80,604,066 of NC_064647.1, read as the reverse complement.
TGCTGCGCTATCCTGGTGAAAGAGTTCCAACCTTGTTCTTTTTTCAGCCAACACCAGATTCTAACGATCGAACGTTGCATCATAATAGGGTCCAATTATGGTTCTGCCTTTTTCCAATTAACGTACGACGATTTTTCCTTGAGAATCTCAAAAACAATGCCCATTACCTAATCATCTGACAAACTGCTCTTTGCCTTTCTCAGTGCACTTTCAGCAAACTTTATCCGTTGTTTTACAAAAAAATGGCTCTGAACACTATGGGACTTCACATGTAGAACTACTTAAACCTAACTAACCTAAGGACATCACACAACACCCAGTCATCACGAGGCAGAGAAAATCCCTGACCCTGCCGGGAATCGAACCCGGGAACCCCGGCGTGGGTAGCGAGAACGCTACCGCACGACCACGAGCTGCGGACGTTGTTTTACAGCCTTTGACTCTGGCGTTTGTAGTGCTGGATCCAGGTTTTTACCAACAGTCACAAGTCGGCGGAAAACGCCTTGTGATCAAAAATCGCTGCACGTTGTGTTGAAATGTTGTGTCGGATGCGCTTTTGGTCGACTGTGAGCTATCGCCGCACCAATTCCGCACACAGCTTCTTTATAACCAATTGTCCATGCAGGATAATATGCACTCGCGCTATCTCACGAAATTTAGTCGGCGGTCGTCCTTTCCTACGCCACGGATTTTTGTCAATGGTTTTCCCTGTTTGAGTTCGACTGGACGACCGCTGGCGCCCTTCGTCTTTGGTGCTTGTCCGGCTACGTTCAAATTCATTAATCCAAAAGTAAATGGTCTTCAGTGATGGTGCAGAGTCCATGTGAACTTCATCCGATTCTGTTTTGATCTGCGTGGCAGTTTATTAACAACATGAGACTCGGTTTTCTCCATTTTCAGTCGCAGTCAACACACTGACCAATTCAGACAGCTATCAACAATGAACTATACATCGAACAATTTTCAAACTCTTTATACGATCTTTGGAAAAAGCAAGCCTACCAACAACAAAGGCTCAACAAAAATGTTCTATTCTTTCATGGAAATTTAGCGTCGTAATTTGTCACTTTTCAATGCAATCATCATCATTAAATTACAGACAGATATCGTTAATATCTTCTTGCTGCATAATTCTTGAACACATTCTCGGTTCAAAAATAACTTGAGAGCAAAAAACTTCCGCCCGTGATTCAGCGCGGTTTTAGGAAACATCGTTCTTGCGAAACCCAGCTTCCCCTTTTCTCTCTTGATATCCTGAGAACTGTGGATGAAGGACAACAGGCAGAGTCCATATTCCTAGACTTCCGAAAATTATTTGATAAATTGCCCCACTGCGGACTGTTGAAGGTACGAGCATATGGAATAGGCTCCCAGGCTCGAAGACTTCTTAAGTGACAGAAGACGGCGAGTGCTCAGCAGTGGCAAAGGTATCGTCAGGAGTGCCCCAGGGAAGTGTGGTAGGACCAGCGTTATTTTCTGTACACACAAGTGACCTGGTGAACATGGTGGTGAGCAATCTGCGGCTGTCTGCTGATGATACTGTGGTATACGGTCAGGTGTCGAAGTTGAATGGCTGTAGGAGGCTACAAGACGACTTCGACAAAATATCTGGTTGGTGTGGTGAATGGCAGCTAGCTCTAAATGTAGAAAAATGTAAGTCAATGCAGATACACCAGGTAAACAAACCCATAATACAGTATTACTTGTGTCTTGCGTGACACAGTCAAGTCGATGAAATATCTGAGTGTAACGCTGCGAAGCGATACAAAATGGAACGAGCATGTAAGAACAGTGGTAGGGAAGGTGAATAGTCGACTTTAGTTTATTGGGAGAATTTTAGGAAAATGTGGTTTACTTGCAAACGAGACAGAATATGTACGACACTAGTGCGACCCATTCTTAAGTACTGCTCGAATGTTTGGGATCCGTACGAGCGTACGAGATCGGATTAAACGAAAACATCGAAGCAATTCAGGGTCAGGCTGCTAGATGTAGTACCAGAAGGTTCGAACAACACGCAGATATGACGGAGATGCTTCGAGAACTCAAATGGGAATCGCTGGAGAGAAGACGAAGACTTTTCTTTAGGTATACTATTGAGAAAATTTAGAGGGCCTGTATTTGAAGCTGAACGATTCTACTACCGCCAACTTACATGTCGCGTAAGGATCACGAGGACAAGTGAAATTAGGGCTGGTGCGGAGGCGTGTAGACAGTCGTTTTTCCCTCGCTTCATTTGCGAGTGGAACAGGAAAGGAAATGAATATTGATCGCTACAGGGTACCCTCCGCCAAGCACCGCAGGGTGGCTTGTGGAGTATGTATGGAGATGTAGATCATTGTCCATAGTTTTCTTTTTTGACCACTCTGGAACGTGACACCTATGCGGTAGAAATCATGGTCCTGTTTCCTTGGCCACTGGCGCACATAATTTTTTCAAGGTCTCCACATCTTCTAAGTGATTGCGGCTCCCGCCCCCTCATGAGCTTCTTTGAGTGGGTCTTTTAAAACGACGTCATAGTCGCCGTTGACTGTAGACAGTATCCACTACTGCAGCTTCGACCTCAAGGCCGTTATCAAGTGGTACACTGCAAAAGACAGTGCCTCAGCATTTGTCAAACTTTAAAAAATCTTCCGACATGTACACAAATGTCATCCTCGTGTGCGAGCCTCTTGATAAACAACTGATCGTGTACATTGTTTGTAAACAATAGTTTGGCAGGATTTATGTTGAGGCTAGGTATGGTGGTACAGTGCTCGAGCGCTACGATGACATGGGCACGTGTGGGAGGGTGCTGAAAAACAGTGTTTTCCAGTACACCACTTGGGAATGACCTTGAGGCCGAAACTGCAGTATTGAAAAAAAATACACTACTGGAAATTGAAATAAGAACACCGTGAATTCATTGTCCCAGGAAGGGGAAACTTTATTGACACATTCCTGGGGTCAGATACATCACATGATCACACTGACAGACCCACAGGCACATAGACACAGGCAACAGAGCATGCACAATGTCGGCACTAGTACAGTGTATATCCACCTTTCGCAGCAATGCAGGCTGCTATTCTCCCATGGAGACGATCGTAGAGATGCTGGATGTAGTCCTGTGGAACGGCTTGCCATGCCATTTCCACCTGGCGCCTCAGTTGGACCAGCGTTCGTGCTGGACGTGCAGACCGCGTGAGACGACGCTCCATCCAGTCCCAAACATGCTCAATGGGGAACAGATCCGGAGATCTTGCTGGCCAGGGTAGTTGACTTACACCTTCTAGAGCACGTTGGGTGGCACGGGATATATGCGGACGTGCATTGTCCTGTTGGAACAGCAAGTTCCCTTGCCGGTCTAGGAATGGTAGAACGATGGGTTCGATGACGGTGTGGATGTACCGTGCACTATTCAGTGTCCCCTCGACGATCACCAGTGGTGTACGGCCAGTGTAGGAGATCGCTCCCCACACCATGATGCCGGGTGTTGGCCCTGTGTGCCTCGGTCGTATGCAGTCCTGATTATGGCGCTCACCTGCACGGCACCAAACAAGCATACGACCATCATTGGCACCAAGGCAGAAGCGACTCTCATCGCTGAAGACGACACGTCTCCATTCGTCCCTCCATCCACGCCTGTCGCGACACCACTGGAGGCGGGCTGCACGATGTTGGGGCGTGAGCGGAAGACGGCCTAACGGTGTGCGGGACCGTAGCCCAGCTTCATGGAGACGGTTGCGAATGGTCCTCGCCGATACCCCAGGAGCAACAGTGTCCCTAATTTGCTGGGAAGTGGCGGTGCGGTCCCCTACGGCACTGTGTAGGATCCTACGGTCTTGGCGTGCATCCGTGCGTCGCTGCGGTCCGGTCCCAGGTCGACGGGCACGTGCACCTTCCGCCGACCACTGGCGACAACATCGATGTACTGTGGAGACCTCACGCCCCACGTGTTGAGCAATTCGGCGGTACGTCCACCCGGCCTCCCGCATGCCCACTATACGCCTTCGCTCAAAGTCCGTCAACTGCACATACGGTTCACGTCCACGCTGTCGCGGCATGCTACCAAAGACTGCGATGGAGCTCCGTATGCCACGGCAAACTGGCTGACACTGACGGCGGCGGTGCACAAATGCTGCGCAGCTAGCGCCATTCGACGGCCAACACCGCGGTTCCTGGTGTGTCCGCTGTGCCGTGCGTGTGATCATTGCTTGTACAGCCCTCTCGCAGTGTCCGGAGCAAGTATGGTGGGTCTGACACACCGGTGTCAATGTGTTCTTTTTTCCATTTCCAGGAGTGTACATTCCACTGATAATGGCGACTACGACATCTTTTAAACAGTTTTGCAAGACTCAACCATGAGAAGCTGATCTCAAATGTCTGATGGAGCAACAGACGGATTGGACTACTTCTTTGTTCCGGCCGGTCAACAGTTTTGGTTCCGATCGTGCACAAACCATCGAGCAGTCCAGTTTTTCAGCAATGGCCATCACGCTGACTGCACCGGTGGATAACTTGGAGTCACAACTCATCCGTTGTTATCAGGCGATCGTCACGGATGATTTAGTGGACACGGTGGCTGGATGTTGTGTGACGTCACTGCAGTGGCTGGCCGGAGCTCCGCGTTGCATCAGCCAAATGTTTGTTGTATGCAGCTTTCTCTGCAGAGGCGAACGCAGAGTCTAGCGATGCCGACGTCTGCAGAAGCATCCCCGTACACAGCATCCCCGTACCCGTTGTTCAGCTGTTGGGGATATGAACCTCCGCAGTTTGGGATTCAGTCAGTATAATGTTCAATCACAGGAGGACGAGATTAGTGTTTACCGTCCCGTCGACAACGAGGTCATTAGACACGGAGCACAAGATCGGATCACGGAAGGGATGGGAAGGAAATCGCCCGTGCCTTTCAAAGGAACCATCCCGGTATTTGTCTGAAGCGCTTTAGGCAAATCACGGAAAATCTAAATCAGTATGGCCGGACGCGGGTTTGAACCGACGTCACCCCCGAATGTGAGTCCATTGTGATAACCACTGCGCCACTTCGCCCCTTAGAGTTCAGTCACATAACGCTGTGTTACACGTGCGTAATTGTCAATCATTTTCTGAATGTATACACCGCTGCCGTCTGTTGATGAAGTACGCTATAGAAGAAGGTTTGCGAGAGTGCGTCGCATTCGTAATTACTACATTACCAAATTAATGAAGGAGGAAAAATAGTAGAGTGTGCGTTGAAGTATGAGAGTTCTATCAGGAGCTACTATAGATTATGTGCTTCTGTCAGTTTAGCTAGATTTCTATGATGTTGTTGTTCTTGTTATCGTTGGCGCGTTGTCAGTCCTATGACAGGTTTGGTGCACTTCTTCACATTATTGTCCAAGCCTCTTCATACCGCGTAATTATAGTTAAAATACAGTTACTTACAGAGTTCGATTGTGCGCTGTAATTATCGTATGGCATCTAAACGTGACAGTCTGCTAACAGTCATTGGATCTCGACCAACGCGAGCAGCAATGTCGCGATACGATAAACCGCAATCGCGATAGGCTACAATCCGACCTTTATCAAAGTCGGAAACGTGATGGTACGCATTTCTCCTCCTTACACGAGGCATCACAACAACGTTTCACCAGGCAACGCAGGTCAACTGCTGTTTGTGTATGAGAAATCCGATGGAAACTTTCGTCATGTCAGCACGTTGTAGGTGTCGCCAACAGCGCCAACCCTGTGTGAATGCTCTGAAAAGCTAATCATTTGCATATCACAGCATCTTCTTCCTGTCGGTTAAATTTCCCATCTGTAGCACGTCATCTTCGTGGTGTAGTAATTTTAATGGCCAGTAGTGTATCATTGATGGTTACAATGTCTGTGTTTACACAGTGTCTGCAGCTTCACACTGCAAAAAGTCATTGAGACGTGCATAATTGATTCACAAAGATCACTCTATATTTCCATTTTCAGTTTTTTTAATGAAAAAAAATATTTTTAACCGCGGTACTTGGAGTACAGCAGCCCTTCGGCCAATGGGTTTAACTGGAGACTTCTCAGTTGACTCAGCGACATCCACGCTTGTCTCAAGGAACAGATATTGCGGCAGACAATTACGGTGTGGTAAGAATTACAGAAAATTCAAGTAACTTACGGGAATGCAGCTGGGTGGCAGCCGCTGATGTTTCGACAGGAGCACACCCTGCCACTTTCAAGGCAAAACTGTACCAAGTAAGCCCTACATAAGCGAATTTAAAATCTCGGCTTTTAAAGGAACTACGGAAAGGTAAAACACACACACACACACACACACACACACACACACACACACACACACACACACGCGCGCGCGCGCGCGCGCGCGCGCGCACACACACAAACACTAAAAGCACTAGTGCCATCACAAACTAAAGATGATCGAGGTCAGAAGTTTTCGATATCGAAATTAATAATCAACGACTGAGGTAGTATAAACTCTGTACCACAGGCTACAGAAAACGCACCTACACAGGGACAACCACAGCGCCAGAGGAGGAGGAGAAGGAGAAACAGCCGCAGCACGAGGAACACGACCACGCCACAACAACTACACAGGCAACAGAACACCAACACCCACGAATACATCCCGGACACCAACTCAATAACCCACATTACACACCCACTCACCACAGAGAATACACAGGCGACCACAACTGCCACACGAACAACCGACTCGCCGGCCAGCCCTCACCAAACGCCAACACTGGAACAAGCGGCCGCTAACACGACCAATAACTCGCAGGCCGACATGACCAACATTACGACAACATTCCAGAGAATAATGGAAACATTATTCCCCGGACGCACGAACACCGAAATAGTCTCGAAGATTATGGGGTGTGTCTCACAACTCTTCATGCAGTTCATGTCGGGTACGCTCAACTGGACTAGCTTCCAAGCCACTATCACACCGCTTTTCACACCACTACATGGATAATACACCACACCAGCCCCGAAACGCAGACTTAAACACAATCACACAGATCCTGTTGTGGAATGCCAAAGGGATCGCAAGCAAAAAAGCCGAGATGGCCGCGTTCATGTAGCGAAAGGTTATCCGAATCGCTCTTGTGAACGAAACACTGCTTACGCCTCGCAAACAACTAAACTTCCCAGGTTATTGCGTCTATCGTACCGACCGAGCGGATGGCAGGAGGGGAGGCGGCACGGCAATCATCATACACAGAGACATAGAACACACGAACATCGAGCTCCCAGCACTTGAAAGACTAGAGGCTACGGCCGTCAGGGTCAAGTTCAACGGAGCCAACACAACACTGGTATCGCTATACAATCCTCCTAAAAACATAGTAACACGCGATATCAGCACAGTACTCAATATAGCACCGCGGGTAATAGCCGCTGGAGACCTCAACGCAAAACACCCTGTCTGGAACTCACGAATACGAACCTCCAACGGCAAGAAACTGTACGAACACGCACTAGGCCGAAACTACATTATACTTGGACCGGACGTTCCCACGTTCGTGCCTACACAGGCCCGACATAGGCCAGACGTGTTAGACATAGCCCTCATAAAGGGCATCACATGCACACTCAACCTAACGGTTGAAAACGATCTGGACTCAGACCACATGCCTGTAATACTGCACATGGAAGAGACACTGCAGGACATCGAACCACGCAGGATGCTCAACTACAAGCGTGCGAATTGGACACTGTTCAAGGAAACGCTTGATAGTCGCATTCCAGACACCCTCGAAATTAACAACACACAGCAAATCGATGAGGCTGTGGAGGCTCTCACAACTGCCGTCCAAGACGCAATGACTGACGCCATTCCATTCACAACACCAAGACAACACTCGACGGCCCTGCCCCAGGAAATCCTGGGCCTTATCTCAATGAGGAACCGCCTCAGGAGATACTGGCAGCGTATCAGGCGCCCGTTCTATAAACTGCACGTCAACAGACTCCAGGGCATAATACGGATTAAAATTCAAACATTCAGAAACGAACAATGGGGACAGAAACTCGCTGGGCTGGATACCACACGTCCTGGCGTGTGGCAGCTGGCCAGACACTTCACCAGGGAGAAATATTACATTCCCACGTTACAAGGACCAGACGGCCCGGCCTACTCCGCGACGGAGAAGGCAGAGCTTATGGCCACAACACTTGCAGCGTCTTTCATGCCGAATCTGGTTCCTTCAGACCCAGCATTCACACTTGAAACGGACCAGGAGGTTACACGACTTGTAGCCCAGCCCTCGCGCAACGAAATAAGACGTACTAGCACAAATGAAGTCACATGGGCTATCAAGCACACCAACGCTAGAAAAGCCCCTGGGCCTGATGGCATTCAAAACCGTGTCCTCCAGGAGTTCACGGATAAAGCCGTTGAATACCTCACACACTTAACGAATGCCATCCTGACACACCAACACTTCCCTGACTTTTGGAAGGCGGCCAAGGTCCTGATGTTCAGGAAGCCAGAGAAAGACCACTCCCTCCCACAAAATTACCGACCTATCAGTCTGCTGTGCTCACTCAGCAAGATTGTTGAGAAGGTAATACTAAAACGTATCACTAGGCATTGCATCGCCAACGACACCCTAAGACCGGAGCAATTCGGCTTTAGGAATCACCACTCGACAACACAACAACTCCTCCGCGTAGTCGAACATATAACACACGGCTACAACATGAACAAAGCCACAGGGGCCGTGTTCCTAGACATCGAAAAGGCTTTCGATCGTCTCTGGCACAACGAACTCATATGCAAACTAAGCGATGCTGGTTTCCCGGACGGACTCGTACGTCTCATACACTCATATCCCACGAACAGATGTTTCAACACTAACGTGCAAGATAAACAATCAACACAACACGGTATCCAAGCTGGAGTACCCCAAGGAAGCATCCTAGGGCCCATCTTGTTTAACCTGTACATTAATGACTTCCCAGCGACACGAAACACGACGTTAGCCGTCTACGCGGATGACACAGCCATCCTCGCGCAAGACTTGAAACCGTCGAACATCGACTCACGAATACAGACAGCACTCAGAACAGCTGAGCCTTGGCTGGAGCGATGGCGTATTAAAGTAAACGTCAACAAGTGCGAAGCAGTTCTGTTCACACGCAGACCGAAACTACTGCGCAAACACCAACACTGTAGACCGATAACACTACATACACGCCCAATACGTTTCCGAGAGAAAGTCAGATACCTTGGTGTCTGGCTGGACCGGAAACTTACATGGGGGGACCACATCGAATACGTTGCCAACCGAGCGCACGCGAGGCTCAAACAGCTCTACCCAATGCTCAACAGGGCAAGCACACTGAATAGGAGGGTGTCGAGGTCCTTATACATGACACTGATTAGACCTCTGATGACGTACGCAGTCCCGTCTGGGGATATGCAGCTCCCACACGACTGCGCCGCCTGCAGATCATACAGAACAAGGTGCTACGAATCATCAGCAATGCTCCACGCTTCACACGCACCGTGGATCTTCACCATGAATACCGCCTTGATACCCTCAAGGAAGTATTCAAGAAACACGCCACACGACTATACAGGAACTCGAGACACTCGAACAATCCTTTCATCCTCACTCTGGGAAACTACGATCACAACCACAGGTGGAAACACAAGCGGCCAAAGACACTGCTAGCTAGGGCATAACCACCTACGGTAAACTAACATACGCAAACAGCGACAAACGCCGGTAAGCCCCTGCATATCAGCAACACTGACTGGCAACTACCAGCTGCTGTTAGAGCCGACCAACAGGCCACAGCTGGGACACCGACGAGCTCGCCCACAGACGCACGAACAATCTGCCAACACTCCCTCACACTGTGCCTCCGGTATACGACCTATCGGACACAAGACCGATAACAAACATAACTGTTGCAGGTTGCAGGACGCTGAACCAGGACTCTGTACCAGCACCCAGCGCCAGCCGCCGAGCAGCACAAACGCACAACGTCAAGGTATCGACATGCATGATACCCACTACTAACAAAGCCTATCCTTGCACAACCTATCGCAGGCAGCAAGACAACCGCTACTGCTCTTGCCGCCCGACCTAACTTTCGCAGAGGTTTTTTTTTCCCTTGGCTCTTGCCTTGGCACTTTTTTTCCTCTGCTCTTCAAACCGCTACCCTTCGTCAGATTTCGACCAATCTATCTCCAGATGAGCGCGTATTAATGGTTAATCGTAACCACACGTACGCAAACATCGCAGTACCCACATCCCGCGACACCTCACATTAGTGACTACTAACCCTTATGCAGAGATGGCAGTAGACCTTTTGTGTTGGCCATCATGCCGGTGTGGGCGTGGAGGGGCTCCACCTCTAATAATGTACTTCTGTTTTTTGACAATTGAGAGAGGATGATTCCATGCAGAATCAAACAGAAACCACCATCTCTATTTATAAGGTTACTTGTTAATTTAATTTCGACGGCTTCCTTAGTAACACTATCCCTACAGTTGGAAGTGCATGCTAGACTCTCCGTGTTGTTATATTGCATAGGACGGCCGGTGCTAAGACAATGTCCTGCAACGGTGGATCTGCTCGGCTGTTGTAAGCGTGTGTGCCGCTTATGCTCAGTACACCGATCCTTCACAGCCCTGGTAGTCTGGACAATGTACAACATTCCACAACTGCAAGGAATACGGTAGACACCCATCTTGCGCAAACCAGAATCATCCTTTACGGAACCGGGAAGGACTCTGATATTAGATGATGCTCGAAAAATACTTCACATCGTATTTCCGCAAAATACCACCAATTCTGATGGAAATAATCCATGCGTAAGGCAGAAAGGCCGTAGGCTTTGGTTCCACCTAGTTATTATCATCACTCACCAGGTACACAGTTGATCGATAGTGCAACCCACCTCACTATAACCATTCTGGCAAAGTATTTGAATAATGATAACTGAACCAAGCAGAAACTGAGAGCCCCACACCGCCCCTCACCCCGACACCATCATCCACACAGAATTGAATTCTGACCCACATCTGATGCACACAGGTCTCATGAAAATAACCTGTATGTGCAATAGTGGGCAAACAACCCGTACCTGTATGGAACTCGCTACACCAGACAACTCATTATGGGCAGTAGTGATGTCCCACGCCATTCAGCGTTGGTAGAAGACTAATGATCAAGTGTTGAGAAAGCCTTTCGAAACATAAGTTTTGAGTTGCTCTGAAAGATGTCTAGCAGCACATGGAGGGGCATCGAACTGTGCGCAAGGCGTAGTGGTGCACACACCGGTCCGCTTTATCGTCCGTATGTATCTAACATATACGAGGGGCGTTGAGAAAGTAAGCTCCGATCGGTCGCGAAATGGAAACGACTATGAAAATCCGATAAAGCGTTGCACAGATGTGTTGGTTAGTGTCTCTAGTATAACCCCAGTTAGCATCACGTCGCTCTTCTCATTTCTGAGCTCGCAGTGAGTGCGTAAAGATGTCTAGAAAATAGTGTCTGCCGCCAGGTACGAGGGCCTGGTGAGAAATTTCGCCTGAAGCTATGCAGCTAACATTACATAACTGTCGTGCTGTTTCGTCTTCACGACAATTCTCAGCCGCATTCTGCAGGGGCAATGAAGATGCTCCTGCATCGTTTTCAAATGGAAATGTTAGATTACCCACAATACAGTCCGCAATTGTCTCCCCCTGAGTTTCATCTCTGGTCACATGAACCGCTGTCTTTGAAGACAACATTTTGACACAGACAACGAGTGTAGGCCAGCGTGGAGAATTGGCGGAAAGCACTGGCGGCTGCCTTCTATGATGAGGCTATTGAAAAGTTGGTACAACGCTATGACAAAAGTCTAAGTCAGAACGGCGACTACGTAGAGAAGTAGCTGAAAGGTGTAGCTAATTGTTACAAGTAAAACATTTCTGATGTTCACTGTGGTTTCAATTTGGCAATCAATCGGAGCTTACTTTCTGAACAGGCCTCGTAGATACACTGAAGCGCCAGAGAAACTGGTATAGGCATGCGTATTCAAATACAGAGATGTAAACAGGCAGAATATGGCGCGGCGGTCGGACAACAAGTATCTGCCACAGTTGTTAGATCTGTTGAGAGGCACCCACATGCCTTGCTCATACTGTGGCATCAAGCAGTCAGGCCTGCAAGATGAGTGGTCTGCCAAGCGAGTGGACTCATTGTTATTTATCGAGTAACATGAACTCTCGTACTCACAATTAAGTTACAAATTGTCCTCCTGTATGAATAATACGCAACGGAAACGCACATCTATCAGTGATTTACAGAACTCAGGCTGTTCACTACGCACTCGCAATACCACATTTTCTTTTTGTCTTTTATTTAACGGCTTTTATCAACACGTGGCCACCGCACTGAATATGAATGGCGCACACATTATAAATACGGGACATCATGACAACATACAATTCGAAGGAAAAGTCCACCAATCTTTCTCTTTTCACTATCTTATTTATTCCGATAAATTCTATAACCTAAACACACAAATTCTATAACCTACAACAATAACACATGAGAAATTCCGCCCAGTGGGCATGGCTTTACATTGGTGATTCTCTACCTTATGGTCTCGTAATTATTTAACGCTACAGTGCACTTTCTGGATAGGATGGTGGATCTTTTATTATTTCTCACACTTCGACTCTCACAACCATCATCACGAAACTTTCCTCCAGACCGAGCGGTACAGAAGGAACACGCATAACCCACTAATCTTTTGAAACTACCTCGCTACTCTCCCATGCAAACCACACATACCCAAATTACATGACATACACCACACTACAATATGAAATACTACGCAGGGAATAGTCACAACATTATCGCTTTCAGCTTTCCCACTTCAATTAATATTTATCCCAGTTTCACACGACACTGCCCCACTTCGTAATTCTACTTTCCTACTATGAACTCTGGAGATATATGCACGTCTTCCTGTGCAATGCAAGCCAAGTGGCGTTGCTGGATAGACGGCCGACTCACCTTGCTTCTCTCTCAGAGTTTGAATCTAGCGTCACACTGAATCATATCACGCAAAGTAATATTAAGAACGTATTCATCACACACGCGAGTCCTCAACTGATACCATGGACGAGTACTTCTCTTTATCTTTTGTCTCATACACAGTTTGAGACTCACTCGGTACTCACCACGTGGAAGTACTCGTCTCTAATTTCAAGTCCTGCACACGCCATTTCTTGAATATTTCAACTTACGGTACACACGCTATTTCTTAAATATTTCAACTTATTGTACACACGCTAGTAATTCAGCTTAACTTAAGCACACGGGAGTATTTCAACTTATTGCTACACGTGGTTTCATTACTACAATCCCATTAATATTACCTGCCTGACATTTAATTCTCCCCACAAAAGTTCCTGAAATAGAGAAATTATTATTTCAAACTACTCTTAAATATTCCACATGCATACCATGTCTCCACTCTTTTGTCTTTACGGAGCACAACTAAAACAGGTCTTAACAGCACAAGATCCAGCGGCAGAGTGCTGAAACATGGCCGTTCTTCAGGTCCTCTCGCACCTCTGCTGAAGTGGGGGAGCACCTTGCTACCGTATTGGTCAGCCACATTTCAGGCGCTCAAAGCTCAGGTAAATTTCATCTCTTTGGTCCCACCAAAGGATCGTCTCAAAGATGATCATATATTCACATTCACTTTCTGCGGTTAGCAGACGACCATACATTCATTCATTTCACAGATCTCACCAAACTGGATGTAGGGATTTACTTTGTGGGAGTGCACATGTGATCAATTAAATAAATAAATTGTCATTCTTTCCCACACTGGTATCCGGCTTCGCTGTATTAATTGAAATTGAGTTATTTTACAAAAAAAATGTGTTGTTCTGACAAAAATAATGAAGTATGTTGTACCTATTTTCAATGTCGGGCAGTACTGTACCCTTTCACTGTTACTACTGCCACAATGGCAGGTTATCAAGATTTAAGTGAATTTCACGAGTGTACCGTGAATATCAGAAATTCGGTAAAACATAAAATCTCCGACATCGTTGCGGCCAGAAAAAAATCCTGCAAGAACCGGACCAACGACAACTGAAGAGAATCATTCAGCCTGACGGAAGTGGAGCCCTATCGCAGATTGCTGCAGATTTCAATGCTGGGCCATCAACAAGTGTCAGCGTGCGAGCCATTCAACGGAACATAACGATATGGGCTTTCTGAGCCGAAGGCCAACTCGCGTATCCTTGATGACTGCGCTACACAAACGCCTCTGCGTCCGTCAACATCGATATTGGATTGTTAACGACTGGAGACATGTTCCCTGATCGGACGAGTCTCGTTTCAAGTTGTATCGAGCAGTTGGACCTGTACTGGTATGAAGACAACCTCATGTATCCATTGCATGTCAGTAGGTGACTGTTCAAGCTGGTGATACCTCTGTAATGGGGTGGAGCGTGTGCAAACAGAGTGGTATAGGATCCGTGATGCGTCTACATACGGCTCTGACAGGTGACAAGTACTTAAGTATCCTATCATATCGACTGCATTCATTCATGTCCATTGTGCTTCCCTGGGCAATTTCAGCATGACAATGCGACAACCCACGGGCCCAGAATTGCTACAGAGTATCTCCAGGAACACTCTTCTGAGTTTAAACACTTCCGCTTGCCACCAAACTCTCCAGACATGAACATTATTGAGCATATTTGGGATTACTTGCAACGTGCTGTTCAGAAGAGATCTCCACCCCGTCGTACTTTTACCGTTTGTGGACAGGCCTACAGAATTCATAATGTCAATTCCCACCAGCACTACTTCAGACATCAGTCCAGACCATGCCACGTTGTGGTGCGGCACTTCTGCGTACTCGCTGGGGCCCTACATGATATTAGGCTGGTGTACCAGTTTCTTTGGCTCTTCAGTATATACCGGGTGATCAAAAAGTCAGTATAAATTTGAAAACTGAATAAATCACGGAATGATGTAGATAGAGAGGTACAAATTGACACACATGCTTGGAATGACTTGGGTTTTATTAGAACCAAAGAAATACAAAAGTTCAAAAAATGTCCGAGAGGTGACGCTTCATCTGATCACAATAGCAAAAATTAGCATAAAAAAGTAAGACAAAGCAAAGAGGATGTTCTTTACAGGAAATGCTCAATATGTCCACCATCATTCCTCAACAATAGCTGCAGTCGAGGAATAATGTTGTGAACAGCACTGTAAAGCATGTCCGGAGTTATGGTGAGGCATTGGCGTCGGATGTTGTCTTTCAGCATCCCTAGAAAAGTCGGTCTATTACGATACACTTGCGACTTCAGGTAACCCCAAAGCCAATAATCGTATGGACTGAGTGAGGTCTGGGGACCTGAGAGGCCAAGCATGACGAAAGTGGCGGGTGGGCACACGACCTCACCAAACGAAGCGCGGAAGAGATCTTTCACGCGTCTAGCAATTTGGGGTGTTTTTTATGTTCTAATAAAACCCCATGTCACTCCAAGCATGTGTGTCAGTTGCTACCCCTCTATCTACATTATTCCGTGGTTTATTAAGTTTTCAAATTTATACAGACTTTTTGATCACCCGGTAGTTCACGAGAGATGACATCATAAACACTGAGATGCGTAAAGAACTGCCGCAACGTGCGTGAAGTTTTAATACATTTATTCTTTACTGCAAAGACACTCTTACAGTCGACACAACGAAATCGCTGACTCTTGGCAGCGCTTTTGACAGCTTTCAACTGCGAAGCGCAAATGGTTATAGGCGAAAGCAACAGGCGCCTACAGAGCTATGAAGACGCATTGCCACAGAGATGTTTACTAAATGGCGTTGCAGATACGCAAAGCAATAGGGCCCCAGCGTACGAAAACTGTACGATTCTAATACAAAATTGGCAGAGTGAATACGCGGGCAATACCGTGTTTGTCAGCTAGTATGCACACTCTACTCTGTCTGTTCCCTAGGGCCACGCGCACTTCTCTGACACCTTGTGCTACATGAGACTTCCGAGAACTACTTGGCTCTCGTGTTGGTCCTCCGCGCACGGCATGGAGTCTCTAGAGTCCCCGAGTTTAAAGCAGAGAGTGATGGAGGTTTGGGAGAGACGGCCGTGGTTTTCGCACTCGCGCCTCGCGACAGCTGCGCCCTGTGCTGTGCTGTGCTGAGCTGGGGAGGGTGGGGTCCGCCATTGTGGTGACCCGCCAGGTGCTGACCAATGGCTTCCCGCCTGCGGGGGTGAGCTGACCACACCCTCCGGGCTCCCCGCGTCTGGGCGCGAGCGAGGGGACGCGGGCGGCCATGTGTGAGCGCCTGGGGTGAAGTGGTTCGTCTAGAACAGCTACACTGGAACTCCATTCGCTTACCATTCGCAGTATTATCTTTTGGGGGTCCACGAGATTTGATGGGGCAGAGGACTTACCCCCTTATATTGAACGTATAAACGGTTTTCCTTTCTCTTCGTCGAACTGTGTTTTCATTACATATCACCCATCATGGTGAGAACTGTTCTCGGAGTGGTATCATAGTTTTTCTGGAATAGAACCCCTGAAGAGAATCTGCTACATCTCGTTTGTATTATAATTGCGAGTAGCGTTCAGCAAGAAATGCAACACTTTTTTTCCTTGAAGGAGGTGATTTATTCAGGATTCAGATACATCATATTATTGGCTAAATGGCTCTGAGCACTACGGGACTAAATTTCTGAGGTTATCAGTCCTCTAGAACTTAGAACTAATTAAACCTAGCTAACCTAAGGACATTACACACATCCATGCCCGAGGCGGGATTCGAACCTGCGACCGTAGCGGTCGCACGCTTCCAGACTGTAGCGCCTAGAACCGCTCGGCCACCCCGGCCGGCATCATATTATTCCCTTCTTTTGGCTACAAAACCGTATTTTCAACGTAATCGACGTTCCATGCGACGGCCTTACGCCACCTTATTGGAAGGGCCTGTTATCCCATACGATACCACTCTACTGTTTAACGTCGGAGTGAACGTCTCGTCGGCAGCTCGTGGTCGTGCGGTAGCGTTCTCGCTTCCCACGCCCGGGTTCCCGGGTTCGATTGCCGACGGGGTCAGGGATTTTCTCTGCCTCGTGATGACTGGGTGTTTTCTGATGTCCTTAGTTTAGTTAGGTTTAAGTAGTTCTAAGTTCTAGGGGGCTGATGACCATAGATGTTAAGTCCCATAGTGCTCAGAGCCATTTGAACCATTTTGAACGTCTCGCTGTATCCATGACCTCCCTATCATCTACCGACTGCTTCTCGCGGAGTACATCGTTCATTGGGCTAAACAGATGGAAATCGGAAGCTGCGAGATTCGGCGGTAATGTGGATGCGAAAGAACAATCACATTAGTTTTCCGAGCTCCCCTCGGCTGCACAGATTTGTACGAGGCCTTGCCTTCTCAGGGAGAAGAACTCTGTTTGAATTTTCATGACGACGAACACTCTGAAGTCGTTTCATCCATTTCCTAAGGGTAGCACAGTACACATCAATCGTTGCACCGTGAGGGAGGACATCAAACGGCATAGCACTTTCAGAGTCCGAGAAGTCCGTCGCCATGAAGGTGCGTTTTTGTACTGTTTCTTCGGAGGGGGATGACAGCGTAATTGTTTTTGAGAGCTCATATCGACAAAGGAGATTGTGACCTCGATGCTGGATTAAGAAAAATTTTGGGTGCAGGAGCACAGTAATTATGTGCTGCGCCACTCCGAGGAGTGACATTTTGTTTCCTGATCGAACTGGCGAACCCAGGTTCATGTCTTGTGACATTCTTCGACAAGAACTTGTCACGATCAGTCTAGCAGCATGCAAGTAATTCCGCACAGATGGTCCTCTGTTAGGCGGCGAGGAAGCCAGCGCCCACACCCCTTTGAGTATGCCAACAGAGACGTCCAGTCCAGCAGCGAGGTGTTTAGTCCATCGATCACCTCGAATGAGAGTGTCCGCACGTTCCAGTATTGGAGTAGTCACTGCTGTGCGTGGCAGGTCGGCATGCGGGAGATCGGACATGTTAACGCGACCTTGCTGCGATGATGATGTAAGCTTTATCTCTTAATCAATAGACTATGAAATCATTTCAAATTTTATACCGCTAACGATAATTGTATGAAATACTGAAAATAAAACTTTTGCCTCTGCAAGCTGTTATGAGGAGCGATCCACAAGTTTCCGTTTGTGCTGCTGCAGCGTATATCAACGCAGCGCGACTCCGTTGCGGGTATATAAGCACCGACATGGAGGCAGGTGATTAGTGTGGACATTTGTGTCCTTTCAGCACGTGTGTTGGCTGACTGGGCGACTAGCTGTAGCTATGGCTGGGGTATCCATGACCTCTACTCTTAAGAGTCTGCATTAGTTGCACCAACTATCGTTGTTCTGTAGCAGATCACTCACCTGCTGACGTTCTGCCCCAGGCGTCGCCCTACAGTTCTTACAACAGGTGATTCGTCGCCTAGTAAATAATAGATTAAAGGGACTGCAGGGAAGTTACAAACCAATGAAAGGCAGTATAGCCTGGCAGTGCCACTAGTCAGAGAGAGACATATATATGAGACGCAGCCCTGTGACAAGTCCGCTAATGTGTCAGCTACAATAAAGCATCCGCTAGACGAGCAATGGACTTGCCGTAGGACAAGTCAAGAGAAAAGAGTTCACACAAACAATAATTGCTTCAGTCCCTAAATGAATTAACACACATCAGCACAACAGAGAAGTTAGCCGTGGGTCGAGAACCGTAATTGTAACCACCAGGAGCAACTCCCGAATGGTTAACACGGCGCTGCTCCCAAGGTAATGGAAGACAACACTTGCCTAACAATGGCGGTAAATGCTGGTCGATGGACGTCGCGATGTCGACAGTGACTGCAATGGAATGGGGTGGAGAGCTGCTCTCCAGACTATTTAAAGACTCGGTCGACGAACTACAGCGTACCTCCGCAGTATACGGAAAGGTCATTGCAGCCAACCTAACAGAAATTGGAGGTATAAGCGTTCCAGCTGGAGACTCTTCAGGTCGGGTAACCCGAACTGGCGCGGATTCCCAGAACGCGGGAAACGTTGCATGAATGGGCCTCCGCGTGGTTTCAATGACGATTCGGAATAACGACCAGGTAACCAAGCTAGATTTCGCCATTTTGTGAGTCTACTGTATTAAATAAACGGGGAATGCCAAAATTATCCGGCCCCCTCCAACCGATCATCCTTGGCAGCACTTGCAGACCTGGGAAAATTAGTTTCGTAGTATTACTTGAGTAACTGAGATTAATAATAGAGATTGAGGACTTATTTATTAACTGACCTGCCATTCTCTGCTTGGTATCAGATTACTAGGAATTTTATTGGGAGCTCAAATCTGTGATCAGAATTGAAGGATTAATTTTGATACGTCGTGGTATGGGAAAACTTAACCAAAACGTAAGGTAAGCAGAGCTCAAAGGCTGCAGGGAGTGAAAGCGTAGACCCAAATGAGGTTACAGTTTCAGACAATTTAATTTTATTAAACATTAAAAAACACTTGTTCAGTGGTATATACAGGGTGTTACAAAAAGGTACGGCCAAACTTTCATGAAATACTCCTCACACAAAGAAAGAAAATATGTTACGTGGACATGTGTCCGGAAACGCTTACTTTCCATGTTACAGCTCATTTTATTACTTCTCTTCAAACCACATTAATCATGGAATGGAAACACACAGCAACAGAACGTACCAGCGTGACTTCAAACACTTTGTTACAGGAAATGATCAAAATGTCCTCCGTTAGCGAGGATACATGCATCCACCCTCCGTGGCATGAATTCCCTGATGCGCTGATGCAGCCCTGGAGATGCGTATTGTATCACAGACGTCCACAATACGAGCACGAAGAGTCTCGACATTTGGTACCGGGGTTGCATAGACAAGAGCTTTCAAATGCCCCCATAAATGAAACTCAAGAGGGTTGAGGTCAGGAGGGCGTGGAGGCCATGGAATTGGTCCGCCTCTACCAATCCATCGGTCACCGAATGCGTTGTTGAGAAGCGTACGAACACTTCGACTGAAATGTGCAGGAGCTCCATCGTGCACGAACCACACGTTGTGTCGTACTTGTAAAGGCACATGTTCTAGCAGCACAGGTGGACTATCCAGTATGAAATCATGATAATGTGCTCCATTGAGCGTAGGTGGAAGAACATGGGGCCCAATCGAGACATCAACAACAATGCCTGCCCAAACGTTCACAGAAAATCTGTGTTGATGACGTGATTGCACAATTACGTGCGGATTCTCGTCAGCCCACACATGTTGATTGTGAAAATTTACAATTGGATCACGTTGGAATGAAGCCTCATCCGTAAAGAGAACATTTGCACTGAAATGAGGATTGGCACATTGTTGGATGAACCATTCGCAGAAGTATACCCGTGGAGGCCAATCAGCTGCTGATAGTGCCTGCACACGCTGTACATGGTACGGAAACAACTGGTTCTCCCGTAGCACTCTCCATACAGTGACGTGGTCAACGTTACCTTGTACAGCAGCAACTTCTCTGACGCTGACATTAGGGTTATCGTCAACTGCACGAAGAATTGCCTCGTCCATTGCAGGTGTCCTCGTCGTTCTAGGTCTTCCCCAGTCGCGAGTCATAGACTGGAATGTTCCGTGCTCCCTAAGATGCCGATCAATTGCTTCGAACGTCTTCCTGTCGGGACACCTTCGTTCTGGAAATCTGTCTCGATACAAACGCACCGCGCCACGGCTATTGCCCCGTGCTAATCCATACATCAAATGGGCATCTGCCAACTCCGCATTTGTAAACATTGCACTGACTGCAAAACCACGTTCGTGATGAACACTAACCTGTTGATGCTACGTACTGATGTGTTGGATGCTAGTACTGTAGAGCAATGAGTCGCATGTCAACACAAGCACCGAAGTCAACATTACCTTCCTTCAATTGGGCCAACTGGCGGTGAATCGAGGAAGTACAGTACATACTGACGAAACTAAAATGAGCTCTAACATGGAAATTAAGTGTTTCCAGACACATGTCCACATAACATATTTTCTTTATTTGTGTGTGAGGAATGTTTCCTGAAAGTTTGGCCGTACCTTTTTGTAACACCCTGTATATATCACAAAACACAATAAAATTTTTTAAACACCAGGCCTGAAGGGCCACTGAACATTCACAACTGTAATGTCAGAACGACACTTTTAAGATTCAACATAAGAAGATAATCACAGTCTGAAGGACCCAACATCTTTGATTAATTATTGACCGCCGGCCGAAGTGGCCGTGCGGTTAAAGGCGCTGCAGTCTGGAACCGCAAGACCGCTACGGTCGCAGGTTCGAATCCTGCCTCGGGCATGGATGTTTGTGATGTCCTTAGGTTAGTTCGGTTTAACTAGTTCTAAGTTCTAGGAGACTAATGACCTCAGCAGTTGAGAGCCATAGTGCTCAGAGCCATTTGAACCATTAATTATTGACCAATACAATAAGTTACTGAAAGGAATGACCTTAATCATTCGGCCAGAAGGACCAATTACGAGGTGCATTCAACTTCTAAGGCCTCCGATTTTTTTTTCTCCGGACTGGAAAGAGATAGAAACATGCGCATTGTTTTAAAATGAGGCCGCGTTCATTGTCAATACGTCCCAGAGATGGCAGCACCGTACGGCAGATGGAATTTTACCGCCAGCGGCGAGAATGAGAACTGTTTTAAATACTTAAAATGGCGACGTTTTCCTTACTTGAACAGCGTGGAATCATTCGTTTTCTGATTTTCCGTGGTGTGAAACCAATTGAAATTCATCGACAGCTGAAGGAGACATGTGGTGATGGAGTTATGGATGTGTCGAAAGTGCGTTCGTGCGTGCGACAGTTTAATGAAGGCAGAACATCATGTGACAACATTTTGAAACAACCTCGGGCTCGCACAAGCCGGTCTGACGACATGATTGAGAAAGTGGAGAGAATTTGGGGGATCGCCGAATGACTGTTGAATAGATCGCCTCCAGAGTTGGCATTTGTGTGGCTTCTGTGCACACGATCCTGCATGACGACCTGAAAATGCGAAAAGTGTCATCCAGGTGGGTGCCACGAATGCTGACGGACGACCACATGGCTGCCCGTGTGGCATGTTGCCAAGCAAAGTTGACGCGCAACGACAGCATGAATGGGACTTTCTTTTCGTCGATTGTGACAATGGATGAGACGTGGATGCCATTTTTCAATCCAGAAACAAAGCGTCAGTCAGCTCAATGGAAGCACACAGATTCACCGCCACCAAAAATATTTCGGGTAACTGGCAGTGCTGAAAAAATGATGGTGTCCATGTTCTGGGACAGCGAGGGCGTAATCCTTATCCATTGCGTTCCAAAGGGCACTACGGGAACAGGTGCATCCTACGAAAATGTTTTGAAGAAGAAATTCCTTCCTGCACTGCAACAAAAACGTCCAGGAAGGGCTGCGCGTGTGCTGTTTCACCAAGACAACGCACCCGCACATCGAGCTAACGTTACTCAACAGTTTCTTCGTGATAGCAACTTTGAAGTGATTCCTCATGCTCCCTGCTCACCTGACCTGGCTCCTAGTGACTTTTGGCTTTTTTCAACAATGAAAGACACTCTCCGTGGCCGCACATTCACCAGCTGTGCTGCTATTGCCTCATCGATTTTCCAGTGGTCAAAACAGACTCCTAAAGAAGCCTTCACCGCTGCCATGGAATCATGGCGTCAGCGTTGTGAAAAATGTGTACGTCTGCAGGGCGATTACGTCGAGAAGTAACGCCAGTTTCATCGATTTCGGGTGAGTAGTTAATTAGAAAATAATCGGAGGCCTTAGAACTTGAATGCACCTCGTAAATATAACGATAAATGCTGTTTTGATAATGCTACAAGAATGCAAAACCAACAGTTAATTTACTTCGTCCAAAGGAGCAGTAAAGACCAAAAGACAAATTCATATAGCAAAGGCTTTTTTTTTTAAACACGCTAACAAGATAAAATTAATAACCAAAAGGGGTAGTGACGTCGCCACTCGGTCTGAAGGGCCGAAATATCAATAGTAATAAATATTTGAGAATGGTTGAAGTTAGTGAGTTAGCACTTAAAACCAGCCCGTGCTCCTCACCACTAGGAAAAATTTACAATCAGCTGTGCTAGGACCGCCTGTTTTAGCAATATGGCACAGACCAGCAGAACAACTAGAAACTTCACCAACGTGGCGAATCGTCCACATAGGGCATGACAGCAACTCTCTATAACACATAAAATAAAAATTACTAAACATTGAAACACATCGTTCAAAATATAACGCCTATCTAGTCAGGAACTGTTAATGACGCCCACTGGCCTTCGTAAATCTTCGACTTAGTAAATGTGACGGCCAGTACTAAATAATAATACCACTCAACAAACTGTAAAATACAAGATCATTATTGCACTTGGGTCAGAATAAAATTTCAACCACAGTTAATTTTTTAGGTTCAGTTATTAAGGCACACAGAGTTAACACTCTTTTCTTGTGATAGCTACACTTGACAATATAACAGCAGATCATCGAATCGGGATTTCGGGCACGCCTGAGCCTACTAAAATTGCGAAACATCATGGCACACGACCTTAGAGCAAAACACACCCGACGACACGGGCAGACATTGAGTG
This sequence comes from Schistocerca serialis cubense, assembly GCF_023864345.2. NCBI lineage: Eukaryota > Metazoa > Arthropoda > Insecta > Orthoptera > Acrididae > Schistocerca > Schistocerca serialis. Next base: position 80,580,412 of record NC_064647.1, on the reverse strand, counting down.
AGACACATCAAGTCAAGAAATTCTCACCGTTAGTCCAGAAGGCAGACAAGCATTCGGCGACGGGTTGCAACCAGCACCAACTCAAGTTATGTCAATCGCCCAAGTTCCGCCATAGCAAAGCGGACACGCCGAGCTTCCTTGTCACACAGCCCGTCCAGAACGGCTGCCGCCGTCCCGAGTACACACGCTCATAGCAATCACGTGCGTTCACAGGCAGTTATACCACCTTTCCCGGAACATTGCGCTGCCACACAACCGGAAACTAAACTCCCCGTCTCACTCCGGCAGCAGCACTCGATACTCTCGTCGTCAGCAGGTCTCTCCCTAGAACGCAGCGCCCTCCGAAATTTAAAAGTAAACGGGCCAATCGCGGCAGAGCAAAGCCAAGGCTCCGGAAGACGACACACCACACCTAGGCAAAGATGAAGACGATACGCTCCAGATTTTATTACTCTCTCTTCCGCCGTGGTGAGGATTGGTCTGGACAGAAGGAGTGGCCTCGCCACGTCCATTACGTTCATCCCAAAGTTCATCTTTTCGACGTCCGTGTGGTAAATGAGGATATGCAAGCGACGGCGACGTTATTATCAAAGGCGTCCAAACAGGATCAACGCACTGTTGTTCTTTTCTTGGGAAATACCGGCAGACAAAAATCGGACAGTGGAGAATGTATACAGCGCAGCGTGTCTGTGGTAAACCACAGTTGTGGAAAGGTGCACCGAGGGGCAATGCCGCTTCATGTTAACGCACGTCCCTATATTGCAGATGTCGTAGCGCAAAAGTTACGTCAGGTCAAGTGGGAGACATTCCAGCACCCGCGCTATAGTCCTGGTCTCTGCCGAGGCGATTATAACGCTTTCGTTTCCTTTGTACACTACTGGCCACTAAAATTGCTACACCACGAAGGTGCTACAGACGCGAAATTTAACCGACAGGAAGAAGATGCTGTGATATGCTAATGATTAGCTTTTGAGAGCATTCACACAAGTTTGGCGCCGGTGGCGACACCTACAACGTGCTGACATGTGGAAAGTTTCCAACCGTTTTCTTATACACAAACCGCAGTTGACCGACGTTGCCTGGTGAAACGTTGTTGTGATGCCTCGTGTAAGGAGGAGAATTGGTCGAGATCCAATGGAATCGGGGGGTTCAGGAGGGTAATACGGAACGCCGAGCTGGATCCCAACGGCCTCGTGTCACTAGCAGTCGAGATGACAGGCATCTTATCCACATGGCTGTAACGGATCGTGCAGCCACATCTCGATCCCTGAGTCAACAGATGGGGAAGTTTACAGAACAACAACCATCTGCACGGACAGTTCGACGAAGTTTGCAGCAGCATGGATTACCAGCTCGGAGACCATGGCTGCGGTTACCCTTCACGCTGCATCACAGACAGGAATGCCTGCGATGGTGTACTCGACGACGAACCTGGGTGCACAAATGGCAAAACGTGATTTTTTCGGATGAATCCAGGTGTTTACACCATCACGATGGTCGCATCCGTGTTTGGCGACATCGCGGTGAACGCACATTGGAATCGTGTGTTCGTCATCGCCATACTGGCGTATCACCCGGCGTGATGGTATGGGGTTCCATTGGTTACACGTCTCGGTCACATCTTGTTCGCATTGACGGCACTTTGAAGAGTGGACGTTACATTTCAGACGTGTTACGGCCCGTGGCTCTATCCTTCATTCGATCCCTGCGAAACCCTACATTTCAGCAAGATAATGCACGACCGCATGTTGCAGGTCCTGTGCGGGCCTTTCTGGATACAGAAAACGTCCGACTGCTGCCCTGGCCAGCACATTCTCCAGATCTCTCACCAATTGATAACGTCTGGTCAATGGTGGCCGAGCAACTGGCTCGTCACAATACGCCAGTCACTATTCTTCATGAACTGTGGTATCGTGTTGAAGTTGCATGGGCAGCTGTACCTGTACACACCATCCAAGTTCTGTTTGACTCAATGCCCAGGCGTATCAAGGCCGGTATTACGGTCAGAGGTGGTTGTTCTGGGTACTGATTTCTCAGGATCTATGCACCCAAATTGCGTGAAAATGTAATCACATGTAAGTTCTAGTATAATATATTTGTCCAATGGATACCCGTTTATCATCTGCATGTCTTCTTGGTGTAGCAATTTAATGGCCAGTAGGGCAAAAGGCCTCGATCGCCTCTCATAAGTAGGCAACGTGCAACTGGAGCTGTGCGACCACGTCGCAATGCAGACGGGTCAGACGCTCTGCAGCTCGGGAAGGCCGTGTTGGCGGCGTCGTTTCGCCCCCTGGACGGGCTGCGTCCTCGGGTGCCGCTGCCGGCCGCAGCGCCGGACGCGAGTTGGGAACTCGGTGTTTGCAGCCAGTAAACAGTTTACCGAGCAGGCCGCTCCCCTGCCCCGCGGCCGCCACGCTGCCTCCGCCGCTGTTCGCTCTCGCGAAACACGAGAACTTGCGAGACACACCACGGCTTCCCAGCGCTGACCGTGCAGCCGCTGGAGTGTCGGCTGCCTTCCCGGGACACACCGCCGTCCCACGCCGCCTCGTCGCGCACCAGCCGCTCTACAAACTCACCCCGCAATTCTACTGTGCCGCAGCGAATAGCAGCAACCAGAGAAACTGTGCAGCCCTTCTCGATTTCGAGGACTGAAAGAACGATTTATTTACTTGTGAGAATAGACGAGTATCCTGCGTTGCCCGGGATGTATTTCTTCCAATCCTCTATTAGTCCATCTCCACCCCACCCTCCACTCTGTCCAGCTCCTCGTCCTGTATATCTTCTCCGTACACCCCTCTCCACTCTCTGAGCTTCTACGGACTGTAGAAGCGGCAAAAAATGCTCTGTTTTCAATTATTATCTGTCAGTTTTTACTCGATTTCACGTCATGACCTTCTGGGGTGATTTCCTAAAAAACGAGTGGGTAGTGAGACCTTCTGTTTACACTGTACCTGCCAGATATAAGCCGAACCGTACGGCAATTTATGAAACCTTAAAAACGGTGGCTCGTATTTTTATTTTACAGGTTACTATTCCTTGCTGTAATTTTTGATATTTTTTGTCTAAACCAGCAAGGCTTAACAGAGGCCACTGCTTCCACCACATCAAGTGGATTTAGTGCTCACGTCCTCACAGTGAGCCGTGAACACTTCCCAGTTTATCAGTGGGTAATAGTTGAACATGATCACTTCTGTTATCGATGCCATGCGTGCATTGGTCGTGCCAGGCCCGCGGTATTGAATCTTTATACAGTCGTTAGTGGCGCGAGACCTGTAAGACGTTATAGCAACCGTTATAGTTCCGCATTATTCTGTTACACTAGCGGTGAGTTCACGTAAGGAAAGAGAGAGAATGTAAGATTAACGGACTCATTTATTAAACAGTTGAGAATCGAACAATAATACAACCAAATGGGGGTGAGGGGAAGAAAGATTCGAGTTCAGCAGCCTGCCCCCAACGTACGTTCATAACACGCCACGATAGCAGGAGGAAAGGAATTTTAGTAACGATAGCCGTATTATCAAATAGAATCCCATTTAGTAAAGGAAGGGGTTGCGGGCGTGCAACGACCACCACCAGGAATTACCCAAGACTCAGAAGATGCTACTGTGCGTGAATCGCTCGGTAGCCTCCCTTACTAAAGCAATAAAACCGGCAAGACGCCAAACTATTCACAATGACCTGTCAGGTTCCCTCTGGGCCGCAGGGCGCGAATCTACAGTGCATGTCGGCGCTCATGCTTACCGAACTTCATCTCCTGGAAGCGGCACCGCCGGTTTCCGGCTCGGTCACACTAGAACTGCCCTACTGCCCCTTTGTCGACCATCCATCCACGGAGGGCAGTTGGCGCCCGCCCGCGAAAACCGGGCGCTCACCTTAACTGGCGAATCATAGGGCCGGAAATTCACAGGGATGCGACCTCGAGACGTTAAAATTGATCAGAAATATCGTTTAAAAGGTTGGTAAGGCAGGTTGTGGAACTGAGAACAGGAGAAACTTTGGCCATTGCTGAATGTTCAAACGACACCACGTGCTACCCTGGCGATCGGAAAAGGGATGCGAAACGGGGAGCCATCGTGGCTGCTAGGAAGACTGCTGCTCTCACCCACAAATAAAGAAAAGTCCTGGCGCCAAGCTCCTCTCACAGATCAGTGTGAGACAAGCTGTAAAAATCGTCAAATAAATCAGGCAACCCATAAAAATTATATTACCTGAATTATTATTTTACCGAGTACCAGAATGTTGGGATTAGAAATATGAAATACGAGCACTGAATGGTGAATGAACCTTTCACTTATTAGGTCTTTCTCTCTGGCGCAAAGTAATAAATTTTGAATCATCAGTCTTCTGACTATTTCGATGCGGTCAGTCACAAATTGCTCCCGCAGTAGCACTTACATCCAACCTACTCAATAATTTATTGAATTGTATTCCAAACTCTGTCTCTCCCCTATAGTTTTTATCCTCTACAGCTCTCTCTAGTACCATGGAAGTTATTCCCCTCCGTCCCTATGGTGAGCGTTTTTGCTATATTCATTCCTTCACCGTTTACTCGGGAAAACTCCTCGTTCGTTACGTTATCATTCTACCTACTTTTCAAAATACACCAGAGACTTCGATTCTCTTCTTTTCCGGTTTTCTCACAGTTCATGATGAACTGCCGTACAGTCATGTGCTCCAAGCGGGTATTCTCAGAAGTTTGTTCGTTAGATAAAGGCCTATATTTGATACTACCTGACTTCCCTTGTTCAGGAATGCCCTCTTTTCCTTTGCTAGTCTGCATTTTTTGTTCTTCTTGCTTCATTGATCATGTGTTATTTTAGTTCCAAGACCGCAGAATGCCGTCTCTCTCCCTCTCTCTCTTTTCTCTCCCGATTTTGACGTTAAGTTTACCGCTAATCTGGCTTCAGCTACTCCTCATTACTTTCGTCTTTCTTCAGTTTACTACCAATCCACTTTTTGTACTCATTGGACTTTGTATTCTATTCAACACATCGTGTAATTCTTCACTTCTACCGAGGGTCATTGATAACTTTCATCCTGAATTTTAATTTCTCTGCCGCACTTTTTTCTTATTTCCATCAGTTTTTCATCTACATCTACATCCATACTCCGCAAGCCACCTGACGGTGTGTGGCGGAGGGTACCTTGAGTACCTCTATCGGTTCTCCCTTCTATTCCAGTCTCCTATTGTTCGTGGAAAGATGGATTGTCGGTATGCCTCTGTGTGGGCTCTAATCTCTATGATTTTATCCTCATGGTGTCTTCGCGAGATATACGTAGGAGGCAGCAATATACTGCTTGACTCTCGGCGAAGGTATGTTCTCGAAACTTCAACAAAAGCCCGTACCGAGCTACTGAGCGTCTCTCCTGCAGAGTCTTCCACTGGAGTTTATCTATCATCTCCGTAACGCTTTCGCGATTACTAAATGATCCTGTAACAAAGCGCGCTGCTCTCCGTTGGATCTTCTCTATCTCTTCTATCAACCCTATCTGGTACGGATTGCATTTCCTTGGGATTCTTCCAATGAATCTCAGTCTGGCATACGCTTTACCGACGATCAACTTTATATGATCATTCCATTTTAAATCACTCCTAATGCGTACTCCCAGATAATTTATGGAATTAACTGCTTCCAGTTGCTGACCTGCTATATTGTAGCTAAATGATAAGGGATCTTTCTTTCTGTGTATTCGCAGCACATTACACTTGTCTACATTGAGATTTAATTGCCATTCCCTACACCATGCGTCAATTCGCTGCAGATCCTCCTGTATTTCAGTACAATATTCCACTGTTGCAGACTGAAGAGCAGGGACGAACCACTGCATCCCTGTCTTACATACTTTCTATTTCTAGCACTTCTCTTTTAGTCTCCCATTCTTATTGTTTTGCCTTGGATCATGTACACATCGAATATTATCCATCTTTCCTGTTGCTTACTTTCTTTTTTCTCAGAATTTCGAACAGGTTACAACTTTTTACATTGTTGAAATTTTATACAAGGCTGTTGCTATGAACGTGTCTAGATTTATCTTAGTGTAAGGTGGGGCTAGATGAATTGTTTCAACCTTTTGGCTCACAAAAGATACTAATTATTTTACCATAGATTCTAAACTGTAATGGTGAATATATCATGATCATCTGTGTAAAGGCAAATTGCTTCAAGATCTATTCTTTTTCATTGTAAGTAGCAAAATTTAAAACGTTGAAAGAACGGTGACATTAAAAATTTGTCGGGCTATTTGAATCGTAAACGGGTCTACTTGCCAGCCGGTGTGGCCGAGCGGTTCTATGCGCTTCAGCCTGGAACCGCGCGTCCGCTACGGTCGCAGGTTCGAATCCTGCCTCGGGCATGGATGTGTGTGATGTCCTTATGTTAGTTAGGTTTAAGTATTTCTAAGTTCTAGGGGACTGATGACATCAGATGTTGAGTACTATAGTGCTCAGAGCCATTTGAAGCATTTTTTGGGGCTACTTGAGTCACTGTAAAGTGTCATGAAGCTATACGCATCATGGAAGGTAACACTTTTTAATTGTACCAGTAGTTGGTGGATGAGTTTCCCATAAAGATTTCGTGAAACCACACCTTACACTTATCGCACCTGATCTACTACCCTTCCTTCACAGGTCTACAGCGTAATATTTGATATTACAGAAACCAGACGGTTCGATTATGTTCCGCGGCTCAGCTACAAGTGATGACAAAGATGAATGTTCTCCTGGATTTATGAAGATGATGTTGCTGAACTCTGACTTTCTAAATTTGTTGGAAGGTTAGAAAGATTTGCAGGGCCTGCGTTTTCATCCGATTCTGTGGTAACAGAAAGGGATCTATAATTGAGGTACGAGGTTCACTCCAAAAGAAATGCACACTATTATTTTTTAAATCCTTCTTTTATTCTATATGTTTGAAAGTTTTACAGTGTGTAGATACATCCTTTAGGAACAATATTTTCATTTCTTCACATAATTTCCATTCCTCTCAACTGCCTTACGCCATCTTGGAACCAGCGCCTGTATACTCGCACGGTAAAATTCTGGACCAACCTGTTGGAGCCACAGGTTGGCAGCGTGCACAAGGGAGTCATCATCTTCAAACCTTGTTCAACGAAGAGGGTCTTTCAGTTTCCCAAAGAGATGATAGTCACTTGGACCCAGGTCAGGACTATAAGGCGGGTGTTTCAGTGTTGTCCATCCGAGTTTTGTGATCGCTTCCATGGTTTTTTGACTGGCATGTGGCCGTGCAATGTCGTGCAACAGCAAAACATGCTGCTTTTGCCGATGTGGTCGAACACGACTCAGTCGACGTTGAAGTGTCTTCACATGTGCATCAGAATTTATGGTGATTCCACTTGGCATGATTTCCACAAGAAATAGTCCTTCGGAATCGAAAAACATCGTAGCCATAACTTTTTCATGAGAAGGTGTGGTTTCCAATTTTTTTTCTTGGGTGAATTTGCATGCTGCCACTCCATTGATTGCCTCTTGGTCTCTGGTGAAAAATGATGGAGCCGTGTTTCATCACCTGTCACAATTATTCCTAGAAATTCATCTCCACCATTCTCGTACTGTTCCAAAAGTTCGCTGCATACTGCTTTTCTTGTTTCTTTGCGAGCCACTGTCAACATCCTGGGAATCCACCTGGCACAAACCTTTTTTAACGCCAACACTTTCAGTATTCTGCGAACACTTCCTTCCCTACCGCAACGTAGCGTGACAATTCGTTCACTGTGAAACGCCTGCCAGCAGTCACGACTTCGTTAACTCTCTGCACATTGTCTGGAGTGCGTGGGGTACGAGGCCTGCCGCGGCGAGGACAATCCTCAATATTGCCGTGCCCACTTTCATCACGTAACCTGCTTGCCCACCGACTAACTGTACTGCGATCGACAGCAGCATCACCATACACCTTTTTCAACCTCTTGTGGATGATTCCCACTGTCTCGTTTTCACAGCACAGTAACTCTATCACAGCACGTTGCTTCTGACGAACGTTAAATGTAGCAGCCATGTTGAAGACATGCTATGACGGCGCCACTCACGGGAACAGGTTGAACTAAATTCGAATACAAGCGGGAAGAATGTATCTACACACTGTAAAACTTTCACACATTCAGAATGAAAACAGTATTTTTACAAAAATAATGTACATTTGTTTTGGAGTGACCCTCGTATGTGGACGAAGGAAGGAATTCGTGTAATGCTATTTTGTTGGGACTGAAGGGGAAAATTCGCGTTCACTCAAATTCCTTTATAGAATTTCCTAAATTAGCTTCACGTCTCCAGACTACGTCGAAAATGTTACCAAAAATTAGTTTTGTAGCGGTGGCTGAGGGATTGTAGTGTGTAGTGAGGCTACATGAATACTTTGATAAATAAGAAATAATACATATTACGTCGCGTTTCAGAAAGTCCCACGAAGACTGATGCTTGTGTAGCAACGGTTGTGTAACAGAATGGCGTCCGAGATGGGTGCACGGTCTGAGCAGTAGAATATTTTCTTATTTGTATCCACATAGCAACACGATTGAGAAAGCCCCATCCTGCCTCAAGTCTGGAGTCCATTGAAAGTTGTTGTTGTTTTTGTGGTTTTCAGTCCTCAAACTGGTTTGATGCAGCTCTCCATGCTACTCTATCCTGTGCAAGCTTCTACATCTCCCAGTACCTACTGCAGCCTACATCCTTCTGAATCTGCCTACTGTATTCATCTCTTGGTCTCGCTCTACGATTTTTACCCTCCACACTGCCATCCAATGCTAAATTTGTGATCCCTTGATGCCTCAGAACATGTCCTACCAACCGATCCCTTCTTCTAGTCAAGTTGTGCCACAAGCTCCTCTTCTCCCCAATTCTATTCAATACCTCCTCATTAGTTACGTGATCTACCCATCTAATCTTCAGCATTCTTCTGTAGCACCACATTTCGAAAGCTTCTATTCTCTTCTTGTCCAAACTATTTATCGTCCATGTTTCACTTCCATACATGGCTACACTCCATACAAATACTTTCAGAAATGACTTCCTGACACTTAAATCTATACTCGATGTTAACAAATTTCTCTTCTCCAGAAACGCTTTCCTTGCCATTGCCAGTCTACATTTTATATCCTCTCTACTTCGACCATCATCAGATATTTTGCTCCCCAAAAAGCAAAACTCCTTTACTACTTTAAGTGTCTCATTTCCTAATCTAATTCCCTCAGCATCACCCGACTTAATTCGACTACATTCCATTATCCTCGTTTTGCTTTTGTTGATGTTCATCTTATATCCTCCTTTCAAGACACTGTCCATTCCATTCAACTGCTCTTCCAAGTCCTTTGCTGTCTCTGACAGAATTACAATGTCATCGGCGAACCTCAAAGTTTTTATTTCTTCTACATGGATTTTAATACCTACTCGGAATTTTTTTTGTTTCCTTTACTGCTTGCTCAATATACAGATTGAATAACATCGGGGAGAGGCTACAACCCTGTCTTACTCCCTTCCCAACCACTGCTTCCCTTTCATGTTCCTCGACTCTTATAACTACCATCTGGTTTCTGTACGAATCGTAAATAGCCTTTCGCTCCCTGTATTTTACTCCTGCCACCTTTAGAATTTGAAAGAGAGTATTCCAGTCAACATTGTCAAAAGCTTTCTCTAAGTCTACAAATGCTAGAAACGTAGGTTTGCCTTTCCTTAATCTTTCTGCTTCCATTGTTTCTACGGAATCCAAACTGATCTTCACCGAGGTCGGCTTCTACTAGTTTTTTAATTCGTCTGTAAAGAATTCGTGTTAGTATTTTGCAGCTGTGGCTTATTAAACTGATTGTTCGGTAATTTTCACATCTGCTTTCTTTGGGATTGGAGTTATTATATTCTTCTTGAAGTCTGAGGGTATTTCGACTGTTTCATACATCTTGCTCACCAGATGGCAGAGTTTTGTCAGGACTGGCTCTCCCAGGGCCGTCAGTAGTTCCAATGGAATGTTGTCTACTCCCGGGGCCTTGTTTTGACTCATGTCTTTCAGAGCTCTGTCAAACTCTTCACGCAGTATCGTATCTCCCATTTCATCTTCATCTACAACCTCTTCCATTTCCATAATATTGTCCTCAAGTACATCGCCCTTGTATAGACCCTCTATATACTCCTTCCACCTTTCTGCTTTCCCTTCTTTGCTTATAACTGGTTTTCCATCTGAGCTCTTGATATTCATACAAGTCGTTCTCTTATCTCCAAAGGTCTCTTTAATTTTCCTGTAGGCAGTATCCATCTTACCCCTAGTGAGATAAGCCTCTACATCCTTACAGTTGTCCTCTAGCTATCCCAGCTTAACCATTTTGCACTTCCTGTCGGTCTCATTTTTGAGACGTTTGTATTCTTTTTTGCCTGCTTCACTTAATGCATTTTTGTATTTTCTCCTTTCATCAATTAAATTCAGTATCTCTTTTGTTACCCAAGGATTTCTACTAGCTCTCGTCTTTTTACCTGTTTGATCCTCTGCTGCCTTCACCATTTTATTCTTCAAAGCTGCTTCTTTCTCCCATTCCTGTCAATTGTTCCCTTATGCTCTCCCTGAAACTCTGTACAACCACTGGTTCTTTCAGTTTATCCTGAGTAGCAAATTTAAATTGGCTCTCTGCATAGCCCTAAGGTCTGAAAACAGATGCCGAGCAAAGATGAGGATGATAAGTTTTAGTCGAAACGTCGCGGGCCCTTCGGGACTGATACTGTACGCAGCCCTTCTGTCTGCCTTTCATCGGATTCGGTGGAGGACGTGAGTCACCCAACATCCTGCAGGAGGCTCTGCGAGATAAGCCCTTGCAGCAAGTGAGAGAAGAGTCGGCGAGGCGTCAGGGGTTCCCCGGCCCGCCTCGGGTCGGTCGCACGCCCGCGCTTGCCCACGCCTCCTGCGCTTAAGCATTAATTACCGGCACCGGCACCAGGGGCAGGAGGAGCGGGGTGCGGCCTCATCCAAGATTCAGCAGTCGGCAGCATCTGGCACCGGCCCCGTCTGGCTTATCGTAATGTAATGTGTGGCGTGGGAGGGGGTGGCCCTGCCTGACCGCCGGCACGTCTTGCCGGGCGGGGGAGGCGCGGGGACCGTAAACCCACCACCACACTGAACTGGTAATCACTAAATATTCCAGCTTAGAAACATGTAAGGACGCGGCATCGTACGAACTCACGAATAGTATCTGAGCCGTGTATCGACTCGTGCTACACCTTGTATTCAGATTGCATTGGTCTTCCTTTTATTCCCCTGACGTGTTTGTTTGATATGTTGTCTGTCATTAAGTGGCTGCTTGGTTGTCAAATGGCTCTGAGCACTATGGGACTCAACTGCTGTGGTCATCAGTCCCCTAGAACTTAGAACTACTTAAACCTAACTAACCTAAGGACATCACACACACCCATGCCCGAGGCAGGATTCGAACCTGCGACCGTAGCAGCAGCGCGGCTCCGGACTGGAGCGCCTAGAACCGCACGGCCACCGCGGCCGGTGCTTGGTTGTCTTTTCCCTCTGCTATGAATATCTGCGTTTGCTTACGGGAAACTGCGATGGAGGAAGTGAGGTCTTTGACCGGTTCTAACCTTGTGTGGTGGCGCGGAAGTAGGGGCGTGGTGCGCGCAGAGAGAGAGTGGTGGACACGGGAGGGCAGTGTGGCTCTCCAGCGCGAAGCAGGCGTGGTCGGTTGTACCGAGTCGCCACGTGATGTATGTCGGTTGTTAGTAACAGGCGGGTCAGATTGACGGAAGAGCTCCCCGCGGGTTGGTTGTATACAGAATCGCCCGTCGAGTAGTTGCTGTTCGTTTCACATTGGTGGGACGTTAACAAGCTTCTTTAAGTCCTCCGTTTCAACACTGAAGTTTATAAAGGAGACACCTAACATGAAGACGCGGTCACTACCCGTCAACGTTGCAGAGAAGACGTGAACTCCGGTGACAGAGCGTGTTGTCGCGTGACCGTGGCGTGTCGAGTACGCTGGCGACGCGTGCGCTGTCGGATGTGTGGATCCTTGCCATCAGAGGTAGTGTACTGCCTGTTCGAGCACAACAGCTAGTTAAGTTAGTGGAAGGTTTAATCATTAAGTAATAAGTCTGCGTAACCAGTGTCTCTTCTGCCTTCTGCCCTCCGGCGATCGGGTTTCCTGTCCCCGGCACCGGTGTAATTGAAGACATTGACCTCTCCTCCTCCTCTCGTTGCTGCCCGATGGGAGGTGTAGTGTTGGCAGTTTAATTGTTTCGCTATTCTGTCGTGGGTTATGAGTAAATTCATGCTTCTTGTTCGTTGATCATCTAGTCACTCATTCAGGACTGTGTGGTGTAATGTTTCCTTGCACGAGGTTAGCTCTAATTCTGTCAGCAAGTTAAGCCGTCTTATTACAAGTTTTCGCTGGCTAAAAGTCGGTGCAGTGACCAGCATGAAAGTGGCAATTGTGTTTACGGGCGTATTTAAGTTGGTCAGTATTCTGCCTAGCCTGATTATCCCTGAGTGCGTGATCTGTAGCCGTCTTACACGGGTCCGTCATATCTGTTGTGTTCTAATGATATTCCAGGACACTTTTGTTTAAAATTTTTTTTTAAATTCCTCCATTCCTTTATTGCCATTAATCGTGTGTTTGCTGAGACCTTTGATTTTTTTTAATGGCGGTGTTGGTAGCTTCACTACCTCACCGTAGTTTACTAACAAAGTTCTGTATTTACTTTAGTAGCCTGTTTACTAACTTTCTTTAAATTTTTTTTGAATTGTTGTATTGCTGTAAATGATTTTATTGCCGTTAACGGCGTGTTTAAAAGGCTTTTATGGCCATACTGCTAGTTTCTGTAAGATATGAATAAAACATTTGTGTGTGAAAATGTCAACTCGACAGTAAACTACTAGAAATTTGGCCCCGTTTCCCAACTTGTGGTGTGGCTTGTAGTAACCGTAACCACTGTGTGTGTGTCAGTATCCTAACAAAACTACTGAACACATTAAAGCCCCTATTACACGACGCGCGTAAACCGTACACCTATGCACCAGCGCTCCAAGCGCGCATATCTGTGAATACAGGCTGGTTTACGTCGACCTGTTACACCATCCTCACGGGATATACCTGGCGCACATGCACAGTAGGCGGTGATAACGCGCGAAACGCAGATATAACTGTCTGATCTGTTGTAAAGTGGTTCGTTCCACCGCGCGAAACACAAGGAGGACCGTCTGACATATTGGAACGTCATTCGTTCAAGTTACAGCGCCATCTATCACAAAACGAAAAAGGTGGTCCAACTAAAACATTCATATTTCCTTACGTATTACACGAATATGTAATATAAAATGGTGGTTCCTATTTAAAAAAACGCAGTTGATACCCTTTTAACCTATGACAGCACCATCTGGCGGGCCAACCATAGCGCCATCTGGTTTCCCCCTTCAAGCTAGACGAGTTTCGTTCTTTGCAGCTTTTTCGTTTGACGTTTATTTCGTGATAAAATTCGTGTTTTGCCCTTAAAGAGTGCAGTTGGACTGAACTACATGGCCAGTTCCTTTTGCTGCCTTCCCTGCCGCCCAAACTTCCCTCATTCGCTCGCTGTGTTTCTGTTTCCGGTCCTCTGTCCATGCTTCTTGTCGGCTTTGTGTCTTCGGCTTCATAATGATTGCCATTTTGGTTGCCCATATTTCTTTCATCTTCCGGCTGTGATCTTGCTTGCGTTCTTCGGTCCATTTGACGCCTGTTCGTTTGTCACAGAGTATCTCATGTAGTTTACTTTTCTTAATGATGTTTCTGAATTTCATTCTGTAGTTTATTGTCTCTGCAGTTATGTTGAGTTGGTTCGGGTCGTTTTTTACCTCTGCCACCCATTTGTTGTTTCTACTGGTTACCCAGTCAAAGATCTGTTTGGTCAGTCTGTGTGATGGCATTCTGTATAGGTGTCCATAGAATTGTAGTCTGCGTTTTCTAATCTTTTCTGTGATTGTCTCCGTATGTTTGTTTAGTTCCTCTGTAGGTTTCTTGATCCATATTCCGTTGTTGTTAGTTGCGCCAAATATTTTCCTAAGTAGTTTCCTTTCTACTTTTTCTAGTTGTCTGATACATGTATGCCCTAGGATTAGTGTGGTCTCTGCTGCATATAGTGCCTCGGGGAACACCACCGTGTCGTAGTGGCGTAATTTGGCTTTTTGTAAGATAGGCTTCTTGTTGTAATGATTCGACACTACGTTGTATGCCTCGACCAGTTTAGTTTTTCTTCCTTCGTTTGAGTCTCTGTTATGTCCGCTCATCTGTAGTGTTTCAACGAGGTATTTGAGTTTTGCTGTTTTGTAAATAGTCCCGTACTTTGTGTTCAGGGATTAGAGTTTCCTTGTGTTCATAAACGGTGTCTTTTCCTAAGAGATCTGTAGTCAAGTTTTGGAAGTGTCTTTTGTTTCGTTTATACCTTTCGCGACAATCACCAAATCGTCTGCAAAAGCCAGGCATTTAATGTGTAGGTTTCCTAAGGTTATCCCCTGTTGTGATGTTTCCCATTCTTTTATTACCTTATCTAACACTAGATTGAAAAGGTGAGAGGCCATCGCCTTGTCGGACACCTGTGCGAATTTCAAAGAGTTCTGATAATTTCCCACAGAACTCTACTTTGGAGGTCGTGTTGGTCAAGGTTTGCTCTATGATAGTCTGTGTTTTGTTGTCTACTTTGTATTCTGCTAGAATTTTGAAGAGAGTTTTCCGGTCGATAGAGCCGTACGCCTTTTTGAAGTCGACAAAGGTTAATGATCAGGTTGTGTTTGTGTTGTAAAATCATCAACTTTGGTTCCGCTGTTTGCCGATATATGGCGAAAACGGTAAATAGAGGTCGAAAGAAACGGATCGCAGACGTCAGGCAGTTAGCTTGGACCTCGGTCAACATAACCTCATTCAAACATTAGTCGATTTGTGTCTGCACCACAAAGCTGCTCTTGATTGAAAATGTCAGTTTACAATACTAATTTTGGTCATTTTCGGGAGGTGTTGCTGTTTTGTTCGAATATCAAGAAAACAGCGGCTGAGTCTCATCGAATGCTCTCAAGTACGTATGCTAAGGACACTATTAGTGGAAGGACGTGTCGTGAGGGTTTCAACGCTTCAAGAACGGTGATTTTAACGTCGTAGACCGGCGTGGTTGACCGGCCTGAGTGGCCGAGTGGTTCTAGGCGCTACAGTCTGGAATCGTGCGACCGCTACGGTCGTAGGTTAGAATCCTGCCTCGAGCATGGATGTATGTGATACCCTTAGGTTAGTTAAGTTTAAGTAGTTCTAGGGGCTGATGAGCACAGCAGTTAAGTCCTTGGTGCTCAGAGCCATATGAACCGGCGTGGTGGTGGAAGAGAGAATGTTTTCGAAGATGCAGAATTGGAGACGTTGCTGAGTGAAGACTAGCGTCAAACTCAAGAATTGGTATGATTAATGGGAGTGCACAGAAACCCACGTTGAATGACGTTTGTGTGTTTGTGAGCAGCTCCTTCAAAGGCAAAAATGGAAGGGATTCCCGCATCGCATTGTGACCGAGGACGAAAGTTCGATTCATTACGATGACCCTAAGTGCAAAAAATCATGCGGTTATCCCGGTCATGCTTCCACGTCAAACCGAATATTCACGGCTTCAAGATCATGCTCTGCATTTCGTGGGACCAGCTCGGCGTCGTGTACTAAGAGGTGTTAAAACCAAGTAAACAGTCACAGGTGATCGTTATCGAACGCAATTAAGACGAACGGCCGAGATACAGCGAGAGGCACGGTAAAGTGATTTTGCAGCACGACAACGCTCGACCCCACGTTGCAAAAGAGGTCAAAACGTACTTGGGAACTATAAGCGCACACTTTGCCCGAACTCTTACGGGACTCGTCAGCTTAGTTTGGCGCGAGTAGTGAGTGAATGGGCAAATATCTTTTAGGAACACTACGAATGTAGGTTGTGGACAGTTGGGAATGTGCGTCCCATGGAAAGCGTGCAAGGGATAAGTCCTTGCAGGGGCACTATCGGCTGTGCCCTCGATGGCTCAGATGTTTGCTAGCACGGTAGCTCAGCGCAACGTGTTCAGTCGGCTGCTCGCCCTCTATAATAAAAAACTGAGTAAAGGGATCTGCGATCAACTTGAACGGATGTCTTGTGACGTCCGGCCAGATCAAACGTAACGAACAACAGTGAAAGAAAAAAAGAACTTACATGTAAGCAGGAGATCACGGGTTCGAGTCCCGGTCGGGGCACACATTTTGTCCCCGTTGATGTATATCAACAACACTTGTCGGCAGCTAAGGGATACGTTTAAATTATCATTTCGTACTTGGAAACGTCACAATGGGAAGCCCTACCCCACCCGCCGTATTCTCCAGACATTGATCCCTCTGACTCTCACCTGTTTAAATCAATGCGCGTGGCCTGGCTGACCAACACTTCCGATCTCAACACGAAGTCCAAATTGGATCGATTGGTGGATCGCTTCAAAAGATGAACATTTTTTTTTTCCACGCGGGATTAGTACACTGTCCGGAAGATGGGAGAAAGTAGTGGCCAGCGATGGAAAATACTTTGAATGATACAGGTGTAACCAATTTGTTTGATTAAAGCCTCAAATGTTGGGGAAAAAACGGCAGAAGCAAAATTGTACACCTTATATATATATTTGTGTGTGTGTGATAACAGGGTGGCTCACGAAATGTGTTACCAGTTTGTTTTTGAATGTAAATTTTATTGTCAATACAATCTGAAAGGAACATATACTACAATGAAGAGCCATCCGTGGAGATTTGTTCTAACTCAGCACATACTCGATATGTCCACTATTTCGTTTCCTAACTTCCTTCAAACGAACACTGAAGTTAGTGATTACCCTACGGCACATGTCTTCCGTAATTTCACTGCAAGCTTGAAGAATAAGTCTTCTGAGCTCCATTAAATCACGTGGACGTTTCGGGAAAATGTTTTCCTTTAGGTACCCCCAAAGAAAAAAGTCACATGGATTGAGTTCTGGACTATTGGGGGGCCAATTTTGTTCGTCACTGAAGCGACCTGGAAACCTGAGTGAAATGATCCGTATGTCGAAATGCTCCTGTAAAAACTCCAACACAGTGTTTGCAATATGTGGCCTTGCTCCATCTTGCATGAACCACTGCGTGTTGAAGGGCAAGGCAATTCACAGTTTCTTCAAAGAAAAAGGGTCCAATAAGTCCGTGACTGGAAATTGCTGCACACGCTGTAATCCTCGTAGCTTAATGTTTTCGTTCACGAAGCACTTGTGGGTTTTTAGTGGCCCAAAAGCGTACATTTTGTTTGTTAACCACACGGTGTAAATGAAAATGCGCCTCGTCGGAAAACCAAACGTTGTTGAGAGTTTCTTCCCTATCCTCCGCCCACAGAGCAAACAGTAGTCTCTGTTGCCTGTGTTCTTCAGTGAGCTTCTGTGTACAGGTCATCTTGTATGGGTACATATGGAGAATGCGTTGAACGGAGCGTCTGGATATTCCCAGTTGCACTGCTGCCTTTCTACACGATTTCCCGAGACTTCTCTGTACAGCAACTCGTACCGCTTCAATATTCTCCGGCGAACAAACAGGCTTAGGCCGAGGTCGCTTCGCTTCCAATACTTTTCCTTCCTGTACAAATTTATCGTACAACCTGTGGATGGTCTTCTTTCAAGGGACCCATCGTGTGTTAAACTGTCGTCGAAAACGCCTCTGAGTCACAACAAGGCTTTTCATTTCATGAAAGAGTAACACAATTACCGGTCTTTGCTGTGTCGTCAGCCTTTCATTGTCAGCCATTGCTGCTTACTAGTCTCCTAGCCGCGGTATCGTTAATTACACGTCATTTCGTAACTCATTTGTTTTTCCAAGCTCTGCTGGTACTGCTGTATAGATCCCAGCGGGATATCTAATGTGCGTCGTAAATTGTGAAAGAAACAATTGGTAACACATTTCGTGCGCCACCCTGTATATATACGAGTCGTACAGTGATATTATTTGGTAAGTACATTCAGCGGCATATGTGGGTACTGGATGCAACATGCGTTGCGAGTGGAGCTTGTAGCAACGAAGGAAAACATTTTTTCATGCACGATGCGCAAGTTTTTTTTATTCATCTCTGTGTTTATGACGTCATCACTCCTCACCTACGTGTGTCGTTCAGTGCTATAATGTTACACTTCCATTCACTAGTATAACTGTGTAATGTCTGTGAGATGTGTCGCTAATAGAGTTTGTAATAAAGAAGAAATAAACTGAAACGCCATTCGTCATACGGTACTTTTACTGCATGAACAGCGGAGAATTAGAAAGTGATACACATTTTCCCTTTCATCATTTTTGGGGATTGTTAGCAAGAAAAAAGTTCGTAAATTTTTGAAATTATGTGCAAAGTTTGTTGCAATTCTCTAAGTCGACGAATAAAGTCTGGGAATTCACGTTTCACGTGTCGCGAGATACGCTTCTCTTTCACCTCCATCCGTTTCACAGGTTGATGCCGCACAAGGGCTGTCGCTTGACAGGTAAATGTGTACCAAATTTGGTTCAAGTCTATCCAGTGGTTTAGGAGATGAAGTGGAATACACACACACACACACACACACACACACACACACACATTCCTTTCTAAAATATGTATGTGTTAACAAATGCAATATATTGCGCGTTCTCTGGGTATATTCGCAGGGTAATTAACTTACAAACTGAAAAGAGGGAAAAGTTTGCGCATAGGGACTGGACCCGACGACTCTCGGATTATCGTGCGGTGTTCTTTGCGCTCGCAGACCACTGCCTGTAACCTAAGCTATTTGAATGGTTTATGCCTCCTCCGACCCACGACAAACATATTTTTTCCTAAACGTTTGGCCATCTGGAGCTACCAATTCTATTATTTTCATTCTAGATTTGGACGAGATCGGTGGGGAGCTGTAGGCGCGGTCCCGTTGTACGAGTCGAGTAGTCGAGTAGGAAGCGATCCGAGACTCCTTTTAGTCACGGGAAGAAGGAAGGAAGGAAGCTGGTTCACCACTCACGTAACAGCGGCGCCTTGACTTGTGCTGTATGCAACCTCAACACTAGATTCGTACTCGCCCCGTTCCCGATCGCTAGCGAGCGGTCCTGTCCTCACAGAGAGGCCGGTGATTTCTGGGGCTCCTCCCGCTAACTCGGGATTATCGCGCCCGCCCCGGCGGATCGCCATTAATCTCCGGGCCCTGGGGGATTCCCCCGCGTGCTAATTTTCGCCGCGTCCGCCGTTGATGGATGGCGCAACTCTTTGGCGGCGGAATGCCGCGCCCACCCTCCGCCACGCGCCTTTTGACAGCTCCGCCGACCCCGTTGAGACCGCGTGGCGCCCCAGACACCACGGCGTCGACGGGCTCTTGCTGACGCTGCTCTTCTTCTGCGCTCATTACCTCGTCGCCATAACAGTACGAGTCATTCACCTACGTAAATGTTAAACTTCCAGTCCGTCATCGCACTGCGGCATGCGAACAGGTGCCGAAGGGATAGATGTGATGACTCCAGTGGGAGACTCTGCAGGAGAGACGCTCAGTAGCTCGGTACGGGCTTGTTTTGAAGTTTCGAGAAAATACCTTCACCGAGGAGTCAGGCAGTATATTGCTCCCTCCTACGTATATCTCGCGAAGAGACCATGAGGATAAAATCAGAGAGATTAGAGCCCACACAGAGGCATACCGACAATCCTTCTTTCCACGAACAATACGAGACTGGAATAGAACGAAGAACCGATGGAGGTACTCAAGGTACCCTCCGCCACACACCGTCAGGTGGCTTGCGGAGTATGGATGTAGATGTAGTTGTAGATTGTCATCCAGTAACATTTGAAAACTGCCCCATTCATTCAGCAGTTTCCTTTTTACCGAATGTTTCGCCTTTAGTTGACCTCGACGGTTACCTTTTGTAAAGACATTGCTTTCCCCGAAAGTCGATAATATTATTTTTTTTATTTTGTGCATTACCTTGTCGTAGTACGTATGTATCATTTATAACAACTATTCGTTATTTGTTAATACGTCACATTGTTTCTCCATTCATTTTGCTACTGTTTTATATTTTATATTGTACGAATGTGAATGTTTTGGTTCTATACGCTTTGTAAATCTTTAGTTAGGCTAGCAAAAGTACTGTGTCAGAGAGAGAGCGAACGACTATCGATAGAGAGCGTGCGAGTTGTGGCATCGTGGCCGGTTCGCGAGTGAAAAAACGTGGCAAAGTTCGGCGTGAAAGACGGTGATAGGCATAGGAACAATTAATTACAGTGCGCCCACCGTGTTAATAGGAGATCGTGCATTATGAAGTGAACAGCAAAACCTGAAAAGTATATCGAGTGTTTGCGGTGACGATTTTACAAACTGTGTGAACTTGTGACAATTAGCCATGGTTCAGACACCATTGTCGTGTGAGACACTAACTGTTAGAATTGCGTGAAAGTGGAACAAACCAAAACGTTAAGAAAAAGAGCACTGCTGTGATTTGATCAAAAAACATTTACTATATCGTCCAAACTGTCTTAAAGACGACGACGTAAATTGAACTGATGTTTAACGGACTGTTATAGTCATAAACACATGTGACTGTTTTCCTGTGGCAACACGGTGAAAGAACTGTGCTGTGCGAAGTATTGGCATTAACCGGCTATATATCGTAAATACTAAAGACATTACATAATTCCGACTTACCCGCACCGCATGATTAATAAACTTTTAATAATAAAACGTCGCGCGCGAAACGACAACGCACTCACTGGAACTATTATTATCGCGCCAGTGCTGCCAGCTGATTCGACTACAACGGAGACGTGAACCACCGCCGTAATTGGAATATTAATGAAACAGGAGGATCCATCATTATCTTCACCCCACGAACCAGGATTCACTTCACACATCGTCCGCGCGGACCACCGCTGACGTCATCGCAATGCCTGCAGTAACAGTTCAGACATTAAAAGAAAAATATTACGCTCTCTCTCATTTCAAAATTAAAGACACTTGCAGTTTGATTAACTATTTTAAAAATACTGTCACAGTATCTAAAATTTGTTTATTCCAATAAATATTCTTTCCATTATTTCGTCTTGTTGATAGTGTTGAAACCCCGCCAAATTAAAGTTCAATTAATAATTTTCTTTCAACATTCTTCTCAGACATTTTGCTGCTCATTATAATTTTATTTTAATGTTTGTTTGTAACTTCTTTTGGAGGGAGTACATATTTTATTTTTTGTGTAGTAAAATTAGCTACGCCGGCCGGAGTGGCCGAGCGGTTCTAGGCGCTACAGTCTGGAACCGCGCGACCGCTACGGTCGCAGGTTCGAATCCTTCCTCTGGCATGGTTGTGTGTGATGTCCTTAGGTTAGTTTGGTTTAAGTAGTTCTAAGTTCTAGGGGACTGATGACCTCAGAAGTTGTCCCATAGTGCTCAGAGCCATTTGAACCAGCCAAATTAGCTACCATAAAATTACGTATATTACCACCTGACGCTGTCCGCCATTACTGCCTGAAAACGGCACCTATTTTCTCATTAGCTGTCAGCTTCAAAACAAAATTACGTATTTCGTGGGCATCTAGCAGATGCGCGATGTCTATGTAGGCCACTACAATAATTTGGTTTTACTTTTTCAGGTTTACTGGAATTATATTGACTTTAATTGTTCATTTGGGCCCCGTTAAAGTGTTTTATCGCATGTATATAATAATTGTACTGAATTACCTAATTTATTTATTTTTTCTTTTTCGTCCATGACTAACAGGGGTGATCAGATTCCTTGTATAGGTCATGTTTTATTATTTAAAGGTTTTTTTTTAGACGTAGAGAACCAGTTTCTTTACACTTTACGTATCGCTACAACACTCAGGGTCGATTGACTGAAATAGACTCTCTCAGCAACGTCTTCGCATGTCCACATAAGACATGCGCATCAGGGCATCTCCGAAAATGTCTTCGCTGGTCGTCTGGGCTCGGTGCGACGAAAGACTCATCACTGAAGACAGTTATACTCCAGTCAACTAGGTGGGAGGCAGAAGACTTGCTTGGGGACGCCTGGGGCAGTGTTGGACTGCCAATCCGACTGTCGCCCACCAAACGGCTCGACAACCAGCAATCATGGTCTGGGGTGTTACTTCCTTTCATGGCAGGACTCGATTGGTTTACATTTCAGCAAGATAACGCTCGCACACGGCAAGACTTTCTACTGCCTGTCTTCGTGCTTACCAAATCCTACATTGGCCAACAAGGTCGCCGCATCTCTCCCAACTGAGAATGTTTGTAGCATTATGGGCAGGACCCTCCAACCATCTCCGGGTTTGGACGACCTTACGGGCCAACTGAATAGAATTTGGCACGATATCCCTCAGGAAGACATCGAAAAACTCTGTTAATCAGTGCCAAACCGAATAACTGCTCACATAAGGTCCAGCCGAGATCACGGTGTTACTGACTTTCTCAATGTGTGAAGCTCTTTCTTTTGAATACATCACCCAATTTTTCTGAAATTTTAATCATTTGTTTGACTATATATGTACACCACATCTACCAGTTTCCGACCCATTCGGATAATTGCCTAGTGTTTTTATTTTACTATATTTCATACCAGACTCCAAATGTATTTAAACGCAGAGGCATAAACGTAGCTTTCACCAATGACAACTAGAATGGGCAGAAATTACCTCACAGCAGCAACACAAGAAACCTACTACGCCATATACGTCCGTACAAAACTGAATGAGCTACGACTTTCTCTATGCAGGTGAGACGGCTAGCTCTTTCGACACTAGATTCAGTAATTACATGATACTACTCAGAAAAACTGGTCTTTTTGGATAGGGTGGATAGCAATGCGCGGCTGTTTGCTGATGATGCTGTGGTGTACGGGAAGGTGTCGTCGTTGAGTGACTGTAGGAAGATACAAGATGACTTGGACAGGATTTGCGATTGGTATAAAGAATGGCAGCTAACTATAAATGTAGATAAGTGTAAATTAATGCAGATGAATAGAAAAAAGAATCCTGCAATGTTTGAATAGTCCATTAGTAGTGTGGCGCTTGACACATTCACGTCGATTAAATAATCGGGCGTAACATTTCAGAGCGATATGAAGTGGGACAAGCATGTAATGGCAGATGTGGGGAAGGCGGATAGACGTCTTCGGTTCATTGGTAGAATTTTGGGAAGATGTGGTGCATCTGTAAAGGAGACCGTTTATAAAAGACTAATACGACCTATTCTTGAGTACTGCTCGAGCGTTTGGGATCGCTATCAGGTCTGATTGAGGGAGGACACAGAAGCAATTCAGAGGCGGGCTGCTAGATTTGTTACTAGTAGGTTTGATCATCACGCGAGTGTTACGGAAATGCTTCAGGAACTCGGGTGGGAGTCTCTAGAGGAAAGGAGGCGTTCTTTTCGTGAATCGCTACTGAGGAAATTCAGAAAACCAGCATTTGAGGCTGACTGCAGTACAATTTTACTGCCGCCAAGTTATATTTCGTGGAAAGACTACAAATAAGAGAGATTAGGGCTCGTACAGAGGCATATAGGCAGTCATTTCTCCCTCGTTCTGTTTGGGAGTGGAACAAGGAGAGAAGATGCTAGTTGTGGTACGAGGTACCCTCCGCCACGCACCGTATGGTGGATTGCGGGGTATGTATGTAGATGTAGATGTGTATCTTGAAACTGAGGGAGTCAATAATTTGCTATATTTGTTTGATTTCTACTTTTGTTACAGGAAGTAACAGGGGAAAAAAAACCTAAAATCGGTTACTTCAGAAACCGGTTATTTTGAACGTTTTCAACAGTTAGTTACGTTGGCGGTGGAAAAAAAAATTCACCGAAAACTGGGTGTTTCAGCTATAGCCGGTATCCCTATTAGGCGCCAAGGTGGAACCGTATCGAATGCGTTCCGGAAGTCATCGATACGACATGTACGCGGGCGCCTGGATCTATTGCTTTCTGGGTCTCGCGCATCAGTAAAGCGAGCTGGATTGCGCACCGCCGTTGTTTTCGGAAGCCATTTGCGAAGAAAATAGCAACAGACGGCTCGAAACGTCGAACGTGCAGAAGAGCTGAAGTGAAACAGGACGCCGCCTAACATTCCAGAGAGACCTCAACAGCAAATGTCTTCTTTCCTTCGATGTCAATAATAGTCACGGTGAAGTCTAACCAAAAATATTCTCGTTTACTGCGGTGCGCTCTTGTTAAGGGGACCCAGTAGTCCAGCGCTGTGCAAAGAGAGAGACAGGCCGCTATTAACGGAGCAGGTGTAACGACTGAGACGAATTTAATTTCGGGACGGTAGCGCGGAGTGTCGGGGGAAACAGCGCCTGTGCAGCGCGCTGTTTGTTCCGCCCACACGGGCCGTGTGCCGGCCGGCGGAAGCCGCGAAGGCTGTGGGTGGGGGCCAGTGGCGGCGGGAGGGGAGGGAGACGGAGAGAGCGGCGTAGGAAGGGAGGCAGGCAGAGGGAGAGAGAGGCAGAGGCGGGGCGCGAGCACGTGGAAGCGGAGGCGCAGTAATGCCAACTATCACAATGTTCATCTGGCTCTGGCTGGTCGGCACGCGCCATTGCCCGGCGACAGTTGTGCCAACTCTCCCTAATGAAGGCGCGGCGCGTGATAAGGCGCCGCTATCAGGTCGCTAACGGCTCACACCTCGACGCCCCGCGCGCGCTCTCGCACACACACACACACACAGGCCCGGGGCCTGGAAGCCGGGGGGGTCTGGCTGCAGCGAGATGGCTATCTCGCCAACAGCCGTCGCCTGCTGGGATTCATGCTGCGCGAGTAGTGTGCTAGAACACGAGTGGCCACTCCTTACTGCTCCTACGACTTCTGGTGCTGTAGGACCGGTCGTGCTGAAAGCAGAGCTGTAGGCAGCACCACAGAGGAACAGAATGGCTTTAAAAACGGTACTGCCTCAAGAGGTCACCAAGAAATTTTAATTAACAAGGCAAAAAAAAGCACCGACCATCTTCTTCCTAGCGTGTCGACGACAGCCATTTGTACGAGGGCAGTTCAATAAGTAATGCAACACATTTTTTTTCTGAAACAGGGATTGTTTTATTCAGCATTGAAATACACCAGGTTATTCCCCAATCTTTTAGCTACACAACACTATTTTTCAACGTAATCTCCATTCAATGCTATGGCCTTACGCCACCTTGAAATGAGGGCCTGTATGCCTGCATGGTACCATTCCACTGGTCGATGTCGGAGCCAACGTCGTACTGCATCAATAACTTCTTCATCATCCGCGTAGTGCCTCCCACGGATTGCGTCCTTCATTGGGCCAAACATATGGAAATCCGACGGTGCCAGATCGGGGCTGTAGGGTGCATGAGGAAGAACAGTCCACTGAAGTTTTGTGAGCTCCTCTCGGGTGCGAAGACTTGTGTGAGGTCTTGCGTTGTCATGAAGAAGGAGAAGTTCGTTCAGATTTTTGTGCCTACGAACACGCTGAAGTCGTTTCTTCAATTTCTGAAGAGTAGCACAATACACTTCAGAGTTGATCGTTTGACTATGGGGAAGGACATCGAACAGAATAACCCCTTCAGCGTCCCAGAAGACTGTAACCATGACTTTACCGGCTGAGTGTATGGCTTTAAACTTTTTCTTGGTAGGGGAGTGGGTGTGGCGCCACTCCATTGATTGCCGTTTTGTTTCAAGTTCGAAATGATCAACCCATATTTCATCGCCTGTAACAATCTTTGACAAGAAGTTGTTACCCTCAGCTACATGACGAGCAAGCAATTCCGCACAGATGGTTCTCCTTTGCTCTTTATGGTGTTCGGTTAGACAACGAGGGACCCAGCGGGAACAAACCTTTGAATATCCCAACTGGTGAACAATTGTGACAGCACTACCAACAGAGATGTCAAGTTGAGCACTGAGTTGTTTGATGGTGATCCGTCGATCATCTCGAACGAGTGTGTTCGCACGCTCCGCCATTGCAGGAGTCACAGCTGTGAACGGCCGGCCCGCACGCGGGAGATCAGACAGTCTTGCTTGACCTTGCAGCGATGATGACACACGCTTTGCCCAACGACTTACCGTGCTTTTGTCCACTGCCAGATCACCGTAGACATTCTGCAAGCGCCTATGAATATCTGAGATGCCCTGGTTTTCCGCCAAAAGAAACTCGATCACTGCCCGTTGTTTGCAACGCACATCCGTTACAGACGCCATTTTAACAGCTCCGTACAGCGCTGCCACCTGTCGGAATTCAATGAAACTATACGAGACGAAGCGGGAATGTTTGAAAATATTCCACAAGAAATTTCCGGTTTTTTCAACCAAAATTGGCCGAGAAAAAAAATGTGTTGCATTACTTATTAAACTGCCCTCGTATAACATTTACAGGGTGTTACAAAAAGGTACGGCCAAACTTTCAGGAAACATTCCTCACACACAAATAAAGAAAAGATGTTATGTGGACATGTGTCCGGAAACGTTTAATTTCCATGTTAGAGCTCATTTTAGTTTCGTCCACCTACGCTCAATGGAGCAGGTTATCATGATTTCATACGGGATACTCTACCTGTGCTGCTAGAACATGTGCCTTTACAAGTACGACACAACATGTGGTTCATGGACAGTGGAGCTCCTGCACATTTCAGTCGAAGTGTTCGTACGCTTCTTAACAACAGATTCGGTGACCGATGGATTGGTAGAGGCGGATCAATTCCATGGCCTCCACTCTCTCCTGGCCTCAACCCTCTTGACTTTCGTTTATGGGGGTATTTGAAAGCTCTTGTCTACGCAACCCCGGTACCAAATGTAGAGACTCTTCGTGCTCGTATTGTGGACGGCTGTGATACAATACGCCATTCTCCAGGGCTGCATCAGCGCATCAGGGATTCCATGCGACGGAAGGTGGATGTATGTACCCTCGCAAACGGAGAACATTTTGAACATTTCCTGTAAAAAAGTGTTTGAAGTCACGCTGGTATGTTCTGTTGCTGTGTGTTTCCATTCCATGATAAATGTGATTTGAAGAGAAGTAATAAAATGAGCTCTAACATGGAAAGTGAGCCTTTCCGGACACACGTCCACATAACATATTTTCTTTCTTTGTGTGTGAGGAATGTTTCCTGAAAGTTTGGCCGTACCTTTTTGTAACACCCTGTATATGAAATACAAATCACCGAACTATCAGTTTAATCAGTTTAATTTATCAGTTTAATAAGTCACAGCTGCAAAATACTAACGCAAATTCTTTATAGACGAATGGAAAAACAGGTAGAAGCCGACCTCCGGGAAGATCAGTTTGGATTCCGTACAAATGTTGGAACGCGTGAGGCAATACTGACAACGACTTATCTTAGAAGAAAGATTAAGGAAGGGCAAACCTACGTTTCTAGCACTTGCAAACTTAGAGAAAGCTTTTGACAATGTTGACTTTCAAATTCTGAAGGTGGCAGGGATAGAATACAGGGAGCGAAACGCTATTTACAATTTGTACTGAAACCAAATGGCAGTTATAAGAGTCGAGGGCCAGGAAAGCAAATCAGTGTTTGGGAAGGGAGTGAGACAGGGTTGTAGCCTCTCCCCCATGTTATTCAAACTGTATATTGAGCAAGCAGTAAAGGAAACAAAAGAAAAATTCGGAGTATGTATTAAAATCCATGGAGAAGAAATAAAAACTTTGAGATTCGACGATGACATTGTAATTCTGTCAGAGACAGCAAAGGACTTGGAAGAGCAGTTCAACGGAATGGACAGTGTCTTGAAAGGAGGGTATAAGATAAACATCAACAAAAGCAAAACGAGGATAATGGAATGTAGTCGACTTAACTCCGATGATGCTGAGGGAATTAGATTAGGGAATGAGACACTTAAAGTAGTAAAGGAGTTTTGCTATTTGGGGAGCAAAATAACTGATGATGGTCGAAGCAGAGAGGATATAAAATGTAGGCTGGCAATGGCAAGGAAAGCGTTTCTGAAGAAGAGAGATTTGTTAACATCGACTATAGATTTAAGTGTCAGGAAGTCGTTTCTGAAAGTATTTGAATGGAGTGTAGCCATGTATGGAAGTGAAAGATGGACGATAAATAGTTTGGACAAGAAGAGAATAGAAGCTTTCGAAATGTGGTGCTACAGAAGAATGCTGAATATTAGATGGGTAGATGACATAACTAATGAGGAGGTACTGAATAGAATTGGGGAGGAGTTTGTGGCACAACTTGGCAAGATGAAGGGACCAGTTGGAAGGACATGTTCTGAGGCATCAGGGGACCACAAATTTCGCATTGGAGGGCAGCGTGGAGGGTAAAAATAGTAGAGGGAGACCAAGAGATGAATACACTAAGCAGATTCAGAAGGATGTAGGTTGCAGTAAGTACTGGGAGATGAAGAAGCTTGCACAGGATAGAGTAGCGTGGAGAGCTGCATCAAACCAGTCTCAGGACTGAAGACCACAACAACAACAACGACATGAAATACAATACGGCACTTTAGCGAATTCCATTGATGAACTCTTGTAGGATTATCAGCACTATTTTGGTGTCGTTTTGTAGCAACGTCTCGACGAATTTCCTACTAATTGCCTGCAGATAACGAGAAGGAAACTCGACGAAACGTTGCGACAGCACGACGCCACAACTCCGCTGATAATCCTAGATGATTTCGTCAGTCTATACAAAGTGTAGCACCGCAGGACGTAGCAACCAACATAACAAACAACATAATGCTGAAAGGCAAACAACGAATGAAGCCCATGATCAGATTGCACAACACTTCCACAACACGCAGTACAATAACACGATACCTTGGCATTCACCTTGACGATCGAATGAAGTTTCATAACCGGATATACGAGGCAGAACGACTCTCCTCAAACTAGCCAGGGGAAAACACATGGCCGGCCGTGGTGGCCGTGCGGTTCTAGGCGCTTCAGTCCGGGACCGCGTGACTGCTACGGTCGCAGGTTCGAATCCTGCCTCGGGCATGGGTGTGTGTGATGTCCTTAGGTTAGTTAGGTTTAAGTAGTTCTAGGGGACTGATGACCTCAGATGTTAAGTCCCATAGTGCTCAGCGCCATTTCAACCATTTTTTCAAATTTCTGCAAAATAGTAACATTCATAATTACCACCCTCAATTTGTTTGTAATTCTTTATTGCCGAAAATAATATTTTCTTGTAATGTGGAACAATTTATGTTACCACTTACAAAACTGTAAAATTTACGACCTGGTTTTTAAAACTAGACAGCAGTTCTCTAAATGTGAAATAAATGAAAAAAAAAGTCCGTACCATGGGTATTGTAAAAAGAGCAGGTCCTAAAGATCCAATAGCGGTACTTCGGAAATTACATTTCCGTCTGCTGACTTGCTCATGGTGGGAAGACGTGTTGAGTTTTTGTCCGCTGGGAAGTCCTCATCAACGAAGACAAAGATTTTATGTTTTAACTATAACGCTGAGAAAAAGCATTACATAAAAATTCTTTCGTCCCCGTGCGTGCTGAAAAAGAGTGGCTCCGGATTTCTTATGTAAAACCTAGATAAAACAAACGTTATTAACATTTTACATATTTATTCTTCATGTCTACATATTTATTTCTCAAGAGTCACCCTGAAGCCTACACTTTTCTCCCAGAGAGAGACGAGTTTATTGAGACTGCGACGGCAGAGTGTTTGACTTTGTTGACAAAGCCATAACTCACTTCCGCTTGCACCTCCTCGTCACTAAAATCCTCGAAGCCGTTGCTCAAGATATAGAAAAAGATGAAAATCGGATGGAGCTAAGTATGGAGGATGAAACTTCCTGGCAGATTAAAACTGTGTGCCGGACCGAGACTCGAACTGGGGACCTTTGCCTTTCGCGGGCAAGTGCTCTACCAACTGAGCTACCCTAGGCACGA
This sequence comes from Schistocerca serialis cubense, assembly GCF_023864345.2. Classification (NCBI taxonomy): domain Eukaryota; kingdom Metazoa; phylum Arthropoda; class Insecta; order Orthoptera; family Acrididae; genus Schistocerca; species Schistocerca serialis. The sequence continues at coordinate 80,550,579 of NC_064647.1, read as the reverse complement.
CTCACGCCCCGTCCTCACAGCTGTACTTCCGCCATGAAGTTTCATATCAGCGCACACTCCGCTGCAGACTGAAAATCTCATTCTGGAAGTATGGAGGATGATCGTTGAGAGTGAATCCAAGGGACAGCATCGCCGCAGATGCCGCAGCCCTCGTGTCTGGTCTGGCGTCCTCATACTGAAGCAGAGAGTTCTTCAAGTGCCGACGAACTCTTAGATTTCGAAACTCGATAATAGTACGCTCTCTCTAACGTGCCGATGTAGTTACCTAACGCACCGCCATGTTACGCCCTACAGTTCGGAGAGCTGTAGAATGTTAATAACATTTGTTTTACTTTAAAAGCTGTAAGAATTTTCATATACAAATTTCGGAAGCAATTCTTTTCAGTACCCCTTCGCACGTTTGTACTAGGAGGATGCTAAGTTCACCCAACCTGGATATGATGTGACGTCATTATGACGTAACACGCTTTAGTCGATTAACACACCTATCGACTTTTACGAACGTTCGAGATTCTAAACTGTCGTCAGCTAGTGGTTTGTTTTGACACGTGCGATTCTGATAACAGCTCAGTGTGGCAGCGTATATGTATTTCGCAAAAATAAAAGTAAAAGAGCTGGATATTAATAGAAATATTCCTGACCGTGGCCTTGAAAACACCACGGACAACACGTTTCGTAAAAAAGTGAAGTCTTCTTGTGTCCTGACCAGATTAGATTGTGTGATTGTTGTATTGAACGCTTATTTATTATCAATATTTTAGTATGGTTTCATACATTTGGTCTTGTCAGTACATATTAGATTGTAGCAGCATACTCTTGCTGACTTTTTTTTCTTAATTTATATAGCTGAAAGAGACCTCGTGCAAGTTTGTTAGCTAAGTACTTTATACGTCCATCCCAAGATAGTCTTTTATCAACCATAATTCCAAGTAATTTTACACTCGGACCGCAGAGACAGGTACCTTAGTGTCCAGTAATGACTGGTGTGTAGAATGATTGAATTTCGAACTTAAAAAGAAAAATATGAGGCATTGTTGAAGAAAAATCGTCGACCGGAGATGAAATACGAGGGGAAGTGGATTTCTCAATGTAATCTTAACGAAAGGTTAGTGTCTTGACGCATCTAAAGATTTTGGCTGCTGAGTGCTTCTTCTCTCCGAGTACAAATAACCAACGCACTTCAGCTGGGTCAGAAGTACATCAATTTCTGCTTGAGATTCACAATAACCACGCAATTGCCTGTCGTCATCGATGCTGAACTCTTTCAGATTTTCTCTCGTTAGTCTCTCGAATGCTGAACACATAATTAGAGACGAGCAAACGAAAAACAACGCACATGACATAAACACAGTACAATACAGGATTTAAACGCAAGGAACGCAAAACACATGTCAACGAATGGTGCAGAGCACAGTCCTACCCTGTCACAACCTCTCGAAAGTTCACAAAAGTTGAATAGTCGATATACGGTTTCTATCGTTTTCGATGTAGCGTGTATACGTCATAATGACGTCACATCGTATCCAAGTCCGGTGAACTTAGCATCCTCCTTTGTACTAGGGCTGGAAGTTTAATAGGGGCTGCTGTTTATTCTCAACCTGTACAAAATAGACACCCGTTTGAAAGCTATACTGTGCTTTAACGTAGTCATCAGGACTGTCTGCAACCCGTTAGCGGCGACGTGTAAATCGTACGACACCCTTAGAAGCGCCAGTTGTGTCGGTACTTCGAGTGCGCAGCAAATCTCTGCAACATCTTTGAAGCGAATACCGCCAAGTAGTTCCTTCCATTTAGGAATCAATTTGACGTCACATGGCCTTAGTTCTGGGGAGTGTTGTCGGTGGTACAACACTTCCCAGCCCCATCGATCGAACAAATCAGTCAACTTGCGCCACATACGAGGTGCGGCTAGAAAAAAACCGGACTGATGCTGGAAAAAACATTTATTTACAATTATTTACAATTTCATGTTATCTCCTTCAATGTACTCTCCTCCTCGGTCTCTACACCGCTCCATACGAATTTTCCACTGTTCATAGCAATGCTGCAGATCATTTTCGGTAAGTCCATACATTAATTCCGTCGCTTTTTCTTTTACTGCTTCAACAGTCTCAAATCTAGTTCCTTTCAAAGCTGACTTGACTTTAGGGAAAAGAAAAAAGTCACAGGGGGCCAAATCAGGTGAGTAGGGTGGATGATCTAAGATGGGAATGTTGTGTTTTGCCAAAAACGTCTTCACTGACAACGCACTGTGAGCTGGGGCATTGTCTTGGTGAAGGATCCATGACTTTTTTCTCCACAAATCGTTCCGTTTTCTCCGTACTCGCTTACGTAGGGTAGCCAGGACGCTAATGTAGTAATGCTGATTCACTGTTTGTCCCTCTGGTACCCAATCAATGTGCACAATCCCTTTGATGTCAAAAAAAACAATCATCATTGCCTTGAATTTCGATTTTGACATTCGTGCTTTTTTTGTCGTTGAGAACCAGGAGTTTTCCAATGCATCGATTGGCGTTTAGTTTCGGGATCGTAAGTAAAAAACCACGATTCATCGCAAGTAATAACATTTTGTAAGAAGGTGGGATCACTTCCAATGTTTTCCAGGATGTCAGAACAAATCATTCTTCGGCGTTCCTTCTGTTCAATTGTGAGACACTTTGGAACCATTTTTGAACACACTTTGTTCATGTTGAAACTTTCATGAAGAATCTGCCTAACACTTTCCTTGTCAACTCCTGTTAACTCAGACACTGCTCTGATTGTTAAACGGCGATCTTGTCGAACAAGTTTACCGATTTCTTCAATGTTTGCATCAGTTTTTGCTGACAATGGTCTGCCAGTGAGAGTGTCATCACTGGTGTCTTCGCGGCCATCTTTAAATCGTTTAAACCACTCAAACACTTGTGTTCGCGATAAACAATCATCGCCGTACACTTGTTGTAACATTACAAACGTTTCACTTGCAGATTTTCCTAGTTTGAAACAAAATTTGATGTTAACATGCTGTTCTTTCTGTACACTCAACATTTTCCGACGCACAGACAAAACGTCAACTACTTAAAACAGACGCCACGGGCAGACTGAGTGCAGGAGGCAGATGACACTCGAGCAGTAGGCGGAGCGAGAGTCACGTGACAGGCCACGCGACTTTCAGCCTTATTGCATTCGTTTTATTGTTTCACCAGTACTAGTCCGGTTTTTTTCTAGCCACACCTCGTACACCAGAAAATTGGCTGGCTCTGAGCACTGTGCGACTTAATTTCTGAGCTCATCAGTCGCCTAGAACTCAGAACTAATTAAACCTAGCTAACCTAAGGACATCACACACATCCATGCCCGAGGCAGGATTCGAACCTGCGACCGTAGCGGTCGCTCGGCTCCAGACTGTAGCGCCTAGAACCAGAAAATTATCCTACAAAATGATGGTTGGGCTCTGCTGGCAGTGTCGCTGCTTTCTTCTGTGAGATGGTCGCAGGTTGTGTTCTGAAAATTTTTCGTTTCATTTATTGTACAGTTTGGGACTTTTGCCTAGTTGTAAAAGAACTACGTATGCGAAGATCATTTTATTGTATACAAAAGCGATTATTGTATGTTTACATCATTGAAGAACAGTCATTGGAAGCAATTACATCCGTAAAATACCTAAGGGCACGCATACGAAGCGATGTAGCCGCGCCGTGCCGTATTAGCTTAGCGGTCTGAGGCGCTACAGTCATGGAATGCGCTGGTCCCGGCGGAGGTTCGAGTCCTCCCTCGGGCATGGGTGTCTGTGTGTTATCCTTAGCATAAGTTAATTTAAGTAGTGTGTAAGTTTAGGAACCGATAACCTCAGCAGTTTGGTCCCCCAAGAATTCACACACATTTGAACTTTTTTTTTTTTTTTTTGAACGAATCGATTGAAAGTGGAATCCGTTCACACCCAAGGTACTTTGCAAAACCGTCGTTCGACCAGTACTTGGAAAATGCTATCAGTTTGAGATCCGTACCGTATAGGTGAGCAGTGCGTGGCTCATCTTCGTGCCATATATTATTTAACATCTTTTTTTTTTTTACCATTCGGCCGCCTCGACATTTTAATTTCAATTACTGGTGTCACTGAATTGCTGGCTTGATTGCCCGTGTGTGGCAGCAGCAACGCGAATCGATATTAGTCCTGCCGTATTATCTTTGCTTGCCGGCTATTACTTCCCGGTCTTCGTGTGCCGTGAAGGGAGATCGGACCTGGTAGTTGTAGAGTTGGAACGCGGCAGAAGTGCAGTCGGGACGTAGCAGCAGTCGGGGATGGAGCGCTAGGGAGGCGCGGACAGCCAGAACTCGCCGGCCGCTCGCGACGCGGGATGAACTGTCCGACGGACGGAGATGGCAGCGGGATCGAACGTTTGGTCTTTTGACCTTTTTCTGAGCCTCGCCACTGGATCATCTTGCTGCACGTGTCTCGGTTCCTTGTCGTGCTGAGACGTCGTGGCCAATCTACAAGAGTTACCTCTGCATGATTGGGTCCGAACCAGTGTACTCGGTTAGTCAAGACTCGGGCCGACCGTTGATGACACACATGTTTCGAGTGGTAACGACCTTGGTTGGTTGTTGGTCAAACGACATGTGTTTTGTCACCGACCGTCTTTCGGTTTTGTGTGTGTGTCCGCCTGTGATTTGTTCTAAAGTGCGCGTCATTTATGACGGCGGTCGAGTTTAGGTTCATTCTGCGCATCTGACGTCACAAAACACAGTCAGCCAATGAACAGAGAACGACGTTGGCAGAGCTCGACTGCAGTGCAGAGCACGGACGAGTGTCTTCAGTTTTAGAAACGTTCATTCATAAATAAAGTAATTGAACAAAAGCAATGTCTTGATGGCACACTTTCTTTTATAGAAAGTTTGGTAAAAGCATTCTTTATACCAATTGCTTCATATTCTATTAATTAATAAAGCCAAACAAGCAATAAGCCTCCTAATTCAGGCGATAGCAAGGAAAGGTATTTGTATCATTCTCACTAACCGCTTTTTCGCAATAAAGAACAGCGGTAATTGTTATTTCCTATTGTACTTCGACGAAACGTGAGTAATTCATAGTGATACCAATAGTGTTTGTGGGTATTTTGCGTGCTTTTTAAAGTCCTTCGCGAGTTATAGCGGATGACGACCTGCGTTAGCGTAGTGGTGAAAGTGTGTGGCTACTAAAAGAAAGGTTCTGAGTTCAAACCTTGCTCGGTGATTAATATTTTCTGTATTTAAAAACAATATCGATGTGTCTTACTTCATGAATTTTATTCGTTTGAATGTAATATTTTGAAATTTATAGTGGCAACTAAAATCGACCATACGAAAAGTATACGCTATGGACTTTTACCTCTGCAAACTCTTCAAAATTTCGTGCAATGGTTTACTACATCTAATGCTGCACAATAACTGCGTTGAACATCGAAACAAAATTAAGTCATTTATGGGGGGAAGGTATCAGTCAAGAAGACGTGTAAAAATCAAATTTTTGGGCCAAATAGTTTTTATGAAATCGAATGATAGTGTCATAGCAGTCGAAACACCATGTGCCTGCGCAGGCGAGCAGTGCAGTGATGACAAAATCGCGCACGGCGCGGAATGCGGGGAGCCCGTCTGTGTAGCAGCGAAAGGGTTAAATGCGGCCGTGGTGGCTTTACTTCATAAACTGCGCGCTCCCCCCTAAACGTAAGTTTGCGAACTATACTATACTATGGCGCTGCTTCTCTTGGCGCGTACAACTGGCAACGCAGCAATCTCTCGCGTCTGGGCGGGCATGCGCGAACCGCCAAGATGAAAGAATTGAACTGTAGTTGTTCATCAGTGATTCGTTTTACGAGTGTTCGAGTTTCTTGTTGAAGTGTTCCGTACAACCATGTGTACCCTGTGTCAGTTCGATTGAGCGATGCTTTAAATGCTGTAATGCTGTCTGAGTACTGCAGTAGCCGGTTGGTCGGTTGCGACAGAGCAGCGAGTGAGTGTTTTCTTACCGTGTTGATGCTGTCCGCCACGGCGTGTAGTTCCACAGCCGTTGCGATGTTCATGTATGTCAGTGGTTATTGTACCTTGGCTTGTTAACACACCAATATTTACAGACGAGTGTTACTGGTCTCCTTGCCTCGCTGGCATTTTGGTTGTAGTGCCTTTGGTCTGGTGAGCGAAATCAGGTAGTTGGTTGGTTCGGCGGCTGTCTGGCTGTTGGGTTGCCTTGCGATTAAGAGATTGTTGGTCAGGCTGCCTGTCTCGCCTAAACGGGCGTTAGTGTTACAGTTCCAGGCCGACCCTTGGAAACTTCTGACCGTGTCCGTTACATAGTAACTTCCCTGTTTCAGTTTATTTCGTTCATGTGTGGCCTTCAGCCGAGTTTTTATATATTCTGAATTAATGTTCCTGTCTTGCCCTTTAGACACAAGATTGTTATATGGTGCTTTCAGACGAATTTCACATCAAATCTTTTAGGGTTTAAGCCGTTAAATTATTTGTTGGTATGTAGCCTTCAGCCGAGTTTTAATATCAGTTAAATTAATGTTCTTGTCTTGCGCTTTAGGCTTGAGATTGTGATGCTTTGCTATGGTCTTCCAGCCGAATTTAGCATTCAATGTTTAATGTTTTAAGATACGGCCTTCTGCCTTTAAATTGAAACTTTTCTTATTGCTTAATATATGGCCTCCAGCCAAGTTGCATTTAAATTAAAGTGCTAAGGCCTTCAGCCTGTTTGATTAAAGATTTAGAAAATATTTTGGGTGAAACCTACAGAAGAACCTTGTATTTAAGTTTCTTGCTTTGGCCTTGCGTCTTGGATTTTGAGTGTGGCCTTCAGTGGATCTAAAGTTAATCAAAGGAGGTCGACTAAGACTTTGAGTGTTTTTCATTCTGTGGTGTCACCGCCAGACACCACACTTGCTAGGTGGTAGCCTTTAATTCGGCCGTGGTCCGTTAGTATACGTCGGACCCGCGTGTCGCCACTATCAGTGATTGCAGACCGAGCGCCGCCACACGACAGGTCCAGAGAGACTCCCTAGCACTCGCCCCCGTGGTACAGCCGACTTTGCTAGCGATGGTTCACTGTTTACATACGCTCTCATTTGCAGAGACGACATTTTAGCATAGCCTTCAGCTACGTCATTTGCTACGACCCAGCAAGGCGCCATATTCTTCAAGAATGTATTCTAAACAGATAATATTGTGAATCATGTACCGTCAAGAGCGACGTTCATCATTAATGGATTACAGTTAAGTATCAAACTAATTACGTCCGCTTTTCTGAATTCTCATTCCTTGTCATGTTCCATACCTCACGTCAGTATAGTTATTCCCTCCTCACGCCAGCCTGCGTGAGCTAAAACGCGTGCATTTCGGCCTCCCCTAGTAACACGGTGTTGGTTCTTCTGCCAACACAACACATTCTTGTTGTAATATTATGTGTGTGGACAAATAAAGTTTTTATCTTGAGTGCGACTGACAGCATCCTTATTTTGGCTCCTTTCCACAACCTAATCCGCCCTGTCCTGCTAGCCCCGGCATATCAAAAGGATTAACAGACAAGGTTCAAAAAGGAGCTGCATGTTTCTTTCCATTGTGTGTGTGTGTGTGTGTGTGTGTGTGTGTATGTGAGAGAGGGGGAGAAGAGAGGGGTGGAGAGTGAGAGAGAGAGAGGGGTGGAGAGACAGAGAGAGAGGGAGAGAGAGAGAGAGAGGGGGGGGGGGAGGTGGGGAGCGAGAGAGAGAGAGAGAGAGTCTCTCGCTACTGGCTGGATGGCTGCTCCTAGTTCCTCAGAACCGATACGCCAGCAGGTTCGGCCACGGATTGGCCGCAGACAGGGCGGTGTCACGCCTCACGTCGCGCCTCCAGTGTGGGGAAGGCGTCCGCTCGTTAATCACGGGCTGGCTGGCTCCCGGCTGCCGGCTCCTGGCTGCAGTGGGGCCGCGTCTGCTGATAATCCGGCCCGGCGCGCCGGCTGCCCGCCTTTGTTTGTGCTGCAGGAAATTAGCTCCTGGTCAGATAGCGGCGCTCAGCGACTCGGCTTGAGATACGGAGGGAGGCGGGGAACTGCGGGGTCACCTCCGGCTGCGTAGCCAGCGGGTTAGTTCGCAGTCGACCAGGACCTAGTTATAGCTGGAGCTCTGCTCAGTGCAATAAATTCTGCGGAAAACTGTCATCTATAGGGGTTCTTAAAGGCAAAATCGAGCTCCGACGGGGACACTTTCGATAAGGTGTGTCGAATTCCTAAGGGACCAAACTGCTGAGGTCATCGGTCTCTAGACACTAAACTACGAGGAGCACTCCAAAAGAAAAGCACACTATTTTATTTTTTAAATCAATCTTTTATTCTACCTGTTTGAAAGTTTTGCTGTGTGTAGATACATCCTTTAGGAACAATATTTTCATTTCTCCTCATAATTTTGAAAGGGACCTGTAGCCACCTTTCATTAGTCCGGTAGCCCATTTTCACTAACATTTCTCTTTCTTTTCCTTGTTTATCTTTTCTCATAACTCTCATAGTAGTGTGATTGAATGAATGTGGTTGTGTGTCACGTTGCTAGACGGTGGCGTAGCCTGCTGGAGAAAGTCTGCGACAGTCGTACAGATTCAGCAGCAGTTGTACAGAATAGCCAACTCTCGTAGTGGTCGAGTAGGCAAAAAGGTTTGCGCTACTAGTGAGAAATCCACCTGCGTTAGGTTGGTGGCGGAAATGGCATCTTTGGGTTTTCTGGGCCACGCGGAGCGTGCAGGTGGCTGGAGATGAAAAAGGGAGGCAGTCTGCCTCCGGTACGGGAGGCGTCCACAGCTGTGCTCCAGTCGAAGAAGGGTGAGTTAGACTGACCGCGTGGCGCGTTGTTACTTGGTGAGGGGAGTGCTGTTAGCTTTTGGTCTCGCTTTTCAACTCTGAAAGATGTAAAACTTTGGCAGATTTCTATAGCAGACTTGGATCCACCGGAAGACCGCCACACAAAGTTGTCGACAAGAAGTGAGCACTCGCTTCTGTATGAATGTCTGTTTGCCTTCAGCTGTGCCTGTATAAGCTTTCATTTTTCTGAATATTAATAGCTTTGCCTTCTCGTAAATTTGCCTTGCTTTATGTATCTTTCGTCTGTGGGGAACCGACCACGTGGTTGAACATTAAAGTTTGTTGGGCTACCGTCATAACTAACTGTCCGGTCTCATGTTTGTTTTAAATAATGTTAACTGTTCATGATTGTGTGATGAGATATTGTTGCAAATTGGCCACGATACCTAGAAATTGCGTCTCCACAAACCACGTGGGCAAGCGGGTGTACTGCGAAACGTGTTCCGTTTCACAAGTTATTGCGATCAGTTATCAGGCAACAGCAGTTGTATGAATGATTCACACCAATGATTTTAGGTGTAGACAATAACGGTGTATGTTTCGATGCTTTTCTTTAATGTTATAGGGATTAATGTTATCAGGAATTCTGTACATACCTCACATCCATATCTTAGGAATAAGAGACTTTATACACAATTTTCTCTTGCATTCCGAGGTTACGTTTTTGCACCTAAGCCACTCACATCGTAGCTTTCCTGATAGCACATCCAACGCGTTTCCTTACCCACAGGTCCAGTGATTAGTTTCCCCTTTTATTTTAAAGCAAATGCTTTAGATTAAGTCTTATTTTCAGGTGTGTTGCTGGGAGCTGATCTTCTGCACAGTGTTCATGCATGTACTATTTTACTTTCAATGGTTGATTCTCGTGGACAGTGCAGGGGAAATACTATTAATTACATCGCATCCCCTATGAGCGATATCACGGTGTACGTGATCAAATTAATTTATTTTCCGACTCGGCCAAACCTTTGATTAGTTGTATGGTTAGGTCGGTGGCGACCCTAATCTTCTCACGTTAATTTCACAATCAATAAGCATTTCCATTCCCACTCTTAACGTAATAATCCGTAGAAACAGGTTAGTTACAATTTCCATCCGTCCCAACTGCCTTACGCCATCCTGGAACCAGGGCCTGTATCCCCGCACGGTAAAATTCTGGACCAACCTGTTGCAGCCACTGTTTGGTAGCGTGCACAAGGGAGTAATCATCTTCAAACCTTGTTCCACGAAGAGAGTCTTTCAGTTTCCCAAGGAGATGATAGTCACATGGAGCCAGGTCAGGATTGTAAGGTGGGTGTTTCAGTGTTCTCCATCCGAGTTTTGTGATCGCTTCCACGGTTTTTTCACTGGCATGTGGCAGTGCATTGTCGCTCAACAGCAAAACATCCTGCTTTAGCCGATGTGGTCCAACACGACTCAGTCGAGCTTGTTGTTTCTTCAGTGTCGTCACATGTATATCAGAATTTATGGTGAATCCACTTGGCATGATTTCCACAAGAAAGAGTCCTTCGGGATCGAAAAACATCGTAGTCATAAGTTTTCCAGCAGAAGGTGTGGTTTTGAATTTTTTTTCCTTGGGTGAATTTGCATCCTGCCACTCCCTTCGTCTCTGGTGAAAAATGATGGAGCCATATTTCATCACCTGTCACAATTCTTCCAAGAAATTCATCTCTACCATTCTCGTACTGTTCCAAAAGTTCGCTGTATACTGCTTTTCTTGTTTCTTTCTGAGCCACTGTCAACAACCTGGGAATCCACCTTTTTTAACGCCAACACTTCCAGTATTCTGCAAACACTTCCTTCCCCTATCCCAACGTAGCATGACAATTTGTTCATTGTGATGCGTCTGTCAGCTGTCACCAATTCATTATCTCTCTGCACATTGTCTGGAGTGTGTGTAGTACGAGGCCTGCTGCTGCGAGGGCAATCCTCAATATTGCCGTGCCCGCTTTCGCCACATAACCTGCTTGCCCACCGACTAACTGTACTGCGATCGACAGCAGCATCTCCATACACTTTTTTCAACCTCTTGTGGATGATTCCCACTGTCTCGTTTACACAGCACAGGAATTCTATGAGAGCACGTTGCTTCTGACGAACGTCAAGTGTAGCAGCCATCTTGAAGACATGCTGTGACGGCGCCACTCACGGGAACAGGTTGAATTAAGTTTGAAAACAAGCGGGAAGGATGTATCTACACACTCGAAAACTTTCACACATGCAAAATGAAAACTGTATTTTTACAAAAATAGTGTGCATTTCTTTTTGGAGTGACACTCGTAACTGAAACTAACGTATGATAAAAACAACACACACGCGCATGCCTGAGGGAGGAGTCGAACCTCCGGCGGGAGAGCAATGATGTGTAAAAATGTCTGTGGAGACACGACACGAGAGGAGAGGTGTTGGATGCTGGGCTTTGGAGGGAAGTTAACCTATCCCAAAGATGTTTCATTGGGTTCAGGGCGCGACAAACAATGACTCACAAAGACTGCTTTATGATAGTAGGCATTCTCATGCTGATACGAACACCCATTGCCTCTGGACTGTTCCTCTACTGTACTGTACAGTGCTGTAAATTGTGTTCACGTCCATCCGCAGTCAGCGTTATTTTAAATGAAACAATGGGACCACATCCGAGGCACGAAAAATGCTCCCATATCGTGACACCAGCTTCTCTGTACTTGCACATGGGCAATACAAATGATGGAAGATAGCTTTCCCAGGCGTTCGCCAAGCCCAAACCTTTCCATCCGATTGCCACAGGGTATAACGCAATTCACCACTTCAGTCGCCCACTGTCCACTGGTATCGCAGTTTTCACCTCAAGTGTCGCTTAGCATTGAGTACAGAAATATGCGGGGTATGAGAACTTCTCGACAACTGTCACTCATTCTTTAAAACTCGCCAGACACGGCCGTTGTGCTATACTTGGAGTTACGAACGATGGCGACCGAGTTTAGGGTTCTTCTGCGCATGTGATCAAAAGTATCCGGACACCTGGCTGAAAATGACTTACAAGTCCGTGGCGCCCTCCAACGGTAATGCTGGAATTCAGTATGGTGCTGGCCCATCCTTAGCCTTGATGACAGCTTCCACTCTCTCACGTGTACGTTCAATCAGGTGCTGGAAGGTTTCTTGGGGAATGGCAGCCCATTCTTCACGGAGTGCTACACTGAGCAGAGGTATCTACGTCGCTCGGTGAGGCCTGGCACGAAGTCGGCGCTCCGACACAACCCAAAGGTGTTCTATAGGGTTTAGGTCAGGACTCTGTGCAGGCCAGCTTATTACAAGGATGTTATTATCATGTACCCACTCCACCACAGGCCGTGCATTATGAACAGGTGCTCGATCGTGTTGAAAGATGCATCCCCGAATTGCCCTTCAACAGTGGAAAGCAAGAAGGTTCTTAAAACATCAATGTAGGTCTGTGCTGTGACAGTGAGACGCAAAAGAACAAGGGGTACAAACCCCTCCATGAAAAACACGACCACACCATAGCAACACCGCCTCCGAATTTTACTGTTGGCCCTACAAACATTGGCAGATGATGTTCACCGGGCGTTCGCCGTACCCACGTCCTGCCATCGGATCACCACATTGTGTACCGTGATTCGCCACTCCACATAACGTTTTTCCACTGTTCAATCGTCCAATGTTTACGCTCCTTACACCAAGCGTGATGTGTGGCTTATGAAATCCAAGTTTTCTCACATCCCGCCAAACTATCACAGTACTTGCAGTGGATCCTGATGCAATCTGGAATTCCTGTGTGATGGTCTGGATAGATGTCTGCCTATTACACATTACGACCCTCTTCAACTGTCGGCGGTCTCTTCTGTCTGTCAAGAGACAAGGTCGGCCTGTAGGCTTTTGTGCTGTACATGTCCCTTCGCGTTTCCACTTTTACTATCACTTCGCAAACAGTGGACCTAGGGACGTTTAGGAGTGTGGAAATCTCGCGTACAGACGTTTGACACAAGTGACACCCAATCACCTGACCACGTTCGAAGTCCGTGACAGCCCGCATCTCGTGGTCGTGCGGTAGCGTTCTCGCTTCCCACGCCCGGGTTCCCGGGTTCGATTCCCGGCGGGGTCAGGGATTTTCTCTGCCTCATGATGGCTGGGTGTTGTGTGCTGTCCTTAGGTTAGTTAGGTTTAAGTAGTTCTAAGTTCTAGGGGACTTATGACCACAGCAATTGAGTCCCATAGTGCTCAGAGCCATTTGAACCAAGTCCGTGACATCCGCCCCATTCTGTTCTCTCATGATGTCTAATGACTAGTGAGGTCGGCGATATGGAGTACCTGCCAGTAGGTGGCAGCACAATGCACCTAATATGAAAAACGTATGCTTTTGTTGGTGTCCGGATACTTTTGATGACATGTCATTACGCTCCGACGGCCAACGAATGTCCAGTAGTCTTCTGACCGCCCTGCTGTGAATGGCGCAGCAAATGCGAGCGTGATCGTAGCGAGTTGTTTAGTGAATTTCGACTACATTTGTTGCGTGTTCGCATCGATGATTGAAGTGGTAAGTGGTAAATTCTGCAAAAGTAAGCAAGAAACGTAAGTTACAGGATACACTCTTCGTTCAAGCGGAAAGTATGCGCATGCGCGTACCGCAACTGTCGCTTGGAATCGTCAACAACGCAACCCCCATGCGTGGCTCGGCATGCACGAAGCGCCATCATTCGTGGCTCCAACTATAGCTGGACTGTGGAAGTGCTTTCTGCCGCTGATTTCATGCGGATTTTTACAGCTGCCCTCCGAACTGCTCGACGGTCCCCGTCGCTCAGTACGTAAGGTCTGACTGGTTTAGCGCCGGCCGCTGTGGCCGAGAGATTCTAGGCGCTTCAGTTTGGAAACACGCGACCGCTACGGTCGTAGGTTCGAATCCTGCATCGGGCGTGGATGTGTGTGATGCCCTTAGGTTAGTGAGGTTTAAGTAGTTCTAAGTTCTAGGGGACTGATGACCACAGATGTCCCATAGTGCTCAGAGCCATTTGAACCATTTGACTGGTTTAGCTATTGTAGTTTCTTCGGATTTCCACTTGACACTCGCATCTTCAACAGTCGGCTTGGGCGGTTTTAGAAAGATTAAAATGTCCCTGATGGATCTCTTAGGTGACTTCCAATGAGTGGTCCAACTTCGAAGTCACCGAGCTGTCCTGACCAACACAATCTGCCTTCTCTGCCGGCGACACAGTACTCCTCGCCTCCCTCTACACTCCCAAATAGGGTGATCTAGTCGTTGGGTGACTGAAGTAGGGTACAGGATAGCTTGAATAGAGTTTCTGTTTCTTAGACAGTAAAGGGAAGATCTGCGGCATATTGTTCAACGGAAAGCAGCATACAGGAAAGAGGCTCGCTCCTGCCCTTCTGTCACGTCTCAGTGTCGACCTGACTTAATGAAACCATATGGAAACCCAGTTCTAAGCAAAGAAGGCAAAGCAGAAAGGTGGAAGGAGTATATAGAGGGTCTAGACAAGGGCGATGTACTTGAGGACAATATTATGGAAATGGAAGAGGATGTAGATGAAGATGAAACGGGAGATATTATACTGCGTGAAGAGTTTGACAGAGCACTGAAAGACCTGAGTCGAAACAAGGCTCCGGGAGTAGACAAAATTCCATTAGAACTACTGACAGCCTTGGGAGAACCAGTCCTGACAAAGCTCTACTATCTTACCTCGGGTAAGATCAGTTTGGATTCCGTAGAAATATTGAAACACGTGAGGCAATATTGACCCTACGACTTATCTTAGAAGAAAGATTAAGGAAAGGCAAGCCTACGTTTCTAGCATTTGTAGACTTAGAGAAACCTTTGACAATTACTGGAATACTCTCTTTCGGATTCTAAAGGTGGCAGGGGTAAAATACAGGGAGCGAAAGGGTATTTACAATTTGTACAGAAACCAGATGGCAGTTATAAGAGTCGAGGGGCATGAAAGGGAAGCAGTGGTTGGGAAGGGAGTAGACAGGGTTGCAGCCTGTCCCCGATGTTATTCAATCTGTATATTGAGCAAGCAGTAACGGAAACAAAAGAAAAATTCGGAGTAGGTATTAAAATCCATGGAGAAGAATTAAAACTTTGAGGTTCGCCAATGACACTGTAATTCTATCACAGACAGCAAAGGACTTGGAAGAGCAGTTGAACGGAATGGACAGTGTCTTGAAAGGAGGATATAAGATGAACATCAACAAAAGTAAATCGAAGATAATGGAATGTAGTTGAATTAAGTCGGGTGATGCTGAGGGAATTAGAATAGGAAATGAGACACTTAAAGTAGTAAAGGAGTTTTGCTATTTGGGGAGCAAAATAACTGATGATGGTCGAAGTAAAGAGGATATAAAATGTAGACTGGGAATGGCAAGGAAAGCGTTTCTGAAGAAGATAAATTTGTTAATATCGAGTATAGATTTAAGTGTCAGGAAGTCGTTTCTGTAAGTATTTCTGTGGTGTCGCCGGCAGACACCACACTTGCTAGGTGGTAGCCTTGGCCGCGGTCCGTTAGTATACGTCGTACCCACGTGTCGCCACTATCAGTGATTGCAGACCTAGCGCCGCCACACGGCAGGTCTAGAGAGACTTCCTAGCACTCGCCCCAGTTGTACAACCGACTTTGCTACCGATGGTTCACTGACAAAATACGTTCTCATTTTCCGAGACGATAGTTTAGCATAGCCTTCAGCTACGTCATTTGTTACGACCTAGCAAGGCGCCATTATCAGTTACTATTGATATTGATTCATGTACCGTCAAGACCGACGTTCTTCATTAACGGATTAAAGTTAAGTATTCCACCAGCTACGTCCGTTTTTCTAAGTTCTAATTTCCTTGTTCTGTTCCAGACCTCACGCCAGCCTGCGTAGCATGGGGAGCTGCATCAAACCAGTCTCAGGACTGAAGACCACAACAACATATACACTCCAATTTTATTACAATTATTTTCAGTCTTTGATCACATATGCACGTCATACGTACATTTATCATATACACGGCGGGGAAAAAATGCAAACACCCTCAGGGTCAAGGTAATTTTGTTGACAAGTGAGGTTACTGTAGGAGTGCATGACAGCAAATTCAGACCAAAGGAATCACTCATGTCCCAGTCACGGGTGCCCACACAGTGGCAACAGTACATACTGCACCCCCGTTTGGTAGCAACAACGGCATATATTATCACATGCAAATGATCATAAGGGTGCCGAGTAGCGTCCAGAGAAGGATTTTCCCAAGCGTCTTGCACCTTATGTTGCAGTTCGCCAGCGATTCGTACAGCCTCTGAAGATTGACTGGTTGATTTGTGGGAGGTGACGATACAGCGAGGTCATCGGTCATACCGGATTAGGGAACGTTCGGGAAGGAAGTCGGCCGTGTCCTTTCATAGGAACCATCCAGACTTTTGCCTGCAGTGATTTAGGAAAGTCACCGAAAACCCAAATCAGGATGATCGGACGCGGTTTTGAACCGTCGTCCTCGCAAGTGCTAGTACAGTGTTGTAACCACTGCACCACATCGCTCGGTCTGCGTTTTTTCCCGACGGTGATTTTTTAATTTTTTTTTTTGAAATTTTATTTTTCAAAATGGTTCAAATGGCTCTGAGCACTATGCGACTTAACTTCTGAGTTCATCAGTCGCCTAGAACTTAGAACTAGTTAAATGTAACTAACCTAAGGACAACACACACATCCATGTCCGAGGCAGAATTCGAACCTGCGACCGTAGCGGTCACTCGGTTCCAGACTGTAGTGCCTAGAACCGCACGGCCATTCCGGCCGGCGGATGTTTTCACTTTGACTGTTACATTAACGTGTTTAAGTGTGTTACATGCTACTGGAATGACGAAACCCGCACTAGGCTCGCATTGGTTCCATTTTGCATTATGGTTTCGCGTCTGAGTAGTTGTGCTCGTAACTACTGCGGTTGTCCAGAAGTCTTACTGAAGCCGCTATCAAATGTAGCTTCGGACACACAGCTGTGTGTAATATATATCGCTATATTTATTGCAGTATTTTAGTATAATGTATCTTAATAATGCGCGAGTGGTCATAGTTAGCTACTTGCTAAATTATGAGAGAAAGTGATCATTTCAGAAAATGACTTGCCTCTAGAAATAACTCCTAGGCGTCATGCAGATGTGAACTGTAGCTTATTATGTTCATTGTAATGCAGTTGTTAGTTGTAGGTTTTTTTTAATATTTGATTTAACTTATAGAAAATGGCTAAGACGAGAACGAGTAATCCTAGTAAAGTACAAGCGCGACCAGTGACTCAGTGAAAGTGCCACAATCAACGCGGGCTGTCGATTTGACATTACGTCCGATTCTGAAAACATTCACACACCCCATCCTGGTACGAGGGAACTGCAGAAAGTAAGTTACACGTTAATATGGCAGGCCAACTAACTTGAACGCTTGAAAGTGAGACAGATACTCGACACTATTTTCCTACATAGTCACCAAGTGTCTGTAAACAGAAATCGATACGTACTACGAATCGTAAAATTCGTGAGCGACAGATCCCGTCCTCGGCGTCGGAAAATCTACGACCGGTGCGAGTCGGCTTCTCAACTGCCCGGACGCGTTCTTCTGCGGTGGATGGCGATGGCCTGCCTTACCGATGCGCGTCACCCATGTCTGAGTGACCTGGCTGGCTCAGACAGATGGCAGCATCTGCCTACGGCTGGAGTCCATAGGCCGCCACGGCCAATCTGTCTCCAGTTCAGACGTTTTGTCCACAACAGACCGCACTATTCCGTCTGCTTCAACTTTGCAGTACGATACCAATTGCCGCGCCACTTAAGTTGCCGCACCACTTAACCCGCACACTCTGAGGCACCTGGTAACCGTACCACTGGGAAACTGAGTCCACCGGACACCCAGAACAGGTACTGTTTTCTGACAATGCGCCTCTCTTTTAGTCCAACGCTCTTGGCGTTCAGTGCCATCCAAGCTCTATTTCACTCAATGCCCAGGCGTATCGAGGCCGCTATTACGGCCAGAGGTGGTTGTTCTGGGTACTGATTTCTCAGGATCTATGAACCCAAATTGCGTGAGAATGTAATCACATGTCAGTTCTAGTATAATATATTTGTCCAATGAATACCCGTTTATCATCTGCATTTCTTCTAGGTGTAGCAATATTAATGGCCAGTAGTATAACTTACAAGGGGAGGCCGCCAATTGTGAAGTTCAGATTCGATTCATACTGCGCATAATAAAAGCTCATGGCCAGAGGTGTAATGTGGCAAAGCATCAAGATGCACTTCTCAGCCGTTGTCGAGAATATCGACAGTTAAAAGAAACCGTTGCGGTGAAATACTCTCTACGATTAATGATCTTCTACAGCGTCACAGCGCAGCGGTAAGCGCTGGGTTCGTAATCCGAAGGTCGCCGGGTCGGATCTCGCGCCATGCGATATTTTTTTATTATTAGTTTTTTGCAACTCAAATATATATACATATATATATATATATATATATATATATATATATATATATATATATATAAAGTATTAATGAATTGCTTATGCATGTTGGTGAAGGCGGATCGCTCTCCAATTGTACCGCCTCCATTTTTCCGTTTTTTTAACAGGGTGTACCAAAGCTCTCCCGTCCGCACTGATTTACGACGATGTTTTAAGTTGCACTAGGGACCGCATCTACCTTCTTTCGAAGTTAGCAGGCAACTACGCTGTTATGGGGCGGCTCGTTTCGGCCCATTCAACATCTGTCCTTCAAGTGTAACGAGCGAGTAACGGAGTTTATATTTCATACCTGCCACAGCAAGTTTGTGTTCGTAGGGTGTTTATTCTAATTCGAACGTTTGACTTACGCTATACGTATTCGTTTCTACGTCTTCCGTTAACTATACGTGGTTAACATTATGAAGACAATTAATAACATTTGTGAAATACAACTTTGTTTGCGGAAAACATAATGATGTTCGAAGACGCCAGTTTTTCCACGACAAACGATTTTAAACAACTTATTATATGCATAATTGTTGCAACTGATCGCCGGGAATTATATATATATATATATATATATATATATATATATATATATATATATATATATATATATATATTACAAAAAACAAATACTAAAAAAAAAGTTGCATCGCGCGAGATTCGATCCGGCGACCTTCGGATTACGAACCCGAGCGCTTACCGCTGCACCATCACGCTGTAGAAAATTACTAATCGTAGAGAGTATTTCACCGCAACGGTTTCTTTTAACTGTCGATATTCTCGACAACGGCTGAGAAGTGTATCTTGGTGCTTTTCCACATTACACCTCTGGCCATGAGCTTTTATTATGCGCAGTATGAACCGAATCTGAATTTCACAATTGGCGGCCTCCCCGTGTTAGACTGACTTACGCTAAGGACAACACAAACACCCATGCCCAAGGGAGGACTCGAACCTCCGACTGAGGCAGCCGCGCGAACCGTGGCAAGGCCCCCCTAGACCGCACGGCTACCCCGCAAGGCTAAAGGGTGTCTTTGGGGTTTCCGACAGGTGGTGCAACTAATGTGATTGGACTGTGTATATTCGTTGCGGAAGCAATGACGTTATTGAAGCAGTTCCCAGTTCCTGGCAGGTTAAAACCGAGTCGTGAGTCGTGCTTTGATGTCTCACTCGCTAGAGCACCTCACCGGCGGAGACAATGGTACAGGATCGGATTCTCATACGGCTCACAGTTTTTATCTAAGTTTTAGGTCAGCGTACACAAGGCTACTGAGAGAAAATTCGTTACTTTTTTGGTATTTGCAACTGATTCTGTTATAACAAATATTTTAAAGACTGTTAACATTTGCGTAATGTGTCATGAGAATATGTCATCCATTACTCATTCTGACGTTTATAATGACTGAGAAAACTGATATTTGTGACTTGTTTATTTTTTCCAGATCACTGCACGCTACGAACCCAACTTTGTCCTACCACTCCACTGGCTCGGCCCTTTATCTTGTCAGGATATGTATGGAAAGGTACGTAAAGGTAGCCAGCATGTGTCATATGTGCAGGCGACAGTCATCATGATGATCATCGTCAGCTTTCTGCTGTATTGGCAATTCCTTTGCCTCTCCATTTTGTGCGATCCATTGCTTCCTTCTTAAGGCTGCTGTATGTTGTACCGTCCATCACGTTATCCAGTGTCGGAAATCTCTTCCTTCCTCGCTTCCTTTTCCCTTCTACATAACCATCCAGTTTTACTATCACTTCGCAAACAGTGGGCCTAGCGATGTTTAGGAGTGTGGAAATCTCGCATACAGACGTGTGACACAAGTGACACCCAATCACCTAACCACGTTCGAAGTCTGAACATGCTCACTCTGGCGACTATCACATTTCTCCAAACGAGAGTCCAGTT
Source organism: Schistocerca serialis cubense (assembly GCF_023864345.2). NCBI lineage: Eukaryota > Metazoa > Arthropoda > Insecta > Orthoptera > Acrididae > Schistocerca > Schistocerca serialis. The sequence continues at coordinate 80,530,356 of NC_064647.1, read as the reverse complement.
CTTAGATACCGTCTCTGTAAAATGTTTGACTTTCTTCATGGAACCGCAGCCTCACCTCCGCTTGCACCGCTACCTCGCCACCAAAGTCCTAGAAAGTTTTCTTTGTTTTGGGTGCACATTAAAATCAGACGGGGCCAAGTCGGGGCTGTATGCGAAATGATCGATGACGGTGAATCGTATCGGGCTGTGGCAGATGTTGCAGTGGACGCGCGTGGTCCTGCGTTGTCATGTTGAAGGAGTGGGTGCTCCATGTCTGCACGAACTGTACTGCGCTTAGGAAACTGGAATACAGTACGCTGTTCCTGATACACACACCGCCATGTTAAACGGCTCTGGCGGCCGACGGATGCAGTTGTGTCCACGAAGAATAAGGTAGTAGAGTGTTAATAACGTTCGTTCTCAGAATGAGAATTCTGGAAACATCCCCCAGGCTGTGGCTAATCCATGTCTCCGCAGTATCCTTTCTTTCAGAGGTGCTAGTTTTGCAAGGTTCGCAGGAGAGCTTCTGTAAAGTTTGGAAGGTAGGAGACGAGGTACTGGCAGAAGTAAAGCTGTGAGGACGGGGCGTGAGTCGTAATTGGGTAGCTCAGTTGGTAGAGCACTTGCCCGCAAGAGGCAAAGGTTCCGAGTTCGAGTCTCGGTCTGTCACACAGTTTTAATCTGCCAGGAATTTCCATATCAGCGCACACTCCGATGCAGAGTGAAAATCCCATTCTGGAAACATCCCCCAGGCTGTGGCTAAGCCATGTCTCCGCAATATCCTTTCTTTCAGGAGTGCTAGTTCTGCAAGGTTCGCAGGAGAGCTTCTGTAAAGTTTGGAAGGTAGGAGACGAGGTACTGGCAGAAGTAAAGCTGTGAGGACGGGGCGTGAGTCGTGCTTGGGTAGCTCAGTTGGTAGAGCACTAGCTCGCAAGAGGCAAAGGTTCCGAGTTCGAGTCTCGCTCCGGCACACAATTTTAATCTGCCATGAATTTTCATACCAGCGCACACCCCGATGCAGAGTGAAAATCCCATTCTGGAAACATCCACCAGGCTGTGGCTAAGCCATGACTCCGCAATATCCTTTCTTTCAAGAGTGCTAGTTCTGCAAGGTTCGCAGGAGAGCTTCTGTAAAGTTTGGAAGGTAGGAGACGAGGTACTGACAGAAGTAAAGCTGCGAGGACGGGCCGTGAGTCGTAATTGGGTAGCTCAGTTGGTAGAGCACTTGCCCGCAAGAGGCAAAGGTTCCGAGTTCGAGTCTCGGTCTGTCACACAGTTTTAATCTGCCAGGAATTTCCATATCAGCGCACACTCCGATGCAGAGTGAAAATCCCATTCTGGAAACATCCCCCAGGCTGTGGCTAAGCCATGTCTCCGCAATATCCTTTCTTTCAGGAGTGCTAGTTCTGCAAGGTTCGCAGGAGAGCTTCTGTAAAGTTTGGAAGGTAGGAGACGAGGTACTGGCAGAAGTAAAGCTGTGAGGACGGGGCGTGAGTCGTGCTTGGGTAGCTCAGTTGGTAGAGCACTTGCCCGCGAAAGGCAAAGGTCCCGAGTTCGAGTCTCGGTCCGGCACTTCTGCCAGTAAGTTTCGTGTTCGTTCTATTTAAAAAACTTCGAGTTTTTACATTAAAAATTGGGAAGATTTACTTTTCATCACGTTCTCGAATATACAGCTCGATTTATGTAGATATGAATTTTGATACGATTTGTTTTCAGTGTGATAAAATAGTTTTCAAGCTACTGCAGTCTCATCGTCAGATACAGGTGTTACAGCAACATTATTCTCTAAATTCTGTGGACCTGGACGCTGAGGTGATGATGACTGAATGGTTCAAATGCCGCTGAGCACTATGGAAATTAACTGCTGTGGTCATCAGTCCCCTAGAATTTAGAACTGCTTAAACCTAAGTAACCTGAGGACATCACACACATGCATGCCCGAGGCTGGATTCGAACCTGCGACCGTAGCGGTCGCGCGGTTCCAGACTGTAGCCCCTAGAACCGCTCGGTCACTCCGGCCGGCGATGGTGACTGACTGCCACATGATGTCAGTGACAAATTCATTCTGCCAAAAGCTTACACACACACACACACACACACACACACACACACAATATTTAGACGCACTGTTTTTTGTCGCGCAAAAGAAGAGGAAAGTTGTGGCGACCCAAATCGAACCAGTCAAAGGAAGTAATAAAAAAAAAGAAAAAAGAAAAAGAAAGTTGTGGAGATGAAGGTATTAACACAAGATAGAGAAATATGAAAGACAGCATCAAATCAGTCTTAAACCTTTAAACAAATAAAAATAAAATAATATTATAATAATAAACTGTAATAATAGTAATAATAATAATAATAATAATAATAATAATAATAATAATAATTGTTTGGATAAGTAATTGGGAGATTAAAGTTTGTTTCGCCTTTAAGATTGGAATTGAATTTCTTAATGTTTCATAAAATCTTACGTAACATTGTTCATTGAGGTCACACAATAAAGTAAATGCAATTTACGCCGTGAATTTATCGAGCTTCGCATGTCCGAAGATGTAGGAAACGTAGCCAGGGCTCATTATATACTTTTTGTAGACTAGACAGTCTGATACCTGACCTCTTTTTTTTTCTAAAGAGATGGGGCCCCTCCACGCCCGCACCAACGTGGTGACCAAACCAAAAGTTCTACTGTCACCTCCGTAAACATGTTAGTTGTCTAGTATATGGATCACAGGATACTGGGCTGTGATGTTGTCCGTGCGTCTGGGTAAGGCTACGCATTAACACGGTCCATCAGGTGATAGATAGTGGACGAAACGCGAGTGAGGGTAGCGATTTGAAGAGCAGAGGAAAAAAAGTGCCATGGCTCGTGCCGTGGGAAAAAAACCTCTGCGACAGTGGGATGGGTAGTAAGAGCAGTAGTGGCTTACTAGCTGCGATAGTTCATGCAAGGTTGGATTAGTTAGTGTAGGTATCATGCATCATTACCATGACAAGCGATGGCGATGTGTCCCAGTTGTTGCTGCTGCTGCATTCCTGGAACAATCAAGATCGTTATTCAGTAGTGGGAGATCGGCCATAGATCATCTCACTGTGTGGGGGATGTGTGGAGCTTGTTTGCATGCAGTGTACGGTACGGCTTCCCTGTGTTGTGCCAGTTATTCGGCAGTGTATTCCAGCTGGATATCCAGTAATGGGTCTGATTAACAGGGGCTCGCCTGTGCCGTTATGTTTGCGTATGCTTGGCCATAGATGTTATGTCCTTACAAGTATGTCTTTTGGTCTTTTATGTTTCCATCTATGGTTGTGGTCGTAGTTCCCCAGATTCAGAATAAACGGGTTCTGCGAATGTCTGGAGTTTCTGTATAGTCTTGTGGTGAGTTTGTGGATTACCTCCGTGAGAGTCTCAAGTCGGTATTCCCGGTGAAGGTCCGCGATGCGTGTGTATCGTGGAGCATTGCTTATGATTTTGAGTACTTTGTTTTGTATGAGCTGCAGACGGCGCAGACGTGTAGGCGCAGCCTATCCCCAGACAGGAGCTGCGTACGTCATCAAGGGTCGGATAAGTGTCATGTACATGGATCTCGACACCCTTCTGTTCAGTATGCTTCGCCTGTTGAGCATAGGATAGAGCTGTTTGAGCCTCGCGCTAGCTCGGTTGGTCATGTGTTGTATGTGGTCCCCCCAGAGTAATTTCCGGTCCAGCCAGACACCGAGGTATTTGACTTTCTCACTCAGCTTCAGTCATGACAATGGGGTGATTAAAACTACTAAAACAGAGGAAAGAATACGATTAAATAAAACATATACTCATTTCAACATATACATTACGATATGAATGACATTTACGTAAAATTCTAGGTAAATAATTGCAGACAATTCACAAATGAGAGCGACTTATTAATTCTGCTCCTCTTTTCTGCAAATAAGTATCAATATGGCTAACTGTCGAGCCACACAAAATATTACGTCCCTCTAGGACAACGAATGACATAATAGTGTTGATGCCTACGGGCTGCGACAAGAGAGCGGCGTTGATTCCTTTGTTTTGCTTTCTCTTGTCTTAAAAAATCGATACATATAATCAAAGTTCAGTAAATATCGTCTGTGCTCGAGTGCAGATGGTTCCATAAAAGCAGTAAAAGTTGTAAAATGGACGGAATGAAGAGAAACAGAGAAACAGACTGACGAAAAAATTCGCAACACAAATAAGGAGTTATGCGGCATAAAATTTGGTGGGAATGTTTCTATATCTGAAAGATGACATCTATTCAGATTTCGCTCCAGTCGCATTAGAGTAACGCCAGCAGCGCCACTGTATCAGGTTTGTTTTAAACACAGGGCGTAACGGTCGTGACTGCCATTTACGTTTCAGATTGGACGTGGTCAAGAATGCCTTTAAGACTGCAAAGATACCGCTATCAACTCCTCACTGAGTATGAACGAAGTCGTGCAAGGAGTAAGTAGGCTGTTTAGGTTTTTATGTTGGTAACGCCACGTAGCGCTCTGTATGAAAATCACTGACTGTGCTGTGTGCAGTCTGTGGCTGGCTGGCATTGTTATATATATATATATATATATATATATATATATATATATATATATATATATATATATATATATATATATATATATGATGACTTTTGAACATTGTGAAGGTAAATACATTGTTTGTTCTCTATCAAAATCTTTCATTTGCTAACTATGCCTATCAGTAGTTAGTGCCTTCACTAGTTAGAATCTTTTATTTAGCTGGCAGTATTGGCGCTCGCTGTATTGCAGTAGTTCGAGTAACGAAGATTTTTGTGAGGTAAGTGATTCATGAAAGGTATAGGTTATTGTTAGTCAGGGCCATTCTTTTGTAGGGAGTGTTGAAAGTCAGGTTGCGTTGCGCTAAAAATATTGAGTGTCAGTTTAGTGCTGATCAGAATAAGTAAAGAGAGAAATGTTGAGTACGTTCAGTTCTGCTCAGCTGTTTGAAAATCACATAACGTAAGAGGATTATCAGCACAGTAATCAATTAATTTTTCTAAGGGGGCGTTTCATATGACCACGAGAAGCTGGACGTGCCTTCCACGATATTGCAGAAAGACTTGCACATGACTGCTGGCAGCGGTGATCACGAGAACATACAGTCGGAAGGAGACCGGGCTCTCGGCGGTCACGTGGTGCTACCGAAAGCGAAGACTATCGTGTTCGGCCTGTGGCTCTGACGCCTCATATTGCGTCTGCAGCAGCTATTCGAGCATCAGTTGGCGTCACAGTGAGACAAGGAACTGTTACAGATCGTTCACTTCAAGGATAGCAATGAACCAGACGGCCTGTAGCGTGCATACCACTGACCCCAAAGCACTGCCATTTTTGACTTTGGTGCCAACCCAGAGCTCATTGGACGTCTTGGTTAAGGTCTGTTGCGTTTTCTGATGAAAGCCTATTCTGCCTCGGTGTCAGTGATGGCTGTCTGTTACTTAAAGGGGGCAGTTGAGGGCCTGCAAAGAACCTGTCTGCGTGCTGGACACACTGGAGCTATACCTGGAGTTTTGGTCTGGGGTCCAATTTCGTATGACAGCAGGAGAACTGTCGTGGTTATTCCACATCCTGATAGCAAGATTGTGCTTTATCGATACAGTTCCCCCACGGTCGTTTAATGAACAAAGTAAGAGCATATGGACTATCAGACCAATTGTGTGATTGGATTGAAGAGTTCCTAGATAACAGAACGCAGCATGTCATTCTCAATGGAGAGAAGTCTTCCGAAGTAAGAGTGATTTCAGGTGTGCCGCAGGGGAGTGTCGTAGGACCGTTACTATTCTTAATATACATAAATGACCTTGTGGATAACATCGGAAGCTCACTGAGGCTTTTTGCGGATGATGCTGTGGTATATCGAGAGGTTGTAACAATGGAAAATTGTACTGAAATACAGGAGGATCTGCAACGAACTGACGCATGGTGCAGGGAATAGCAATTGAATCTCAATGTAGACAAGTGTAATGTGCTGCAAATGCATAGAAAGAAAGATCCTTTATCATTTAGCTACAATATAGCAGGTCAGCAACTGGAAGCAGTTAATTCCATAAATTATCTGGGAGTACGCATTAGGAGTGATTTAAAATGGAATGATAATATAAAGTTGATCGTCGGTAAAGCGGATGCCAGACTGAGATTCATTGGAAGAATCCTAATGAAATGCAATCCGGAAACAAAGGAAGTAGGTTACAGTACGCTTGTTCGCCCACTGCTTGAATACTGCTCAGCAGTGTGGGATCCGTCCCAGACAGGGTTGATAGAAGAGATAGAGAAGGTCCAACGGAGAGCAGCGCGCTTCGTTACAGGATCATTTAGTAATCGCGAAAGCATTACGGAGATGATAGATAAACTCCAGTGGAAGACTTTGAAGGAGAGACGCTCAGTAGCTCGGTACGGGCTTTTGTCAAAGTTTCGAGAACATACCTTCACCGAAGAGTCAAGCAGTATATTGCTCCCTCCTACGTATATCTCGCGAAGAGACCATGAGGATAAAATCAGAGAGATTAGAGCCCACACAGAGGCATACCGACAATCCTTCTTTCCACGAACAATACGAGACTGGAATAGAAGGGAGAACCGATAGAGGTACTCAAGATACCCTCCGCCACACACCGTCAGGTGGCTTGCGGAGTATGGATGTACATGTAGATATGTGGTGATTCGACCTCTCGTGCTGCGATTCATGAGCAGCGTTCCAGGGGGTGTTTTCCAACAGGATAACGCTCACCCACATACCGCCGTTGTAGCCATACGTGCTCTACAGAGTGTCGACATGTTGCCATGTCCTGTTCGATCACCAGATCCGTCTCCAGTTCAACACATAGGGGACACTATAACACAGTAGCTCCAGCGTCATCCACAACTAGCAATAGCGATAGCGGCCGACCAAGTGCGACAGGCACGTAACTCCGTCCCCCAAACTGACACCCGACACCTGTACAATTCATGCACGTTTGCATGCTTGCAGTCTGGCGGTTACATCGGTTATTAATGCACGAGCACTTCACATTTGCTATCGCTAATCTCACTCTTATACTGACCAGCAATGTTGCAATGTTAATGACGTAAGTATGTTACCTAGATATATGTACTCCCGAAATTTCTTTGCATTAATTATATTTGGTGTTGCGATTTTTTCCATCGGTGTAGTAAAAGTTGATTTTACTTGTCTTCAGTTGCAGTGCTTGTTTGTCACATGTAAATTAATGTACCGGGTGATCAAAAAGTCAGTATAAATTTGAAAACTGAATAAACCACGGAATAATGTAGATAGAGAGGTAAAAATTGACACACATTCTTGGAATGACATGGGGTTTCATTAGACCCAAAAAGAAACAAAGTCCACAAAATGTCCGACAGATGGCGCTGGACAGCAAAACGTCAGTGACTGCGCATGACAATCGTGCGTAAAAGGAGCTGCATGTTGACGTTACCTGAAAAGGCGCTTTTAGTGAAACTGTATTATCAGAATGGGGAATGTGCTAGTTCAGCGTTACGATCCTATCGCCATAGGAAAGGGATTCGAAAGGGTAAAGGTCCGTTGACAAACGCAGCTGTAGCGAGAATGATTTCGAAGTTCGAAGCCACGGGTTGTTTAGCCGATAGACCCCGTAGTGGCCGACCGAGCAGAAGGCGTAATGTTGCTAAGACAGTTCATGAAGAAATGGAGACTGTAGCGGGTTCGTCTATGCACGGGGAAGTCAGCGCTCGTGCAGTCGCACGTCGCACCGGCATTCCACACACTACTGTTTGGTTGGCACTGAGGCGTACCCTCCGATGCTATCCGTACAAAATCCATCGGCATCATGAACTGTTATCTGGCGATTTAGTGAAGCGGAGGGCATTTGCGGTGTGGGCGTTTCAAAAGATGGCGGAAGATGAAGATTGGTAGAGTAACGTGTTGTAGACCGACGAAGACCATTTCACGCTCCGAGGGTCTGTCAACGCCCACAACTGCAGAATTTGGGCTACCGAAAATCCTAGAACTGTCGAGAAAACTCCATTGCACTACGAGAAAGTCACGGTATGGGTTGGATTTACCACATCTACCGCTATCGGGCCTTTTTTCTTCGAGGAAATGCGTGATTCTGATTTTGTAACTGCTACAGTGACGGGTGAGAGGTACGCCGATATGTTACAGAATCGCATCATCCCCAGCCTGGCTGATAAACACCTGCTGGAACTACGATGTTTATGCAGGATGGCACTCCACCCTATGTTGCTAGACGCGTGAAATCTCCTGCGCGCGTCGTTTGGTGATGATCGTGTGCTCAGCCGCCACTTTCGTCATGCTTGACCTCCCAGGTCCCCAGACCTCAGTCCGTGCGATTATTGGCTTTGGGGTTACCTGAAGTAGCAAGTGTATCGTGATCAACCGACATCTCCAGGGATGCTGAAAGACAACATCCGACGTCAATGCCTCACCGTAACTCCGGACATGCTTTACAGTGCTATTCACAACATTATTCCTCGACTACAGCTATTGTTGAGGAACGATGGTGGACATAATCATCTTGTGGTGCAGTTCTTCTTGTTGTCTCCGTGCTTGCTAAGAAAATGGGATGAGAAGTTCCGCCTTATGGAAGACACCTTGTTTCTTTTTGTTTCACCCATACATGTTTCAGCACCTCTGTGCTATCGTCAGTGGGTTCTATTTTTATTTTTAACTGTAAATTTGTTGTTAACATATTAACATTTGCGTCGTTTACAACATTATGTAAAAGTTCCATTTATAACTTAATTGGCGAAAAGTGGGTGTAATCATAAGTAACATACCTTACATCATGTTATTATCCACTTGTTTTGGTAGCTGCTCTGCTACACAATATACAACTTGTCACCTGCAAACAGCAAAACGTAATTTATTTTCTGTTTGTTATGCATTTACGAACGGAAATAAGACTGTATCACGTTTTCTTTCTGTAACTTACAGTTTTGAAGTTGTGGTACGTTTTCCTGTGTTGTTGGCAAAGAAAACGTGATACAGTCTTATTTTCGTTCGTAAATGCATAACAAACAGAAAATAAATTACGTTTTGCTGTTTGCAGATGACAAGTTGTATATTGCGTAGCAGAACAGCTACCAAAACAAGTTGATAATAACATCATGTAAGGTATGTTACTTATGATTACACTCACTTTTCGCCACTTAAGTTATAAATGGGACTTTTACGTAATGTTGTAAACGACGCAAATGTTAATATGTTAACAACAAATTTACAGTTAAAAATAAAAATAGAACCCGCTGATGATAGCACAAAAGTGCTGAAACATGTATGGGTGAAACAAAAAGAAAAAAGGTGTCTTGCATAAGGCGGAACTTCTCATCCCGATGGTGGACATATTGAGCATTTCCTGTAAAGAACATCATCTTTGCTTTGTCTTACTTTGTTGTGCTAATTATTGCTATTCTGATCAGATGAAGCGCCATCTGTTGGACATTTTTTGAACATTTGTATTTTTTTTGTTCTAATAAAACCCCATGTCATTCCAAGCATGTGTGTCAATTTGTACCTATCTACATTATTCCGTGATTTATGCAGTTTTTCAATTTATACTGACTTTGTGATCACCCAGTACATTACTGATCAAGCAAGGGAACTAAAGAGGTATATGATCCACAGAGCTTGTGTTCCTCACTTACATAAGATATGGAGCAAAAGAAAGGTGAAGCTGTAATAACTCCGGTCCCAGAACGGTGCCCTGTGGTAGCGCCGACATTCCAGCGCGCCCTGCTCCGGCGGCCGCTCTCTCCCCCGGCCCTTTGCGCCCTCGGCCCTTTGCCCACCCCTGCGGAGGGTCCAGCGCCGGCCCTCGACGCCACCCTCTGCCTCCCCGACGCCATCGCGACGCCGGCGCCACCCCTCCAGCACGTAATACCCCCCCCCCCCCCCCCCTCACCTCGGCCCACCCAATTCCTCGCCCCTGCCGCCTCCCATTTTCGCCCCTTTTTCTTTACGCTTTATTTACTTATCGAGACTCCCGCTTCCCCTCCCCTTCTGCGCGCCGTCAGGTCCGCGCGCCGTAATTGCGAGAAACAATTACCCGAGAATGAGTGCGCGTCCCAGCGCAGGCCGGCCGGCGGGCTCCAGCCAGCAGGCAGCCGCCCCATTGTCCCGGCGTGCAGTGCGTGGCGTTATCAGCGCCGCCACGGCCGCTGTTCACGAGTGGTTAATGGACGCCGCCGCCGCCGCCGCCGCCGCCTGGGGGAACCCCCGATATATACGGCGACTCGGCACAGTGGCTATTGCCCTGATGACTGCGCACGCCTGGTGGACCTCATTCCTCCAGCAGGCATTCCCAGCTGCTTATCTCGATCACTAGCAAGATGGTGCCGCGCCCCCTGTGTGCCTGCGCCAGAATCACATTACCCTGTCGTAATGATGCCGCGTTGCTCAGCTGTATAATTTCCACAGGTACACATATAAACAAGTATGCAACATATCATAATTTTCGTACTTTTTTTCAACCTTATGGGACTTAACTGGTAAGGTCATCAGTCCCTAAGCTTACGCACTACCTAACCTAAATTATCCTAAGGATAAACACACACATCCATGCCCGAGGGATGACACGACCCTCCGCCGGGACCAGCCGCACAGTCCATGACTGCAGCGCCTTAGACCGCTCGGATTTTCGTATTACACTACTGGCCATTAAAATTGCTACACCAAGAATAAATACAGATGATAAACGGATATTCATTGGACAAATATATTATCCCGGAACTGACATGTGATTACGTTTTCACACAATTTTGGTGCATAGATTCTGAGAAGTCAGTACCCAGAACAACCACCTCTTGCCGTAAGCTTCAGCATTATCCTGCTGAAATGTAGGGTTTCGCTGGGATCGAATAAACGGTAGAGCCACGGGTCGTAACACATCTGAAATGTAACGTCCACTGTTCAAAGTTCCATCAATGCGAACAAGAGGTGACCGAGACGTGTAACCAATGGCAGCCCATACCAGCAAGCCAGGTGATACGCCAGTGTGGCGATGACGGATACACGCTTCCAATGTACGTTCACCGCGTTGTCGCCAAACACGGATACGACCATCATGATGCTGTAAACAGAACCTGGATTCATCTGAAAAAATAACGTTTTGGCATTCGTGCACCGAGGTTCGTCGTTGAGTACACCATCGCAGGCGCTACTGTCTGTGATGCAGTGTCAAGGGTAACCGCAGCCGCGGTCTCCGAGCTGATAGCCCATGCTGCTGCATACGTCGTCGAACTGTTCGTGCAGATGGTTGTTGTCTTGCAAACGTCCCCATCTGTTGACTCAGGGATCGAGATGTGGGTGCACGATCCGTTACAGCCATGCGGATAAGATGCCTGTCATCTCGACTGCTAGTGATACGAGGCCGTTGGGATCCAGCACGGCGTTCCCTATTACCCTCCCCAACCCACCGATTCCATATTCTGCTAACAGTCATTGGATCTCGACCACCGCGAGCAGCAATGTTGCGATACGATAAACCGCAATCGTGATAGGCTACAATCCGACCTTTATCAAAGTCGGAAACGTGATGGTACGCATTTCTCCTCCTTACACGAGGCAACGCCGGTCAACTGGTGTTTGTGTATGAGAAATCGGTTGGAAACTTTCCTCATGTCAGCACGTTGTAGGTGTCGCCACCGGTGCTAACCTTGTGTGAATGCCATGAAAAGCTAATCATTTGCGTATCATAGCATCTTCTTCGTGTCGGTTAAATTTGGCGTCTGTAGCACGTCATCTTCGTGGCGTAGCAATTTTAATGGCCAGTAATGTAGCTTGGTGCTTAAGTTTTCAGCATTTTTGTTTCGCATGTTGGTATTCCGGCTGTTATGGGTTTATTTATCGATTCTCATTTGTTATTTGTAGTCCACTGGTGCTATTTGAAATTACGTCTTGTCATTTTCTCGTTTGGAAGTAGTAAGGTGAGCTGTGAACGCTAGAAAATAGAGTGCCAAGTGGAGAAATCGGAACGTTTCCCGACATATTCTTCTGTTGGATTTCGATAGAGGAGCGACAACAGGGGAGGCAGCCAGAAGCATTTGTAGCAGGTATGGAAATAGTGCCATTCGAAGAGCACGGCGAGAAAATGGTTTTCTCGTTTTAAGGGGGGTAGGACGTCAAAAGGGCCGACTTGGAGCAGGAAAGGCACCACAGGGCATTTTAATTTCCACTGTCTACTTTTACAAATAAATTCATAAAACTTTGTCAGCATGACCAGGAAGGATTCAGAATTCACACTCTTAGCAGTGGAACTTCGAAAATAATAACGAAATAATTTTTTTACATGTGAAATTTCATCATTTTTTCACTTATTAATGGCAGCATTAGTTGCTATAGGTACACTTTTCTTCATAAGTAAGAGAGATCCTTTGATGAATTTTGCACAGCATACAAACCATACTTAAAGGTGTATGAAAGTCTAGAATTTTCCAAATCTATTAAAAACTGTGGTAAAAATTGAGGAAAATAACTATAAAATTTGTGTTTTTTGTAATCATGGTTTAAAATATAACAGCTCATTCGTTTTTTCATAAGTTAAATAAATTCAAGAGTTTCGTACACCTGTGAGTATGGTATCTATGCTGTGCAAAATTCATCGTAGGACCTCTCTAACTTATGAAGAAAAGTGTACCCATAGCAACAAATGCTGCCATTAGTAAGTGAGAAAAATGATGAAATTTCACACGTAAAAAAATTTATTTTGTTATGTTTTCGAACTTCCACTGCAATGAGTGTGAATCCTGAATCCTTCCTGGTGATGCTGACAATTTTTGTGATTTTATTTGTAAAAGTATAGAGACTGGAAAGTAACATGTCCTGTGATGCCTCTCCTGCTCCAAGTCGGCCAGTTCGACGTCCTACCCCCCCCCCCCCCCCCCCTGAAGACGGGTCGTTTTGACATTAGCGGCTCTCCACGTTCAGGAAGACCTTGGTGTTTGATGACGACCGTTTAAACGCATTAGTCAACAATAGCGCACGTCAGTGTACTCGTGAGCTGGCAGATGTGGTCAATTGTGATCATTTCGCCATCGTGTGACATTTGCATGCAATGGGGAAGTTTCAAAAATCGGATTCATGGGTACCGCATGCGCTAAGCCGAAAATCGTAAAAATCTGTGGGTGGCCTTCTCTGCTTCATCAAGTGGCTCGGGAACAACACCGACCACCTTTATCTTACTGGTGGCGGGAAATGTTGTCTTTATGATAACTTACAGAAAAGAAAGGAATGTGTTTTGGCGCCCTTCATGCCTCCTTTCTTGTCCCTATTGGTACGCTATCTTTGTACTTGTGTTGGTAAATCACATCAGTGGTAGCAGCGCACCTTCCATCCCAGAACTTTGGTGCCTTAATTTGTGTAGGTGGAGTGTGAATGTGATACTTTGTTTGTACTTTTATGCTGTTGTATATTGAGAACGTTTTTTTGCTTATAGTTTCCTTTGTGTGTTATACAGGAACACCGAGCGATCATGGTACGATCAGTACCAGGTTTAGACTTACTTACGAAAGCCCAGCTGCAATATGAGCTTAGAAGCAGAAGTCAAAGTGTTGACGGTGTGGTGAATGAGTTGATTCCACGCCTCCGGGCGGCGTTGTTAGCTCCAGTAACGTTGCCTCCAGATTTTTCCCGGATCAGGGTAAGTGGATATCATCAGTTTCCACATTTATAGCTACTTGCAGTGCTACCGTGTCAGTCTTTGAGGGTGATCCTCAAACGTTAAAACAGCTTCGTCGAGCACAAGCTCAAGTGGCTCATTCAGATCAGTTTTTGTTAGATTTAAAATCAGTTGGTGTCCAAGACGCGCATAGAGCAGCTTCTAATCAGGCCTTGGCGGGGGTGGAGGTATTTAACAGATTAAATTTCTCAGTACCCAAGTTGCAATTAACGCAACAAGAATTAAATCGTTTCAGTGATGATGTTACTTTAAAATAATATACAGCAGAGGACCAAGAATGGCCCTATCAGTACTCGCCAGTGAAGCAGTTCACCCAAATGGTACTCCACGGCTCCGAGCACACAGCCCCATACAAAATGCAACACAACCACAGCGACCCGGCGTACTACCAGAACCACCAGGCAGTAAACCAAAATCGTACTAAGCCAAAACAAGGACCGACCTTTAAAATAACGAGACCTAGTCCGGGCCGAACAACAGACCAACTCCCGGGAAATCCATAAGAAACCTCAGCCAACTTAATGCCCAAAACAACAATTTATGAACACTATGCAAAACACAGGACCTCTCAGTCCAAAGGCTTCCGTTTAGTCGCGAAGATGGGTCCAACCCGCCTGCTGAGGTGCCAAGCGTCGTACGGAGTGCCGAATCAAGCTTAACCTTCGTTGACGGAAAGCGGAAGCACCACAAGACAAAATAAACTCCAATCTAACTGCGCAAGGCAAACTCTAAGCAGTGCCACTCGAAGACTATGCACTTGAAGATCAAACATGAAGCACCCAGACTAACGTGCCCCTGAGAATGGTTGAGCCCAAACAAAGCGGCAAATCTCCGTACAAATACTTGTCTGCATCCCCTTAAGATGCATCTGGTGGAACAGTGACGGTGTGGTTTAGTACTAAGTGCTTCCCTTAACCATCACCGCTGACGTTTACTGTCAACAACTGAGACGTCTTCCAGGCGCAATCCACTAAGAACTACCAGGAAGACTGCGTGAAAGGATTCTACGACAGCTCACGCCTGCATTCTGCTAGGCTCACAAAAAACACTATACAGGAGTCGGCTTGGGAAGTCATTTCGCACCCACCTCATTCACCTGATCTTGCACCCTCAGATCTTCATCTTTTCCTCTCTCTATCAAAAACCTTCAAGGACTTTCTGTTCTGGATGAAAATGCGCTCCGAACATGGCTCGAAGAGTTCGTCGCCTCGGAACCACGTAATTTGTACAGTCGTCGAATCGAAAAGTTAATCCAGCGTTGGCGGACTGTTGCAAATAGTTAATGAGAATATATTATTGACGACTGAAATCTCTGGTCTGTATATCTTTTGTGTTTCTTAAACTTGGAGAAAAACTCTGCAAACTTATGCACCAACGCGGTGTACACTAACCAGTATACTAACATAAATTGAGTGAAATGGATGTTTCTTGGATTCAGTTGAATCTGACAAAGCTATCCCGAAAATTATGAATAGCGAACAAACCGGTAATTACACAGACTTGGGTAAACGCAGAGAACACCTAGCAATTTTTCTGGTTTTTTGCGACCTGGGCTGGGGTCACATTGTGTGTGGCAAACCGAGCGCAGAGGGTGGGAGACTAGCCCAGACTGTGCCCAGCACTATTTTCAATGACGTTAATTTACCAGAACGAGTTAGAGAGTTGCAAAGTGTATGAGTGCGTTTGACGGCAGCCGAGCATAAGCGGAACCTGCGAAGAAGCTCTGATGCGCACCTCCAGCGAGTCGTGACGTTGGAGCCGCGGTTCAGTGTGTAGCGGTGGTGTGTTCTGCTCGCGGCAGCGTATTGGTGAGGGGGCGGCGGCACCGTTCGCGCCGAATGTTTCTGAAGGCCAGTGTGGTCCCTACATATCAACGCTCTCGTAATCAGCCCGTCATGTGCTGAGGTGAGAACAACCACTGAGTTGAAACTTCCTGGCAGATTAAAACTGTGTGCCGGACCGAGACTCGAACTCGGGACCTCTGCCTTTCGCGGGCAAGTGCCCTACCGACTGAGCTACCCAAGAACGACTCACGCCCCGTCCTCACCGCTTTACTTCTGCCAGTACCTCGTCTCCTACCTTCCAAACTTTACAGAAGCTCTCCTGCCATCTTTTGAGAACTAGCACTCCCGAAAGAAAGGATACTTCGGAGACATGGCTTAGCCACAGCCTGAGGGATGTTTCCAGAATGAGATTTTCACTCTGCATCGGAGTGTGCGCTGATATGAAACTTCCTGGCAGATTAAAACTGTGTGCACACTCAGCTGCAGAGTGAAAATCTCATTCTGGAACCACTGAGTTGTCCAGGGCCTTAGTTATCATGATGCCTGGGCCCTGAGCATCCACCACGGATCGACCGAGGCTACAGTAGATGTCGACGAGTCTGGCAGGGGGCTGCACGAATGCTCCGTGCCTGGATGGTGTCGAGGCGGCAGCTTGCGGATCATCCACTATTGACCCTCAGTGAAGGAGGGTTGGTGGCGTACCAGGCATCTCCTCATCTGTGATTTCCCAGTAGACATCGACTGCAGATCTCGGTGGTAATTTGTATCAGGTCAACTGCGTCTCATTGTTGCAGTCAATGATGGACCATCATCGATCAGATTTTCGTGGTTTCACTGAAACTCACCAGACTGTCATCCTCTCTGGTTCTAGCTACATGCGCGTGTATTTCAGCTCTGAAAGCCTCATTATTTAAAGAGCTGAGCCCACTAGTAGGACGCAGTGACAGTGGGTGCGTGATCGAATTTGCCCCCTGTTCATTAGTCTTGTCAGTGTTTCTTATCTGTGGCAGTTCAGTATTTATTCTGAGCTCCGGTGTTTCTGCAACGTTTGACTCACCAAGTGTCACTCTGGCGCAAGAAGTCATGCAGCGTCACTTCTGTAGTGACTTGGCGTGAGTGGAACTGCTACAGTGTGGAGATGGTGAAGTGGCGGGTTGTGGAAGCAGCTGTACTGGCCATGATGGCAAGGTAAACTCTGCTGCATGTTACAACATACTTTACTTCATCTTGAGCCACAACGTCAGAATGCTGCGACGCCCCTGGATACGCCCTCAGCACACATGTGGTCCACTGATGCTCCCGATGAAGCCTCAAGGTCGCGTTGGTGGGACTGGCATTTGACTTCCGCGTCCCGCTTTGGCGACACTGTTTACCGCCCTCGGCAGCGCGTGCCCGACTTAAGCGGTTGTGGCGCGCGATTCAAGTGGGCTGGGCAACACGCTCCCTAGTATTACTAGCAGCGTGTTGCTGGAAAACTCACATCCTGTTGCGCAACGGCGCTGATAACTGGCGCGGTGACGTCATACCAGTGGCGTCATCCGGTACTGGGGCAGCTGCAGGCTCATTCGACTCGAGGCAGCCGCAGCGAGCACGCAGCCATGCCGTACCGACGCAGAAGATACATGAGGTGGAGCAGACTTCCAGTTTACAAGACACTGGACACGTTTTCAATTACACCAAATGAGAATGGTCAACGGGAGCTACTGCAAGGACCTATTACTTTTGTTGGTTGCAAGATTCAATTTTCTTGTACTACAACACAAGTAGTTAGTGGTAATTCATGGTTAACACTTGCTATTGTGAGAGGTACTGACAAACCTCTTCAAGGATTGGAGGCGAAGCGTCGGTCCACTAAATTCTCGAAGGCGTCCACTGCTACAGGGTTGTATGCTCACCCCGGTTTCAGAAAAGATAATGGCAGCACCGCCCCGGCAACGAACATGGGGCCTCCAAGGTAGAAGTCCCGTGCTACCGTCGAGCCTGGGGACACCTCAACCGCTGTGCCCTCTAAGTCCACGTGTGCGAACTTGGAACCGTGAACGGGTCTGGTGGAGCGGTGGCAGCTGCTGGCTGGTCCACAGCGAGACACAAACTCATGAGTGGCCGTGCCGTGGAGGGGAGGGGGGTTATTGGTAGCGTGTGTGTGTGCAACATTCTCAGACTTCTCCCCACGTCAATTCAGGGTATACCCTCAGGCTTTCATCTCTGTCAAGAGCAACTGACTGCAAGACTCCTGCTGTGCTGGTCTTTTATAATCCAGAGACAGCTTCTGGTTGGTCGGTACTTACGTAACGATGTCACAGACGATGTCAACGTCTGCGCTGGCGGCACCACCGATCCCGTAGTAGCACAAACACTGCGGACGAATATTTCTGCCTCTTCTCTGCATCGAGAGTTCGCTGCTGTGCACCGCTAAGATTATATCCATTGTCAAGTTTGGAGTTCCTGTCACACATTTTTATTACTAAAGCCTCTTAAATACATAATCCAAGTATGTAGGAGCCTGGGACAAATTTTCGTTTCATCAAACAGATTTCGTGTCTTCTCGATTTTTAATATGCCGTTGACGTTCTGCACAGCCGTCGGTAATGGTGCGGATGGACTGACCGATGTAACTGCTACCTCAAGGAATGTTATAGCTGCCACAGATCCTGAGGCCGAGACTGTCCTTAGCAGGGCTTAGGAGGTCGGAAAATAGGTGTTATACATCGTCTTCCCACGACGCTGCTTATTTTGACGGATGTAGCGCAGGAGAAAAGAAGGAATACAATCGGTGGTTCATCACGTGAATGTTCAACATTTTCACGTTTCCTTTTCTTGGAAAACGCAGACTTAATTTCACGTGATCCATAGCCGTTCCTTCGGAACACGTAATTCAGATGATTAAGTTCGGAATCCAAGTGCTCCTTATCAGTTTTTGCTATGCGTACCAACGTATTAAAAACTGCAGTCTTCTGGACTGGATGGTGAAATCTCTGGGCGCTCAGATATAAATCTGCTTGCGGTATACTGAGTGGCCGAGACGTCCATCCGACTTTCTTTGTATCAAAACGCCTAAATATGGCAGCCTTCCTTCTTTCGCTGTCTAGACAGTGAACTGGACGTTTATGTGGACACTGTTTATAAGTTCAAGGAAGTGCTCAACAGCTTCGAAGCCGTGAAACCAGACCATTAACGTGTCGTCGGCATAACGATAAAATGAATACGGACGAAACCAAATTTGATGCACGTTACTCAAAATGTTCCATAAAATAGTTGGCCGCTGCTGAAGTTAACGGGGAACTCATGGCCATTCCGTCCGTGATTCTATATAATTTACCGACATACAAGGAGTACGTGCTCGTCATAATATGTCGGAACAACTTTATCGTTTCAGGAGTAAAATGCTCTGCCAACAGTTTCAATGTGTCTGCCACAGGAACTTCTATAAATAGTGAGACCACATCCAGGTTGACTAAAGTGTCGTTTGGGCCAACTATCATCTGGTTAATTTTCTGTATCAACATCTGAGAGCTCATGATGTGACTTTCGCAGTTCATCATGAACTTTGTGTTGTATACAGACCGAATGTGAGAGGCGAAGGCATCGCGCGTCAGTGTGGTCGTTCATTGCAAATGTGGAGACGCGAGGAATAAAGATGTAAAACGTTTCTTTGTTTGTTTTATTTTAAAAGATTCAACAGTTCTCACATAAAAAATTCGAAGGCATCGCTTTACAGCACGCTGTCGTACAACTCAAAAATGTTCTTGTTTCTTGCGGGACAGCAGCTGGTTGTGGATGACGTGCCACTTGCACCAATTTTCCGCTCTTCCACTAGAATGGGAACGACCGATCGTCGGTCGTACGGTCGGTCGTCTCATCGGCCGACGTGTATTTGGTCTTTTGACCGTTTCCGTGTGTGAGGCGGTCTGTCGGTTGGGGCAGAGCAGCGAGGAAGTCTCCGTGGCGCGTGGTCAGGCCGCAGCCACTGGCGGCATGCACGCGTGGTTGGAGTCGTGAGGCGCTTCTTGAGAGGGTTACGAAGGCCGTCGTCCAACGATCCTGGACACTAAAAGTTAAGTGCTCACTTAACCTACTATCAATCCTCAGCTGCTATCACATCTCTTCGTTTGATCCTGGTTGCCGCTTTCTGCGACATTCCCGCGAACAACAACGTGTGTGCACTGAAGTCGGCTAGAATTGCATCCGTCTTCCTGTGTGGTGTTTAATTTAATTGCTTCCTTAATTAATGAAGTGTACCAGAGGTATCTTCTGCCTTGTGGTTGTTGAAGTTCCGGTGACCTGCCCTGATGTAGTTTTCGGCAATGTATTTTCCTCGTTGTGTTGATGCTGTCAACCACGGCGTGTAGTTTGCCAGAAGAGGTGTTGTTGGTAGTTTTGGGCGTTTATTCTGACTTGGCTGGATTGGGTACCAGTATCCAAAACGTTGTGCTATTGACATCTTGTCGTCGTTTTGCTGGTCGGGCGGAGCAGAACTGATCTTTTTGGTTGGTTTGTCGGCTGGCTTTCGGTTGGGTTGCCTTGTAATTAAGAGGTTGTCGTCCTGGCTGCCTGTCTCACCTAAATGTGCGATAGTGTTACCTTCCCAGGCCGATTCTAGGAACCTTCTGAGCACCGCTCCTTATGTTTTACATAGTGATGTCCTTTTTAGTCTTAAGTACTCTATGTGCCCTTCAGCCGAATTTTAGCTTATTAAAATTGCAAGCCGTTAAATTGTTTTCTGCATGCTGTGTGGCCTTCAGCTGAGTTTTAAGCTCTGTTAAATTAAAAATCCTTGTCTTGCCCTTAAGTCATAAGATTGTTATTCTTTAGTATGAGGCCTTCAGCTTAGTTTTACATGGAATATTTTAAGATAAGGCCTTCAGCTTTTTAAATTGAAAGCTCTTCTTCCTAGGCCTTAACCCGTTAAATTGTTTTGTTGAGCTGGCCGGGGTGGCCGAGTGGTTCTAGGCGCTACAGTCTGGAACCGTGCGACCACTACGGTCGCAGGTTCGAATCCTGCCTCGGGCATGTGTGTGTGTGATGTCCTTAGGTTAGTGAGGTTTCAGTAGTTCTAAGTTCTAGGGGACTGATGACCTCAGCTGTTAAGTCCCATCGTGCTCAGAGCCATTTGAACCATTTTTTGAGCCCATAATTACCGGTTTTACGGGTGATTCATAATAATGGATACAGATTTTCAAAAATGGAAAAAATGGTGTTTATAGATGAATGTCTACAGAATGTACAGTTGAAGGTCTAAATTCGCTAAATACCGGTAACTTTGAACCTCTGGTTCTGGATAACGGATAATGGTATCGAAAAGAGTTTCTAATTTCCCCGAGAATATCATCGTAAGAACGGATGGTTAAAATTTCAGAGATGTACGATGAACAGAAATTATAGAAGTGGCCACCCCCACAATTGATACTTTTCGGACCCAAAACCCATGGTTTTTCGTTTTTCGTTTTTACCTTTTTTCTTCCACGAACCGCCCCTGAATTAACGGTGTTTTTGTACGTCCACTCTAGCCCACACCTAGTGCAAAGGGATCATCAGATTTTCTCAAAATTGCCTGTACTGGAGGAAGTGTGTAACGTTTAAATTTTGACCGTGTACTGTAGGATAGGTGCAGGTACAGGTGTACAAATGGTCTCCTGGGCGAGGGATATCCAAAGCACTTGATCTGTTATCTCTGTGATCAAAAGAGTCTGAGATATGGCTCCCTGGAAAATCGCGATTTCGCGCGCAGGTTTTTGGAACGGGTAGCGTGCTCTGCTCTGTACGTAGCTAGGTGAACTTTTCTTATCGTTTTGAAAACTACTCCCTCCTTTACGCATATGTGACACTGTAGTCAGCCTGTGTAGTATGAACTTCGTAGGAAGGTTTCACCTGTCGCACTAAGAGCAGAACTGGAGACCCACCTCGCGGTACTGTGCAGGCAGCTGCTGCCGCCGCCGCAGAACGAGCTTGCAGCGCGGAGAGCAGACGTCAGAATTGGCAGAGACACTCGGCGCCAATAAAAGGCGGGCAACAGGCAGCGCTGGAGTGGCCACTCGTCTGCGCCGCTATCGTCTGCTCATCGACGGCGCGCAACCACTGTGCGGCGCAGATGTTAGCCAGCTAGTAGCTCTACCTGCCTGCCTGCTGCCATTGTCTGCCCGCCTCCGGTACGCGTCTCCCAATCCGGCTCCTGGCGGACATCGTAATGGGATAATTGCCGCAAAAAGACCATCCACCTTAATGGCTGTTCCTCTCCTTCTCTTTCCCCTTCGTTCCGCCGTCCTTTCCGATCCCTATTACGATTATGCCGCACGCTGCTCCAGACCGCTAGTGGAGGGGAAAATAAAAAAAAAGTCACGCACGACTTTCCCCTAGCCCCCCCCCCCCCCCCCCCAACCCACAGAACTCCAGAGCCCCGTGAACCCCTCCCCCAAATGCCACCCTTCTCATTCCTCTCTCACATCCCCCCCCCCACCCCAGCCCCCCCCCCTTCCCCCTTCGATGTCGAAATACGACGCAGTGGCCGTGCCTCCGCCGCTGCCGGCCGCTTAGCCAGTGTGTCGCACGAAACTTTGTTAATCGTACTTTTCCTGGAGATGAAAGGCAGCTATTATGTCGTTTATGACTCACAGAATGGCGGCAGGAGGAAAAAAAAGTTTTGCTTGTAAGTGGATTACGCGGCGCTGGGAAATTTAATTACCCTGCCAATGCAGCAGCGGCGGCGGCTTCAAAAGTTTGTCCCTCGCAGGCCTGGATGCAGAGCCACTGTGCTCTGCGGCCGGCATCGACCGCTCACGTCTTGACGTATCTCGTCCAACTTGTCACGACATGAAATGTATTCACAGCTGCTTATATGAGCATCTCAACTGGGCGGAGAATACAGTCGCAGTGTGCCGGAAGACGTCTGCTTGTCTCTATGCTCTCAAAAAGTTTCGGAACATATTTCCACAGGACTTGAAACGCCAGCTCGTGCAAGCACTCGTTCTATCGAACCTCCACTATTGTGATGTAATTCAACAAGGTATGAGTAGTGAAAACAAAAGACGGCTAGAACTAACCAAGAATGCCTGTGTGCGTTACACCTGCAACATTCGCCGATATTTACTATTAAAAACAGTTTTGACCACGATTTATTTATCAAGGTGACCGGTTTCGACCACTACTGTGGTCATCTTCAGACCATTGAGTCCGAACCTCTTTCTGTGGGAGAATCACTGCAGTAGTGAATCTCCCACAGAAAGAGGTTCCTACTCAATGGTCTGAAGATGACCACAGTAGTGGTCGAAACCGGTCACCTTGATAAATAAACCGTGATCAAGACTGTCTTCAATAGTAAACATTTGTAAGACATTGATCACTGACTTTCCCATAATGTATTCAAAAGTAATTCGCCGATATGATCATGTTAGTGCTTCATACTCCGAACTAGGGTGGCTGCGGCCGGACAAATTGCGTGACTACCACACTCAATGTCTACTTCACCGACTCCTCGTTGCGCGAGCACCCCAGTACCTTGCTTCAGAGATTAAAAACCTGTCATGCCATCATAATCGAAACACGAGGTCACTCTTATTTGGTATCCTAACTGTGTCCACTCACAAAACAAAAACTTTTGCAAACTCCTTCTCAGTTGCCGCTGTCCGCCTCTGGAACAAACTGCCCCTTACCTTGCGCAAAATTGAATCCCCTGCTGCTTTTAAGAAGAAGTTGAAGCATTTTCTACTATCATCCTCATAACGTCCTCCACAAAATTAATGTACAAGGCCAATCCTCTCATCTGTCAAATAGCAAAGCTAGCGTCTCTTATCTTGCTCCTGAGATGCCTTTCTCTTCATCTATCTCTATTAGCCACGCAGTCTTCTTTTGCTTTAAATTTCCTTAATTATGTTTCATCATGTCTCTATTCTTCTCCTCCCTTCACCATCAGTCGCCCTCATACTCCCTGCTGCTAGCACTCCTATCTAAAATCTGTCTCATCAATAATGTCTAATTATAACAGTACTTATGATCTACGAATATAAACTCTATATGTATTTATTTTTCCTGGTGTGCCTTTGTAACCGTTTATTTCACAATTTGTACTAGATGTAGTTTAACATGCATACTAAAACACATGAATGTAATATAAGTAGAGTGCCCGGTTAGATGTAAGAGAGGGCCTGATGGCCCTAATCTTGCCAGGTTAAATAAATAAATAAATAACTAAATATATGGACTACCATCCGCTGTATAATGAAATGGATGACGACAATGAAACATCGTGCCGGACCGGGACTCAAACCCAGGTTACCCGCTTTTCGCGATATGTCACCTCACCATTAGGCTATCCGAGCGTCGACCCACGGCCAGACTCAAACTCCTTCATGTCGTCCACCACGTGGGTACAAAGTATACTCGTACATTGATTATGCATATTCCCATACAGGGGAGACATTTTGCTTGAAAGTCGCTTGCTCGGTGTCGGCGGATAAATACGAAATACAGTGCCTGTGTTATTCTGAATTACTATGCAATGTTCCTTCGGACCTGCATGCAAAAATGGTTCAAATGGCTCTGAGCACTATTGGACTTAACTACTGAGGTCATCAGTCCCCTAAAACTTAGAACTACTTAAACCTAACTAACCTAAGGACATCACACACATCCATGTCTGAGGCAGGATTCGAACCTGCGACCGTAGCGGTCGCGCGATCCCAGACTGTAGCGCCTAGAACCGCTCGGCCAGCCTGGCCGGCGGCTTAAATTTCTTAGTTGCATCGTTTACTGGGCTGACTTACGTTCTTACCCCTTAACGTATATATTGCGAAATTTTTTATCTACCTTGTGATCAGAGGTATCCCGACACCCACTAAAATATGCGTTTTTCATATTAGGTGCATTGTGTTGCCACCTACTGCCAGGTACGCCATATCGGCGACCTCAGTAGTCATTAGACATCGAGAGAGAACAGAATGGCGCGCTCCGCGGAACTCACGGACTTGGGACGTGGTCAGGTGATCGGGTGTCACTTGTGTCATACGTCTGTACGCGAGATTTCCACACTGCTAAGCATCCCTAGGTCCACTGTTTCCGATTTGATAGTGAAGTGGAAACGTGAAGGGACACGTACAGCACAAAAGCGTATGGGCCGACCTTGTCTGTTGAGTGACAGAGAACGCCGACTGTTGAAGAGCGTTGTAACGTGTAATAGGCAGACGTCTATGCACACCATCACACAGGAATTCCAAAATGCATCAGGATCCAGTACAAGTAATATTACAGTTAGGCGGGAGGTGAGAAAACTTGGATTTCAAGGTCGAGTGGCTGCTCATAAGCCACACATCACGCCGGTAATGTCAAGCGACGCCTCGCTTGGTGTAAGGAGAGTAAACACGATTGAACAGTGGAAAAACGTTGTTTGGAGTGACGAATCACGGTACACAATGTGGTAATCCGATGGCAGGATGTTGTTATGGCAAATGTTCGGTGAACGTCATCTGCCAGCGTGTGTAGTGGCAACAGTAAAATTCGGAGGTGGTGATGTTAGGGTGTGGTCGCGTTTTTCATAGAAGGGGCTTGCGCCCTTTGTTGTTTTGCACAGACCTACACTGATGTTTTAAGAACCTTCTTACTTTCCACTGTTGAAGGGCAATTCAGGGATGGCGATGGAACTTTAAACACGATCGAGCACCTCTTCATAATGCACGGCCTGTGGCGGAGTGATTACACGGCAATAATATCCCTGTATTGGGCTGCCCTGCACAGAGTCCTGGCCTGAGTCCTTTAGAACACCTTTGGGATGTTTTGGAACGCCGACCTCGTGCCAGACCTCATCGACCGACATCGATACCTCTCCTCAGTGCAGCACTCCCCAAGAAACCTTCCAGCACCTGATTGAACGTATTCCTGCGAGAGTGGAAGCCGTCATCAAGGCTAAGGGTGGGCCAACACCATACTGAATTCTAGCATTACCGATGGAGGGCGCCACGAACTTGTAAGTCATTTTCAGCCAGGTGTCCGGATACTTTCGATCACATAGTGTATTAATTATCTCACTGAGTGCTATGTGAATTCCTGTAAGAAAAACGAAATCACTATCGTTTACTAACTGGCGTGTGTATCAGGCTGTGGCTAACGACGGACGTACCATCGTCCGATAAGCAGACTCACGCCCAAGGAAGTCCCCTGCAGAAATATTGAGCCATCGTACCTCTGTAGTTGCTCATAATTGCGAAAGTGTTGCTGGGGCAGGATTTTGCGCACGAACAGACCACACGATTATGTCCCATAAATGTTAGACGGGATTTATCTCAGGCTGTGTGGATGCCCAAAGCATTCTTTCGTATTGTCCAAAACCAATTAAAGTTATTTAATTTTCACCACAAATTATGGTAGCAAAACTGAACCACACTTGGCATTTAAAGATGTAGGTTCTATTTGGAATACAATGTTCAATCAGCAAGACGCTATCCACGATCGATCTGACTTCTTTCGGGCCTCCCTAAGACATCGTCTCTAAAACAGGAAAGGCATGGCGAAACATATTTGACAGATATACAGGCGACCACAGTAACGGTAGACACTTTTGATAAATATAATAAATTATCATTCAGTACCCCCCCCATGAACCATGGACCTTGCCGTTGGTGGGGAGGCTTGCGTGCCTCAGCGATACAGATAGCCGTACCGTAGGTGCAACCACAACGGAGGGGTATCTGTTGAGAGGCCAGACAAACGCGTGGTTCCTGAAGAGGGGCAGCAGCCTTTTCAGTAGTTGCAAGGGCAACAGTCTGGATGATTGACTGATCTGGCCTTGTAACAATAACCAAAACGGCCTTGCTGTGCTGGTACTGCGAACGGCTGAAAGCAAGGGGAAACTACAGCCGTAATTTTTCCCGAGGGCATGCAGCTTTACTGTATGATTAAATGATGATGGCGTCCTCTTGGGTAAAATATTCCGGAGGTAAAATAGTCCCCCATTCGGATCTCCGGGCGGGGACTACTCAAGAGGATGTCGTTATCAGGAGAAAGAAAACTGGCGTTCTACGGATCGGAGCGTGGAATGTCAGATCCCTTAATCGGGCAGGTAGGTTAGAAAATTTAAAAAGGGAAATGGATAGGTTGAAGTTAGATATAGTGGGAATTAGTGAAGTTCGGTGGCAGGAGGAACAAGACTTCTGGTCAGGTGACTACAGGGTTATAAACACAAAATCAAATAGGGGTAATGCAGGAGTAGGTTTAATAATGAATAGGAAAATAGGAATGCGGGTAAGCTACTACAAACAGCATAGTGAACGCATTATTGTGGCCAAGATAGATACGAAGCCCACGCCTACTACAGTAGTACAAGTTTATATGCCAACTAGCTCTGCAGATGACGAAGAAATTGAAGAAATGTATGATGAAATAAAAGAAATTATTCAGATTGTGAAGGGAGACGAAAATTTAATAGTCATGGGTGACTGGAATTCGAGTGTAGGAAAAGGGAGAGAAGGAAACATAGTAGGTGAATATGGATTGGGGGACAGAAATGAAAGAGGAAGCCGCCTGGTCGAATTTTGCACAGAGCACAACATAATCATAACTAACACTTGGTTTAAGAATCATGAAAGAAGGCTGTATACATGGAAGAACCCTGGAGATACTAAAAGGTATCAGATAGATTATATAATGGTAAGACAGAGATTTAGGAACCAGGTTTTAAATTGTAAGACATTTCCAGGGGCAGATGTGGACTCTGACCACAATCTATTGGTTATGACCTGTAGATTAAAACTGAAGAAACTGCAAAAAGGTGGGAATTTAAGGAGATGGGACCTGGATAAACTAAAAGAACCAGAGGTTGTACAGAGATTCAGGGAGAGCATAAGGGAGCAATTGACAGGAATGGGGGAAATAAATACAGTAGAAGAAGAATGGGTAGCTTTGAGGGATGAAGTAGTGAAGGCAGCAGAGGATCAAGTAGGTAAAAAGACGAGGGCTAGTAGAAATCCTTGGGTAACAGAAGAAATATTGAATTTAATTGATGAAAGGAGAAAATATAAAAATGCAGTAAGTGAAACAGGCAAAAAGGAATACAAACGTCTCAAAAATGAGATCGACAGGAAGTGCAAAATGTCTAAGCAGGGATGGCTAGAGGACAAATGTAAGGATGTAGAGGCTTATCTCACTAGGGGTAAGATAGATACCGCCTACAGGAAAATTAAAGAGACCTTTGGAGATAAGAGAATGACTTGTATGAATATCAAGAGCTCAGATGGAAACCCAGTTCTAAGCAAAGAAGGGAAAGCAGAAAGGTGGAAGGAGTATATAGAGGGTCTATACAAGGGCGATGTACTTGAGGACAATATTATGGAAATGGAAGAGGATGTAGATGAAGATGAAATGGGAGATATGATACTGCGTGAAGAGTTTGACAGAGCACTGAAAGACCTGAGTCGAAACAAGGCCCCCGGAGTAGACAATATTCCATTGGAACTACTGACGGCCGTGGGAGAGCCAGTCCTGACAAAACTCTACCATCTGGTGAGCAAGATGTATGAAACAGGCGAAATACCCTCAGACTTCAAGAAGAATATAATAATTGCAATCCCAAAGAAAGCAGGTGTTGACAGATGTGAAAATTACCGAACTATCAGCTTAATAAGTCACAGCTGCAAAATACTAACACGAATTCTTTACAGACGAATTGAAAAACTAGTAGAAGCCAACCTCGGGGAAGATCAGTTTGGATTCCGTAGAAACACTGGAACACGTGAGGCAATACTGACCTTACGACTTATCTTAGAAGAAAGATTAAGGAAAGGCAAACCTACATTTCTAGCATTTGTAGACTTAGAGAAAGCTTTTGACAATGTTGACTGTAATACTCTCTTTCAAATTCTAAAGGTGGCAGGGGTAAAATACAGGGAGCGAAAGGCTATTTACAATTTGTACAGAAACCAGATGGCAGTTATAAGAGTCGAGGGACATGAAAGGGATGCAGTGGTTGGGAAGGGAGTAAGACAGGGTTGTAGCCTCTCCCCGATGTTTTTCAATCTGTATATTGAGCAAGCAGTAAAGGAAACAAAAGAAAAATTCGGAGTAGGTATTAAAATTCATGGAGAAGAAATAAAAACTTTGAGGTTCGCCGATGACATTGTAATTCTGTCAGAGACATCAAAGGACTTGGAAGAGCAGTTGAATGGAATGGACAGTGTCTTGAAAGGAGGATATAAGATGAACATCAACAAAAGCAAAACAAGGATAATGGAATGTAGTCTAATTAAGTCGGGTGATGCTAAGGGAATTAGATTAGGAAATGAGGCACTTAAAGTAGTAAAGGAGTTTTGCTATTTGGGGAGCAAAATAACTGATGATGGTCGAAGTAGAGAGGATATAAAATGTAGGCTGGCAATGGCAAGGAAAGCGTTTCTGAAGAAGAGAAATTTGTTAACATCCAGTATTGATTTAAATGTCAGGAAGTCATTTCTGAAAGTATTCGTATGGAGTGTAGCCATGTATGGAAGTGAAACATGGACGATAAATAGTTTGGACAAGAAGAGAATAGAAGCTTTCGAAATGTGGTGCTACAGAAGAATGCTGAAGATTAGATGGGTAGATCACATAACTAATGAGGAAGTATTGAATAGGATTGGGGAGAAGAGAAGTTTGTGGCACAACTTGACCAGAAGAAGGGATCGGTTGGTAGGACATGTTCTGAGGCATCAAGGGATCACCAATTTAGTATTGGAGGGCAGCGTGGAGGGTAAAAATCGTAGAGGGAGACCAAGAGATGAATACACTAAGCAGATTCAGAAGGATGTAGGTTGCAGTAGGTACTGGGAGATGAAAAAGCTTGCACAGGATAGAGTAGCATGGAGAGCTGCATCAAACCAGTCTCAGGACTGAAGACCACAACAACAACAATCATTCAGTACAATCTAAAGTACGAGATATGCCGGTTGCTCGTACCTACGTGTACTTTTCGATATCTGAAAAACCAGAGTAACTAACGGGAAGCACCTTCTCTCCTCAACAGACTTCTACTGTTTAACAACTGATAGACAGGTTTTCCATACATCGGTTCCTTGCGTTTTTAGTATTATTGAAGCTTCTCTGCTCTTTTTATGATACGCTTAAATGGGTGTACATTTTATTATAACAGTATGGATAAATAAAAAAGAATGTCATATTATTTTATGTTTTACACTCGAGCCATACTGGTCCCAGATTTTAGTCAAATTCCAGAGTTTGTAGACTCTCAATATCTTAGTAATATATTTTGCTGCACTGATACTCACATAAACGTAATAATCCTATAATACATTCCGCAATATCACGTAACATCATTCTCGTAGTTAATTGACACTTAGTTTCTATATATGACAAACCAGATTATTTACCATCGATGTTGTGATAATCACTGGGCAGCCTTTCGTATTTCATGGTTACTCAGTGACCAACTGTATTTTAATGTAACGATTGACAGTAATCGACTGCGACTGTGTTCTTAGACGCGCAGCGCTATTCCACAAAGTAGCAATTTCAATTTTTCGTATTAAATGTAATTTTAAGTTTTATTGCAGCGTTCGTCAACGACTGACGTGTTGTACAAGATAACCTTTTATGAATGTTAGGTATTACTGAAGTCATCCATTACGAAAACTCTGTTAGCTAGAAAGTTTAACTTATTGCTACGGCAGAAGTACCATCAGACTCGACTGAATTTGTAGAAATAATTAACTGTCAGAATACATGTTGAAGTCTTGTGTCAAGGGTGCATCAACTTTTAATAATTCGTCAATATATTATTTCCTATTTCTTACGCACTACGACACCATAAGGAATATCGTCGGAATCGGTGAACATTGGTTTGAGAGTATGAAGCTGCACTCGCAGTCCGATTTCGTCGATGGAATGTTATACAGTTGTGGCGATTCGTCAATGAGTCAAAAAACGCCGGTACGGGACTACAAGTCCCACCGCCACACCTTCACCTGCCCATGTTAGGCAAAATTTTTCTGCCTGACTCATGTAGTACTATCACCGTGAGAGGGTGGTACGGGACTACAAGTCCCACCGCCACACCTCCTAAGTGAATTGCAGTGACGCAGTCACTGCCCTGTGGAAATTTACTGCCTCACCAACACAGTTAGACCGCAATAGACCGGTGATGCTGTATTGTAACATATCACCCCGGACTACAAGTCTATTTAAAAAAAATAAAAAAAAAAACGTCAATGAGTCGTTCACTCCAAATAAAGAATCGTAAGAATCGAATCGTCATACGGACGAAACGTTGTTGTAAAGAATCGTAAGAACGATTGCGTGCCGGCCGCGGTGGTCTCGCGGTTAAGGCGCTCAGTCCAGAACCGCGCGACTGCTACGGTCGCAGGTTCGAATCCTGCCTCGGGCATGGATGTGTGTGACGTCCTTAGGTTAGTTAGGTTTAAGTAGTTCTAAGTTCTAGGGGACTGATGGCCACAGAAGTTAAGTCCCATAGTGCTCAGAGCCATTTTGAACGATTGCGTGTTTCCGAATCGTGACCATTCCAAGTTCCGATTCATCGATTCTTAGTACGCTATGCTTCGAAGGCAACTTCCGAATCATGCCGAGTCGTGCAAAATGATTACGACCGCCAGATGGCAGTCAAGTGGAGGATGCGTGTGAACAAAGGAAGCTCGGAACGAACAAACGAAGTTCGTGGGCCGTAATATTACTCGTGAAAACCCAAGTTGACACTTGGCGGTGGCTGACGGGAACAGGGGAGGGCATTTCCCATTTACTATCGCTACCATCAGCCACCGCACCGACGTCAGGTAGGTTTGCACGAGTAATACACGAACTAGTGTTGACAGAAACGATATACAGCGAGTACACAGCTCCCAATACACAAGATTAAAATCAAGAAATCCAAGTATGATGAATAAATAAACTTTGTTAGTACGTATTGAATGTAGTTGAGGTTTTGGTTTTTAAGTTTATATGTATATAGGTGTCTTTCCTTACAGCACGCGATTTTACACAAAATAGATACGTTCAAGCCACACAACCAAACTGGCATACCACGTAATTTTGCACCACCTTTCGCACAAATCGACTCCTCTTTCCTGGCATACAGAAATAAAACAGTAGATGCAATCAAATCAAACGCGACCTTTCAACAATTAAGGTATTACACGTATAAATCGAGAATCACACTTGTGACATCATATGCATGTTTACTCATAAATAAACTATTTCTGGCATATCTTATCATGACACAGTTCGATTCTATCCCCATTGAAAATTTCAGACATGTCCTGCCATCTGTGAGTAAGATGTACAACTTTTTGCATTCCGTAAAAATCGCGCCATCGCAGACTAGAATGAATCGTGAAAGAATCGTGAACGAATCGTAGGAATCGATTCGCAATGTGAGACTGAATCGTAGGCATCGAATCGGGAAAAAGAATCTTGTTGCCCAACTCTTCGCAATTGTGTTTTACTATTTTTCTCCGTACGTTTTTTGTGGACCAATCAACAAGTTCTCATTGAGAGATTTGTCGCTGCACTTAGGCAGACTCCAGCTGATGTACAGAGACGATTTTTGACGAGATTTTACTTCAGAGAGTTTTTGAGATACAACAGTAGCGCTTTATAGTCAGTCAGCAACGAAAATTAGACAATTTTAACACGTCGTTATTTTTACGTCTGAAGATTTGTCTCTATTGAGAACGATACGCTATCGGTATCTGCAAACCTTTTTTTCCGCGGGTAGTAAAATACTGCGTTCGGTAACGTCCTTCTTCTAAATTTTTCTGATTCTTAATTGAAAGAATTTAGTTTGTGGCGATCGGACATTGGTGATATGACGCTTCGTGTTGCCTAAAAGGAAAACGTATCTCTTTCCATTACAAATATTAAAGTCATAAGTTGTTCAACCTAAGTGAAAAGGTTGTTTTGGAAGGATGGCATATCATACCGATAACTTCGACTACTGCGCTAGTAATACACTTCCTAAGAAGTTAGACCCAACCATGCTCATATTAGCAGTTAAATTTACTTCTCTTTCACACTGAAGTTACTGGTCTAGTACCAAATTAGTGATCCCTTGTTGTCTCAGAATGTGTCCTGCCAACCGATCCCTTCTTCTAGTCACGCTGTGCTACAAATTTCTTTTCTCCTCAGTTCTATTCAGTACCTCCTCACTGGTTGCTTGATCTAGCCATCTAATCTTCAGTACTCTTCTGCAGCGTCACACGTCAAAAGCTTCTATTCCGTTCTTGTCTGCACTGTTTATCGTCTGTTTCACTTCCATACATGCTTACGCTCCATACAAATACTTGCAGAAAGCACTTCGTGACACTTAAATCTAAACTCGATGTTAACAACTTTCTCTTCTTCAGAAACGGTTTTCTTGACATTGTTAACCTGCACTTTACATCCTTTCTACTTCCGCCATCATCAGTTATTTTGCTGCCAAAATAGCAAAACTCTTCTACTACTTTTTAAGTGTCTCGTTTGCTAATTTAATTCCCTTAGCACCACCGTATTCAATTCGATAACATTCATTATCCTTGTTTTCCTTTTGTTGATGTTCATCTTATACCCACCTTGCAAGACACTGTCCATTCCGCCGGCCGGAGTGGCCGAGTGGTTCTAGGCGCTAAAGTCTGGAACCGCGCGACCGCTACGGTCGCAGGTTCAAATCCTGCCTCGGGCATGGATTTTTGTGATGTCCTTAGGTTAGTTAGGTTTAAGTAGTTTTAAGTTAAGGAATTCTGATACCTAGGCAGTAAAATAACCAATAACGGACGGAGGAAGGAGGACATCAAAAGCAGACTCGCTATGGCAAAAAAGGCATTTCTGGATAAGAGAAGTCTACTAATATCAAATACCGGCCGTAATTTGAGGAAGAAATTTCTGAGGATGTACGTCTGGAGTACAGCATTGTATGGTAGTGAAACATGGACTGTAGGAAAACCGGAACAGAAGAGAGTCGAAGCATTTGAGATGTGGTGCTATAGACAAATGTTGAAAATTAGGTGGACTGATAAGGTAAGGAATGAGGAGGTTCTACGCAGAATCGGAGAGGAAAGGAATATGTGGAAAACACTGATAAGGAGAAGGGACAGGATGATAGGACATCTGGTAAGACATGAGGGAATGACTTCCATGGTACTAGAGGGAGCTGTAGAGGGCAAAAACTGTAGAGGAAGACAGAGATTGGAATACGTCAAGCAAATAATTGAGGACGTAGGTTGCAAGTGCAAGAGGTTAGCACAGGAAAGGAATTCGTGGCGGGCCGCATCAAACCAGTCAGTAGACTGATGACCAAAAAAAAAAAAAGTTCTGGGGGACTGATGACCTCAGAAGTTAAGTCCCATAGTGCTCAGAGCCATTTGAACCACTGTCCATTCCGTTCAACTGCTTTACCAAGTCTTATGCTATCTTTGACAGAATTGCAATGTCATCGGCGAACCTCAAAGCTTTTTTCCTTCTCCCTGAACTTTAGCTCGTTCTTCAAATTTTTCTTTGGTTTCCTCTATTGCTTGCTCGATGTACGTATTCGGTAACACGATGGATAAGCTACAGCCCTGTCTCATCCCTTCTCAATCGCTGCTTCCTTTTCATGCCCTTCAGTCATAATTACCGTCTGGTTTCTGTACAAGTTGTAAATAGCCTTCCACTCCTTGTATTTTACCCATGCTATCTTCAGAAATTCAAAAAGAGTACTCCAGACAACATTGTCAAAAGCATTCTCTAAGTCTACAAATGCTGTAAATGTAAGTTAGCCTTTCCTTAACTTAAGACAAGTCGCAGAATCAGTATTGGCACGCGTGTTCTTACACATCTCCTGAAACCAAACTGATCTTCTCCGAGGGCGACTTCTACCAGATTTTCCATTCTTCTGTAAAGAATTAGCGTTAGTATTTTGCAATCATGACTTATTAAACTAATGGTTCGATAATATTCATACCTGTTAACATCTGCTGTCTTTACAATTGGAATTATTACATTCATCTTGAAGTCTGAGGGTATTTCGCCTGTCTCATGGATCTGACTCGTCAGATGGAAAAATTTGTCCCAAGGCTATCCGTAGTTCTGACGTAATATCATCTACTACCGGAGCCTCGTTTCGATTGAGGTCTTTCAGTGCTCTGTCAAATTCTTCTCGCAGTGTCATGTTTCCCATCTCCTCTTCATCTGCGTCCTCTTCCATTTCTGTAATATTGCTTGCAAGTTCATTGCCCTTGTACAGACCTTCCATATACTCCTTCCACCTTTCCGCTTTTCCTTCTTTGCTTAGGACTGTTTTTCCGTCTGAGCTGCTTCATACAGCTGCTTCTCGTTTCTCCAAAGGCCTCTTTAATTTTCTTGTAGGATGAACTTACCTTTCCGCTTGTGATACATGCTTCTATATCCTTACATTCCTCCTCTTGCCATTCCTGCCGGCCGAGGGGGCCGATCGGTTCTAGGCGCTACAGTCTGGAACCGCGCGACCACTACGGTCGCAGGTTCGAATCCTGCCTCGGGCATGGATGTGTGTGATGTCCTTAGGTTAGTTAGGTTTAAGTAGTTCTAAGTTCTAGGGGACTGATGACCTCAGAAGTTAAATTCCATAGTGCTCAGAGTCATTTGAACCATCTAACCAGTCCTGTTTAGCCATTTTGCACGTCCTGGAAATCTAATTTCTTAGGCATTTGTACGCTCTTTTGCCTATCCCATTTGCAGCGTTTTTATATTTTCTCCTTTCATCGATTAAATTCAATATCTATAGGATTTCTACTAGGTCTTGTTGTTTCATCTATTTGGTCCTCTGCTGCCTTCACTATTTCATCTCTTCAACACATATTGTGCAGTCGCATGAATAACGGGTACTGCATATTTCCTAGGAAACGGTGTTACAGTGTCATGCAGAAAGAAATTAAAGGTTTAGTTGCCACGAAACAGCAAAGAATTACAACTATCAACATGCGGGATTCATTGTTCAGTACATCAATAAGCAATTTTAGCTAATTTTCAGGCATGCTGCACGTGAATTTATTGGTGATATGAACAGTACGTAAAATTTATGAAGTCTCACTCATTATTCCAAGTCAGCAGCAACTGTTTGGACGATGAGTACATAATCTCTGTATATCACTGCAAAGGACGTTGATTAACTCAAGGGGGACGCCTGGAGCGATTTTTTTATTTAAAACTCGATGTTGTTGAATTCATGAAGAGAAAAGTAGTGCAGGAACAAACTTAGAACATCCGGAACGGATTGCAGACCTCAAATTTTAAGTGGACTTGACTGCACGCTGCAAGCTGAGGAGCAACTTTCTGGTTTGATGGGGTTGCATTGAGAATAAAATTGCGTTATTGAAGGATACATTCTGACAAACACAGTCCAGTTCACTAATTTCATCGTCATTAAAGAAAACACGAGGTCTGAACATTTCGTCGTGGCGTTGAAGGAATTACAAAGACAGTCTCCTAAACATTATGAGACACTTCAAGATTATACCCGTTTTCCAGCTGTCTTCAAGACAGTTTGCCGTTTCAGTTGAGAGCGCCCCTGTGCATGTACAGGTAACTGGCTGACCTGCAAAGGAGTTCCCGTTTTAATGACGCATCCTTTTACCTTAAAACTGTCGAGGACGTCTTCATTATTTTCCAGGGGTAGAACATCTCCAAAATGAGGTTGCAGAAGTGCTACAGTATTTCGAAAAAGCTTTTTTCGATTATGAAACTGAATAAGTCGCGATTACGTGGCAAATTGAGTGCGAAAACCTGTGAAATAGTCTGCACCTGCTTGTATGCCAACAGTCCGCACCAGATAAAAATTATGCCTTCAGCTTGCCGAAAATAAATAATACTGAAAATTGTTTTCTTTGTGATCTTTGTTGCTGATAAATTTGAAATATAACAGTCGTGCACAGTGTGACTGTAGTGCCATTTAGATGCGGCGCGTTCGCAGTTTTCCCCTCTCGCCTCTCTACCCGCTGTGTCAGTGGGGCGTGGTGGTGGGGGAAGTGTGCAGCGAGCCCGAGCGCGAGCTGACGCGGCTCGTAAGCCAAAACCTTGGCCGTCCCTGCTGCCGGAGGATACAGCATGAGCTGGGCAAGCATTCTACTTGACGGCTTCTTACTGCAAAAATAGATAATTATAAGTTAATGCGCATCGGTAGTGAGAAACATTCCAGTCAAGATCGAATCTAGTATTAATGGTAGTCTGCTCGATTCAACATTGTCGATATTACTGGGAAATGATATGAAATACAGGGTGATTCAAAAAGAATACCACAACTTTAGGAATTTAAAACTCTGCAATGACAAAAGGCAGAGCTAAGCACTATCTGTCGGCGAATTAAGGGAGCTATAAAGTTTCATTTAGTTGTACATTTGTACGCTTGAGGCGCTGTTGACTAGGCGTCAGCGTCAGTTGATGCTAAGATGGCGGCCGCTCAACACACTCATATACACTCCTGGAAATTGAAATAAGAACACCGTGAATTCATTGTCCCAGGAAGGGGAAACTTTATTGACACATTCCTGGGGTCAGATACATCACATGATCACATTGACAGAACCACAGGCACATAGACACAGGCAACAGAGCATGCACAATGTCGGCACTAGTACAGTGTATATCCACCTTTCGCAGCAATGCAGGCTGCTATTCTCCCATGGAGACGATCGTAGAGATGCTGGATGTAGTCCCGCGGAACGGCTTGCCATGCCATTTCCACCTGGCGCCTCAGTTGGACCAGCGTTCGTGCTGGACGTGCAGACCGCGTGAGACGACGCTTCATCCAGTCCCAAACATGCTCAATGGGGGACAGATCCGGAGACCTTGCTGGCCAGGGTAGTTGACTTACACCTTCTAGAGCACGTTGGGTGGCACGGGATACATGCGGACGTGCATTGTCCTGTTGGAACAGCAAGTTCCCTTGCCGGTCTAGGAATGGTAGAACGATGGGTTCGATGACGGTTTGGATGTACCGTGCACTATTCAGTGTCCCCTCGACGATCACCAGTGGTGTACGGCCAGTGTAGGAGATCGCTCCCCACACCATGATGCCGGGTGTTGGCCCTGTGTGCCTCGGTCGTATGCAGTCCTGATTGTGGCGCTCACCTGCACGGCGCCAAACACGCATACGACCATCATTGGCACCAAGGCAGAAGCGACTCTCATCGCTGAAGACGACACGTCTCCATTCGTCCCTCCATTCACGCCTGTCGCGACACCACTGGAGGCGGGCTGCACGATGTTGGGGCGTGAGCGGAAGACGGCCTAACGGTGTGCGGGACCGTAGCCCAGCTTCATGGAGACGGTTGCGAATGGTCCTCGCCGATACCCCAGGAGCAACAGTGTCCCTAATTTGCTGGGAAGTGGCGGTGCGGTCCCCTACGGCACTGCGTAAGATCCTACGGTCTTGGCGTGCATCCGTGCGTCGCTGCGGTCCGGTCCTAGGTCGACGGGCACGCGCACCTTCCGCCGACCACTGGCGACAACATCGATGTACTGTGGAGACCTCACGCCCCACGTGTTGAGCAATTCGGCGGTACGTCCACCCGGCCCCCCGCATGCCCACTATACGCCCTCGCTCAAAGTCCGTCAACTGCACATACGGTTCACGTCCACGCTGTCGCGGCATGCTACCAGTGTTAAAGACTGCGATGGAGCTCCGTATGCCACGGCAAACTGGCTGACACTGACGGCGGCGGTGCACAAATGCTGCGCAGCTAGCGCCATTCGACGGCCAACACCGCGGTTCCTGGTGTGTCCGCTGTGCCGTGCGT
Organism: Schistocerca serialis cubense; assembly: GCF_023864345.2. Lineage (NCBI taxonomy): Eukaryota > Metazoa > Arthropoda > Insecta > Orthoptera > Acrididae > Schistocerca > Schistocerca serialis. The sequence goes on along the minus strand of NC_064647.1, from coordinate 80,492,184 downwards.
GTGATCATTGCATGTACAGCCCTCTCGCAGTGTCCGGAGCAAGTATGGTGGGTCTGACACACCGGTGTCAATGTGTTCTTTTTTCCATTTCCAGGAGTGTATAAACGAAAATGGGTAGAGAGCGCTTCGGTGACCCACTCTTGAGTATTGCTCAAGTGTTTGGGATATCGACCAGGTCAGAGTAAAGGACGACATTAAATTCCTTCGAAGGCGTGGTGCTACATTTGTTATTGGAGATTCCGTTAGTGTGACTGTATTACGAGTCTAGATCTTGTGATTTTCATCTTTTTGGCAAGCTGAAAGAATATCTGGAGGGAGAGAGATTTTACAGCGATGAGGACGTTCGTAGAATGGTTGTGTGATCGAGGAGCGGATTGCTACTGTCGAGGAGGTGAGCGATTCGTTGAACATTCTGACCATTGTTTTCAGAGATGTCGTGACAATGTGTTAAAAATCGTATCATGTGTCTGTGTCACTTTAACGTCTACTGCAGCAGTCACTAAAAGTTACTTGGCCTACCGTAAGAATGTCTGACTTACTTTTTAAAGTCCGCTCATGGCAGGAGGTGGTCTGTGAATGTTTTTAGAGCCCGACGTGATTGAGCACTGTGGCACTTTTACTATAGTCAATTTCCGTCACTGGTAGCATATGGACTTTATTATGATTACTAGTTTTCGCCTCAGCCATCTCCTATCTGGTAAAGCAGATATAAAGCAAAAACAACAATTAAAAACTCCATTACAGGAACCATATAAACTACAATTAAAAGGATGTCATTTTCCCGCATAGGCTGTTTTATATTGAAACAACCACTTCATTCCATGCTTTAGCAATCATCTACTTCTGCCCCCTCCATGTGCATTATTAAGCTACATTGTAGTAAAACACTGTAATGTATGTACTGTACTGTGGCTTGTAATGGTACAAGGTACTCTCCACCGCTTACCATACAGTGGTTTCCTGAGTATGTATTGTATGTAGATGTAGATTTAGATGTGGCTGTACTTACATATCTGCATGGGCGTGGTCACAGCTGGTGTCTCAAATGATGAAAATCATGCAGTATTAAATTTAGCTTGTTACTGACAAATAGACCTCGAATGACAAGACATAACGTAATAACATTAACTTGTTAACAAACAGGCACAACCTGATTATCTCCCTATTCTGTACAGCTTCAATGTGAACCCCACCTACTCTAGTGCCCCAACTATCAAACATGGGTCGTCGAGCAGATGCGCGAAACTATAGACCTATATCGCTGACATCGATCTGTTGTAGAATTTTAGAACATGTTTTTTGCTGGCGTATCATGTCATTTCTGGAAACCCAGAATCTACTCTGTAGAAATCAACATGGATTCCGGAAACAGCGATCGTGTGGGACCCAACTCGCTTTATTTGTTCATGAGACCCAGAAAGTATTAGATACAGGCTCCCAGGTAGACGCCATTTTCCTTCTGGAAGGCGTTCGATACAGTTCCACACTGTCACCTGATAAACAAAGTAAGAGCCTGCGGAATATCAGACCAGCTGTGTGGCTGTATTGAAGAGTTTTTAGCAAACAGAACACAGCATGTTGTTCTCAGTGGAGAGACGTCTATAGACGTTAAAGTAACCTCTGGCGTGCTACAGCGGAGTGTTATGGGACCATTGCTTTTCACAATATATATATAAATGACCTACTAGATAGTGTCGGAACTTCCATGGGGCTTTTCCCGGATGATGCTGTAGTATACAGAGAAGTTGCAGCATTAGAAAATTGCAGCGGAATGCAGGAAGATCTGCAGCGGATAGGCACTTGGTGCAGGGAGCGGCAACTTCCCCTAACATAGACAAATATAATGTATTGCGAATACATAGAAGGAAGGATCCTGTATTGTATGATTATATGATAGCGGAACAAACACTGGTAGCAGTTACTTCTGTAAAATATCTGGGAGTATGCGTGCGGAACGCTTTGAAGTGGAATGATCATATAAAATTAATTGTTGGCAAGGCAGGTGCCAGATTGAGATTCATTGGGAGAGTCCTTAGGAAGTGTAGTCCATCAACAAAGGAGGTGGCTTACAAAGCACTCGTTCCAACTATACTTGAGTATTGCTCATCAGTGTGCGATCCGTAACATGTCGGGTTAACAGAGGAGATTGATCCAAAAAAGAGAGGCGCGTGTCGTCACAGTATTATTTGGTAAGCGTGATAGCGTTACGGAGATGTTTAGCAAACTCAAGTGGCAGACTCTGCCAGAGAGGCGCTCTGCATCGCGGTGTAGCTTGCTGTCCAGGTTTCAAGAGGGTGCGTTTCTGTATGAGGTATCGCTTCCCCCTACTTTGCCTCCTGAGGAGATCACGAATGTAAAGAGAGATTCGAGTGCGCACGGAGGCTTCCGGCAGTCGTTCTTCCGGCGAACCATACGCGACTGGAACAGGAAAGGGAGGTAATGACAGTGGCACGTAAAGTGCCCTCCGCCACACACCGTTGGGTGGCTTGCGCAGTATAAATGTAGATGAAGATCGGAAATGGGTGCTTGACACTCTCTGGTCCAGAGGGAGTAGTTGGGAGTTCTGCTGGATGACGTTGATCTTCTCCCAGCGGTTTGCCAGGGCGTGGGAACTGGGAGTGGCCATGAATATAAGTCACCCAAGTGTGTCATCCGACACCGGACGTCCTTATCAGTAACCCCACGATACGATCTCTTGGCTCGCATGTCCACTGGTAACCTACCCCAGTACCTGCCCTCACGTTCGCATGCAGTCCAACATTGAGTCACTGTAGTAACAGACTGCCTCACAAATCTGTAAATAGCGCTGTTCGACTAAGCAGCCCAAGAGATCTACAAAGAAACCACTCTGGGAGGTGATGATAGCTTAGTCTCGCACGCTATGCGACATCTTCGTGTTCTTCACGCGGTGATCATTCAACATCTGATGCTGTTCACTACTCTTACGTACCCAAACAGCACCACACACGAACAACACTAATGCGCTCTGGTGGACGTTTACAGAATTTCATATCTAATGATTTGCATGCCCACCGATGGTGTGTAAGTGGACGATGCTGCATAGACATACGACCATGTCTTCACTGTGCTTTACTCGTTTTCTCAAACAGTGTGTATGGAAAATGAGGATAGTGGGAACGGCACCAATGCAGAGAACAGCCTATCCAGACACAGTGCAAATGAAATCAGCAGTGTTCCGCGCATAAGAATACGTTTACGCTGGGTGTCGACACTGTGGCTCTGGTACAGTACCTGTCCACTTAGCGACGCCGATGGCTCGTTCCACGGAGTAATGCGTGTGGCCGGAGACCCTATCAAAACGCGATGCTTCTCTCTCTCTCTCTCTCTCTCTCTCTCCCTCTCTCTCCCTCCCTCTCTCCATTCCCTTCTTTCTCGGCAGAGGAGATGAAAGCAGAGGCCGGGCAAAGGCGGCCGCAGCCAAATGACATTAATGGCTGCCGCCGGCTAAGTCGCTTATGATGCCGCTGCGCCAGGGGGGCGAAACGAATCCTGCCTGCAGTCGACGAGCGTCTTACCTTACCCGAGACGACGCGCTCCGCGCCCAGAGACGGGAAAATGAACTAAACTAAACACTGCAGTTTCGGCTTGTGCCCATCAGAAAAACTTTTTCCATTTTATTTGAAACGTTCCCTCAGAAAAATTGTAAATGACTGTGCTGATAAACCTCTTACGTTATTTGATTTTTAAACAGTTGAGCAAAACTCAATGTGCTCAGACATTTCTCTCTTTACTTATTCTGATCTTCACTAAAGTGACACACAATATTTTTAGCGCAACGCAATCTGACCTTCAATAATCCCTACAAATGAATAGCTCTGACTAGCAATAACCTACACCTTTCACGAATCACTTACAAAAGGCGCTGCAGTCTGGAACCGCTAGACCGCTACGGAAGCAGGTTCGAATCCTGCCTCGGGCATGGATGTTTGTGATGTCCTTAGGTTAGTTAGGTTTAACTAGTTCTAAGTTCTAGGCGACTAATGACCTCAGCAGTTGAGTCCCATAGTGCTCAGAGTCATTTGAACCATTTTCACTTACAAAAATCTTCGTTACTCGAATTACTGCAATACAGCGAGCGCCAACACTGCCAGCTAAATGAAAGATTATAACTACGGAAGGCACTAACTACTGATAGGCATAGTTAGCAAGTGAAAGATTTTTATAGAGAACGAACAAAGTATTTACCTTAAAAGTGTTCAAAGGCCATAATATATATAGCCCGAAGGCTCCTACTGTTAATATTGTTCTTTTGCCTCCAAAATTGTTAAATTGTAACTTGATATTTCGAGGGTGATTTTCTGCTTATAATTTTAAATCTATTTTTTAAAATGTTTTTAGGAATAAAATTCATATTTGCTAAAAGTAATTTTCCATCAGTTACTTCCTGGCAACTACTTCCACGCTCACCTAGTGTGATTAAATGTGTTAATTTTCTTGATGAATCGCTAGTAAATAAAGCAAATTCTTTAAGAAAAGATTTTGAAAGTAAATTCATGGTTCAGTAAGTCCACTATAACTTGACATGAAAGGCAACAGAACACGGCGTATACAATCCTCGAAGTACCGCTGTGGTTTAAGGGTACCACGAATGTTTGTCCGTGCGCGTACGTACCATCTATCGATTTCCGTCCCTTTCGGGTAATTCCTTCGTGATGCGTCACTTTTTTTCTTTTTTTTTCGTCTTAGAGTGTATATGTCTTGAGGCAATACGCGCAGAATACCCAGACTATACTCACCCAGTATTTGAGAATGGCAGCTTAGCTACTTCCAATAAGCTTTACACATAATTTGTAACTTTTTCGTAAATATTTCATTAATCTGTGGGTGAACAACGCGAAACCAATCAACACAATGAGTTTTGCGTTTTTAAGCATAAACGTTTTAGATGTTTGTCAAATATTCCACAGATTTACACGTTTCAAGCTGTTTCATACGTAGGAGATCGATTCTTTAATGAATCGGCGTGGGTGATTGCTGGTATCATAAGATTTCACTTTGACGATCTGTAAACATTTACACGCCAAAGTACACTACTGGCCATGAAAATTGCTACACCAAGAAGAAATGCAGATGATAAACGGGTATTAATTGAACAAATATATTATACTAGAACTGACATGTGATCACATTTTCACGCAATTTGGGTGCATAGATCCTGAGCAGTCAGTACCCAGAACAACCACCTCTGGCCGTAATAACGGCCTTGATACGCCTGGGCATTGAGTTAAACAGAGCTTGGATAGCGTGTACAGGTACAGCTGCCCATGCAGCTTCAACACGATACCACAGTTCATCAAGAGTAGTGACTGACGTATTGTGACGAGCCAGTTGCTCGGGCACCATTGACCAGACGTTTTCAATTGGTGAGAGATCTGGAGAACGTATTGGCCAGGGCAGCAGTCGAACATTTTCTGTATCCAGAAAGGCCCGTACAGGACCTGCAACATGCGGTCGTGCATTATCCTGCTGAAATGTAGGGTTTCGCAGGGATCGAATGACGGTTAGAGCCACTGGTCGTAACACATCTGAAATGTAACGTCCACTGTTCAAAGTGCCGTCAGTGCGAACAAGAGGTGACCGAGACGTGTAACCAACGGCATCCCATACCATCACGCCAGGTGATACGCCAGTATGGCGATGACGGATACACGCTTCCAATGTGCGTTCACCGCGATGTCGCCAAACATGAATGCGACCATCATGATGCTGTAAACAGAACCTGGATTCATCCGCAAAAATTACGTTTTGCCATTCGTGCACCCAGGTTCGTCGTTGAGTACACCATCGCAGGCGCTCCTGTCTGTGATGCAGCATCAAGGGTAACCGCAGCCATGGTCTCCGAGCTGATAGTCCATGCTGCTGAAAAAGGTCGTCGAACTGTTCGTGCAGATGGTTGTTGTCTTGCAAACGTCCTCATCTGTTGACTCAGGGATCGAGGCTCGCTGACAGATGACGTTCACCGGGCATTCACCGTACGCACCCCCTGCCATCGGATCGTCACATTGTGTACCATGATTCTTCACTCCATTCAACATTTTTCCACTGTTCAGTCGTTCAATGTTTACGCTCCTTACAGCAAGTGAGGCGTTGTATGGCATTTACCGCGTGAAGTGCGGCTTACGAGCAGCCGCTTGACCATGATATCCAAGTGTTCTCACCTTCCGCCTGACTGTCATAGTACTTGCAATGGAACCTAATGCAGTTTGGAATTCCTGTGTGATGGTCTGGATAGATGTCTGCTATTACACACTATACTCCCAACTGGCGGTGGTCTCTGGCAGTCAACAGACGTGGTCGACCTGTACGCTTTTGTGCTTTATGTGTCCCTTCACGTTTCCACTTCACTGTCGCCGGCAGGGGTGGCCGAGTGGTTCTCGGCGCTACATTCTGGAACCGCGCGACCGCTAAGGTCGCGGGTTCGAATCCTGCCTCGGACGGGGATGTTTCTGGTGTCCTTAGGTTAGTTAGGTTTAACTAGTTCTAAGTTCTAGGGGACAGATGACCTCAGAAGTTAAGTCCCATAGTGCTCAGAGCCATTTGAGCCACATCACTATCACATCGGAAACAGTGGACCAAGGGGTGTTTAGGAATGTGGAAATATCGCGTACAGACGTATGACGCAAGTGACACCCAATCACCTGACCACGTTAGAAGTCCGTGAGGTCAGCGGAGCGCCCCATTCTGTTCTCTCACGATGTCTAATGACTACTCAGTTCAAATGGCTCTGAGCACTATGGGACTCAACTTCTGAGGTCATTAGTCCCCTAGAACTTAGAACTAGTTAAACCTAACTAACCTAAGGACGTCACAAACATCCATGCCCGAGGCAGGATTCGAACCTGCGACCGTAGCGGTCTTGCGGTTCCAGACTGCAGCGCCTTTAACCGCACGGCCACTTCGGCCGGCTGACTACTGAGTTCGCTGATATGGAGTACCTGGCAGTAGGTGGCACCTAATATGAAACCATATGTTTTTGGGTTGTCAGGATACCTATGATCACGCAGTGTATTGTCAGATGTTCGGACGTAAATCCAATACGTCGTGCTATCGCTTCTGTGATAGGTGCTTCCAAAGGCAAACCTTTAATTCGTCCACTGCATACTGCTCAACAGATTCATTTAACTTCGTCGTTTTCATATTTACTCACTGTACCCTACAAAGGATCTGTTACTAGAAGTAATCTTTTAATACGCTGTGGTAATGTACAAACTATGATGTTGTTGTTGTTGTTGTTGTGGTCTTCAGTCCTGAGACTGGTTTGATGCAGCTCTCCATGCTACTCTGTCCTGTGCAGGCTGCTTCATCTCCCAGTATGTACTGCAGCCTACATCCTTCTGAATCTGCTTAGTTTATTCATCTCTTGGTCTCCCTCTACGATTTTTACCCTCCACCTTCCCCTCCAATACTAAACTGGTGATCCCTTGATGCCTCAGAACATGTCCTACCAACCGATCCCTTCTTCTAGTCAAGTTGTGCCACAAACTCCTCTTCTCCCCATTTCTGTTCAATACCTCCTCGTTAATTATGTGATCTACCCAAACTATCATATGCGGAAGAAGTCTGGAATGGCGCTGGGCACTCTCCGAGTGCTCTCAGCCCACCCTACAGTGTCGGTATAGTTTTTCTTGTCAGCTACGGTGAGCAGCTCTCGAGGGTTGGAGAGGCGAGAGGTCTAAACTCGCAGGGCGCGACCGTATGAGATGTTCCTCCACTCTCGGACAGTGCCGGTAAGCTTACTCTCGGCGCTGATTACACTACACGTACTTCTCAGGAAAGCTCCCCGAGAGCGAAAAGTTCTCCCGTGTGTACCTAGTTACAGGATTTGACGACAGTCTCACTTCGTAAGGGTGAGCGAGTTTCTGCGAGAAGCGAATGGTCCGCCATTTCCATCTGGCTGTTGCTGGAGCAGTTTACAGTACGGTAAGGGGGAGGGAGGGGGAAGGGCGGTCAGAGGGTGTGGACGCCCGGCGTCGCGACGCCTGCCGTGTCCGGGCAGTGGACGCTGAGCGATCAATAGCCTGACGAGGGAGCCACGACGCCCGCTGGTCAGGCAGTTTCGAGAGGTGGGGAGAGGGCCGAACTCACGGGGGAACCGCAACGCTGCTAGACAAGTAGGTGAGGGCCTAGCTACAGCTAGCTCCGTACGCTCAGTATGAAAGCAGCGGGTGCTAGACTGAGCTGACGTAAGGCCTAACATCGCTCGGACCTCTTTGCCTGGCATAGTGCACCACCTCCACGTGGCATTGGCTCAACAAGTTGTACCAAGTGCCCTGCAGAAATACTGCGTCGTGCCCCTACAGCTGTTCACAACTGTGATAGGATTACTGGTGCAAGACTTTGCGCACGACGAGACCTCTCGATTATGTCTTATCAACGTTAGATGGGATTCATGTCAGGCTGTCTGTGCGCCCAAAGCATTCGCTCGAATTGTCTTCAAACAAATCGTGAACAGTTGACGCCTGGTGATGTGGTGCATAGCTATTTCGGAATATGAAGTCCATGAATAGCTGTAAAGGGTCTCCAAGTAGACGAACATAACCATTTCCAGTTATGATCGGTTCAGTTCAACCAGAGCACCCAGTCCATTCCATGTAAAGACAGCTCACAACACTATGCAGCCACCACCATGCGAGGTGCCGGGTCTAGCAGTGTAGTTAACACCAAATTCTTCTAGAATCTTCATATGGAAATGATGCTCTAAGCCCCCCCCCCCTTTTCTAACTCCTACTTTTGCTGTTGCACATGGATTAAGAAGAAACGCGAACTGACTCTAATCGACCCTGCAAGTGGAGTAGAAAAGAGTTTGGCACCTGCAATAATTTAATTTGATAGAAATTAATTTCATAAATAAGTTTCATTAACTTGGTGAAAAGTGAAATGGTTGCTCTACCGATCTACAGAATGAATGTTCTGTCCAAAACAAAAATTTCATTTATTACGACTAAACTGAAAACAATAAACAAAACACATGAAACATTCACAATATGTCAAATTGGATACTCAAATAAATGCTGTGAAGGTGAAGTTGTCCTTAAACTAGCTAGTGACGTTTATGACCAAGTGGTATGTGGAGCCAATTCCTTGCAACTCAAATCTTAAGAGAAACACCCAGACAACCAAACAATAATTGCTGTTACAGTAGCGAGAACTCAGACAATGAACACCCAAGACAGAACCACGTAAGGAAAGACGGGAACAGGCGCGCTCTGCTGACCTCTGATTATCACAGAGCAAAATTCCCTAATCTGCTGGTGCTGCGGACATACATTACCAAGCTGTCTTCATAACTGCAAGGACACGATCTGGCGTACCGGAGGCGATGGCTGGTTGCTTCGACGTCCAGTCGTGGTGATGATAATGTCGCGAGTACAGCCCGGAACAAATTATCAAGTCTGGTTGTTCCAGACTAAAGACTTCCTATCAATACAAATGCGCCTCTGAGGAAGAAGGCTCGCCACACAATCACTGAGGGTACAGTGATTGATTTTAAAAAACAAAGTCACACAGTAACTCCAATACACTCAACTTTAGCCAAAACTGCTCAAGACGGACAACATAGGCCGCTTGCACATAGAACGCTCAATTGCCAACTGTACTCGGAAAGTTACGTTGAAGTCGAAACTTCAGCAACTTCGTCAAACAGTTACAATCAAATGAAAGTATATTAGACAGCCAACGGAAGGCAGGCTGTCCAGAGCAGCGAGAGCTGTCTTGTACTGCGACTGAAAGGCGAGAGCCGACTCCTTCAAGAGCACCCATACAAGCCGAACACAGAACATTCCCGCCCCCACGACAGTGTCCGTGGTTAAACGTTCCATTCAGCAACTCGAAAACCGGCGGAAAATTCCACTCTATTGCCGACGGACTACTATTCCACCAATGGAGATACTTGGCGCTAATTTCTGCGCCGATTTTAATACGTCACGGAGCTATCCCCTGAGCAAGCCAATCACAGTTATGATTTTGCAGAAAACGTGGGAATTTGTGCCGCCAAGACTGCCTGGGAACACTTGTCATTCCCACACCTCGCTGGTAAGCCGCCAGAAAGTGTTTTCACTAAGTTCCTGTGAAGTAACGGAATCTCCATCCCAGTCGCTCCGTCGGGCCCCTGTGGGCGTGTCGCCCCCGCTCTTATGACAATGTCGGCGTCTGGAAAGCATCCACTCGACTCCCTCACACCCGTTGGCTTAACCCTTTAAAGATCAGCAGAACCCGCCTGTCACCGAACCACCTGGGTGACCAGAGACGCTGCGTGGGAAGTCCGTGTGTGAAGGAATAGCAACGTTTCACTGCATGCAATTAGAGAGGAAAATCGAATTACTCAGAGTAAGATAGAAATATGAGAGGGGCTCATGCCACCTCTCAACCAACTTGCACAGTGCCGTGAATCCAACGTGAGCCCTTGGCTTCAGGGATTCTGCGCCACACTCGAAACCTACCATTAGTTCTCACCATCCCGTACTTCTCGTGAGTCCGCACTACGGGTCCTGTGACATCTTATCCGAACTCTCCGTCTCCATATGCGCGGAGAATTGACTCTCTAGTGTCCGCTGCTGCACACTGAACCGAAAATTTTGGCGGGAGGGAAGTAAATGAAACTAGTAAGGTGCCAGAGATAGTTTGGACCATGATATGAGCGCAAAATGTTATTAGCTTAGTATTCTACGGTACTAACAAGGGAACCTTCCCATCGCACCCCCCTCAGATATAGTTATAAGTTGGCACAGTGGATAGGCCTTGAAAAACTGAACACAGATCAATTGAGAAAACAGGAAGAAGTTGTGTGGAACTGTGAAAAAATAAGCAAAATATACAAACTGAGTAGTTCATGGCAAGATAGGCAACATTAAGAACGCTGGGACCGCAGCAGCGCCGTGGTCTAGTGGTAACGTGAGCAGCTGCGGAATGGAAGGTCCTTGGTTCAAATCTTCCATCCAGTGAAAACTTTAATTTTTTTATTTTCAGTTTATGTGACAAACTCTTATGTTTTCATCACTTTTTTGGGAGTGATTATCACATCCACAAGAAAACCTAAATCGGGCAAGGTAGAAGAATGTTTTTACCCATTCGCCAAGTGTACAAGTTAGGTGGGTCGACAACATATTCCTGTCATATGACGCACATGCCGTCACCAGTGTCGTATAGAATATATCAGATGTGTTTTCCTGTGGAGGAATCGGTTGACCTATGACCTTGCGATCAAATGTTTTCGGTTCCGATTGGAGAGGCACGTCCTTTCGTCTACTAATCGCACGGTTTTGCGATGCGGTCGCAAAACTCAGACACTAAACTTATTACAGTGAACAGAGACGTCAATGAACGAACGGACAGATAATAACTATGCAAAAATAAAGAAAGTAAAATTTTCACTCGTGGGAAGACTTGAACCAAGGACCTCTCCTTCTGCAACTGCTCACTCTAGCACGGGACCACAGCGCTCCTGAGCTCACGTTCTCCTTTATGTTGCCTATGTGGCCAAGACTGATGACCAGTTTGTATATTTTGCTTATTTTTTCACAGTTCCACACAACTTCTTCCTGTTTTCTCAATTGATCTGTGTTCAGTTTATCAAGGCCTATCCACTGTGCCAAGTTATAACTATATCTGAGGGGGGTGCGATGGGGAGGTTCCCTTGTAAGAAACATGCCAGGTAAGACTGACAGAAGAGACACAGGAGATCCAACGAAGAGCGGCGCATTTCGTAACGGGATCGTTTAGTCGGCGCGAGACGGTTACGGAAATGCTCAACGGATTCCAGCGGAGGCGCTACAAGAAGTTGTGTATCGGGTAGAGGTTTGCTATTGAAATTTCGAGAGAGTACTTTCCGTGAAGAGTCGGATAACGTATTACTTCCTTTGAGATACGTCTGGTTAAATGACTACAACGAGAAATTTCGAGAAAAGAGAGCTAATACAGAGATATACGGACAATCATTCTTCACACGGGCCATTTGCGAATAGAACAGGGAAGAGAGGGGAGGGTCAGTGGTACCAGAAGTATCCTCCACCATACTCCATCAGGTGGGTCGCTAAGCGTTTATGCAGATGTAGATGTAGAATTTCGAAAAGCCTATCTCAGCATTTAATCATAAAATAACATTTACTCAAGTAAATAGTTGAACAATAACTGAAATTGATCCCTGAATGTAAAAGGAAATGCCCAGTCCGATTACTTACTCATTATCCCATAGCCCAACTGCTAAGGATATAAATTTGAAATTTGGAGAGGGTGTAGGCACCGTAAAGGAGGAAGTTTTAGAAATCCCAGCTCTAAGATGGTGAAATCGGGGATGGAAGGTTTTTTGAAAATATGTCGCTATTAAGGCAATTTTGAAGCTAGGACTACGAAGATTGTTACTTCGTTTCTCGCTCATAAATAAAGAAAATACGTCCTTCAGTGTTTCTGTAAATTTATCTTCTAAGGGGCTGAAATATAGAATGGAAAATTTTATGAAAATATTTCATTATGAAAGGAGAATCACGTTTTGATCAGAAGCACATTCGGACAAAACGGTGCTTCTGTGGCCATCATTAGCGTGAAATGTGTAGAAGGTGCTGCACTTTATGACCTGAATCAAAGTAAGCTGTTTAACAGTCACCACACCAGCGCTATCAGATTTGCATACAAAAAAAAAAAAAAAAAAATGGCTCTGAGCACTATGGGACTTAACATCTGTGGTCATCAGTCCCCTAGAACTTAGAACTATTTAAACCTAACTAACCTAAGGACAGCAGACACATCCATGCCCGAGGCAGGATTCGAACCTAAGACCATAGCGGTCACGCGGTTCAAGACTGAAGCGCCTAGAACCGCACGGCCACACCGGCCGGCCGCATACAAAAAGAAACGGATCTTTAACACATTAATTTTTCAGTAGACTAATACATGATGTCTGTACCAATACGCTGTCCTCATAGCCAGTGGTTCATCTGAACAAGGAAATGAAAATCAGGGGGAGGCAACGTCCAGGCCACCAGAAAACGCTGCAGTAGCTTCCTTAACGGACCTGCAGTGTACAGCATGAAGGAGGAAACGTCTGACTTGTACGTTATGTTGGCTGCACGAAATAAGGCGAAATTCCTCAGCGGGACTACATACTTGGCTGGAGACACTACCGTTGTAGGCATCTTTATGTGCTCAGTGTTCAACGTGACGCAATCGACGAGCATTTTAGCGACGTTGTGCAACACATCTGCGTAAAGCGAATCAGTGCTTAAAAGAAATAACACACGATCTGTACTATCGAGCCATCACTGAAGAAGGTTCTCAATATTGTGTCTATTCATACTAAGCCATTCTTCTGTCCGACATCTTACGGAATCATGCACTCTCCCAAAAATTCCAGCTTGGTCACAGATGCATCGGTAAGTGTTCCTGTATTGTTTGTTCATCATTAATGAGCTTGCATGCACCAAAGATTTCAAGTGTCTCCACAACTAAAAATCCGAAGGATCTATATCGGGAGAACGAGGTTGGTAATGTACTGGATATCCCCGGCCAATCCATTGCCCATTAAATGTCTCTGTGTGGTGCTCTCGGACAGTTCGGAGAAAATGGGGAGGTGCTGTATCATGCATGATCCACATTTCCAGCCGTTGTCGAAATGGTATCTCCCATTATGCTGGTAAGTGCAAACATAAAACTACAATGTGAAAGCAGTTTCACAAACGTATCAAAACACAAACTGATTCCACTAGAACTAACGTAGCGGTGCGCTTACCCATAACTGTGAATGTTGTTTACAATAACAACACTAACAGATGTCTTGAATGCTATATGCACGGAGAATAGCAGAGGAATGTTTGTTTAATGGAATCTGTGGGTCATTCGTAACAGCAAAGCGCTTTCCTTATAAGAAATGTGTTTCACAGTACCTAAGATGAACCGCCGGCCGGAGTGGCCGAGCGGTTAAAGGCGCTACAGTCTGGAACCGCACGACCGCTACGGTCGCAGGTTCGAGTCCTGCCTCGGGCATGGATGTGTGTGATGTCCTTAGGTTAGTTAGGATTAAGTAGTTCTAAGTTCTAGGGGACTTATGACCACAGCAGTTGAGTCCCATAGTGCGCAGAGCCATTTGAACCATAAGATGAACAAGTGCTTACAGCTGTTAACGTACGCGTTTTAGGGCCGATATTTACTGGACATTTATTTCTCTATTACCTCTCAAAATATGCAACATTTCTTTTTAAAGCTCTGCACAGTTCTATGTCGGTATCAGATTTCGGCACCTATGAAGACAAAAAATTACTGGCTTCTTCGCAAAATTCGCTAATTTCTCCTCCATAACTTAGGGACAAGCGCACCTCAGTTTGTTTACTCACTGCGAGATTCTTTTCTTTCGATCGCGAATTGGTCTCAATACTAAGAATCGTTCGTGTGAGTCTCTAGCGAAATTATTTGAACAGAAAATACATTCATAATATTTACTCTGATGTTTCTGTAATGACCACTCTTGCCTCGCTAAGGGCACTCGCTTCACGTACTTTACCATAACTGAGAACTATTTACTTTGTCATTTATTTATTTATTTAATCGTATGGCGAGGGCCCGCTGTAGGGCAGGCCGTTCGCCAGGTGCCGGTCTTTCAATTTAACGCCACTTCGGCGACCTGCAGTCGATGAGGATGATAGTATGATGATGAGGACAGCACAACACGCAGTCCCTGGGCGGAGAAAATTTCCCGACACAGCCGGGAATCGAACCCGGGCCCAAACGATTGGAGGATTGACAATCCGTCAGGCTGACCATTTTTTTTTTTTTTTTTTTTTTTTTTTTCACAATAACAGAACATTTATTGGTTTTCTTAGTTTACACAGGGATATACAGGTATACAGAAAACTTGTAATTTCCTTTTCTTGAACATTAAAACACATAATGCTTCAAACTGTACTAACATGCAAATTTTTAGAATGTTAACTTCCTTTTCTTTTGTAAAACATCAGAAGCAATAACCTTTCAAAAAACTTAAGATTATTCAAAATATTTAAAGGTAGTTACTGAGATTCTAAATTAAACAAAATTTCCTTTTCCTTAAACGTTATAGCCAATAACTTAAAAAAAAAAAAAATTAAATCATGCAATGTATTTAGAATAATCACTGAAGCTCTATATTGCCCAAATTCCCTCATATTTAAACATTAAAACAAATAAGTTAAAAAAAAATAAAATAAACCAAGGTACTCCCCGCCGGGAATCGAACCCGAGAACCCGGGCGTTTTTTAGTCATAACATTCTACAGTAGTACATATTTTTCAACTGACATTTAAAAGTAATAAAGCAAAGGTTCCTTGGCATTTTAGAAAAAAAAAAAAAAAAAAAAAAAAAATCCAAGTCTAAACCAGATAGTGATGTTCGTCACTTGATCGTATTTGTTTTTCAAAGATCAAATTGTCTCTCGTTTCTTCATGTTCTGAATCGCATCATCGAAAATGGAGTTCACATGACTGTTCTTCTCAGGAAGTTGGCGTATGTATCATAATAATTATTCATGCGTAGTAGCTTGTGATGCTGGTCGGAAATGTACGTCCAAAAATCTTCTTCGCTCCTTTCTTTACTGGACAGCAGGTAAAATACTGCGTGTCCCTTCAACCAGTTGACGGCATTTTTCTTCCAGGTGGGGTATAACTCCTCTTCTGGGTATAAAAGGCACGCTGGCGTTATCAAATACGGCGGTTTTCTCTGCATAGTTGCTAATTTTTTTCTGATTGACAACCATATATTATTCGCATTTCCACAGACAAATTGATGTTCATCCGTATCAATCAGGTTGCAAATGGTACACAAAGGGGAATCAGCCAGGTGAATGGAATGTAGCCTGGAGTTTGTTGGAAATTTCCTATTCACAAAGTAGTACCACAATGACCGCACTTTTGTTGGTAAATATGGGTGATGTATGTTCCTCCAGATATCATGCCAAGAGTGACCGACGTATTTTTGTTCTATGATGTTCTTGGTCTGAAAGTTCATTAAGTTTTGGTATATTTTCTTGACTTTGATGACATCTTTCTCGGGTGTTCCCAGTCCAATGTAGCTATACTCTACGAAGAAATGTTTTAGGTGGTAAAGTTCATTTGGGATGTGGTGAACGTCTATTGGGGCGTCCTGGCTGACCGGCGCTATTTCATTTAACAAGAATGCGGTGACACTGTCGACTGACCGCTTCCACAGTTTATATGTTTTACAGACGTACAATGCTTGTGCTTTATTGTACACGTCTGTGAGATTCAATCCACCATTCCCAGTCGGTAGAGTCAATGTCTGGTACTTGACTTTGAAGATGTGGCCGCGGCTGACGAAATGGCCAAAAGCAGCCAAAATCCTGTTCGCCACTTCCCTCGGCATTGGCAGGGCTTGAGCCACGTAATTTAATTTAGAGGACAAATAGATGTTGACGAGAGCCACTCTTTGTATCTCATCAAGAGTACGGAGATTGTGCTGACGTATACAGGCACGGATGGTGTTGAGGATTCTTCTGTAATTAACTGCGATGGTCTGCCGAATATTTCTTGTGTATTCCACTCCAAGACATGTCATGGTGACAATTTCCTTTATTGGCCCATGAATGGGAACTCCTAATCCGCTTCCAATATTCATTATGCCAGACTTATTCCTATTCATTTTCGCACCAGATACTTGTTCATATTTGTTTATTATGTCGAGTGCTTTCTCTATCTCGTCGTTGTCTTTGACAATAAATGCAACGTCATCGGCATATGCTCTGCAGACAATCCTCGATTCAGCTACCGAGGGCGGACTGCTTTGTCTTGTAATGCAGGCACACTCACGAGCATATATATATGGTGTTACAAAAAGGTACGGCCAAACTTTCAGGAAACATTCCTCACACACAAAGAAATATGTTATGTGGACATGTGTCCGGAAACGCTTACTTTCCATGTTAGAGCTCATTTTATTACATCTCTTCAAATCACATTAATCATGGAACGGAAACACACAGCAACAGAACGTACCAGCGTGACTACAAATACTTTGTTACAGGAAATGTTCAAAATGTCCTCCGTTAGCGAGGATACATGCATCCACCCTCCGTCGCATGGAATCCCTGATGCGTTTATGCAGCCCTGGAGAATGGCGTATTGTATCACAGCCGTCCACAATATGAGCACGAAGAGTCTCTACATTTGGTACCGGGGTTGCGTGGACAAGAGCTTTCAAATGCCCCCAGGAGAGCGTGGAGGCCATGGAATTGGTTCGCCTCTACCAATCCATCGGTCACCGAATCTGTTGTTGAGAAGCGTACGAACACTTCGACTGAAATGTGCAGGAGCTCCATCGTGCATGAACCACATGTTGTGTCGTACTTTCAAAGGCACATGTTCTAGCAGTTCAGGTAGTGTATCCCGTATGAAATCATGATAACGTGCTCCATTGAGCGTAGGTGGAAGAACATGGGGCCCAATCAAGACATCACCAACAATGCCCGCCCAGACGTTCACAGAAAATCTGTGATGATGACGTGATTGCACAATTGCGTGCGAATTCTCGTCAGCCCACACATGTTGATTGTGAAAATTTACAATTTGATCAGGTTACTGACGAAACTAAAATGAGCTCTAACATGGAAATTAAGCGTTTCCGGACACATGTCCGCATAACATCATATATATATATATATATATATATATATATATATATATATATATATATATATATATATATATATGTGTGTGTGTATGTGTGTGTGTGTGTGTGTGTGTGTGTGTGTGTGTGTGTGTGTGTGTGTGTGCGTTATCGACAGAAAGAGATAGGTAGGTAGATAGATAGAGAGAGAGAGAGAGAGAGAGAGAGACACAGAGAGATGATGTCCAAGATCACGATCGTGTATGTTGTTGAACGTATTGCAGTGGTGTAACTGTTTTCAATTCCAACTCTCCCTGCAGCCCCCAGTGTTCACGGTACAATGACGCTTCTTACCACCCCATCTCAACGTGAAGCTACGTACCGTTCCGCAATGATTATTTCAACATAAGGATCGCCGTCAGAAGAGAGGCCCGCGACATTTTTCTGTAATTACAAAACGGGTCGCGGATCGTGAAGCGCGTGCCGCCTGCGCCTCTTTTATCCTCGCGACCCCCTCGACGCCGCCGCCTTTGATGCGAGCCGACGAGTTTTTATATCCATTAGCCGGCCGCCTCCAATAACAGCAGGGCAGGCAGACAACGGAAGAACGGCTCGAGGAGTACAGACTCCGCCAAAGCTGCAGCCAATTACTCCCTCCTGTCTGTTGTGTGACCTCCCATCAAAACCACGTCTCGAGTCACGGCCTCGTGTGTCCAACACTGGCATCAACGGAAAATTCTAGGGTAGCAGCCCGGAATGCCGGATGTGAGTCTCATAGTGGCACGAAGTTTTGACGTCAAACAGAGTTGGTATCATGAGCTTCTTATTTTTCTTGCTTTTATTACCGATTTCATTTCCATCACTCTTGCACATTGCCGGACCTGCGAGGTGGTTCTATTGTTTTAGTCCTTAGATTTACAATTTACGTATTCTGCATTTTCCATTATTGCAGTCTTCAAGACAAAAGCACGTGCTGACAGGTGTCATTAATACCATACCTTCACTTTATAAGGTCACGTTTGCAAAATACTGACAATAACTACTGTATTTCACAGAAGAACGAAAAAAAAAAAACTGGTTGAAGTGACTCGCAGTAGATCGGTTTGGAATTTCTGCGCTCTATACGAGATTGGACTAATAGAGAATTGTGAAGGTGGTTCGATGAACCCTCTGCCAGGCACTTCAGTGTGATTTGCGGAGTATCCACGTAGATGTAGAGGTAGATGTAGATGAAATGTAGTAACACTTGAGGCACTACTGGTCCTACGACTTCTCGTAGAATTTATATTGAAGGGAAATCCACATTTACTAGAGAATGCTTTTGACAAATGTTGGTAGTAGGTATAACAAAGTAGTAATAGCCTTATGCCAGGTCTAGTCACGGGTTAAGCCTCTTCCACTTTAGTCAGTCTTTTCATTTCTCCTTTGATACTGTCCAGCATTTGATATCTTCTTTTTCCTCTTCCATTCCCCTTTTTCCCTCCACCATTCCTTCAGTAAACAGTGCCTCCTCAAATAACGTCCAATCCAGTTCCGTTGTCTCTTTCTGATGACTTTCAGCATGTTTCTTTCTTCTCCAAATCTTCTTAATACTTCTTCATTCCTTACTCATTCTTTCCATTTCACTTTTTCTGTTTTTCTCCATGTCTACATATCTAGTGCCTCCAGTCTTCTTCCATCTTCCCTCCTCGATGTCCAGGTCTCCGCACCATACAGTGCAACGCTCCAGATGTAACATTTGGCAAGTCCTTTCCTCAGATCTTTGTTTAGTGGTCCGCAAAGTAATTGTTGTTTCCTCTTGAATCCTTCTTTTGCCATTGCAATTCTTTTCCTAATTTCTTTTGAACAAAACATATCACCCATTATTACACGTTCCAAGTAGTTGAGGTTATTCACTTGCTCTATTTCCTCTCCCCTATTTTCATACGGCATTTTCTCCCCTTTCCTCCAGTTACCATGCTTTTCGTTTTCTTCTTGTTAATCTTCATTCCATATTCTTCTATTTTTGTGTTCAGATCATCCAACATTTGTTCCATCTCTCTTGCACTCTCTGCCATCACAACCATGTTATCTGCAAATCTTATACACTCCACTCTCCGACCCCCTATACAAACTCCTCTCCGTCCGTCAAAACTTTCATCAATAATTTCCTCCAGATATGAAACTTCCTGGCAGATTAAAACTGTGTGCACCGACCGAGACTCGAACTCGGGACCTTTGCCTTTCGCGGGCAAGTGCTCTACTATCTGAGCTACCGAAGCACGACTCACACCCGGGCCTCACAGCTTTAGTTCTGCCAGTATCTCGTCTCCTACCTTCCAAACTTTACAGAAGCTCTCTTGCGGACCTTGCAGAACTAGCACTCCTGAAAGAAAGGATACTGCAGAGACATGGCTTAGCTACAGCCTGGGGGATGTTTCCAGAATGAGATTTTCACTCTGCAACGGAGTGTGCGCTGATATGAAACTTCCTGGCAGATTAAAAATGTGTGCACCGACCGAGACTCGAACTCGGGACCTGGCTAAGCCATGTCTCCGCAGTATTCTTTCTCTCAGGAGTGCTAGTTCTGCAAGGTCCACAAGAGAGCTTCTGTAAAGTTTGGAAGGTAGGAGACGAGATACTGGCAGAAGTAAAGCTGTGAGGGCCGGGCGTGAGTCGTGCTTCCGTAGCTCAGATGGTAGAGCACTTGCCCGCGAAAGGAAAAGGTCCCGAGTTCGTACTCGTTTCGGCGGTACATATACTAAAATTGGAACGATACAGAGAAGATTAGCATGGCCCCTGCGCAAGGATGACACGCAAAATCGTGAAGCGTTCCACATTTTTTAACAGATGCCGGCACGGTAGCTCAGCGTGTTCGGTCAGAGAGCTGGATGGCCTCTGTAATAAAAAAACTGAGTGGAAGGATCAACAAGCGAACTTCACCGGATGTCATGTGACGTCCGCAACGAACAAACACAACGATCAAAAACGAAAAAAATGAAAAAAAAGAAAGATGGTAGAGCACTTGCCCGCGAAAGGCAAAGGTCCCGAGTTCGAGTCTCGGTCGGTGCACACAGTTTTAATCTGCCAGGAAGTTTCGTATCAGCGCACACTCCGCTGCAGAGTGAAAATCTCATTCTGGAAACTTCCTCGAGATAGATATTGAACAGAGATGGTGATACACAACAACCTTGTCTTACACCTCTTCCCAGTTCAATTTCTTCACTCATCACACCTTCTATTCTTACTCTTGCCCTCTGCTTCAAATATAAATTTCTAATTAGCTGTCTATCCCTCCAGTCAACTCCATGTTTCCTTAGGATTTCCATCAGTTTGTCCCATCTGATACAGTCAAAAACCTTCTCAAGATCAATGAACACAACATACACCTTCCTTTTCTTCTCCCTGTATCTCTCCTCTACCATTCTCAGTAGCCCAATCGCATCTCTAGTTCCCAGTCCTCGCCTGAAACCAAATTGTTCATCTCATATTACGCAATTCAGCTTTCCATATAGCCTTGTTTTGAGCGTCCTCCTATATATTCTTCGCATCTTCTCATTGTTTCCTGGGGTTCACTCACCATTTTACCGTCTGGTGCCTCTACTTCCTGTAGTCCATTGTTGTTCCTCTTTTCCCTGAATGTCAAATCCATTGCTTCTTCTGACATCAAATCATATTTTCCTTCTTTCTCTAATTTCTCTTTCTTGTCACACTTTTCTGTCAGACATTTCTCCTTTGCTTTTTCTGTCTCCCTTCTTAAATCATTATTTAACATCCTGTAGTTGCACTTCCCTTCTTCTGTGTTTACAGTTTTTCATTTCTTGCGGTCATCCAACTTGGTTATCATATCTGGTGTTACCCATTCTTTCTTTACTTTTTTCCTCTCCGTGACTCCAAGCGTTTCCTTAGCTTCCTTTTTGATCCCATTTTTAAAACGATCCCATCTTCCTTCTGTGCATTCCGTTTCCTGTCCTTGCGTCGTGCATTCTCTAATTTTTGGCAATTGCTTTCGTCTTTCAGTTTCTCAAAATTAATGTGCTCTCTCTTCTGTCCTTTCCGGGTTCTTTTCAATTTAGCTACTACTAATATATGATCTGAATATATATCTGCCCCTGGATAACTTTTGACACTCTTAAGGCATCTTTGTTATATCGTTATGTAATCAATTTATATCTTTTGTTGTCAAATAGAGATATCCAAGTATACCGTCGTCTTTTGCGGTTATCAAATAGAGTATTTCCAACTACCATGATTCAATGGTTCAAATGGCTCTAAGTACTATGGGACTTAATATCTGAGGTCATCAGTTCCCTAGACTTAGAACAAGCCTCACTAACCTAAGGACATCACACACATCCATGCCCAAGGCAGGATTCGAACCTCCGACCGTAGCAGCAGCGCGGTTCCGGACTGAAGCGCCTATAACTGCTAGGCCACAGCGGCCGGCTAACTACCATGAAATTTTCGTTGCAGTATTCCAACAATCTTTGCCCTCTGTCATATCTTTCTCCCAGTCCAAATTTTCCCAGAGCTTTTCCTCCTGATCCTTCACCAACTACCGCATTCCAATCACCCATTATAGCAATACATGCACTTTTTCTTTCTCTCTGCTAAGTTTTCTGTGTTCTCATAACATTCTTCTACCTCTTCATCTGAATGATTACTTGTTGGCATATAGACCTAGATGATAAGTAAGTCTTTCTTTTTCCCTTTCAGTCTCATCATCGTTATTCTTCCATTAAGATATTCAACTTTGATAACCTTGTCCTTCAGTCTTCTACCTATCAAAATTCCAGCCCCATACATTCCACTTTTATCTTCAAGTGAATAGCATAATTGGAAGTCGGCACTTTCTAGTTCTCCACTACCACCCCATCACACCTCACACATGCCGAGTACATCCAATTCGTTTCTTGTCATTTCATGTTTGGCGTTTTCTAATTTCCCTTTCTGGAGAAGGGTTAAAACATTCGAAGTCCCAATCCTCAATAAGTTTTCCTTCTTCTTTCTTTTCCATTTGTCATAATCTCTGGAGTTCTCGTTGTATTCCCCTCCTGGAGATATGCAGAAAGACAACACGCACACCGCACTCAGTTAACGCCACCACACAATCAAAGAAGACCAACGTCAGAAGCTATCGACAGTGAATGTTAATTACCAGCTGGTGAGCAAACACCACTGTGTGTCTTCCACTGTAGTTTGACCAGGAACAGACCAGAAATCCAAGTAGAACTGAAACAAAAAGCTCCATTTTCAAGGTCACTAATTTAATCTCGACTGCCGTTTATGAACAGTCAGACGAAATTGCATTATGGACCCCTTTGTCACCTATTATTGACTATCTGTTTACGGAAAATTTAGATGAATGTGCCCATGATTCGGTGGTGTTGAAACCTGCTTGCATTTCTTTAGATACAAGGGGGGGGAAACCAGTAGATATGATGCACATCGTGAGGTAAAGAAATGATTACAATTTCAGTTAATCTGGATGATTTGTTCAAGAGAAAGGGCTTCACAAACAGAGTAACTCGATAATGCGTAACGCATTGGTCCACCTGTGGCACTTATGCAAGTAATTATTCCGCTTGGCATTGAATAATACAGTTGTTGTACGTCCTCCTAAGGGATAGCATGCCAATTTCTGTCCAATTGGCGCGTTACAGAGTAAAAATCTCGATCCGTTTGTAGGGCCCTGCACATAATGCTCCAAACGTTTTAAACTGGGGAGGGATCCGGAGGCAATGTAGTATATGGTAAACATGTAAAACAAGGAGTTGAAACACTCGCCGTGTGTTGCGGACATTATCTTGCTAAAATGTAGGACCAGTACGGCTTGCTGTAAAGCGCCTCAACATGCCGTCGACGTACCGTTGTGCTGTAGGGATGCGGCCCTTCCTATGAGAAGAAATGGCGCCCCACTCCATCACTCCTTGTTGTCAGGCCGTATGGCGGGAGACAGACGGGCTGGTATTACACAACTGTCCGCAGTGTCTCCAGAAACCTCTCTGGCCTGGAATCTTATGAACTGAAGTAGAATCGTCTTCAGTAATGAGTACCGCTTTCAGTTGAATTTCCATGACTGTCACTCGCCATACAGCCCAAGAACCAGGAGTGATGGTCTTTGGTGCCATGACTTTTCATAGCAGCACCCCTTTGGTTGTCATCCATCGCCCTGACACCACAGCGATACATCGACAATATTCTACGCTCCGTTTCGTCGCCCTTCATGGCAAGTCACAATGGGCTTACATTTCAGCGAGATAGTGGCCGCCCAAACATGGCGAGGGTTTCTACTGCTTCTCTTCGTGCATGTTAAACACTACCTCGCCCAGCAAGGTCGTCGGATCTCTCCCAAATTGAGAAAGTTTGGAGCATTATGGGCAAGGCCCTTCGACCAGCATGGAATTTTGACGATCTGACGCGACAATTGGACAGAATTTGGCACGGTATCCCTCAGGAGGACGTTCAAAAACTTTGTCAATCAACGCCAAACTAAATAACTCCTTATCTAAGGGTCAGAGGTGAACGAACCGCGCTATTGACGTGCTCAGCTTATGAAGCTCAATCTCTTGAATAAATAAATCATCTAATTTTCCTGATATTTTTATTACTTGTTTGCCAACACATGTGCATCACATCTGTATGCAGACGAAACTCTAGTTGCTAGCTCTCATCTGTTGTTGTTGTGGTCTTCAGTCCTGAGACTGGTTTGATGCAGCTCTCCATGCTAATCTATCCTGTGTAAGCTTCTTCATCTCCCAGTACCTACTGCAACCTACATCCCTCTGAATCTGCTTAGTGTATTCATCTCTTGGTCTCCCTCTGCGATTTTTACCCTCCACGCTGCCCTCCAATGCTAAATTTGTGATCCCTTGATGCCTCAAAACTTGTCCTACCAACCGATCCCTTCTTCTAGTCAAGTTGTGCCACAAACTTCTCTTCTCCCCAATCCTATTCAATACCTCCTCATTAGTTACGTGATCTACCCACCTAATCTTCAACATTCTTCTGTAGCACCACATTTCGAAAGCTTCTATTCTCTTCTTGTCTAAACTATTTGTCGTCCATGTTTCACTTCCATACATGGCTACACTCCATACAAATTCTTTCAGAAACTACTTCCTGAAACTTAAATCTACACTCGATGTTAACAAAATTTCTCTTATTCAGAAACGCTTTCCTTGCCATTGTCAGTCTACATTTTATATCCTCTCTACTTCGACCATCATCAGTTATTTTGCTCCCCAAATAGCAAGACTCCTTTACTACTTTAAGTGTTTTCTTTCAAGCAGTTTTTTTTTATATCACCTGAATTCAGTCCACCCGATGGCTTCGCTTTCGCGGTGTAAAATGATGAGTAACACCATTCCTTGATGTGTGGGCGGGAGAGGCTGATGGTGGGGACGTGCCGTTTACAGGAAGTCAACTCATACTTGTTTGTACCTGCACGCTGACAGCTGGCACCATCTGGCTGGGCGTAAAGCGTGTACTTCGTAACGGCTTATAGAGTCCACGTCATTTCATACCGTGCAAGTCAGATCGTTTCGAAGTTGTCTTTCGTGAGAATGGTTGTTGTAATACTGCAGCCACTTTGGCGAAGTCGCCGCGAGCAGCCGGCCCGTTGGCCGTGCGGTTCTAGGCGCTTCAGTCTGGAACCGCGTGACCGCTATGGTCGCAGGTTCGAATCCTGCCTCGGGCATGGATGTGTGTGATGTGCTTAGGTTAGACCACAGAAGCGGAACTCGGGGAAGATCAGTTTGGATTCCGTAGAAATGTTGGAACACGTGAGGCAATACTAACCTTACGACTTATCTTAGAAGAAAGATTAAGAAAAGGCAAACCTACGTTTCTAGCATTTGTAGACTTAGAGAAAGCTTTTGACAACGTTAACTGGAATACTCTCTTTCAAATTCTGAAGTTGACAGGGGTAAAATACAGGGAGCGAAAGGCTATTTACAATTTGTACAGAAACCAGATGGCAGTTATAAGAGTCGAGGGGCATGAAAGGGAAGCAGTGGTTGGGTTGTAGTCTCTCCCCGATGTTATTCAATCTGTATATTGAGCAAGCAGTAAAGGAAACAAAAGAAAAATTCGGAGTAGGTATTAAAATTCATGGGGAAGAAGTAAAAACTTTGAGGTTCGCCGATGACATTGTAATTCTGTCAGAGACAGCAAAGGACTTGGAAGAGCAGTTGAACGCAATGGACAGTGTCTTGAAAGGAGGATATAAGATGAACATCAACAAAAGCAAAACGAGGATAATGGAATGTAGTCCAATTAAATCGGGTGATGCTGAGAGGATTAGATTAGGAAATGAGACACTTAAAGTAGTAAAGGAGTTTTGCTATTTAGGGAGTAAAATAACTGATAATGGTCGAAGTAGAGAGGATATAAAATGTAGACTGGCAATGGCAAGGAAATCGTTTCTGAAGAAGAGAAATTTGTTGACATCGAGTATAGATTTAAGTGTCAGGAAGTCGTTTCTGAAAGTATTTGTATGGAGTGTAGCCATGTATGGAAGTGAAACATGGACGATAACCAGTTTGGACAAGAAGAGAATAGAAGCTTTCGAAATGTGGTGCTACAGAAGAATGCTGAAGATTAGATGGGTAGATCACGTAACTAATGAGGAGGTATTGAATAGGATTGGGGAGAAGAGAAGTTTGTGGCACAACTTGACTAGAAGAAGGGATCGGTTGGTAGGACAAGTTTTGAGGCATCAAGGGATCACAAATTTAGCATTGGAGGGCAGCGTGGAGGGTAAAAATCGTACAGGGAGACCAAGAGATGAATACACTAAACAGATTCAGAAGGATGTAGGTTGCAGTAGGTACTGGGAGATGAAGAAGCTTACACAGGATAGATTAGCATGGAGAGCTGCATCAAACCAGTCTCAGGACTGAAGACCACAACAACAACAACAATGACCACAGCTGTTAAGTCCCAAACGGCAGGTGTGGCCATGTGGTTCTAGGCGCTTCAGTCTGGAACCGAGTGACCGCTACGGTCGCAGGTTCGAATCCTGCCTCGGCCATGGATGTTTGTATTTTCCTTAGGTTCGTTAGGTTTAAGTAGTTCTAAGTTCTAGGGGACTGATGACCACAGATGTTAAGTCCCATAGTGCTCAGAGCCATTAGAACCATTTGTTAAGTCCCATAGTGCTCAGAGCCATTAGAACCATTTGTTAAGTCCCATAGTGCTCAGAGCCATTTGAACCATTTGTTAAGTCCCATAGTGCTCAGAGCCATTAGAACCATTTGTTAAGTCCCATAGTGCTCAGAGCCATTTGAACCATTTGTTAAGTCCCATAGTGTTCAGAGCCATTTGAACTATTTGTTAAGTCCCATAGTGCTCAGAGCCATTAGAACCATTTGTTAAGTCCCATAGTGCTCAGAGCCATTTGAACCATTTGTTAAGTCCCATAGTGCTCAGAGCCATTTGAACTATTTGTTAAGTCCCATAGTGCTCAGAGCCATTTTCGCTGCGATTGGCCGTGGAGGAGGAAGGGGCCGGACTCTCTGGGGTGAGCCGCGGGCTGCAGTCATTCTGCGAGCACACAGCGGGAAGCCAGCCGACGTCCGCGCCTCGCTCAAAGAGGGACACGGTGCGAAGGGCCTGTCTGACAACGAGAAGTTTGCCGTATCAAGAACTGATGGACATCTGCAGCCATTAGGACGGAACGCCAAGAAAGTACGCGCGAAAACATCTGAGTTCTTCTGGCTTTGCGACAGTCATTTTACCTGCCTTAGGAATCAGGGATGTGCCGACAATTACAGCACCCCACGGGCTCAGGGAGGAGCACGAAAAAAAAAAAATCGCGGGGAATTGGCGCAGGGAGGCGTGTGAAAGAAAAATTCTTGTGTGTGAAATCTTATGGGACTTAACTGCTAAGGTCACGCACTACTTAACATAAATTATCCTAAGGACAAACACACACACACATGCCCGAGGGAGGACTCGAACCTCTGCCGGGACCGCTCGGCTAATCCCGCGTGAAAGATTCTTAAGATGTTTTCTTCGACAACGATGGCATTCCTTGTAAATGATGGACGCCGGCATATTTTGAGACGGAGGCCAAACATGAGGCTCAAAAAATGGTTCAAATGACTCTGAGCACTATGGGACTTAACATCTGAGGTCATCAGTCCCCTACTACTTAGACCTAACTAACCTAAGGACATCACACACATCCATGCCCGAGGCAGGATTCGAACCTGTGATCGTAGAGATCGCACGGTTCCAGGCCGAAGCGCCTAGAACCTCTCGGCCACACAGGCCGGCAAACACGAGTCTGTCCAGGTCCCACGCAGAGAGAGAGCGGTTATAAAGAAGTGTTGTGTAGCTGCTCAGCGCGAGGCACACGCCAGCACACACCAGATAGAAAATTTCCATCCTGCACGGAGAGGCGTGGCAATGAAACGGCGATCTGTCATTGGGCTACACTGAAAATGTCGTCCGCAGACGACCACGCCGAAAGGAATAAAACTTAGGAGTTGAGCTGAAAGATGGAAGAGAAGCGAAAAGGGGGATTCGTGGAAACCCCGCCAAAGCGAGAAGACGTGGGCGCTCTTCCACCCATCGCCAACATCCGCCTTCCGACCCCGTGACAGCACGGCTTCGGCCACTCAACCGACAAAGGGCAGACAACGCGGAGGTCGTACCTGGGACCAGCCGCAAAGCCGCGATTGCTGATGACGGCAGCCGACCCGTGCAGCACAGCTCCGAGGCGACGCGTCGTACCGAAGTAGAGCGGTCCTCCGGCAGCACTGCACGACGAACGATAACGAAGAATACTGAGACGATTCGTTCCCTCCTCCTTCCCCTCAATAACTGAGTCGTGTCCACGCCCAGTCAAATCGGCCCTGACATTTATAGTTTTGTTTTGTTTTCTTTAAACAGCACGAAAATACATTTCTTCCATGTTTTGAACATATAAACAGTATTTTATATTCATACAGGAACCCCTTAATATTGTACCCTTTGTGTCTGATTTCAAAATACACTCCTGGAAATTGAAATAAGAACACCGTGAATTCATTGTCCCAGGAAGGGGAAACTTTATTGACACATTCCTGGGGTCAGATACATCACATGATCACACTGACAGAACCACAGGCACATAGACACAGGCAACAGGGCATGCACAATGTCGGCACTAGTACAGTGTATATCCACCTTTCGCAGCAATGCAGGCTGCTATTCTCCCATGGAGACGATCGTAGAGATGCTGGATGTAGTCCTGTGGAACGGCTAGCCATGCCATTTCCACATGGCGCCTCAGTTGGACCAGCGTTCGTGCTGGACGTGCAGACCGCGTGAGACGACGCTTCATCCAGTCCCAAACATGCTCAATGGGGGACAGATCCGGAGATCTTGCTGGCCAGGGTAGTTGACTTACGACCATCATTGGCACCAAGGCAGAAGCGACTCTCATCGCTGAAGACGACACGTCTCCATTCGTCCCTCCATTCACGCCTGTCGCGACACCACTGGAGGCGGGCTGCACGATGTTGGGGCGTGAGCGGAAGACGGCCTAACGGTGTGCGGGACCGTAGCCCAGCTTCATGGAGACGGTTGCGAATGGTCCTCGCCGATACCCCAGGAGCAACAGTGTCCCTAATTTGCTGGGAAGTGGCGGTGCGGTCCCCTACGGCACTGCGTAGGATCCTACGGTCTTGACGTGCATCCGTGCGTCGCTGCGGTCCGGTCCCAGGTCGACGGGCACGTGCACCTTCCGCCGACCACTGGCGACAACATCGATGTACTGTGGAGACCTCACGCCCCACGTGTTGAGCAATTGGGCGGTACGTCCACCCGGCCTCCCGCATACCCACTATACGCCCTCGCTCAAAGTCCGTCAACTGCACATACGGTTCACGTCCACGCTGTCGCGGCATGCTACCAGTGTTAAAGACTGCGATGGAGCTCCGTATGCCACGGCAAACTGGCTGACACTGACGGCGGCAGTGCACAAATGCTGCGCAGCTAGCGCCATTCGACGGCCATCACCGCGGTTCCTGGTGTGTCCGCTGTGCCGTGCGTGTGATCATTGCTTGTACAGCCCTCTCGCAGTGTCCGGAGCAAGTATGGTGGGTCTGACACACCGGTGTCAATGTGTTCTTTTTTCCATTTCCAGGAGTGTAATTTCTCCACAGTTTACTACAATTTTTGGCGAACAACGTGGGGCGACCGGTATCTGATGTCACAAAATAATTTCTCGAGTTCACTACATTATAGTGTATTAAGGATCAGACGCAGGCTGCGCTATCGACTAAGCGAGAATCGGATGTTTGATTTAAGTAACGAGGCGACACCTAAGGATGGCCCTTTTGCTTTACGCAGGTAATATTACTGAAAGAAGTGGTCGTATTCAGCGGGAACGCGGTTGGAAGTGTGTTTTCCGATCATCATGTAAGATTGTGGCTCTTTTAAGGTGTAAAGCAGCGATGTATTGTCCCTACTGTTCAATGCACTCATCGAAAAAGCAATGACGGAAATAAAATAAAAGTTCAAGAGTGGAAAAGATTCGAGGGAAAAGTTTAGCAATGATAAGATTCTCTGTTGACATCGCTGTCTTAAGTGAAAGTGAAGAAGAATTACAAGATCTGCCAAGCAGAATTAACAGTCTAATGAGTACAGAATATGGACTGAGATAAATCGAAGAAGAAAGGAATGAGAAATAGCAGAAACGGAAACAGTGAGAAACTTACATCAGGCTTGGCGATCATTAAGTAGATGAAATACGGAATCCTGCTACCTAGGCAGCAAGGACGCCGTAAAAAGCAGACTAACACTGGTAAAAAGTGCATTCCTGGCCAAGAAAAATATACTAGTATCAAACATAGTCCATAATTTGAGGAAGAAATTTCTGAGAATGTACGTTTGGGGCGTAATCTTCTATAGTACTGAAACATGGATTGTGGGAAAACTAAAAAAATCGTCGATTGAGGTAATATGGAAAACACTGATGAGAAGAAGATATCACAGAATAACTTACATGACACTGGAGGGAGCTCTCAGATGTAAAAAAATCTAGAACAAGACAGAGATTTGAATACTTCCTGCAAATAACTGGGGACGTAGGTTGCAACTGCTACTCCGAGGCGAAAAGATTGGCACTGGAGAGGAATTCAAACCAGTCAGAACACTGATGACTTAAAAAAATATTTTTGTAAGGGATCTACATCTACATCTACATATGTATGATTACTCTGCAATTCACATTTAAGTGCCTGGAAGAGGGTTCATCGAACCACAATCATACTCTCTCTCTACCATTCCACTCCCGAAGAGCGCGCGGGAAAAACGAACACCTAAACCTTTCTGTTCGAGCTCTGATTTCTCTTATTATATTTTGATGATCATTCCTACCTATGTAGGTCGGGCTCAACAAATATATTTTCGCATTCGGAAGAGAAAGTTGGTGGCTGAAATTTCGTAAATCTCGCCGCGACGAAAAACGTCTTTGCTTTAATGACTTCCATCCCAACTCGCGTGTCATATCTGCCACCCTCTCTCCCCTATTACGTGATAATACAAAACGAGCTGCCCTTTTTTGCACCCTTTCGATGTCCTTCGTCAATCCCACCTGGTAAGTATCCCACACTGCGCAGCAATATTCTAACAGAGGACGAACGAGTGTAGTGTAAGCTGTCTCTTTAGTGGACTTGTTGCATCTTCTAAGTGTCCTGCTAATGAAACGCAACCTTTGGCTCGCCTTCCCCACAATATTATCTATGTGTTCTTTCCAACTGAAGTTGTTCGCAATTTTAACACCCAGGTACTTAGTTGAATTGACAGCCTTGAGAATTGTAGTATTTATCGAGTAAGCGAATTCCAACGGATGTCTTTTGGAACTCATGTGGATCACCTCACACTTTTCCTTATTTAGCGTCAACTGCCACCTGCCACACCATACAGCAATCTTTTCTAAATCGCTTTGCAACTAATACTGGTCTTCGAATGACCTTAGTAGACGGTAAATTACAGCATCATCTGCGAACAACCTAAGAGAGCTACTCAGATTGTCACCCAGGTCATTTATATAGATCAGGAACAGCAGAGGTCCCAGGACGCTTCCCTGGGGAACACCTGATATCACTTCAGTTTTACTCAATGATTTGCCGTCTGTTACTACGAACTGCGACTTTCCTGACAGGAAATCACGAATCCAGTCACACAACTGAGACGATATCCCATAGGCCCGCAGCTTGATTAGAAGTCGCTTGTGAGGAACGGTGTCAAAAGCTTTCCGGAAATCTAGAAATACGAAATCAACTTGAGATCCCCTGTCGATAGCGGCCATTACTTCGTGCGAATAAAGAGCTAGCTGCGTTGCACAAGAACGATGTTTTCTGAAACCATGCTGAATACGTATCAATAGATTGTTCCCTTCGAGGTGATTCATAATGTTTGAATACAGTATATGCCCCAAAACCCTACTGCAAACCGACGTCAATGATATAGGTCTGTAGTTCGATGGATTACTCCTACTACGCTTCTTAAACACTGGAGCGACCTGCGCAATTTTCCAATCTGTAGGTGCAGGTGAGCGAGCGGTTGTATATGATTGATAAGTAGGGAGCTATTGTATCAGCGTAATCTGAAAGGAACCTAATCGGTATACAATCTGGACCTGAAGACTTGCCCGTATCAAGCGATTTGAGTTGCTTCGCAACACCTAAGGTATCTACTTCTAAGAAACTCATGCTAGCAGCTGTTCGTGTTTCAAATTCTGGAATATTCCATTGGTCTTCCCCGGTGAAGGAATTTCGGAAAACAGCGTTCAATAACTCCGCTTTAGCGGCGCAGTCGTCGGTAATAGTACCATCGGCACTGCGCAGCGAAGGTATTGACTGCGTCTTGCCGCCTGTGTACTCGACATACGACCAGAATTTCTTCGGATTTTCTACCAAATTTCGAGACAATGTTTCGTTGTGGAACCTATTAATGGCATCTCGCATTGAAGTCCGTGCCAAATTTCACGCGTCTGTAAATTTTAGCCAATCTTCGGGATATCGGGATGATCTTGATATGCGTATTGCAGGCTGTCTATCGCATCACTTACTGTTGTGCCACGTCGTACAGTAGTCAGACCATGAGAAACGTGGAGCGTCGGTGTATGGAGTGTGAAGTGCAGCTGGTTGGCGAACATGCCACCCGGATGAATTTCTTCTGGTAAAGTTGACTTTTGTAGCCGTCGAAAGACTGTAATGTGTGGTATACGCTCGATTAGGCAACGAGTTCCGCTCTCCCTTATTCGGACGCGCAGACGTACCCTGCAGCTCTCGGTAGCGGTACTGATAGTCCCAGAGCGCGGGCAACCCTAGTCAGAGCTAGTGTGGCGCAACAATTGAATAACACGGCAGGAGACAAAGGTCCGGGGATGGGGGGCGCAGGCAATATCCCGCGGCGGGACTACCACATCCCCCGCCTACCGGTTCTTTCTGCTTCTTACTCACTTTCTCCCTCTCCGTGTCTCTGCCTCAGGATTTCAACAGGTAGGTCTCGTTCCAGACGCTGCACGGGACTCGTCGACTTTGATTTTACACGTTAAGTTACATCAAGAGATTGCATTCCACCGCAGAGTTTGTCACTCTATTAATTTTAAGATGTTCCATCAAAGATTAAGAGAACTGAGCTAAGGAAAAAATAAATATCGTATGCCTTTAAGCCAGGTGCTAGCTATTCTGCCGGCCGGAGTGGCCGAGCTGTTCTAGGCGCTTCAGTCTGGAACCGCGCGACAGCTACGGTCGCAGGTTCGAATCGTGCCTCGGCCACGGATGTGTGTGATGTCCTTAGGTTAGTTAGGTTTAAATAGTTCTAAGTTCTAGGGGACTGATGACCTCAGCTGTTAAGTCCCATATTGCTCAGAGCCATTTGCACCATTTTTGCTAGCTCTTCTATTTGACGTCCCTTTGGCGGCTTGCTTAGTTTATGGAGGAGCTCACCACAACCCTGAGAGGATCCGTCCAGACCTTTCCACCGCAGAAGAGGAATCGGAAAGAAAACTCACTTGAGAATAAGCTAGATACTTTTATCTCGCGATTACTTCATCAAAAAGTGTATGCAGAATTATTTTGCCGAATCGGGCAGACTACAGAAATCATCCACGAGAGAGGAAAAAAAGAAGAAGAAGAAAAAATTGTATGGACATATGACTGCAAATGCGTTCCAACTTGAAAGGTGAGATGAAAGATCTTCAACAGGCTAGGTTTAATTATTGAAAGCACACGTGATACCGAGCGGTTCTAGGCGCTTCAGTCTTGAACCGCACGACCGCTACGGTCGCAAATTCGAATCCTGCCTCGGGCATGGATGTGTGTGATGTCCTTAGGTTAGTTAAGTTTAAGTAGTTCTAAGTTCTAGGGGCTGATGACCTCCGATGTTAAGTCCCATAGTGCTCAGAGCCATTTGAACCCACTCGTAATTACATAGCAGGCAAGAGGACATTTCTTTTCTGTACTAGTTTTTCAGCTCCACATCCAAGCGGGCAGTAATGTTCGCCACAACTGCCAAAATCCATATCACTTATTACTTATAGACTTGTCTCTGCGGCGAACCTGTACCATGGACACCAAGCATGCTGTCTTGAGTGTGTAACTAAAACACTACTACATTCATTCCCACATGCCTGGTGTGTTCTCATATTAGCATTCAATAATTGCTGCCTTCACCGTCAAAGATATTTTACCTCCACCTTCAAATGGCTGTACTTCCCTTCAAACGCATTTCCAGCCATGTGTCCGTATCACCTTTATGATTAATCGTTTCCAGTAGCTTGTCTCCATTTAGCATGATCTTCCTAGTTTGTCTCCATTTAGCATGATCTTCCTGTATAGCCGCCTGACATCGTGAAGCCTGCTGCTGCCGTCTTAGTGTAGTAAACAACTCTCCTTCT
This sequence comes from Schistocerca serialis cubense, assembly GCF_023864345.2. Taxonomy (NCBI): domain Eukaryota; kingdom Metazoa; phylum Arthropoda; class Insecta; order Orthoptera; family Acrididae; genus Schistocerca; species Schistocerca serialis. The sequence goes on along the minus strand of NC_064647.1, from coordinate 80,457,704 downwards.
GATGCACATAATCATGTGCCCCCATACTCTGAAAATCACTGCTGCCTACATCACAGAGCATGTCAGCGTTTTTTGGAATTCCCGGTAAAAACGAAATCCTGATAGCATCACTTTGTTGTCCCTGTGTCTGTATGTCAGTCTGTCTAGCGGTTAAGACCATTTTGTCTCAACTTCGCGTCTGTAGTTTACCTCATCAAGAAGGACCACACTCAGGCGCCACCGACCTCTACTTCGTCGGACACGTTGGCGGCGGAGGGTGGAAGTGCACACATACGCTAGGTGGTTCGTGAACGCTGCCGGTCACATCTCAGCGTCGACAACTGCCGATCGCAGGCCGCCTGTGACATACACTCGATGCAAACGGCTTGCGGACTGACTAGTGAAGTAGGTGTATGCCTTTCGATCGCTGTGTTGTACGACCCATGTGTCGGGCCAAGGCAAGTCCTTTACAAGCGCCTGAAGTGCCGTGCAGGTGGTATAGTGGGGCATCTGGTCGGATGGTCTGAGCACACAGTTGAAATCTCCGGCTACTACCAAGTGGTCGGCACTGCCCTGGAAGAGCAGAGTCTAGAATAGTATTGAAAGAACTGTGACCGACACCCGAACAACAGGTAATTACATGCATGGAGAATAAAAAATAGTGCACTGTGAATGGCTAGCTACACTACTGTCCATTAAAATTGCTACACCAAGAAGAAATGCAGATGATAAAGGGGTATTCATTCGATACACTAGAACTGACATGTGATTACATTTTCACTCAATTTGGATGCATAGATCCTGAGAAATCAGTATCCAGAACAACCACCTCTGCCTTGATAAGCCTGGGCATTGGCGTGTACAGGTACAGATGCCCATGCAGCTTCAACACGATACCACAGTTCATCAAGAGTAGTGACAGGCGTATTGTGACGAGCCAGTTGCTCGGCCACCATTGACCAGACGTTTTCAATTGGTGAGAGATCTGGAGAATGTGCTGGCCAGAGCAGCAGTCGAACATTTTCTCTATCCAGAAAGGCCCGTACAAGACCTGTAACATGCGGTCGTGCATTATCCTGCTGAAATGTAGGGTTTCGCAGGAATCGAATGAAGGTTAGAGCCACGGGTCGTAACACATCTGAAATGTAACGTCCACTGTTCAAAGTGCCGTCAATGCGAACAAGAGGTGACCTACACGCGTAACCAATGGCGCCCCATACCATCACGCCGAACACTACGCCAGTATGTCGATGACGAATACACGCTTCCAATGTGCGTTCACCGCGATGTCGCCAAACATGAATGCGGCCATCATGATGCTGTAAACAGAACCTGGATTCATACGAAAAAATTACGTTTTGCCATTCGTGCACGCAGGTTCGTCGTTAGGTACACCATTGCAGGCGCTCCTGTCTGTGATGCAACGTCAAGGGGAAACGCAACCACGGTCTCCGAGCTGATAGTCCATGGTGCTGCAAACATCGTCGAACTGTTCGTGTAGATGGTTGTTGTCTTGCAAACGTCCCCATCTGTTGGCTCAGGGATCGATACGTGGCTGCACGATCCGTTACAACCAAGCGGATAAGATGCCTGACATCTCGACTGCTAGTGATACGAGGCCGTTGGGATCCAGCACGGCGTTCCGTATTACCCTCCTGAACCCACCGATTCCGTATTCTGCTGACAGTCATTGGATCTCGACCAACGCGAGCAGCAATGTCGCGATACGATAAACCGCAATCGCGGTAGGCTACAATACGACCTTTATCAAAGTCGGAAACGTGATGATATGCATTTCTCCTCCTTACATGAGGCATCACAACAACGTTTCAACAGGCAACGCCGGTCAACTGCTGTTTGTGTATGAGAAATCGGTTGGAAACTTTCCTCATGTCAGCACGTTGTAGGTGTCGCCAGCGGCGCCAACCTTGTGTGAATGCTCTGAAAAGCTAATCATTTGCATATCACAGCATCTTCTTCGTGTCGGCTAAATGTCGCGTCTGTAGCACGTCATTTTCGTGGTGTAGCAATTTTAATGTCCAGTAGTGTATTAGCCGAAATCTGGATTCGCATAATAAAATCTAAAAAGGACAACTGATTGCTGCACTCTATAAGTCACATACAATCGCTGAGTGCATCCACTTTCCGAATGGAAGGTAACCTGATTACTGAATTCATTTAAATCCACTGATATGAAATGAATGAACTGTCTGCACCGAGATCATTTGTCTGCGCTGCGCTTTGATGTCATCCCCATCGATCAATTCATCTTTCACCCATCGCGTTTTTAAGTCTGAACGTGAAGGCTCATCCGAAGAACCATTGCAAAGATTTTGATACGGTTTACAGCAATATATAGCTTATTCACGAAGAAGGTTTGCGCGTAAAATTTCTAATAATGATGAGTTTGCAATACTCACACTGTTATCTGTTCCATATTTAATTATATAAGCTACAAGCTGGTCAGCTAAACAGGAGGCGGTATCTGGTTGGAAAAGCAGTAAACAGCCACCGCAACTCTAGAGCGCAGCGACTCTCGACCACACTGTCTGTAGGTCCGGTGATCTAGCGGTAAAGAGAGTGCCTCGAAACTGTAAGGTCGCGGCATTGAATCCCACTCTGACTACGGGTTTTTCAGGCTGCATTTAACCTAGCATTCATCAGTGAGTTGGAGATTCGGCAGAAAGGAAATGTGGTTCGCATTCCACTTGAATCTGTGGGTCCTCTTTGCACATTTGAATTAGTGGGGCTTGTTGGGTGACGTAAGCAGTCGATGCTGTGACCTGTCGAAAGATTTGTAGCGGCCATTCAGTAACACGAAATTATTAATAGCAGAATGTACATTCATCTTCTGTTTTATAACGACCCGTGCTGCGTATCTCTGTCTGTACTTGAAGACCAGTCTCAGGAAACAGTGTATGGATTTTGATACGATTTCCACTAATGGATGGACTGATTCGCGAGAAATGTTTGTGTGAAAAATTTATTACTGCTACGCCAGACAGATCGTCCGGCTCTTACCCTTCCGCATTCGGGTAGATCGCTAGTTTAATTTAATTCACTTCATCTGCATGAATGCCTCCTCAGCAACTGCATAGCAGAGGCAAGACGGTCGTTCCTGTGGCAGCAATATCCTCGTATTACAGTGCTCTCTGCACATGCATCCGTATTCTGCGAACTACTATAAAGGGCGTGGTCCACTAAACCAGATAGTAAGGTTTCATCTGCAGCATTCTTGTGCATCACGCAGGGGAATGACTATGTAAATGACTATGTGGCTCGTCGTGTCGCCACGGCTTCCTTCGGGAACGCTACGTACGAGACTGAACTAAATCTCTCCATTCTTCTTTTACTGCTTGTTCTTGAATCTGTAAGTAGGCTTTCGCTGCATGATTGGTGTTTATCTCAAAGTATCTGTCAATCAAGAACTGATCAGCTTTTCTGTGATACTCCAATAAGATAAAACCTGTTACCATATGTGCTGCTCTTCTTAGCATGTATTCTACACCTACATCTACATCTACATCCATACTCCGCAAGCCACCTGACGGTGTGTGGCGGAGGATACCTTGAGTACCTCTATCGGTTCTCCCTTCTGTTCCAGTCTCGTATTGTTCGTGGAAAGAAGGATTGTCGGTATGCCTCTGCGTGGGCTCTAATCTCTCTGATTTTATCCTCATGGTCTCTTCGCGAGATATACGTAGGAGGGAGCAATATACTGCATGACTCCTCGGTGAAGGCATGTTCTCGAAACTACAACAAAAGCCTGTACCGAGCTACTGAGCGTCTCTCCTGCAGAGTCTTCCACTGGAGTTTATCTATCATCTCCGTAACGCTTTCGCGTTTACTAAATGATCCTGTAACGAAGCGCGCTGCTCTCCGTTGGATCTTCTCTATCTCTTGTATCAACCCTCTCTGGTACGGATCCCACACTGCTGAGCAGTATTCAAGCAGTGGGCGAACAAGCTTACTGTAACCTACTTCCTTTGTTTTCGGATTGCATTTCCTTAGGATTCTTCCAATGAATCTCAATCTGGCATCTGCTTTACCGACGATCAACATTATATGATCATTCCATTTTAAATCACTCCTAATGCGCACTCCCAGATAATTTATGGTATTAACTGCTTCCAGTTGCTGACCTGCTATTTTGTAGCTAAATGATAAAGGATCTATCTTTCTGTGTATTCGCAGCACATTACACTTGTCTACATTGAGATTCAATTGCCATTCCCTGCACCATGCGTCAATTCGCTGCAGATCCTCCTGCATTTCAGTACAATTTTCCATTGTTACAACCTCTCGATACACCACAGCATCATCCGCAAAAAGCCTCAGTGAACTTCCGATGTCATCCACAAGGTCATTTATGTATATTGTGAATAGCAACGGTCCTATGACACTCCCCTGAGGCACACCTGAAATCACTCTTACTTCGGAAGACTTTTCTCCATTGAGAATGACATGCTGCGTCCTGTTATCTAGGAACTCCTCAATCCAATCACACAATTGGTCTGATAGTCCATATGCTCTTACTTTGTTCATTAAACGACTGTGGGGAACTGTATCGAACGCCTTGCGGAAGTCAAGAAACACGGCATCTACCTGTGAACCCGTGTCTATGGCCCTCTGAGTCTCGTGGACGAATAGCGCGAGCTGGGTTTCAAATGACCGTCTTTTTCGAAACCCATGCTGATTCCTACAGAGTAGATTTCTAGTCTCCAGAAAAGTCATTATACTCGAACACAATACGTGTTCCAAAATTCTACAACTGATCGACGTTAGAGATATAGGTCTATAGTTCTGCACATGTGTTCGACGTCCCTTCTTGAAAACGGGGATGACCTGTGCCCTTTTCCAATCCTTTGGAACGCTACGCTGTTCTAGAGACCTACGGTACACCGCTGCAAGAAGGGGGGCAAGTTCCTTCGCGTACTCTGTGTCGGTATGCCTCTGTGTGGGCTCTAATCTCTCTGATTTTATCCTCATGGTCTCTTCGCGAGATATACGTAGGAGGGAGCAATATACTGCTTGACTCTTCGGTGAAGGCATGTTCTCGAAACTTTGACAAAAGCCCGTACCGAGCTACTGAGCGTCTCTCCTGCAGAGACTGCTGGTCATAGGCAGTAAATCCGGTTCGAGTTCGGTCTGGTAAAACTTTCACTTGTCGCTGAATATTGTAGTGTTACAAGACTGTCGATCAGACACTCTAGTTGTAACCAGCCACCCAGCGTACGCACAAGCGGTTTTACAAGTTGTATTGCAGTGCAACGCCAAAGAAAATGGTATAGGCATGCATATTCAAATACAGAGATATGGGAACAGGCAGAATACCGCGTTGCCGTCGGCAAGTCCTATATAAGACAAAAAGTGTCTGGTACAGTTGTTAGATCGATTACTGCAGTTACAGTGGCAGGTTATCAAGATTTAAGTGAGTTTGGACGTAGTATTATAGTCGGCGCTCGAGGGATAGGACACAGTATCTCCGAGGTAGCGATGAAGTGAGGTTTTCCCGTACGACCATTTCACGGTTGTGCCGTGAATATCAGGAATCCAGTGAAACATCAAATTTCCGACATCGCTGCGGCCGGAAAAGATCCTTCAAGAACGGGACCAATGACAGCTGAGTAGAAACGTTCAACGTGACAGAAGTGCAACCCTTCCGGAAATTGCTACAGTTTGAATGCTGGGCCATTGACAAGTGTCAGCGTGCGAACCATTTAACGAAACATTATCGATATTGGCTTTCGGAGCCGAAGGCCCACCCATGTGCTATTGATGACTGCACGACACGAAGCTTTACGCCTCGCCTGGGCCCGTCGACATCGTTGATGACTGGAAACTTGTTTCCTCGTCGGACGAGCCTCGCTTCAAATTGTATCGAGCGGATGGACGTGCACGGGTATGGAAAAAAAACTCATGAATACATGGACATACAGTCAGCAGGGAAATGTTCAAGTTGTTGGAGGCTCTGTATTGGTGTGGGGCGTGTGCAGTTGGAGTGATACGGGACCCTGATACGTCTAGATACGACTCAGACAGATGACACGTAGGTAAGCATTCTGTCTGATCACCTGCATCCATTCATGTCCGTTGTGCATTCCGACGACCTTGGACAATTCCATCAATACAACTCGACATCCCACACGTCCAGAATTACTACAGAGTGGCTCCAGGAACACTCTTCTGAGTTTAAATTTAAACACTTCTCCTGGCCATCAAACTCCCCAGACATTAACATTATTGAGGATATTTGGGATGCCTTGCAACGTGTTGTTCAGAAGAGATCTCCTCCCCCTCGTACTCTTACGGATTTATGGACAGCCCTGCTGGATTCATGGAGTCAATTCCCTCCAGAACTACTTCACACATCAGTCGAGTCCATGCCACGTCGTGTTGCGCTACTTCTGTGTGCTCGCGGGGTCCCTACATAATATTAGACAGGTGTACCAATTTTGTGGCTCTTCAGAGTATACGTTAAAATATGCATTTGTTAAATGACTATAGAAATTACGTTGTTCTCTTTACCTGTAACGATGCACCACGGGGCAGATGCATACGCTTCTGAAGAGCCGACGCGATGTTCAGTACATGGTCACGAACTGTAATGCGCCGAAGACCATCGTAATTCCTAATTGGAACCGTTTTTAATAAAATCTACACCACCCACAAACAAGGGCAAACAACCGTATCGCGTCGTCACCGCCAACCGGCGATCGTAATTTACAGCAACCAAGAGCAAAATTATTGTGAGCCTCATAAAATGAGCGATTTTTGAGGCAAAAACAGTTAAGAACGCATAACTTCGATTAATTTCCTGTACAGCATGTACAACATGAGTACCATATTTGTAAATGAAATTACTGACGGCTTTCAACAAAATGTATTATTTTCGTGAGTATGAACAGTGAGGAACATCTACTCTATATTTAAATGTACAGTAGTTGCTTCATTGTAAGATAGCAAGAACTATGCTCCTTACATGAAGTCATTTAAGATCACCTAACTCACGTTGAGCGAACAGTAGGGCTGAACAGAAATGACTGACAAGGCACAATGCATCTTCTAGAGCGTGTAGTATGGACGTATTGGAATAGTTAATGTCGGGTGATGGTTTTAAAGTAATTCACACGACATGAAAACTTTGTGGAAGCGAGTCGATTTACTGGACGCTAGATTACCCCAGGGAAGTGTTTAGAGTTGATCGTGGCCGGCTGGGGAACGGCGAAGGGAAGCGACAATAGGCAGCTTAGGGCGGCTCAAGCTCTGAGAAAGCGGTAATGCGGCGTGGCCTCTAGCTGCCTTAAGATGAGTGACAGTGAGTGGGTGGTTGACCCCGACTCCATGCTGGTGTACCGGGAAACAGACGGAGAACTTGTACGCCTGTTGATAAATGTCCATCGTCCCGTTTTCTGTGAAACATGCGAGAAAGCCACGCAAAGCTATGGTGGAGCAGTCAACAGAGGTCAAAATATGCGTGTTCCTGACTATAGCAACTTCACGCTGAATTCACGGTCCGCAGAGTCTGAAGTAAATCAGGTGAAGAGCGAGAGAATGAAACACGCTGGCCTCCGATGGGAACGTAGGACCAAGGAATTTGAAGTCCTTTCCTGGGAGTCAGAATTCCGGATAACTTGGTGTTGTGCAGACGCTAACCTTGATGGGTGGCCTGGGAGGAGCTAAAATAACAGAAGTTGAGAGGAAGAGAAATTTTGTGGGAATTTGTTCACTTCCCAGAGCAGGAATTAGGCGGCGCTGGGAAGCGACGCATAATTGACGCGACTTGTGCTGCAATTGGCGTAACTGATTTTGCTGGAGGGGAAACCGAGGCGAAGAGCGGACTGTGAGAAGTCTCCATAGAGGTCTTCCGTTCCCAGCTTGCCGAGAGTGCGGACGTGGCGTTCTTGACTCAACTTGCCTGAGAAAGAGTGAGCATCTCTGCAGTTTAGGACTTAGCAAACGGAACGATTGAGCTTGGAGATAGGAAGTTTTGGTTCAGCTATGTACTGAGCAAGGTAGCTAGGAGTGAATAGACGAGCGCAGCCGTGCAGTACCACGAGGTCGGCCGACGTCCACACAACGACGCCGCTCCGTCATGCTGAATTCGGTGATATTGCGTCCTCTCCGGCCACTGATTAATTTGTTGGATCACGTCGACAAAGTTTCCACGAGGGTTTCATGGGCCGTGTATTGTAGAATTCTTCTCGCACTTCGCATTACGCCTGGGTCAGTCGATAGGAATTGCTTTTGATGTATCGCGCTTTACTCCATGCAAACGCAATTTATTACCACTGCCTGTTAGGGGAGTCATGTAATGTGATGATTGGAGGTCGTGAGTTAAAATAAATCTGTGCTAATCGACTCCATCTGTTTTCAATCAAGTAGTTGAAATCCCAAGTCACTTTCTTAATTAATTTTATGTTCAACATTTGCATCTGGTGTTCAATAGCTAAATATATTATCAATGTGCACCCCTTTTTAATTAAAAGGGATCAATTCTGAATCAATTAATGTCAACACTGCCACCGCAGTTCAATCAGGAATCACAGGGCCTTATTACTTTTTTTGCATTATCTGATATTGCGTCAATTTTGCACTCTCTGTTCATCTGTTAGTCAATTACCTGGGGTTAATACACACCAAAACCAGATAAGTGACGGGTGGGGTGTTACATCATAAGACATTCGCACACTTCCAAACAAATTTTCGTATACGTAAACAGGGAGTGATGCACATCACAGTCGGTTGTATTCTCTCAAATTTCTGTTACAAGAAAAACTTCAGGAGCAAATCAGGTGACTAGAATCTTGTTTAGTGAAACTGCTGTTGAATGTACCTCCACTTTTAAATAATTATCAGTCACAATATGCACTAAGTGGTGGGACCGCACAGATAGAGCGATATACGTGAAATATAATGCACCTTTATTTCATTATTTTCATCGATTTCTTCTGTAGAAATATTGCGTTCACATCACCTTTCATTTCCTGATGGCTGTTATGTGAAATTTTTTTTAAATACCCATTCTGGCTAGCCAAAATAATCTTGACGGTTTCCTCTAATTCTGCTGCCCCCAAAGCGCATTTTCTTCTGGTCCCTCTCTGGATGTTTCTGCAGCTGCAGGTAGGAAGGCTCGATAGACCAGAAAAATGCCTGGCACGGGGTTTTAATGAAGTCATGGTTTTCAAAGTGAAGCAGTTATCATTTCCACAATGAGATTTTCACTCTGCAGCGGAATGTATGCTGATATGAAACTTCGCGGTAGATTAAAACTGTGTGCCGGACCGAGACTCGAGCTCGGGACCTTTGCCTTCCACGGGCAAGTGCTCTACCAACTGAGCTACCCAAGCACGACTCACACCCAGTCCTCACAGCTGTAATTCCGCCAGTACGTCGTCTCCTACCTTCCAAACTTCACAGAAACTCTCCTGCGAACCAGGCAAAGGTCCCGAGTTCGAGTCTCGGTCCAGCACACAGTTTTAATCTGATAGGAAGTTTCATATCAGTTATCATTTTTCCGTCTGTGGCAGTTACTTCCCAGAGAATGTCGCTGGCTTTGAAATGCCTGTTACTCACCTGAAAAATAATCAGGGAAGAACGTTAATCTTAATATATCTAAGCCAAGTGGCCTGGCGAACAATAGCATATCATAATCTAAAAAATGCGTTACTAAATAACTTTCAGAACAAAACTTAGCACTGTATGATTAGTAATTGCGAAATATCACGTTGCAATTGAATGGATCTCCATCGAATTGTCTTTAGGAAACTTGAACACATGAGCCTTGTCTCCTACTGCATAATTTCCGTTACTTTTTGGTACAAAGCACTCCACAACCGTAGTGAAGATGAAATTGGATAAATATACTATACTAACTGCGCTAAACTCGCACAAACACAACTTAGCAACACGCAATACGTCTTCTCTGCACGTAAATAACAATCACGTAACGATCACATAGCACAACAATTTTTTTTTGTTTGCAACACGTTGATGATACAAGACAGTAGCTGACTTTCGCTGCTCCTCGATGACGTCAGAATTTCGAGTTCCTTCATTTGTTTGGACTTTCCATCTGTGTGATGGTGGTTGTATATAGATTATAAGAGAGGTTTATTCATGCTATTGTACAAAGCTTCAATAAATATGTATTGAAAACTAGAAGTGAAATAATTGGCTGCTCGGGATCCGAATAGATTGCGTTTTGTGGAGGACACGGAAAGTAATTTTATCGTTAGACTACATTTTAGTTTTTATTATCTACTGCAGCCTGAACGATAATTTATGCAACGTACGACAAAAGGTTACAGAATTATTTAGGCATATAAAATAAACAGTAACATAGGAGAATTCACTTAATACTTTTGAACAGTAGGTAGAATTTCTGTGCCGGTGTGCGGCGATTAAAGAAACGATGTTGCCAAGAGATGTATTACGTCACCAGTCACGTTAATGTGACCATTCGTTGAAAACTCGAAAAACCACCTTTTACAGCACGGACCGGTGGTAGACGTGTAGGAAGAGACTCCATGATATTCTGGAGAGTACCGTCAAGGATGTAGAGCCATGCAGACTCCGGTCCCGTGGCCTGCTGAGCTAGGTGCAACCATGGCGCAACCCAGCCCGATCCAGGCGGTCCTACAGATTCTGGACTGGGCTTAAACAACACCACCTAGACTACAGGCCTGCGCGCACACTTGTGACGTCACACACTGATGGCCAGGACTGTATCGGAACGCTCCTGTTAAGCACTCTGCAGCTAGAGATACTAGTGCTTTCCTCTTATACCTGGCTATGTAATGAAAGTATGGAAATTTACATCATTGCGTAAAGTAACTGAACAAAACTGCCCTATGATATTTCAAGATGTAAAGTTATTTTGACGATTTGCCTTAAATACGCGTTTCTAGGCTCGAATACAAACTGTAATTTTAAATCCTGTCTTTTACCTCAGGAGCTACGCTTTCTCGCAGTAAAAAATCGGCAATATGCAACAACAAGCAGACGTTTTCGGTTTTAAATAAAGCAGCTGGAGCTCCTACAGAATTTAAGAATTTCGTAAATTTTCCTCTCCACTTCAAAATTTGCTGATCTCACACGAAACTCTAATCATTCGACGAAATGGAGCACCTCCTGCCATAAGGTTTAATAAATCAAAAAACCCGAAAAATATTTTATTTCCCTGTTTCTCCAGAACTTTAGAACCTTAAACATGAAAAGATTGTGTCTCCTATATCCTTGATTGAAATTCGTGTCACAGAGTGCTGTTAATTTAATCATAATACACTTACCTCGAAAGTCTGCTTTCTATACTGCTTAATCTGTCGAACACCGAATTCATTAAAGCAATTTTCTAAGGTAGTTTACTCAAATTGAAATTATTTCCGAATAGCTGTATATGTAAAACTGAACAAAATCATTCTGTAGTTCTTCCAAATAAGAGTACTGGAAAGTCAATAATCTGGTAGGAATGATAAGGAATACTAAACATTTTCGAGCCACACTAATTAATATAACTATTCTGTGTAACAATAGTTGCAAATATGAGAGACATTTCACAGCCAGCTTTGTATTAACCGCGCAGCAATGGTCCAGAATTAAGAAACAAATGATACTGGTACATGATACGTAACTGCTTTTAAAAACAAATGGCAAATGTGGTGCAATCGAAACAAATAACACGCTACAAATTTTTTGTCATTTACTTACCCTTGAATGATGCGTAGACACAAATTCCTGTCTGGGAATAGCTGCAATCCAGCGATTTCTCAACTTCACATATTTGGGAAATCGAAACATGTGCACTTTCATGCCTTTTTGGGATTTATAATTTCCCTGGCAAAAGGGAACGCAGCACTTGTATCCCATACTTCGAAGAACTATAGGCGAATACTGTATGAAATATATGTCACTTTCACGTGTCACACACTTTCAACACAACATACACGCCAACAGGACTGCCGACTGAAGATAAGATGGCCAACAGTTTGTGACGTCACCTGCCAATATGGCCGCTGTGTGTAGGCCTTGTGTCTCGAAGGCTTTGGCTTAAATCGTGAGAGTCTGGTGGCCAGGGGAGTGCGGTAAACCCATGCCGGTACTCTTCGAAGCAGGCACGCGCTTTTCATTGTCATGCCGGCCGCGGTGGCCGAGCGGTTACGGGCGCTTCAGTCCGGAACCGCGCGACCGCTACGGTCGCAGGTTCGAATCCTGCCTCGGGCATGGATGTGTGTGATGTCCTTAGGTTAGTTAGGTTTAAGTAGTTTTACGTTCTAGGGGACTGATGACCTCAGAAGTTAAGTCCCATAGTGTTCAGAGCCATATGAACCATTTTTTTTTGCATTATCATGTTTGTGGATGCCGTCTTGCCGAGGAAAAACAAACTGCATGTGGAGGTAGACATGGTTCCCGAAGATACCTGTGGCGATCACTGGGTCTTCCAGAATGATGAGATCATCCAGGGTATGCCACGTAAACTTTCCCAATACCGTAACGCTCCCACCTCGTTTGCTTTCAGGTGCCTCACGTCGTCACACCAACGGCCATCTTTCCGATGGAGCATGAAACGTGATTTATCTGAAAATCCCACCTGTCGCCGCTCAGTGGACGTCCAAATGCGGTATTACCGTGCAGATTCCAGCCTTCTTCGGTGATTAACAGGATTTAACATGGGTGCGTGGACATGGCGCCTGCTGCGAAGGCCCGTACACAGCAACGTCCTTGGCGATACACTGTTGGCAGCTCCTTGGTTCATCCGAGCGGTGAGTTGTTCAACAGGTGCATATCTATCTATTCACCCGTAAACATTAGCGCAGCTGTCTTTCACCCCTGGCGTCTATGGCCCTTGATGCACCACAGATGCCTGATGCCCATTTAGTCACGCACCGTGTACTTCATCCATGGCGGCAAGCGAACAATTTGCAACTTAAGCCGTTTCGGAATTGCTTCCGCCCGTGACCCGGAAGCCAATAATAATGCGCTTTGGGCCGTCATAAAAGTTGCTCCGTTTCAGCATTACGACAACTACTGCACTTAAAATTTTTTGGAACATTATTGGCCGGTCAGGGTGGCCGAGAGGTTCTAGGAGCTACAGTCTGGATCCGCGCGACCGCTACGGTCGCAGGTTCGAATCCTGCCTCTAGCATGGGTGTATGTGATGTCCATAGGTTAGTTAGGTTTAAGTAGTTCTAAGTTCTAGTGGACTGATGACCTCAGAAGTTAAGTCCCATAGTGCTCAGAGCAATTTGAACCTTTTTTTTTTTTTTTTTTTTTTTTTTTTGGAACATTATTCCAGCAAACAGCGATCTAATTATATTATAATTTATTTAGAGTACACAGTCGTGGTCGCGTAAAGGTTGTTACTTTTTATTGGTAGATGACCGGTTTCGGTCTACTGCAGAGATCATCATTAGATGAGCACGGGTGGAGCACACCCGTCCGTGAGGTGATTTTTCTTTCTTTTTTTTTTTTTTTTTTTTGACACCAGCGTTCTGAACATCAGCACGGACGGTTCCGCTCCACGCCAGCGATTCCTACTGTCACAAATGAATGTAGATCTGATGATGATCTCTGCAGTAGACCGAAACCGATCGTCCACAAATAAAAGCTAACAACTTATATGCGACGACGACTGCCTACACTAAATAAATTCCAACTTCTACACTATTTTCCAAGTGTCCTCCCCCTTCTCCCCCCCCCCCCCCGGACACATCTTATATACCCAGCACTGCTAGTGCAGTCACCTACCGGCTGTGTGAGGTTGCTGCAGTCTGACGTCGGGCAGTGAAGGTGTGCGCGTTAATGTGACTGGACCGTGTCGTAGTACCCGAAAGATGTCATAGCCATCCTGTCACATTTTACTTCTCAAGCTCCAAAAAACAGGGAAAGCACATTCTGAAAATGGAAATTAATGTCATCAGTCAATGATGAGTGTAGGTATACAGCAGGGAATCTAGAGCTTCGATTGATACTCTTTGTTGTCTGAGTTATTACATTGCATGATGTTCAACAACCATACAGGGAATTAAGTTACAAAACAACCACAAGGCAATATTTAAGAGCGTTCCTACTCATTTTATGGTTGGAGTTCCAATCCGGTAGAGATTATTAATCTGTCAGGTAGTTACAATAAGTCTATAGCTAATTATTTCACGTAAGCTAATGTATACTTTGGTTGGAGTTTCTATTAAAGACACTTTTTTATACTTTTTTTTTACAGGGCGTGCTGAAAAGTACTGCCTCCGAATTTTTAATACAAAATTTTTAAAGCTTTTTAAATGAAACGGACATTATTTACGTTGTGCATATTTGTTTTTCATGTCTACATATTTATTTTTTCAATATAGTCATCCTAGCGACGAACACATTTCTCCTAACGAGAGACCAGTTTGTTGATACCGTAACTGTAGAATGCTTGACTCTGTTGGCGGAGCCACAACCTCAACTCTGCTTGCACTGCTTCATCACTGTCAAAGTAAAGTCGTCGAAGTTGTTCTTTAAGTTTTGGAAACAGATGAAAATCGGAGGAGCCCAAATCGGGATTGTATGGAGGATGATCGATGACAGTGAATCCAGTGCGTCAGATTGTTGCAAATGTAGCGTTCGTACGTGGTCTAGCATTGTCATCCTCAAGCAAAGCGTGTTCCGTGTGTAGTCGATTCCTTGATTAAAAACTCGACAACAGCACGCTGTTTCTCGCGCACTGACCTAGTTACGCTACACACTATCATGTTACACTCTGCAATACAGCAGAGAGTTGCAGCTTGCGTCACTGAAAAGGAAAACTCGACTGAGTAAGATGCGTGAAATATAATACCTGAAACGATATTCAGAATAGAATGAAAAATCCGGAGGCATAACTTTCCAGCACGCTCTCATAGTAAGCACGAGTGTTCGATTCAGTTGTTCTGAAGCTCCAGTGGCAAACGGTCCTGGGGCGTTTTATGACGTTTCCTGTGGGAGGGAAAGAACAGACCTATGGACAGATGGAGACTTTTGTATGCTTGTGGTAACTTCGGCTGATCCTGTACAGACAGTTGCCAGAAAAAAAACTTACTATTCCATCACAATGGTCAGTGGTTTGATCAATAATTAACGCCCAAATTTTTATTTATTGGAATGACTTAGGGGAACTGCGTGTGCCTGGACAAACAGCTGCGCACGGTTGTCAGACCACGCAGCAGCGCAGTATACAGAGAAGTTGCAGCATTAGAAAATTGCAGCGAAATGCAAGGAAGATCTGCAGCGGATAGGCACTTGGTACAGGGAGTGGCAACTGACCCTTAACATAGACAAATGTAATTTACTGCGGTTACATAGAACGAAGAATCCATGATTATATGATAGCGGAACAAACACTGGTAGCAGTTACTTCTCTAAAATATCTGGGAGTATCCGTGCGGAACGATTTGAAGTGGAATAATCATACAAAATTAATTGTTGGTAAGGCGGGTACCAGGTTGAGATTCATTGGGAGAGTCCTTAGAAAATGTAGTCCATCAACAAAGGAGGTGGCTTACAAAAAACTCGTTCGAACTATACTTGAGTATTGCTCATCAGTGTGGTATCCGTACCAGATCGGGTTGACGGAGGAGATAGATAAGATCCAAAGAAGAGTGGCGCGTTTCGTCACAGGGTTATTTGGTAAGCGTGATGGCGTTACAGAGATGTTTAGCAAACTCAAGTGGCAGACTCTGCAAGAGAAGCGCTCTGCATCGCGATGTAGCTTGCTGTTCAGGTTTCGAGAGGGTGCGTTTCTGGATGAGGTATCGAATATATTGCTTCCCCCTACTTATACCTCTCGAGGAGATCACGAATGTAAAATTAGAGAGATTCGAGCGCGCACGGAGGCTTTCCGGCAGTCGTTCTTCCCGCGAACCATACGCGACTGGAACAGGAAAGGGAGACAATGACAGTGGCACGTAAAGTGCCCTCCGCCACACACCGTTGGGTGGCTTGCGGAGTATAAATGTAGATGTAGATGTAGGACAGTACACGCCAATCACGTGCAAGGCAAAGTGTGCTCAGTTCGTCCGGCGACTCTTGCCAAGCGGAGCTTTTCTGGCCAAGCCCGGAGGAAGTACGGCGTGTAACGTCTTGCCGCTACACCGGGCACTGAGTCAATCAAGTGCACACCACAACTGTAATGAACACAATACGAACGTTCCGAATATAAGACCAGCTCCGGAATTAAATTTTCACTCTGCAGCTGAGTGTGCACTGATATGAAACTTCCTGGAAGATTAAAACTGTGTGCCGGTCCGAGACTCGAACTCCGAACACAGTTTTAATCTGCCTGGAAGTTTCATACAAGCGCACACTCCGCTGCAGAGTGAAAATATCATTCTGGAAACCTTCTCTAGGCTGTGGCTAAGCTATGTCTCCGCAATATCCTTTCTTCCAGAAGCGCTAGTCTTGCAAGGTTCGTGGGAGAGCGTCTGTGAAGTTTAGAAGGTACTGGCGGAAGTGAAGCTGTGAGGACAGGTCGCAAGTCGTGCTTGCGTAGCTCACATGACAGAGCACTTGGCCGCACCACCTGAAGTTCCCGAGTTCGAGTCTCGGTTCGCCACATAGTTCTAATTTTCCAGGAAGTTTCATAAGACCAGCTGTACGTTTGAACTGATGACTTTCTAGCAGACAGAAAACAGTGAGTCGTTCTCAATGGGGAAACATCTTTAGACGTAAAAGTAAACGTGACTTTACCCCAAAGGAGTTATCACATCAATACTACTCCGAAACCAGAAGTATTTCGCAATCACTAGTATAAGCTCCTAGGAGTTTCAGAGGGGACTTAGCAGATAAAGTTTCCATAAGAAACCCATGTGCGTGAATGTACTGTTTGGATGTAAAATACAGAGGTATACTGAAAAGGCCGGCCAGGGTGGCCGAGCGGTTCTAGGCGCTACAGTTTGGAACCGCGCGACCGCTACGGTCGCAGGTTCGAATCCTGCCTCGGGCATGGATGTGTGTGATGTCCTTAGGTTAGTTAGGTTTAAGCAGTTCTAAGTTCTAGGGGACTGATGACCTCAGAAGTTAAGTCCCATAGCACTCAGAGCCATTTGAACCATTTTTGAACAATAATGACATTTTAAATATAATTTAGTTTCATGGCCGATACACAACTGAATCCATTCGTTTTTACTCCTCAAAAAGATTAATTTTGCGCCTCAGGAGGTAGTCACCCCCAGGTTGGAAAGCACCGCAGTAAGCGATTGTAAAAGTTGCACATCCACGTCACGTATTTGCGCCCTGTCTCGCGACAGGGTCGTCGCGCCATGATGTTGGTTCGGGCTTTAGTGACCCTGGACCACGGTCTCGCTGCCCCAATGACAGAGTCCTCTCCCCCCCCCCCCCCCCCCCCCAACTTGCCGGCAGCTTCCACCCACATGGGCGCCACTCTCACCGTGGCGGCGTCCTGGCACGGTCGCCAACTTGCGCCGTGATGTAGGGCGCGCAACTACCTTAATTGCAGTAATCAATAACCGCCTACATACTGCCGCGGCTGCTCGCCGAGTTCTACCGGCAGAGCCCCCAGAATCGCCAAACAGCCACCAGTTCGCTACCGCCCAACGTGTGCACTGCATCAAAATTCAAAGACCCTGCCAAGATGTGTCTTCTGTTTCTTACTGCAACCAGTTCTGGACGTCACCACATTAAGCTGGTGTGAGGAATGGCCACACAAGAAATAGTTGGTAATGTTCTTCGAAGAATTGGTAAGAGATGTCAATACTGTCTCGGAAAGAGGTTTAGAATGGACAGTAACAGAAATGAAAGAAGGGTACTGCGACATAGTCGAATTATACTAAGTAATGCTGTGAGGAACTGAGGCCCAAAATGTAGTAAATGAATTTTACTATTTGGGCAGCAAATTGCCTATGGACAAAGTAGAGATGATGTAAAATGGAAACTGGTAATTTGAAAGAGAAGCTATTCTGAAAGTGATAAATATGTTTACAACAAATATGAATTTGTGTTTTAGGAAGTCTTTTCTGGAAGTATTTGCCTTGAATGACAAAAGAGTCATTACAGGCCTCGGATGGAGACGACCTGCTCTACATCCAGTAAGCCAGACGTTGACACAAATTTGGGTCTGATTTTCCTACTTCATAACTCATTTTTTCTTTCTTCCACGTGTCTGTATTCCAGTTGCTATTCAGTACAGTACCAGTAAACTTCCTACCACCGTCTCTTTAAGAAATCTAACTTCCATGTTTGAAACAGCTTCAGACGTCTATTATTCCAAGTAAGTAAATGTGCTAAATATCTCAAGTTATGGATGTAAGCGGAAGAAAGGTTTAGGAAAGGTCTCAAAGATCGTTGCTAGTCGGCAAGTGCTTTCATTGTGAAACACTGGATGAATATAGTCCGGCGTCATTGACGTTCCGTTTTTTAAAAAAAAAACAGCTAGTTTCTCACGCACCTTAATGTTTATGACGCCATATCTACTGTACTACGACTCGTACAGCGATATAATTTTGCAGCTACATTCAGTGCTATATGTGAGCACTGTGTGCAAAATGTGTTCCGAATAAAATCAGAGTAAGAAAAAAGAAATAGAAACTTAATGTTTGATGCTGAAGTTTTACTACTTGAATATCAAAAATGTAGTAGTACCGATATCCGTAACTACAAAGAGTACTCCACGGAATTCGCCGCTTACTTGCATTTATCGCGAATGTCCCGTCTTGCACCTAGTCCCAAGCGGTTGGAAAAAGCGCAGGTGAATCTTACTCGTATATATATGAAGGGTAAAAGAACGGACCCGCACAGTTACGGACAAATATCGTTAACATCGGTTTTTATGGAGAATTCTAGAGCATAATCTGAATTCGAATACATGTCTCGTCAGGAGTGCCCCAGGGAAGTTGTGAGCGTGTAGACGCTATTCTGTCATTCTGCGCAACGGGTTAATCTGAGATATACCCTTTACCCTGTGGTTCCTGCAAGATGCAATTTCCACCCACACACTACTACAGAAGTCAGACAGACGCTCCTAACGTTCTAAAGAGAAATGCCTGAAAAACTTTCAGCAATAAATATTTTCTGGAGTCGTCTGCTGTAAGAAAATGACACAAAAATTCACAAAATTTCTTATCTAACTATTGGGATACTTGGGTACTGGAGTAGTGCTAGTTAGTGTAAGAAAAACATGAAACTAACGAAAGTTATTATTTATTTTGCAAAAATTCTGAGAAATCACAATGGCACTTTTAGTTATGAATTGAACAAGTTATATCCTGGATCTTTTCGGAATGTGAAGTTACCTCTCAAGGATAGGATTCGCTAATGAAATTTCTATACAAAGTTTAAAATGGTTGTTGACTTGGCAGAATGGCTGAGAGCCGTGTCTACTTAACCTGAATAATTATCGGTTAGAATGTTGCTAGGTACTGTCAAGGCTGTTGCGTGTGATGTGCAGTGAAGTGTACTGTTGTGGAGGAAATATGGGGCTCGCAAGAGCTGTAGCGCACAATGCCATAAGCTGCGATGACTGCTGTCTGCGCTGCTCGCTGCTGACAAATAAGATAACTCTCTTTCTGTGTGGATTGACCTTCGCCAATCAGACTCTCCCTACCCCTTGATGAAGTCAAGGACTCCTATTCGCCCCTAGTCTAACTATTGGCGTGGTACACTGGTCAGATAACCAGTCCACCGTGATGCCACTCAAAAATTCGCTCGCAGGTGTTTAACTATAACTCTGTCCATTCACACCGCACAACAAGTGTGGCGGCCAACACAGTGAACAACGCTTATTTGCAAGGACTCAATATAGAGTCGCACTCTGATTCGCTCTCAACATAGGTGCTTTCCCAGTGGAGTACTGAGGAGAGACTTGTTCCTCGCTCTTTGACTACACGTACGAGCGTGCATGCTCTCATTACATGTTCTCGCTCCAAGAGCCACAACGGAATGGCCCCTCTCTACGCCAGACATGAAGGGGTATATCGTTCAGTCACTTCAGTACTTCTTCACCTCAAGGCATCAGGAATATCATCTGCCAATCAGCATTGCTCTTCTAAAATGGGAGACTGATGTTTCATTTAAGGTGGCCAATCCGGAAATCTGTAGCATCGGCGTTTGGCGTTTGGTCTCTACCTGTGAAAACCTCTGAAACTGCGTGCTATATTTGTAAAGAATGCATAGGCTGGGCGCTCCCACACAATTTGGCGGAATTTGCTTTTAAGCTGAACATGGGGTCGTTCTTCCTTTCACTCGGGCGAACGCTGTCTGCTCCATGGGCAGCCACCATTCAACATAGATAGGTTGACTTGACCCGTCCTCTGAAGGGACCAGCCTCCCAGCGTGCGGTCTGGCTCTCCCTAACTAAAAGCTCCTGTGACCGTCGTGTCTGGAATGTGTGTGTGTATGCCAGCCTCGAGTATTTCAATCTCGGTGTGCATTTGCGATTTACTAGTTATTTGCATATCCTTTACATGAATTCATACAACACTGACTTTATCCTATCGAGTTTGGGTTCGAACGAAGCGTCTTGATGTGTGGAATCTGATTGTGAGGGCGGAATATGTAAGCAATGAAGGTCAGGAGACCACGACGTCTTACAAAGTGTTACAGGTCCGCTCTTGTTCTCTATGTACGAGGGTGTGCTGAAAAGAAATGCCTCAGAACGTTTTGTGTGAAAAAGGCAGGGGGCGGAGGACAGCAATCTGCGGCTGTTTGCTGATGATGCTGTGGTGTACGTGAAGGTGTCGAAGATGAGTGACGATAGGAAGATACAAGATGAGTTAGACAAATTTTCTTGTTGGTGTGATAAATGGCAGCTGGCTCTAAATGCAGAAAAAATATTAGTTAACCTGGATGAGTAGGATAAACAAACCCGTAATGTTCGGATACAGCAGTATTACTGTCCTGCTTGACACAGTCGTTTAAACAACTGAGTGTAATATTGCAAAGCGATAAGAAACTGACCGAGCGTGTGAGGATTATCGTAGAGAAGGCGGTTTATTGTGGGAAATTTAGGAAAGTGTGGTTCATCAGAAAAGATTACCTCATTTAGAACACTAGTTCGGTCCATCGCTGAGTACTGTTCGGGTGTTTGGGATCCGCACCAGGTCGGATTAGAGGGAGACATTGAAGCGATTCAGATGCGGGCTGCTGGATTTGTCACTGGTAGGCTCTAACAAAGCGCGAGTCTTCTTCTTCTTCTTCTTCTCTTCTTCTTTATCGTCGCGTTGTCCCACGCCACGTAGGGTCGGCGTTGCTCTTCTGGATCCTTCTCCTCCATAGTTCTCTATCCATTGCCTCTTCCTTCTCCCATCCTTTCTCTCTTAGTTCCCCGGATATCTTAGCCTTCCACATCTTCGGTCTTCCTCTCCTTCTCGCTCCTTCAAACTTTATATCTTCAACTATGTTTCCGATATAGTCTTCCCCTTTTCTCTGTAAGTGTCCGTACCACCGTAGCCTGCTCTTGTATCTTTTTCCCCATACGTCCCACTTTCACAGCTCCTCTAACAAATTCATTTCTAATCCTGTCCTTCCTTGTTACCCCACACATCCACGTCAGCATCCTCATTTCCGCCACTTCCATCTTCCTTTCCTGGGCTACTGTGATTGACCATGTCTCTGCCCCGTATATCACAGCAGGCCTTACCACCGACTTGTACACTTTCCCTTTCAACCCAATGCTCACCTTCTTGTCACACAACACTCCACTCATTATCCTCCAGTTGCTCCAACCGCAATTTATTCGGTGTTGTATCTCGCTTTCCAGTCCTCCGTCCCTCTGTATGTACGACCCCAGGTATTTAAATTTGCAGACCGATTTCAGCTCATCATCCTGGAACTTGCAAGACCTCATCTGCACATCCTTCAGTGCTAAAGCGCCAGTATTAACTCAAATTCTTCGGGAACTCAAATGGAAATCACTGTAGGGAAGGTGACATTCTTTTCGAGGAGCACTATTGAGAAAATTTTAGGAACCGGTATTTGAAGCTGACTGCAGAACTATCCTACTGCCGCCAACAGACATTTCGCGTAAGGAACAGGAAGATAAGATGTAATAAATTAAGCCCATACGGAACCATATAGGCAGTCGTATTTTCCTCGCCCTGTCTGCGAGAGGAACAGGAAAGGAAACGACTAGTAGTGGTACAGGGTACCCTCCGCCACGCACCGTGCGATGGTTTGCGAGGTATGTAGTATGTAAGTGTAGAGATAATGGTGGAGGAGATGGACAGCTGGGGAAGAAGCAGATGGATGGAGGGGGAGGAGGAGCAGAAAGACTGACATGGGAGGAGATGGATAGATAGTGGGAGATGGTGGAGGTGGATAGAGAAAAGGAGGGGTGGAGGTGGTGGACAGGGACAGGGGTGATGAATAGAGAAAGGAGGAGGAGAAGTAGATAAAGAGGCGATGGGTAGAGAGAGGAGGGAGGAGCTGGTGGATAGAGAGAGGAGGAGATGAACGGAGGGGCAAGTGGAGGTGGCCAGAGAGAGGAGTGAGGACGAGATGGACTGACGCAAAATTGAAATAAACAAATACCTGAGCATCGCTGGTTTTCTCGGCTAGTAAACAACACACGAAGTAGCCTTGCCTATGAAACTTCCTGGCAGATTAAAACTGTGTGCTTGGGTAGCTCAGTTTGTAGAGCACTTGCTCGCGAAAGGCAAAGGTCCCGAGTTCGAGTCTCGGTCCGGCACACAGTTTTAATCTGCCAGGAAGTTTCATATCAGCGCACACTCCGCTGCAGAGTGAAAATCTCATTCTGTAGCCTTGTCTATGTCTATAAATCATTCACGCGCTTGTAGTTGCCGTTCTTTCTAATACCTGGTTATTGCCGCTGATATACACTGGTGTCCAAAATTAAAGTAACAAACCGCTGTTTCCCTTTCGTGTGTCTAACTGACGACATAATCATAAAAACTGTGAACACATGTGTGTCCGATCGTGCTCTCCATGGAAGATGGCATTTTCGGCAACCGCGCCAACGGTGCGTGAGAGCATCTGCCAAATGGAGTGGTGTTTGCTGGGTAGTCCCACTTCCACGTTCGCTGTGTCCACAGCCACAGAGGGTGCGGCGTGGCATATTGAAGACACCTACCAGTCTCTCTGCGGCGGAGGGCCGTAGGAGAAATGGAAGCAGGAGAGTCGCAAACTCATGTGGAACGGTGGCTTAATGTGAAGAGTTCTCTTGTTTCTCGGACATGGCTTTGGCTCTGAGCACTACGGGACTTAACAGCTGAGGTCATTGTCCCCTAGAACTTAGAACTACTTAAACCTAACTAACCTAAGGACATCACACACATCCATGCCCGAGGCAGGATTCGAACCTGCGACCGTAGCGGTCACGCGGTTCCAGACTGTAGCGTCTAGAACCGCTCGACCACACAGGCCGGCTTTTTCTCCGACATGGCTACAGTTTATACACACCGAAACTGCATACGGAAGACCAGGTCAGGGCCGATTGTGTGTGACATCAGAAAGGGAGGACTGTTGTTTGGCTGTAAGAGCACGACGGTACTGCCTTAGTACTGCACGGCAATTGGCATGTCACCTAGCAGCATCCACTGGACGTCTTGTATCGAGGCAAACGGTATGGAGAAGGCTTCGACAGAGTGGACTTTATTGTCGGAGACGTGCGGTAAGTGCGCCTCTGACGCGACTTCACAGAAGGGAAAGTCTAGAGTGGAGGCGTTAACGTGCCACCTGGACAGTTGAACAGGGGGCAAATGTTCTTTTCACAGATGAGTCCAGATTTCCTCCGGAGAGCGATTCTCGACGTATTTGCATCAGAAGAGAATGAGGAACACGACTTCGAGACCCGAACATTGTGGAAAGAGACCGATATCGATCAGTAATGGCGTGGGCAGGGATTGTGTTTACCGCTCGAACATCTCTTTATGCAATTGTACAGGTGAATCGGAAAGGTTTAACTCATGTCAGGTTTCGTGACAAGGACCTCATGTACGGTTGTTGCGAGATGCTGTGCCCCCAGACAGCGTATTGATGGGCGATAATGGTCGAACTCATAGAGCATGAGTGGTTGTTGCTTTTTTGGAAACGGAAGATATTGCACGCATGGTGCGGCCTGCTTGCTCTCTCGATTTGCATCCTATAGAGCCTGTTCGTGATGCACTAGGGAGACGGATTACATCACGTCAACATCCACAAAGTCTCCAAGACTTGCAAGTAGCCCCGCAGGAAGTATGGGAATTTTTGCCGTAACATCACACTGATGAGGTTATTCAACATCCTCTGTTGTTGTGAGGCCTGCATTGCTGCCAGAGGTGGTCACACCCCGTAGTGAGCACATTAACCAGTTGTCGGAATGTACGTGCAAATCTGTAAAGTTGAAAAAAAAAAACGAAGAACATTTTCGTCCACTGTTATGTGAACCGTGAATTCACTTTTAAAAATGTTTTTCTTAAAGAATTTACTTTATTTACGAGCCATTCATCAAGAACATTAACACATTTAATCAGACTATGTGAGCGTGGAAGTAGTTGCCAGGAAGTAACTCATGGAAAATGAAATTACTTTTTTTGTGTTAGCAGAAGAGCCAACACCGAGTTGCGAGTGGAGGCCGAAATGCACACGTTTTAGCTCAAGCAGGCTAGCGTGAGGAGGGAAGAACTATACAGACGTGAGGTCTGAAACATGACAAGGAATGAGAATTCAGAAAGCGTACATAATTAGTTTGATACTTAACTTTAATCCATTAATGATGAACATCGCTCTTGACGGTACATGAGTCACAATATTATCTGTTCAGAACACATTCTTGAAGATATTACTTATTTAACTGAATATGGCGCCTTGCTAGGTCGTAAGCAAATGACGTAGCTGAAGGCTATGCTAAACTGTCGTCTCTGCAAATGAGAGCTCGCTAGCAAAGTCGGCTGTACAACTGGGGTGAGTGCTAGGGAGTCTCTCTAGACTAGACCTGCCGTGTGACGGCCCTCGGTCTGCAATCACTGATAGTGGCGACACGCGGGTCCGACGTATACTAACGGACCGCGGCTGATTTAAAGGCTACCACCTAGCAAGTGTCGTATCCGGCGGTGACACCACACTTTTAACAAATGTGAATTTTATTCCTAAAAGCGTTTTCAAAAACAGATTTAAATTATAAGCAGAAAAGCACCCTCGAAATATCAAGTTACAATTTTATTTAGCGGCAGAAAGAACAATATTAACAGTAGGAGCCTTTGGGCTGAGAGGCTTGCCTGCTCCCTTTCAACTCGGCCGTAGTCATGACCGCTCACAACAACCTCTGAAAGAGTACACTGGTGCAAATCTGCAACACACCAGATTACTTTAAAGTAAAAATTTTTTAACAACTCACACAAACACGTAAACTATGCACCCCATAAGAGGGATGGAAATGATACAACATTCAAATTATTTGCCACCGAAAATGCAATTTTTAAGGGGCTCTTACGGTGGACGGGTGGCAACCTTATAACCTAAAATGACTATTTAAATAAAACCCATAAAATGCAGATTTACATAAAATGTACAACATGCTCTACATTACACATACAGGGTGTTACAAAAAGGTACGGCCAAACTTTCAGGAAACATTCCTCACACACAAATAAAGAAAAGATGCTATGTGGACATGTGTCCGGAAACGCTTAATTTCCATGTTAGAGCTCATTTTAGTTTCGTCAGTATGTACTGTACTTCCTCGATTCACCGCCAGTTGGCCCAATTGAAGGAAGGTAATGTTGACTTCAGTGCTTGTGTTGACATGCGACTCATTGCTCTACAGTACTAGCATCAAGCACATCAGTACGTAGCATCAACAGGTTAGTGTTCATCACGAACGTGGTTTTGCAGTCAGTGCAATGTTTACAAATGCGGAGTTGGCAGATGCCCATTTGATGTATGGATTAGCACGGGGCAATAGCCGTGGCGCGGTACGTTTGTATCGAGACAGATTTCCAGAACGAATGTGTCCCGACAGGAAGAAGTTCGAAGCAATTGATCGGCGTCTTAGTGAGCACGGAATATTCCAGCCTATGACTCGCGACTGGGGAAGACCTAGAACGTCGAGGACACCTGCAACGGACGAGGCAATTCTTCCTGCAGTTGACGATAGCCGTAATGTCAGCGTCAGAGAAGTTGCTGCTGTACAAGGTAACGTTGACCACGTCACTGTATGGAGAGTGCTACGGGAGAACCAGTTGTTTCCGTACCACGTACAGCGTGTGCAGGCACTATCAGCTGCTGATTGGCCTCCACGGGTACACTTCTGCGAATGGTTCATCCAACAATGTGTCAATCCTCATTTCAGTGCAAATGTTCTCTTTACGGATGAGGGTTCATTCCAACGTGATCAAAAATTTTCACAATCAACATGTGTGGGCTGACGAGAATCCGCACGCAATTGTGCAATCACGTCATCAACACAGATTTTCTGTGAACGTTTGGGCAGGCATTGTTGGTGATGTCTTGATTGGGCCCCATGTTCTTCCACCTACGCTCAATGGAACACGTTATTATGATTTCATACGGGATATTCTACCTGTGCTGCTAGAACATGTGCCTTTACAAGTACGGCACAACATGTGGTTCGTGCACGATGGAGCTGCACATTTCAGTCGAAGTGTTCGTACGCTTCTCAACAACAGATTCGGTGACCGATGGATTGGTAGAGGCGGACCAATTCCATGGCCTCCACGCTCTCCTGACCTCAACCCTCTTTCATTTATGGGGGAATTTGAAAGCTCTTGTCTACGCAACGCCGGTACCAAATGTAGAGACTCTTCGTGGTCGTATTGTGGACGGCTGTGATACAATACGTCATTCTCCAGGGCTGCATCAGCGCATCAGGGATTCCATGCGACGGAGGGTGGATGCATGTATCCTCGCTAACGGAGGACATTTTGAACATTTCCTGTAACAAAGTGAAGCCACGCTGGTACGTTCTGTTGCTGTGTGTTTCCATTCCATGATTAATGTCATTTGAAGAGAAGTAATAAAATGAGCTCTGACATGGAAAGTAAACGTTTCGGGACACATGTCCACATAACATATTTTCTTTCTTTGTGTGTGAGGAATGTGCCTGAAAGTTTGGCCGTACCTTTATGTAACAGCCTGTATACCACCTCGCAAGATGATAGGCTACATAAAAACATATTTCAAGAATTCGTCCTTTAAGCAATGAATTCGTTAACACCGAATCCGACAGAGGCAACTATTAACGTACGGCAGACCGACATATTAGCACTCCGACTGACAACCCGACCGATTTCCAACCGTCAGATCCAACTGCACGAACAACAGAGAATATCGGGCGATGTCGAGTAAACCAAGATAGCTATACTCTCTAACTCGGCCTGACCAAGATCAAGGCATCAAACACCACTCAAGACAAGTTTAAAGGAAGACAGAAAACACAAGTCACAACTGTGCAATCACTATGGAAGAAGGCTGCGGGTTCTAGACAACAACACACACCACTCGTCATCACACGCGTGAACGGCTGAGGAAACAACAATCCACAAATAACGAACAAGTCGTAACAGTCGAGATTTTAAAAGAAGTCACTAATTACTCAACTTGAGCATCCTGCTTCGGAGGAAAGCGAAGAGTCGCTCTCGTAGCTAGCGCCTCCAAATGCAACAGCGCGTGCCCGCCGCGAAAAGCCCCGGCCTGGTTTCGCGCTTTACGTCGCTGCTCAGTTCCAACGAACCAACAAGGTCCAACCACATCCCGACTCGGAAAATTGTGTTCATCCTGAGGATGCAAGACGTCATCGACTAAGACGACCGGCCGAGCAAACGACCAACGGCAGCTCGCTTTCGCCGACAGCGGTCCCGGCGACTTAGCACCATACGGACCCGACTGTTGCTGGCTGCCAACTCTTCCAACCGCGGAGTAACGACGAACCCGACTCAGTCCACAACCGAACTGCGACTGAAACTTACAGCCGACCGACTAACATGCGAGTGTCTGCCTTCTGACCGACTCTGTCGCCTCACTGCACCGACCCCCAGACTGACAGCCTCGCATTGACCCGGCTGACCAACTGAGCAGACTCGCCGACTGACAGACTGACCCACTGCGGAGCTCATAGAGTCCGTTAAATTCACGTGAAAAGCAAACTTTTCCCATTTCCCACCAGAGGGAGACACAAAAGCTGCTATTGCCACAGCGGCAATAGAATTTTAGAACATGTTTTTTGCTCGCCTATCATGTCGTTTCTGGAAACCCAGAATCTACTCTGTAGGAATAAACATGGATTCCGGAAACAGCGATCGTGTGACACCCAAATCGCTTTATTTGTTCATGAGATCCAGAAAATATTAGATACAGCCTCCCAGGTAGATGCTATTTTCCTTGACTTCCGGAAGGCGTTCGATACAGTTCCGCACTGTCGCCTGATAAACAAAGTAAGAGCCTACGGAATATCAGACCAGCTGTGTGGCTGGATTGAAGAGTTTTTAGCAAACAGGACACAGCATGTTGTTCTCAATGGAGAGACGTCTACAGACGTTAAAGTAACCTCTGGCGTGCCACAGGGGAGTGTTATGGGACCATTGCTTTTCACAATATGTATATAAATAATCTAGTAGATAGTGTCGGAAGTTCCATGCGGCTTTTCGCGGATGATGCTGTAGTATACAGAGAAGTTGCAGCATTAAAAGCGAAATGCAGGAAGATCGGCAGCGGATAGGCACTTGGTGCATGGAGTGGCAACTGACCCTTAACGTAGACAAATGTAATGTATTGCGAGTACATAGAAAGAAGGATCCTTTATTGTATGATTATATGATAGCGGAACAAACACTGGTAGCAGTTACTTCTGTAAAATATCTGGGAGTATGCGTGCAGAACGATTTGAAGTGGAATCATCATATAAAATTAATTGTCGGTAAGGCTGGTGCCAGGTTGAGATCCATTGGGAGAGTCCTTAGAAAATGCAGTCCATCAACATTGCTCATCAGTGTGGGATCCAAACCAGGTCGGGTTGAAAGAGGAGAAGATCCAAAGAAGAGCGGCGCGTTTCGTCACAGGGTTATTTGTTAAGCGTGATAGCGTTACGCAGATGTTTAGCAAACTGAAGTGGCAGACTCTGCAAGAGAGGCGCTCTGCATCGCGGTGTAGCTTGTTGTCCAGGTTTCGAGAGGGTGCGTTTCTGGATGAGGTATCGAATATATTGCTTCCCCCCTACTCATACCTCCCGAGGAGATCACGAATGAAAAATTAGAGAGATTCGAGCGCGCACGGCGGCTTTCCGGCAGTCGTTCTTCCCGCGAACCATACGCGACTGGAACAGAAAAGGGAGGTAATGACATTGGCACGTAAAGTGCCCTCCGCGACACACCGTTGGGTGGCTTGCGGAGTATAAATGTAGATGTAGATGTAGATGAGCGGCGCCACCGCCAGAAATGGAGGGCGACTGCTTTACACTACACGCTGCGGCGCGCTCTTCAAAACAGCAAATTTTACTACGGCTTATTATGCATGTTGCAGTTGTTTACGTTCTGGATTCTTTACATTGTTTCTATTTTGTTATCAACTATTTATTCTGTTTTGTGGAAAAATAAACGCAACCTTGTAAAATTTCCTTTTGTTGCTTTTTTTAAATTTTGGGTAGTAGTGTGTTTGCCTCCCACTACACGCATCTGGTGCATGTGGTGCAACAGAAGAATGCTGAAGATTAGATGAGTAGATCATATAACTAATGAGGAGGTATTGGATTGGGAAGAAGAGAAGTTTGTGGCACAACTTGACTAGAAGAAGGGATCGGTTGGTAGGACATGGTCTGAGGCATCAAGGGATCAACAATTTAGTATTGGAGGGCAGCGTGGAGGGTAAAAATCGTAGAGGGAGACCAAGATTCAGAAGGATGTAGGTTGCAGTAGGTACTGGGAGATGAAGAAGCTTGCACAGGATAGAGTAGCAAAGAGAGCTGCATCAAACCAGACTCAGGACTGAAGACCACAACAACAACACACGCATCTGTCGCGTGGACCAGGTCACAGCGCACAGTGGCCCGACGCGACTGCAGCTTCCAGAGCCAGCCTCCAGCGCCGAAGCTCCAGCTGCAGCTCCAGCGCTCTGGAGACGGAGTCTTTCCCCCTCGGAAGCGCGGGGGCGTCGGCGCTCCACCCCCACGGCGTCTCGGTTAGCGCGGGAGGCAGGGTAGAGGCCGCCCCTCGCAGTTCATTCCAAACGCCGCCGCGCCCGGAGAACACCTTGGCTGCCGCGCCGGTGTAATTTCCAGACAAAGGGGCGAACAATGGCCAAGACATCGCGCCGCCCGGCTGCCGGCTGGGGGCGGACAGCGTGGGCGGCGGCGCGGAGGCGGCAGGCAGTGTGGGGCGAGGGGGAGGAGGTTATTATTATTTTGGGCCTGTTGACGGCGGCCGCTCTAATATGTCGCCGGCGCTGTCAGAGACACAGGAGGCGGCGCGCAGCTGCCCGCGCCACAGAACTGCTGCCAGCCGACCAACCACTCCCCCTCCACCCGCACCCCACCTGCCATTCGCCTTCTCTCCCTCTGCGTGCTCGCTCTCAGGTTTGTCTTAACCGACACAACTTCGACTAAAGTGCGCATCATTTATGACGGCGGCCGAGTTTAGGTTCATTCTGCGCATCTGACGTCACAAAACACTGTCAGCCAATGAACAGAGAACGACGTTGCCAGAGCTCGGCTGCAGTACAGAGCACGGACGAGTGTCTTCAGTTTTAGAAACGTTCACTCATAATTAAAGTTACTGAACCAAATCAATGTCTTGATAGCAGAATTTCTTGTATAGAAAGTTTGGAAAAACATTCTTTATACCAATTGCTTCATATTCTATTAATCAAACCAAACAAGCAATAAGCCTCCTAATTCAGGCGATAGCAAGGAAAGGTGTTTGTATCATCCTCAGTAACCGCGTTTTCGCAGTAAAGAACAGCAGTAATTGTTTATTTCCTATTGTACTTCGACGAAACGTGAGTAATTCATAGTCATATCAACAGTGTTTATAGATATTTTGCGCCTCAGTGTAAAGTCCTCCAGGAACTATTTTGAATAATGGGATGTGTTAGCGTAATGGTTAAGGTGTTTGGCTGCTAAGCGAAAGGTTTCGAGTTCAAACCTTGTTCTGTGCTTAGTATTTTCTTTATTTAAAAACAATATCGAAGTGTCGTACCTAATGAATTTTTTTCGATCGAATTTAATTTTTTGAAATTTCTAGTGGCAACTGAAATCAACCATACGGAAAGTATATGCTATGGACTTTTACCTCTGCAAACGCTTCAAAATTTCTTGCAGTGGTTTACTACATTTAATGCTGCACAATAACTGCGTTGAACATCGAAACAAAATCAATTCATTTATGGGGGGAAGGTATCAGTCAAGAAGATGTGTAAAAATCAAATTTTTGGGGCAAATAGTTTTAGTGAAATCGAATGATAAGTGTGTCAAAGCAGTCGGAACACCAGTGTCTGCACAGGCGAGCAGTGCAGTGATGACAAAATCGAGCACAGCGCGGAATGCGGGGAGCCCGTCTGTGTAGCAGCGAAAGGGTTAATGCGGCCGTGGTGGCTTTACTTCGTAAACTGCGTGCTCCCCCCTAAACGTAAGTTACTTGGCGCGTGCAACTGGCAACGCAGCGATCTCCCGCGTCTGGGCGGGAATGCGCGAACCACCAAGATAAAAGAATTGAACTATAGACCTATATCTGTACTCCGCTACCCAGTTTACGGCATCTTACGTATGACGGAAGGAACTTATGTTTAATGGTGCGTTTACACATGAGCTTCTTGCGACCAGTCACCGTGCAGCTGTGCTTGCCACTAGAGGTACACCAGTAGGCGCACGCCTCTTCCTCAGCTTGTGCGCATGAGTGATTCCACCCACACCTAGATTCTTTGCCAACGTCTCTGCGCTGCTCTGACAAAACCAAGATATTACGGATACTACTGTATGAAAAGTTTCGATTCTTCTTTTATTTGTAACCTTATACACAAGGCTTTTGTTCAGGTGAATACAGGGTTATAAATGTGGTGTCACCGCCAGACACCACACTTGCTAGGTGGTAGCTTAAATCGGCCGCGGTCCATGTAGTACATGTCGGACCCGCGTGTCGCCACTGTGATCGCAGACCTAGCGCCACCACCAAGGCAGGTCTCGTGATACGAGAACCAAGCTACCGCCCAGTTGTATGAGAATCTAGCTACCGCCCAGTTGTATGAGAACCTAGCTACCGCCCAGTTGTACGAGAACCTAGCTACCGCCCAGTTGTACGAGAACCGAGTTACCGACCAGATGTACGAAGCCTTTCTCTCTCATTAGCCGAGAGACAGAATAGCCATCAGCTAAGTTAATGGCTACGAACTAGCAAGGCGCCATTTGTATCAGTGCCTATAGCTTACGAGTATTCAAGAGAGATGTATTCCAAGGACTAATTAAAAGATAAGTAATAAGCATCTACAGACTTTTCTTCTTATTCATTTATAAGTTCTCATGTTCCAGACTTCACGCCCGTCTGCTTTAGCCGTGCGTGCCCTATCGGCTACAGCGTTAGTGTAGCTTGCATTTTCAGCCATCTAAACTTCACGGTGTCGGCCCAGCTACCGACACAACATTTATTGGCGACGAGCAAAAGAGTTTGTATTAATTCGTTTACAACATTGGCGACGATTTAAAGTGTTTTCTGATTGCTTACATTTAATTGTGTCATGGCTTCGCCACATTCTCCAGATGTACTGTCCGAATTTTATCGCTTGCAGAATCAGCATACGCAGGCGTTACTGGATGCCCTTGGACAGCTCGTCCAGGGTCAACGTGCGCTGCACACCGATGCGGCCGCCGCCGCTTCTTCGCTACCGCTGCCACTAAACGCTGTTGCACCTCCCTTTCGACCATACGTGGCAGCCGATGAGACCTGGCAAGAGTGGTCTCGCCAGTTCAACTTTCACCTCGCTGCCTACAGAATTCAAGGTAAAGAGCGGCAGCCGTTTTTGCTTTCTTGTGTCGGTGTGTCCACATACCGTGTAATAGTGAAATTGTTTCCCCGACGCGACGTAGCAACTCTGTCCTACGAGGAAATTTTGTCTGCATTAGATGCCTATTTCAAAGAAACAGTTAATGTGGTTGCAAAACGGTATACGTTCTTTCGTACAAAACGTACGGCCGGTCAAACTAATAGGGAGTGGGTAGCAACATTGCAAGGACTTACTAGGGACTGTGCCTTTGAATGTGACTGTGGTCTTTCTTATTCAGATACAATGGTGCGTGATGCAATTGCACAGAACGTTTCTGATGTTCGCATACGGGAGCAAATTTTGAAACTAGTTAATCCCTCCCTTCAACAAGTGATAGACATATTGGATAGACAGGACACACTTGACTGTGCTCAGGAATCTTTTGAAACTTCGCCAACCGTGTGTAACATTAACCGGCCCGCTGGACGCGCTGCGCGGCCCGGTAACCGGGCCTTGCGCACGTCGACACAGCGACCGCCGCGTGCTAAGCCAGGTGTGCCGCGCCAGCCCACAAATGTAGTGAAATCGTGCCCGCGGTGTGCTACTAGACATTCGCGTGAACATTGCCCGTCACGCCAAGCTATTTGCTTTTTCTGCAATAAGAAAGGACATGTTCAAAGTGTTTGCCAGAAAAAGCTCCGATCAGACAATCACACTCATTCCAGGCCCTTTGCTTCGCGCCGGAATCGAACCAAGGACACTCAGGCTCGTGGACCTTGGCCTATGGACATTCATGTCGTTAATTCCGCTTCGTCCAGTGACACTTTCTCTAACAGTAACTGTGATCGTCCCACAAAAACTGTGCGTCGACGTCGCCGGAAATCACGTCAATTAGCAAGTGATTCTGTACCAGTGTCTGTTCCAATTGCACAAAACAGTCGCTCTTGTCGTCAGCAGGACAATAAACTTTTTGTGGACTTAGACTTTGAAGGCAAAGTGATACCATTCCAGCTCGATACCGGAGCTGCAGTTTCATTGCTCAATCATGACACGTACAAACAACTGGGCAAACCTCCGTTGCGTTCCGCAAATGTTAAGCTAACTACATATTCCGGACAGAAAATTCCTGTGTTAGGACAGTGCAGCCTTCTTGCAACATACAAGGGACAAACAAAACTTGTGTCATTTTACGTTCTTCGTTCTTCTTCTGCAGTGAACTTGTTTGGTCTCGATTTATTTAAGTTGTTTAACATGTCTATTGTAAATCAGGTCTTATCAGTGAATCAGACTGTGCCTGCAGACAGTGTTTCTCGGCTGTGTGACGAATTTGCAGACATTTTTGCACCGGGCTTAGGTTGCGCTAAAAACTATGAAGCACATTTAGAACTGAAGGTAAACGCGCAACCGAAATTTTTCAGGGCGCGCCATGTTCCCCACGCATTGCGTCAGGAGGTCGCAAGAACATTGAACAATGTAGAATCACAAGGTGTGAGTGAATGTGCGCAATGCCTCTTTCATTTCAGCTCCGCTTCATCGCTTACGCCGTAAAGGTGTTCCGTTCGTCTGGACGACGGAATGTGAACGCGCCTTTCGCCAGTTGAAATCGGCGTTGCTTTCTAATACTTGCCTTACGCCATTCGATCCCCAGAAACCCCTTTTGTTGATGGTAGATGCATCGGATTTCGGGATCGGTGCTGTGCTTGCGCACAAAGTTGGCTCCCATGATCGCCCTATTGCCTTTGCGTCCAAATTGCTGTCGTCTGCGCAAAGAAATTATTCACAGATAGAGAAAGAAGCTTTGGCTCTCGTGTTTGGTGTTACTAAGTTCCATGATTTCTTGTATGGTCGTCACTTTACCATCATCACAGACCACAAACCTTTGACATCGCTTTTTCATCCGACCAAGCCTGTACCTCCACGTACAGCGCAGAAATTCATTCGCTGGTCTATTTTCCTCTCGCAGTACCGCTACGATATCTTGTATCGGTCCACTGCTAAGCACGGAAACGCCGATGCGTTGTCCCGTTTGCCTGTTGCTGAGGATAAAGCATTCGATTCTTCCGAACTTGCTTGCATGTTCATTGATTCGGAAACCGATGAAGTGGTCGAATCGTTTCCGATTGATTTTCGTCGTGTCGCTACAGCCACAGCTGCTGACCCTGTCCTTGCTACTGTTTTACGTTTTGTTGCTACGAAATGGCCTTTGTCAAAGTCACGGATCGAGGATCCGTTGGTTCGCCGATTTTTTGCTCACAAGGAGAGACTTTTTGTTCGACGTGGTGTTTTGTTGTTGCGTTCTGATAATGATCAGTCCAGAGTCGTGGTCCCACGTTCGTTACAGTCCTCTGTTTTACGGCTTCTTCACCAAGGACATTGGGGTATAGTGCGAACGAAACAACTTGCTCGTCAGCACTGTACTTGGTTCGGAATCGATGCTGCGATTACGCATATGTGTTCTTCGTGCCCGGCGTGTGCCGAACAACAGTCCGCACCGCCGCGGAAAGTCTTTGCGTGGCCAAAAGCCACTTCCCCTTGGCAACGCTTGCACATTGATTTTGCTGGTCCATTCTGGAATGCTCGATGGTTGGTTCTGGTCGACGCCTTCAGTAATTTTCCTTTTGTTGTCCGGATGTCTTCCACGACGTCCTCCGCCACCATCCAAGCGTTGTCTGCTATCTTTTGCATTGAAGGTCTTCCGCAGACTCTTGTTTCCGACAATGGCCCACAATTCATGTCCGCAGAATTTCAGTCATTCTGCCAGGCCAATGGTATTCAACATCTGACATCCGCGCCGTTTTCGCCTCAGTCCAACGGTGCCGCTGAACGATTGGTCCGGACTTTCAAGTCACAGATGTTGAAATTGAAAGAGTCGCATTCTCGGGAGGACGCATTGTTGCTCTTTTTGTCTTCGTATCGCTCTCAGCCCCGAGATGGTCGCTCGCCGGCTGAGTTGCTCCACGGTCGTCCTCATCGCACCTTGATGTCTTTGCTGCATCCGCCGCATCAGGTTCCTGTGCAGCGGCAGACTCCTGCTTTTGCTCCAGGCGACGTTGTATTTTATCGCAACTATAGAGGTTCACGGCGTTGGCTCGCAGGGCGCATTCTTCGCTGCCTCGGCCGCGCGATGTATTTGGTTTTGGGGGCCTCTGGTGGGGTGCGTCGGCATCTCAATCAGCTGCGCCTCTGTCGTCGCTCGGGTTCTGCCGCTCCCCGTCTGCTTTCAGCGACGGTGCCGTCCGGTCAGCGCCCTGGGGACCCATCCACTGGCTCGCCTCATCCCCAGGTGTTACCGACGATGCCTTCCATTTTGCCCCATGGCGACGCGCCGCCGCCGCCGCAGCAGCAGCAGCCGCCGCCGCCGCCGCTTGTTCTCCCGCCGGCGCCGCCCGCGTTCGACGCTTCGTTGCAGCCGCCAAGCGCCTCCCAGGGTCACGCGCCGCCGATCGCTTCCCGTGACCAGCTGTCCTCCGCCATGGAACTCCCGCCCCCTCCGGACCACATGACGTCATCGCGCGTCGGCTACCCAGACGCAATGGAGGTTGATCCTTCGGTCACTCCTGTCTCTTTACGGGCGCATACACCGCATGTTGACGTGCACCCTGGACTAGTTTTTCAGGCGTTTCCTAGCTCCCCTCGGACCGTATGGCCGGGTGCGGGTGGCACAGCCTCGCCTGTTGTTAGGCTCCCCACCTCATCGCATACGTCAACATGTGGTCCTCCCCACGGCGGGCGGAAGCCTTATCACACGACCGTTCGCCGATTTGCGGGGGAGGAATGTGGTGTCACCGCCAGACACCACACTTGCTAGGTGGTAGCTTAAATCGGCCGCGGTCCATGTAGTACATGTCGGACCCGCGTGTCGCCACTGTGATCGCAGACCTAGCGCCACCACCAAGGCAGGTCTCGTGATACGAGAGAGCACTCGCCCCAGTTGTACGAGAACCTAGCTACCGCCCAGTTGTACGAGAACCTAGCTACCGCCCAGATGTACGAAGCCTTTTCTCTCTCATTAGCCGAGAGACAGAATAGCCATCAGCTAAGTTAATGGCTACGAACTAGCAAGGCGCCATTTGTATCAGTGCCTATAGCTTACGAGTATTCAAGAGAGATGTATTCCAAGGACTAATTAAAAGATAAGTAATAAGCATCTACAGACTTTTCTTCTTATTCATTTATAAGTTCTCATGTTCCAGACTTCACGCCCGTCTGCTTTAGCCGTGCGTGCCCTATCGGCTACAGCGTTAGTGTAGCTTGCATTTTCAGCCATCTAAACTTCACGGTGTCGGCCCAGCTACCGACACAACAATAAATACAAAATCAAATAGGGGTAATGCACGAGTAGGTTTAATAATGAATAAAAAAAAAATAGGAGTGCGGGTAAGCTACTACCAACAGCATAGTGAACGCATTGATGTGGCCAAGATAGACACGAAGCCCATGCCTACGACAATAGTACAAGTTTATATGCCAGATAGCTCTGCAGATGACGAAGAAATTGATGAAATGTATGATGAGATAAAAGAAATTATTTAGGTAGTGAAGGGAGACGAAAATTTAACAGTCATGGGTAACTGGAATTCAAGAGTAGGAAAAGGGAGAGAAGGAAACATAGTAGGTGAACATGGATTGGAAGAGAGGATTGAAAGAGGAAGCCGTCTGGTAGAATTTTGCACAGAGCATAACTTAATCACAGCTAACACTTGGTTCAAGAATCATAAATGAAGGTTATATACGTGGAAGAATCCTGGAGATACTAGAAGGTATCAGATAGATTATATATTGGTAAAACAGAGATTTAGGAACCAGGTTTTAAATTGTAAGACATTTCCAGGGGCAGATGTGGACTCTGACCACAATCTATTGGTTATGAACTGTAGATTAAAACTGAAGAAACTGCAAAAAGGTGGGAGTTTAAGGAGAAGAGACCTGGATAAACTGAAAGAACCAGAGGTTGTACAGAGTTTCAGGGAGAGCATAAGGGAACAATTGACAGGAATGGGGGAAAGAAATACAGTAGAAGGCAGCAGAGGATCAAGTAGGTAAAAAGACGAGGGCTAGTAAAAATCCTTGGGTAACAGAAGAAACACTGAATTTAATTGATGAAAGGAGAAAATATAAAAACGCAGTAAATGAAGCAGGCAAAAGGGAATACAAACGTCTAAAAAATGAGATCGACAGGAAGTGCAAAATGGCTAAGCAGGGATGACTAGAGGACAAATGTAAGGATGTAGAGGCTTACCTCACTAGGGGTAGGATAGATACTGCCTACAGCAAAATTAAAGAGACCTTTGGAGATAAGAGAACCACTTGCATGACTATCAAGAGCTCAGATGGAAACCCAGTTCTAAGCAAAGAAGGGAAAGCAGAAAGGTGGAAGGAGTATATAGAGGGTCTATACAAGGGCGATGTACTTGAGGACAATATTATGGAAATGCAAGAGGATGTAGATGAAGATGAAATGGAAGATACGATACTGCGTGAATAGTTTGACAGAGCACTGAAAGGCCTGAGTCGAAACAAGGCCCCGGGAGTAGACAACATTCCATTAGAACTACTGACGGCCTTGGCAGAGCCACCAGTCCTGACAAAACTCTACCATCTGGTGAGCAAGATGTATGAGACAGGCGAAATACCCTCAGACTTCAAGAACAATATAATAATTCCAATCCCAAGGAAAGCAGGTGTTGACAGATGTGAAAATTACCGAACTATCAGCTTAATAAGTCACAGCTGCAAAATACTAACGTGAATTCTTTACAGACGAATGGAAAAACTGATAGAAGTCGACCTTGGGGAAGATCAGTTTGGATTCCGCAGAAATGTTGGAACACGTGAGGCAATACTGACCCTACGACTTATCTTAGAAAATAGATTAAGGAAAGGCAAACCTACATTTCTAGCATTTGTATTAGAGAAAGCTTTTGGCAATGTTGACTGGAATATTCTCTTTCAAATTCAAAAGGTGGCAGGGGTAAAATACAGGGAGCGAAAGGCTATTTACAATTTGTACAGAAACCAGATGGCAGTTATAAGAGTGGAGGGGCATGAAAGGGAAGCAGCGGTTGGGAAGGGAGTGAGACAGGGTTGTAGCCTCTCCCCGATGTTATTCAATATGTATATTGAGCAAGCAGTAAAGGAAACAAAAGAAAAATTCGGAGTAGTTATTAAAGTCCATGGAGAAGAAATAAAAACTTTAAGGTTCGCCGATGACATTGTAATTCTGTCAGAGACAGCAAAGGACTTGGAAGAGCAGTTGAACGGAATGAATAGTGTCTTGAAAGAAGGATATAAGATGAACACCAACAAAAGCAAAACAAGGATAATGGAATGTAGTCGACTTAAGGCGTGTGATGCTGAGGGAATTAGATTAGGAAATGGGACACTTAAAGTAGTAAATGAGTTTTGATATTTGTGGAGCAAAAGAACTGATGATGGTCGAAGCAGAGAGGATATAAAAGGTAGACTGGCAATGGCAAGGAAAGCGTTTCTGAAGAAGAAAAATTTGTTAACATGGAGTGTAGCCATGTACGGAAGTGAAACAAGGATGATAAATAGTTTGGACAAGAAGAGAATAGAAGCTTTCGAAATGTGGTGCAACAGAAGAATGCTGAAGATTAGATGGGTAGATCACATAACGAATGAGGAGGTACTGAATAGGATTGGGGAGATGAGAAGTTTGTGGCTCAGCTTGACAAGAAGGTGGGACCGGTTGGTAGGACATGTTCTGAGACATCATGGGATCACAAATTTACCATTGGAGGGCAGCGTGGAGGGTAAAAATTGTAGAGGGAACCAAGAGATGAATACACTAAGCAGATTCAGAAGGATGCAGGTTGCAGTAGGTACTGGGAGATGAAGGAGCTTGCACAGGATAGAGTAGCATGGAGAGCTGCATCAAACCAGTCTCAGGAGTGAAGACCAGAACAACAACAACAACAAGCGACTTTGACAAAGGGCAGCTTATTGTTACGCAGATTCTGTGAACAAAGTGGCGAAACTGGTCGAATATTCACATGCCACCCTCATGAGCGTCTACGGAAGTAGGTTTAATTACAGTGAAACTACGACTAGGCGCTAAATGGTTGGACGTATATGACTCTTCACAGAACGTGGAATTCGGAGATTTCTCTGCTCTGAGAAGTAGGATAGATGATGATCTGTGGCATCTCTG
This sequence comes from Schistocerca serialis cubense, assembly GCF_023864345.2. Lineage (NCBI taxonomy): Eukaryota > Metazoa > Arthropoda > Insecta > Orthoptera > Acrididae > Schistocerca > Schistocerca serialis. Next base: position 80,417,668 of record NC_064647.1, on the reverse strand, counting down.
CCGAAAGAGCACAACGCTGCTGCACGCAAAAGTGTTTCGGAGCACACCGTTCATCGTACACTGTTTTTCCTTAAACGGCAATGCGGGACGGTGTGCTGCAGTCAAAAGTAATCACCACACATGTTAAGACATTTATCTTATTGGAGACGAGACGATCAATTTCTGTTTCGTAGAACGCTGTCGGCAGCTAACGGATAGAGAACCGCACCCACTCTTGGACTTGCTCGTCTGATTCAAACCGACGTACAACCATTCGTTGTTCAGATCGCCGAACTGTACGGACGATGCTGCAGTGTTTCCCAATCAAATGACTGAAGCGTTAAGTCTTCGTCCGATCGGTGTGTAAGGGCGGGCGTTGTCTTGCAACGGGATGATTCGTCGGACAGAATTCCTGGGCATTTTGACTTCGTAACACATCGCAGTGTCTGCCAAGTGTCTTCACAGGAATGTGGACTGATTGTCGTTTTACGCTCGAGAAAGTCGACAAGCAGAGGTCCCCTGCTGTCTAAGAAGGTCATCATGACCTGACCGGAACTGGCGTGAACAATATTGGATTCCTTTGGCGATAGAGGTGCGGGATGTTCCCACTGTTGGCTTTGCCATTTGCCCTCGGGTAGTCGGAATGCTGTCGGACGCCCCGCCCCCACAAAAAAAGGGCTCTAAGCACTATGGGACTTACCATCTGAGGTCATCAGTCCCCTAGAACTTAGAACTACTTAAACCTAAGTAACCTAAGGACATCACACACATCCATGCCCGAGCCAGGATTCGAATCTGCGACCGTATCGGTCGCGCGGTTCCAGACTGAAGTGCCTAGAACCGCTCGGCCACTGCGGCCGCCCCGCCCCCACATTAACGCGTTAGTTGATTACTTTTGAATGGAACCAATTGATGGTCCCGTTGTGGCGGATGTTCGGTTTTCATCTGACGGCCCTTGATAATGTTCACACAAGTGCTTTTCTACTGTCCAAAGGTGTCTTTAATTTTCCCATAGGTGCCACCTACCTTTCTCCTAGTCATCGGCACTTCTACAGTTTTGTAGTGGTCCTGCAGCCATCCTACTTCTCCATTTTGCACTTTCTCACACTTTGACTTCCGTGTGATGGTAGCATTCCCTTTCCCTTACTTTATTTGACATTTGCGCTAGTAAAAATGCAATAACTAGAGCTGCGCTCAACCAAACTGCGGTTCGGTAGCTTGGGACAGTACATAAATGACCTACTAAATGATAGGGTAACCGGTAACATTGGTAGGGAAAGAAAAATAAATTAATTTGTGAGAGCGGAACGTTCAAATGTTCAAATGTGTGTGAATTCCTAAGGGACCAGACTGCTGAGACCATCGGTCCCTAGACTTACACACTACGTAAACTAACTTAACGCCAAGGACAACACTCACACCCATGCCCGAGGGAGGACTCGAACCTCCGGCGGGAGGGGCCGCGCAATCCGTGACATGGCGCCTCTAACCACGCTGCTACTCCGCGCGGCAGAGAGCGAAACCGGAAGGCGAATACTTCTCTTTGTTTCTCTTTCTTTGTTTTCCATATGATCAGAAGCGCATATCTTTCAATGATAGTGCACTTACTATTTTGTATACTTACAAAATATTAACTGCATTTCGTGAGTAATAAAAATTACTTGAGCGCATAACTTTCACACTTCTATGCAACCAGAGCAACAACTTTTGTTGCAAGGATATTTTACATGCAGAAATATCAAAATATATACATTACTGTTGTTATTTTCTACGCAATTGGACGTTCTTCATCATGTTAAAACTCAAGAGGTTCCCGTTAATATTGATAACTCCGGAAGTTGTTTTTGAATAACAGACCCATATTTCATATAGGCTCGACAAAGTACTGGAGCGATGTCTGATGTGTTTTTATTTTGAGTTTTTCTTAAAATTTTACCTTTTTTGAGGAAATTGTGTTTTCTACAGCTTTATGATAAATCGCTTTTTTTTTACTGATACAGCATCTTTTTGTTTCTCGTTTCAAGCCGATAACATTCGAATAAAATGTTTTTAAGTAACAGGCAGATTAGATTAGATTAGATTAATACTAATTCCATGGAACATGAATACGATATTTCGAAATGATGTGGAAGGAGTCAAATTTTCCAATACATGACATAATTAAGTTAATTTAACAACATAATTAAGTTAATATAACATCTTTTTTATTTTTTGTTTTTTAATTTTTTTATAATTTTGTTGTTTTTTTTCTTTTTTTTCTTAATTTATATCTAAAAATTCCTCTAAGGAGTAGAAGGAGTTGTCATTCAGAAATTCTTTTAATTTCTTCTTAAATACTTGTTGGTTATCTGTCAGACTTTTGATACTGTTTGGTAAGTTACCAAAGACTTTAGTGGCAGTATAATTCACCCCTTTCTGTGCCAAAGTTAGATTTAATATTGAATAGTGAAGATCATCCTTTCTCCTAGTATTGTAGTTATGCACACTGCTATTACTTTTCAATTGGGTTTGGCTGTTAATAACAAATTTCATAAGAGAGTGTATATATATATATTGAGAAGCTACTGTGAATATCCCTAGATCCTTAAACAAATGTCTGCATGATGATCTTGGGTGGACTCCAGCTATTATTCTGATTACACGCTTTTGTGCAATAAATACTTTATTCCTCAGTGATGAATTACCCCAAAATATGGTACCATATGCAAGCAATCAGTGAAAATAGGCGTAGTAAGCTAGTTTACTAAGATGTTTATCACCAAAATTTGCAATGACCCTCATTGCATAAGTAGCTGAACTCAAACGTTTCAGCAGATCATCAATGTGTTTCTTCCAATTTAATCTCTCATCAATGGACACACCTAAAAATTTTGAATATGTCTACCTTAGCTATATGCTTCTGATTAAGGTCTATATTTATTAATGGCGTCATAAAATTTACTGTACGGAACTGTATGTACTGTGTCTTACCAAAATTCAGTGATACTCCGTTTACAAGGAACCACCTAGTAATTTTCTGAAAGACATTATTGACAATTTCATCAGTTAATTCTTGTTTGTCAGGTGTGATTACTATACTTGTATCATCAGCAAAGAGGACTAACTTTGCCTCTTCATGAATATAGAATGGCAAGTCATTAACATATATTAAGAACAACAAAGGACCCAGGACCGACCCTTGTGGAACCCCACTCTTGATAGTTCCCCAGTTTGAGGAATGTGCTGATCTTTGCATATTATGAGAACTGCAGGAGAATAACACTGCGGAACAAAAATGTTCCATAGGTTATCCGGCCTTTTATATATTCTAACTCAGTTTCTAGAGCGCTCACTGCTTTAAATTTCTAGGGAACCTAGCACGATACCGATCGCGTATGCTAGCGATCAAAATTCAGTAACGCCAGATAGGTATGCAATACACTTAACATACGAGTAACGCGATTATGATCTAAATAAAGACGCAGGCAAAACTTGTGACAGTCTATAATAACCTACGATGGTTTTACGACTTTACCAATAACAAAATAATGCGACAGTTTCTCTTTTCTTACCAATTTACTCCCATCTGTCCACGCGTAATGTGCGTGTACATTCAGCACGGTCTGTGCCCGGGAGGGCCGTTCTTTTGACACGTGAGACTGAGGTGGGGTGGGGGAACACGGCGTGGCCCTGCGCAGCCTGGGCTGGGGATTCCTTTCGCTGAACGGGGACCAGGAGAACGCGCCGGAAGACGCGAGCCGAGTGGAGAGGGCGAAACAAAACACGCCGGCCGCCATTGTTCTCCCGCAGGGCTGCTCGGGGGACAGCGCTGACCATAGCGGGGGCCCTGCCGCGCGGTGACGTCACCGCACTCGCATTGTGTCTACGTGATGGAGAAAGAACTCTACCCTTGTCTTGTTTTGCGTAATACCAATATGTCAAAGTCTGCTCGAATGGTTCCCGGCAATTGCGCGGGTTACTGCCGTGGAGACTGTACAATACTTCCTAAAAAAACTCGATAGGCTACAACTCTTGGTTTCAACGACGAAATACATAAAATAAAATTAGAGCGAACCGACTATAAATGATATCGAAAACATCACTTGATCAATATAGCTCAACTTAAGACGCCCGAAATCAAATGTTGAAAACTAATTAGGCATGAAGCAACATACAGGAGTGCGTTGCTGCAAGTTCAGTCTCCATTAACATTCGTTTCGAAGTGTTGTGTTAACAACTATGACACGAAAAAAATTTGCTGCTAATGACTGACCGCGTGCATCAGGAGGACAACAGAAAATGAGAGCGCGGGAGGTGTAGAGATCAACCTTCTGTGTAAGGTATATACTACAATGAAATTTTCACTCTACACCGGAGTGTGCGCTGATATGAAACTTCCTGGCATATTAAAACTGTGTGCCGGACCGAGACTCAACTCGGGATCTTTGCCTTTCGTGGGCAAGTGCTCTAGCGTGAGTCGTGCTTTGGTAGCTCAGTCGGTAGAGTACTTGCCCGCGAAAGGCAAGGGTCCCGAGTTCGAGTCTCGGTCCGGCACACAGTTTTAATCTGCCAGGAAGTTTTGTATACTACACTTCCAAATATAGACATCGTCAACATTCAAGAAATGTTCAAAACAAAAAGCCACAGTGATCACAAGGGTTCGCACCATCAAGATCGGAGGCGAACTCCTTGGGAGCTGCAGACCGTGCAGGACGTTCAGCTGGTTATCCACTCTTAAAGGACGGATATAGAATCATACTGCTGTAACGGAGTGGTGTGAATAGATGGACTGATGGCAAAGAACTGAATGCGAAACTCTCTGTCGTGGAGCCTACCATGAAACAGGTAGCTGCAGAAGTAGCTGCAGACAGTGCTATAGCGTGTAGGCACTGGGAAAAAAAAAAAAACCTTCCAGAGAGTGAATTTGTGCAGTGGTTCCAAGTGGTATCAACTACAATGTCACACACTTTTCAGGAGAGACAGTGTGCTCTAAAGGTGTATAATTTTTATACGCAGACCACGAATCAAGCAGAAGAAAATTTTTTTGTCCAGCTATTGGCCAAAAGCAGTGCTCATACCATGGCTGTAGTTCTCTTACGGCCATTTTCCGACCCTTGCTTGTTGTATGCCCGTGCAAGATCACGCACACCAGGAAGAATCGTAGGCGGCAGAGCACCTCAAACTTCTCGCAGCACAGCAATTGACTTTGCAGCCAATTTACCTCCAGCTTAACAGTTGTCACAATAGTCTAATGCGTTATAGCATTGATATTAACCTTGATACACCTCTCCTGGTACCTCTAATTTCCAGGGTTCTTCTTCAAATTCCGGTTGGTCAGAGCTGAAAACAAATTCCTTACTCAACGATGGGATAAGTTTGTTCATTTCTTCTAAAAATTTTGGGGCCGAGTCCGCAGTTTGCTGTTTCGTAGCTGCAGTCGACATAGTGTGTTATTTTAAGAGACTGGTATCACTGATGTGAAAAGCCTTTGATTATAGGAGCCTTAATTTTTACATACGGACATACAGACCGTTGCCGATTGATGTCATGTGGAGACAGCTTTACTGAGTGATTGCTAATGTGAAGTTTGCTTGTCCTTCTGAGGAAGACTGGTTTAAATCCGTCGAAACCATGGTAAAAGTTATGTGAAAACCAGCGTTTATTCCAACTGGTTGGCTGTCTGTTTACCTGCTGTCCTGTAGCTGTTGCTGTAGTGCAGTCGTGTTCAAAAGAGAAAGAAAGAAAGTATTAGTTCAGTCAAGGATAAACCAGAGCCTTCGTCAATTTCCACAGAATTTGAACAGTGAATCATCAAAAGGACCGAAAAGAGAAACAAAGGCGATTTCAAAATGGCGACTACGACGTCACAATCTCCCGTTCGCAAGCAGTGACACTGTGAACATCAGTAATGGAATGGTACAAATTCTTAGTAATAAGTATTGAACCTAGCTGGACAACCGCGGGCAAGTGAGGGTTTTGGGAAAAGATAAACTAAAATTTGACAGCAGAACCACAAAATCACGAAAATACTGAAATACACACATCAGTACAGCAAGAAAAACACGATACTTGAAAGGCGTAAGGGAAATAATTGCAAATGTGAGAGGCATTTCTCTCTGTTGCCATGATTTGGCAACTTCATTTTTATTTCCATTTGCCATAGCATGTACCTCAGTAGCTTTCCTGCGTCCTAAGTGTATGCGACCTTTACGCTAAGAGATAAGAAGGCACACGCAGCGGTGCGAAGTCACCCACGCTACTGATTTGCGCACGGACGCAGGATTCTCCCATCCCAGAAGGGGACACACACGTCGGGTCGTGAGCCTGTCCGCGGTTCTCTCCGTCCGGTGCTTCGTTTTATTGGGTTGGTGCATAAGTTCGTAGCGTTTTTCCACAAGTTTAATAAGCGCTACACAGAACAGAGACTTAAGTCTTCATTAATATATTCTCCTTGAATATTTACAACAGTGGGCAACCGCTGGGGCAACCTCACGATTCAGCGACTACAGAATCACGTAATTTTGTGTCAAAGGCCTCACCAAACCGTGTTCGGAGAGCGCTTTCATCCTGTTCAAAATGGCTCCAAGCACTGTGGGACTTAACATCTGAGGTCATCACTCCACTAGACTTAGAACTACTTAAACGTAACTAACCTAAGGACATCACACACATCCATGCCCGAGGCAGGATTCGAACCTGCGACCGCAGCAGCAGCGCGGTTCCGAACTGACGCGCCTAGAACCGCTCGGTCACAACGGCCGGCTTTTCATCCGGAAAGGAAGTTCCTTAAACGTTGTAAGATACAGGGAGAAAAGGTGAAAAACTGAGGGTGCAAATCCGGTGAATCCCAGCCCAACCACGGTATAGTGCTTTTGTCAGTCTAGCAGAATGTGGGCGGGCGTTATTGTCGAGTAGCGAAACTTCACGGCGTCTAACTGGTCGTTATTCTTGGACTGCGCCTGCAAGAGGTCTCGGTTGTTGACAACAAATGTAAAAAAAAAAAAAGTTCAAATGTGTGTGAAATCCTATGGGACTTAACTGCTAAGGTCATCAGTCCCTAAGCTTGCACACTACTTAACCTAAATTATCCTAAAGACAAACACAAACACCCATGCCCGAGGGAGGACTCGAACCTCCGCCGGGACCAGCCGCACAGTCGGTGACTGCAGCGCCTTCAGACCGCTCGGCTAATCCCGCGCGGCCAACAAATGACAGCAGTGGTGGTTACACCTCGGGGAAGCATTCGTATACTCCACACAGTCGCTGTTCCACCAGACGCATAATGTTATCATTTGTGAACGCGCGCAGGTCTCTGTACGGACAGCTGCTGCTTTGTTTGGCCTCAGCCAAACATTCCTTTTCCCTGTGTCAGCATAAAGACACGATTTCTCTTCACCAGTAACGTTACAGGATAGGAATGATCGATGTTTTCCACGAGCCAATTGAAGATGAGCAAGCAGAGATGCACATATAGCCACCCTCTGATTTTTGTGGTTTCGGCTTAGAGCATGAAGTACCCATACGCCCGATGTTCGAACCTTTCCCATTGCATGCAAATATCGCACGATGGTGGGATGACCACAGTTTATCACGTCTGCCTGTGTTGAAGTGGAGCATTGTGGATTAATGCGGTTAAACCATCTTCATCAAACCTCGAAGGAGTCCTTGAACGAAGAGAGTCAATTGTTCAATTGTGTGTGAAATCTTATGGGACTTAACTGCTAAGGTCATAAGTCCCTAAGCTTACACACTACTTAATCTAAACTATCCCAAGGACAAACACACACATCCATGCCCGAGGGAGGACTTGAACCTCCGCCGGGACCAGCCGCACAGTCCATGACTGCAGCGCCCAAGACCGCTCGGCTAATCCCGCGCGGAGAACGTAGAGAGTCATTAACGCCAAATCGATCCTTGTTAAAACGAGAAAACCATTTTCCTGCCATGCTCTGTCCAGTGGGATTATCCCCATACACGACGTAAATGTTTCTGGCTGCCTCCGCAGCCGTCACCCCTCTGCTGAACGCAGACTGAGGAATATATCGGAAATCTTCCGATTTCTCCACTGGACACTCCACTTTCTAGCGACCACAGCTCCGTCCACTACTTCCAAACGAAAAAAATGACGATACTTAGGTACTGATAGAAACAGTAAACTACAAATAAAAAATGAACATCGATAAATAAATCCATAGCAACCGGAATACCAACATGTAAAAGCCGGCCGGAGTGGCCCAGCGGTTCTAGGCACTACAGTCTGGAAGCGCGCGACCGCAACGGTTGCAGGTTGGAATCCTGCATCGGGCATGGACCTGTGTGATGTTCTTAGGTTAGTTAGGTTTAAGTAGTTCTAAGTTCTAGGGGACCGATGACCTCAGAAGTTAAGTCCCATAGTGCCCAGAGCCGTTTGAACCATTTTTTGAACATGTAAAACAAAAGCGGTATCCTATCTAATACTAGGCCTTATGTCTTTTTCACGCACTGAAATTTTCCTATGGGTTAGTAGTTTGCCTGAGTGATCTAACGAACACATTTTCTTTTTCGCTGGTTAATGACGCGGAGTATGAAGACGGAGAGAATTGTGCACAGTTCCTCTCGAATAAGAATGACAGGGGAACAAGTATAGCAAACCTAGACAAAATAAGATGCCTTCGTAATTCTAACGAATTTATTATGGAAAAGAGTAGTGATACTGGCGCCCTTGATGTGCCAAAACCGTCTTGGGTCCTTTATGTGCTGCTTTGATTCATAAACAAAGCCATGAAAATATTCCCGGACCATAACGCTGCCGCCCTTTGCTTTCAGACGTTTCACACCGTACACGCCAGCGGCCATCTGACCGATGGAGCATAAAACGTGATTCATCTTAAGAGGCCACACGTCGCCATTCAATGGACGTCCGGTTGCGGTGTTTTGGCTCCCCCATCAGGTCGTTCAATTTTTTGCGAAACCTTTTGAATCACCTGGTGTGTAGTAGATTGCGTGAAATTCTTAAAAAAACGTCAGATAAAATAACAGCATCGATAAACAAATCAATCTAGCGACATAGTGAATAAGGATCCCCCGTACCCAGCTGCTGCTGAAATACCTTGTTGGAGAAAACAGGAGGAACAAGTATTTTGTTCGGAGGTTGGGAGACGAAGCGTTTTGCGGGAGCAGCTGTTTTCTGGCTGGCACAGTCTCTGGCGACCAGACCGCCACGACCACAAGACCACGACCACCAGCAGCGGCGGCTCACAACTCAGCCCGGAGTTATGGCGGCCCTGTTCTGGTGCGAGGTGGGGGCGGCTAGGCCGGCCAAATTTATTTATTGGCCGCCCTGCCTCCGCGCCCGCCTCCGGCTAGGCGCCACCCCCAGAGGGGCGGCATTGTTTGTGCGCGCGCGCCTGGACTCCAGCCAAAGTTCCAGGCACTCCAAAAACTGGCCGCTCCCCGCAGGGCCATTACTCGGGCGGACTGGGCCTCTGGTGGGGTGCGGCGTGGGCTGCGACCTCGCATATATCACGCACACACACGCACACACGCACCGGGACACACGCGCGCGTTCTGCGATACAGGGGGCCGGCCGCTCGCTCTGACAATTCCAGCCCCGCGCGTGCAGTAAACGGCCGGGGCAGTTAATTTGTGTGGATAGCAGGCCTTGGCTGTATTCCATTCCGTTTTGCTCCTTACTGCTCAATCACGGAGACCTCCCGTAAATTGTGGTAGCGACGAAGTTTAGACACAGACAAAAAAAGTTCACGATGTTTCGGCTGTTTTTGAGGTCAACATTCCGGATACCATAACTTCAGGTCTCCATATTTCGGTTGGTAGTGAGAGGCACCCACGTGTCTTGCTCATACAGTGGCATCAAGCAGTCAGGCCTGCAAGATGAGTGGTCTGCCAAGCGAGTGGATTCATTCTTATTTATCAAGTAACATGAGCTCTAGTACTCACAATTAAGTTACAAATTATTCTCCTTTTTGAATATAAACGCAACGGAAACGGATAACGCACATCTGGCTATTAGTAATTTACACAACTCTGACTGTTCACTACGCACTGGCAACACCACATTTTCTTTCTTACCCAACCGCTTTGATCAACACGTGGACGTCGCACTGAATATGAATGGCGCAAACATTATAAATTCTGGATATCATGACAACATACTATTCGAAGGAAAAGGCCACCAATCTTTTTCTTTTCACTATCTTTTCTATTCCGATAAATTCTATAACCTAAACACACCATTACATTTTCTACAACAATTACACATGAGAAACTCCACCCAGTGGGCATGGCTTTACATTGGTGATTCTCTGCCTTATGGTCTCGTAATTATCTAACAATACAGTGCACTTTCTGGATAGGATGGTGGATCTTTTGCTATATATCACACTTCGACTCTCACACCCATCATCACGAAAATTTCCTCCAGACCGAGCGGTACAAAAAGTAACATGCATAACCCACTGCCTCTGAACCTATCTTGCTACTCTCCCATGCAAACCACACATACTTAAATTACATGAAATACACCACACTAGCAACATGGAATTCAACACAAGGAATAGTTACAACGTTATAATCACAACATTTTCAGCTTCCCCACTTCAATTAGTATTCATCCCAGTTTCACACGACACTGCCCCACTTCGTAACTTTTCTTTCCTACTACGAACTCTGCAGGATATGTGCACGTCTTCCTGTGCAATGCAAGCCAAGAGGCGTTGCTGGATAGACGGCTGACTCACCTTGCTTCTCTCTCAGAGTATTATAGTTTGAATCAAGCGTCACATGGAAACATAACACGCAAAGTAATATTAAGAACATATTCGTCACACTCGCGAGGCCTCAACTGATACCATGGACGAGTACTTCTCTTTATCCTTTGTCTCATACACAGATTGAGACTCACACAGTACTCACCACGTGGAAGCACTCGTCTCTAATTTTAAGTCATGCACACGCCACTTCTTAAATATTTGCAACTTATAGTACACACGCTAGTAATTCAGCTTAACTTAAGCACACGGAAGTATTTCAACTTATTGCTACACGTGGTTTCATTGTGACCGTTGGTCACTTCCGAAGATTACTACGATCCCCTTAATATTACCTGCCTGCCATTTAATTCTCCCCACAAAAGTTCCTGAAATAGAGAAATTATTATTCCAGACTACTCTTAAGTATTCCACATGCATACGATTCTCTCCACTCTTTTGTCTTTACGGAGCACACCTAAGACAGGTCTTACCAACACAAGATCCAGCGCCAGAGTACTGAAACATGGCCCATGTTCAGGTCATCTCACACCTCTGCCGAAGTGGGGGAGCACCTTGCTACTGTATTGGTCAGCCACATTTCAGGCACTCAAAGCTCTGGTAAATTTCATCTCTTTGGTTCCACCAAAGGTGACCAAAGGACCATCTCAAAGATGATCATATATTCACATTCACTATCTGCAGTTAGCAGACGACCATACATTCATTCATTTCACAGATCTCACCATATTGGATATAGGGATTTATTTTGTGGGAGTGCACATATGATCAATTTAAGAAATAAATTGCCATTCTTTCCTGCACTAGTATGCGGCTTCGGTGTATTAAATGAAATTTAGTTATTATTAAAAAAAAATATCTTGTTCTGACAAGAATAACGAAGAATGTTGTACCTATTTTCAATGTCGGGCGGTACTGTATCCTTTCAGTAGTTTTAACGCCTCTTCTTCTTGATGATTTGGTTTGATTTGTACTTGGCCTCGGCTAAAACTCGGCCACAGTCGGTAGAGCGTTGAGATCCTTATCAAGTTACGAAGACGACGTTACACAAAATAACAGTGCTGAACCGAAATGTCGACGTGCGTGAGATATTTACTTCACCAAGAATCGTAATTAATCGTTCGTAATCGATGTTTAACTGATTAATGATGAAATATTAATGATAAAACCAATACAGTCACATCCACAACAAATTCCCTACAAGCTGGCCGTAATTTCAAGTATCTAAGAAATCGTAACAGTGGACTTGTTATTTGAGTCAAAGGTTCTACACAAGCGCCGAGCGCTACAGTCAAATATTATCGCTGCGCGTAATTATTACTCGGCAGTTAAATGTCAATAATTTGATAGAATTTTAAATCACAAATGCACGACTTGGCACGAGACGGTGTTTTATTGCACAATATCAGTCACTTCCTAACCGAGCCTTGAGAAGAAATCTTTCCCAGGTGTTTGGGGGATTTAAATTATATGCTTCGGACCATTAACCACTGGCTATTATGAATGAAAATTGTCTATCAGTGTTCGTTGCCTAAATCACTGTCTAAGTAATGTTTAGTACAATTATCTAGTTAGAAGTTCACTTTATTCTAGTAGGTTAAAGTCCTCCGTTCGAATTCTAAGGCCGTGATATCTGAAGTCAGAAGATCGTATTACTGCGTCGTAATAGATCGCAATTATTCAATTTCAAAAACAATCCAAGCGCGCCTACATGTACGAGCATTCAGATGTATGACCTGCTTCGGCTAACTCTCGTAACGTAGTTGCAATGCATTGAATTATACTTAGCCATTACTCACGATTCCCAAAGAGTACCCACACGGAGTATTCTTTGGGATCGTTGGTTCTAGTTTGCGAATGTTAATTCATGCAAATTTTGCGATTTATTATGATTTTGATTTTAATTTTACTGAAATTTAATCTTTCTTTCGTAGATTGCTAAATTGTCAAGTCTTCGATTCCTGATTTAATTATTTGTTATTATCCTGATAATAGTGATAAATGGAACTTAGTTCGCTTATTCGCTCTTCTGGGAATTTGGGACTTGGGGAGAAATCTTTGGGGTATTGGGAGCTAATTTTTGATTTTTATTTCTCGTCCGAGGAAGTGGCATTAGATAGTCTAACGCCCACGCCAAAACGAGTTGATGGCTAACGTGTTATTTTGGAAGAAAAACAATTTGCAATGCAAAGTCCATATTTCGTCATAGAGTAATAATCGCCGTACAAATGATTGTAATGTAACACACCACCCGTCATTTATCTGGTTTCGGCGTGTGTTCGCCCCAGCTAATTGACTAACAGATCAACAGAGAGTGCAAAACTGCCGCAATATCGGATAACGCAAAAAAAAAGTAATAAGGCCCTGTGACTCCTGATTGAACTGCGGTGGCAATGTTGACATTAATTGATTTACAATTGATCACTTTTATTTAATAGATGCAATTGTTGAACATTAAATTAATTAAGAAAGTCACTTGGGATTTCAACTACTTTATTGAAAACAGATGCAGCACAAATTTATTTTAACTCCCGACCTTCAATCATCACATTACAAGACTCTCCTGTCAGGCAGTGGTAATAAATTGCGTTTGCGTGGAGTAATGCGCGATAACTCAAAAGTAATTCCTATCGACTGACCCAGGCGTAATGCGAAGTGCGAGAAGAATTCTACAATACACGGCCCACGAAACCCTCGAGGAAACCTTGCCGACGTGATCCAACAAATTAATCAGTGGCCGGAGCGGACGCAATATCACCGAATTCAGCGTGGTGGAGCGGCGTCGTTGTGTGGACGTCGGCCGACCTCGTGGTACTGCACGGCTGCGCTCGTCTATTCACTCCTAGCTATCTTGCTCAGTACATAGCTGAACCAAAACTTTCTATCTCCAAGCTCAATCGTTCCGTTTGCTAAGTCCTAAACTGCAGAGATGCTCACTCTTTCTTAGGCAAGCTGAGTCAAGAACGCCACGTCCGCACTCCATGCAAGCTCGGAACGGAAGACTTCTACGGAGACTTCTCGCAGTCCGCTCTTCGCCTCAGTTTCCCCTCCAGCAAAATCACTCACGCCAATTGCAGCGCAAGTCGCGTTAATTATGCATTGCTTCCCAACGCCGACCAATGCCTGCTCTGGGAAGTGAACAAATTCCCACAAAATTTCTCTTCCTCTCAACTTCTGCTATTTAGCTCCTCGCAGGCCACCCATCAAGGTTAGCGTCTGCACAAAACAACAATTTTTCCGGTATTCTGACTCCCAGGAGAGTACTTCAGATTCCTCGGTCCTACGTTCCCATCGGAGGCCGGCGTATTTCATTCTGTCGCTCTTCACCTGATTTACTTCAGACTCTGCGGACTGTGAATTCAGCGTAAAGTTGCTATATTCACAAACACGCGTATTTTGACCTCTGTTGACCGCTCCACCGTAGCTTTGCGCGGCTTTCTCGCATGTTTCACTGAAAACAGGACGACGGACATTTATCAACAGGCGTACAAGTTCTCCGTCTGCTTCCTGGTACACCAGCATGGAGTCAACCACCCACTCACTGTCACTGATCTTAAGGCAGCTGGAGGCCGCACCCCGTTACCGCTTTCTCAGAGCTTGAGCCGCCCTAAGCTGCGTATTGTCGCTTCCCTTCGCCACTCCCCCGCAGGGCACGGTCAATTCTGAATACTTCCCTGGGATAAACTAGCCTCCAGTAAATCGATGCGTTTCCACAAACTTTTCATGTCATGTGAATTACTTTAAAACCGACATTAATTATTCCGATACGTCCATAATATACCCTCTACAAGATGCATTGAGCCTTGTCAGTCATTTTTGTTCAGCCCTACTGTTCACTCAATGTGCGTTAGATGATCTTTAATGACTTCATGTAAGGGGCATAGTTCTTGCCATTTTACAGTAACAGTGTTTTATGAAATACTGACCAAACTCTTGTTTTACGAGAACTATTTAGAAAGTAAGGTCTCATCAGTCGCGAAATGGGAACCACAGTGAAAATCAAAAATGTTTTATCTCCAACAGTTTGCTACACCCTACAGCTACTTGTATGGGTAGTCGCCCCTCTGACTTAGACATCTGTCGTAGCATTGTCTGTGCCAAAATTTTGTCTTCGTAGCCAGCAGAGGTGAAGATCAGGGGGAATCAAGTCCGGGCTTTATGGTGGATGATCAAACTCTTCCCACTGAAAACGCTGCAGCGTTCGGCGGAGAATTGTGATGAAGAAGGAAATGCATGACAGGTGCGTTATGTGGAGTTACATAAAATGAGGCTAAACCTCGCAGCAGTCAAGTCGTACTTGGCGGTAAACACTACTGTTCAAGGCACCTTCCCGTGCTCATTGTGTAGTCATAACTGAAAAGAGCGATGTGCCGCAGTCGATAGGCATACTAGAGACACTGCCCAACACATCTGTGCAAAACTTCATCGGACTTTTCATTTCGTTTCCATTTCGCGACCTATCGCACCTTACTTTCTGAACAGCTGCACATGGGTTGAAGAAACACAAACCTACGTTTACAGCATTTGTAGGAAACTTTCGGTAGAGCTCAGTGGACTACATTCTTTGAAATTCTCAAGACAGCAGAGATAAAATACATATAGCGCAACGCTCCTTACAATTTGTACAGAAAGCAGACTGCAAAAATAAGAGTCGAAGGACCTGGAGAAGTAGTGGGTGGGAAGGGAATGAGAGGAAGTTGTCCTCTGTCGCCAATGTTAGTGTGGTGTGCGTAATGTAAGACCTTCAGTACACACACCATCCGATTATTTGACTTGTCACTCTAACGTCGTACGCGAGTGTCAGCAATATGTCTTGTGGTCTTATCGTGGCGTGTTTGTCTTCTATCATTAGGTCAGACGATAGAAATGCCACCTGCATGCTTAGAGTAGCAGATTGACGGTGACCAAAATTGACACTCTGAAGTTCCTTTGGTATCGGTACGTTAATCCTATTCTCAAATATATCTCTGATACTTGACAAAAGTGTCTATACATTTATCTTCATGGCTATGTACAGGAATATGGTAATCTTATTAGGGGCAGACTGAAACTTGACTATAGACTGGTACAGACAAATGTAGAACTCGTACAGACTGGTACAGACTAATGCAAACTGGTGCAGACAAATGCAGACAGGCTAATCGGAGGTCTGTACGCTCGTTATAATACCTCGCGCATTCATGGACCACTGCGCGAGTGTGATCCGTTAGGAGAAAAGGTTCTACGTTAGCAGCAATCTCATTGACTGCGTTACATATTAATACTCGGAAGCATAATTTGGTCCGTCTCTATGGCAGCGCCATTTCGTAGTGTGGAGACGGAAGAGCGCTGCGCCTGCGCTGTTGTGCTTAGCGGGGCACGCTCTAGTGGGAAAGTTGTGTACGCGCTGACTACGAATAACTATTTACACAACAGTTACTCCATCTGTACATTGAACAATCGGTAAAGGAAAGAATGGAGAAATTTGCAAAATGAAATAATATTCAGAAATAAACATTTTGAGGTTTGCCGGTTACATAGTAGTCCTGTAGAAGCCGACAAAGGGCTCGGAAGAGCTGTTGAGGTGTCAGGAGGTTGTTGTTGTTGTTGTTGTGGTCTTCAGTCCTGAGACTGGTTTGATGCAGCTCTCCATGCTACTCTATCCTGTGCAAGCTTTTTCATCTCCCAGTACCTACTGCAACCTACATCCTTCTGAATCTGCTTAGTGTATTCATCTCTTGGTCTCCCTCTACGATTTTTACCCTCCACGCTGCCCTCCAATACTAAGTTGGTGATCCCTTGATGCCTCAGAACATGTCCGACCAACCGATCCATTCTTCTGGTCAAGTTGTGCCACAAACTTCTCTTCTCCCCAATCCTATTCAATACTTCCTCATTAGATATGTGATCTACCCATCTCATCTTCAGCATTCTTCTGTAGCACCACATTTCGATAGCTTCAATTCTCTTCTTGTCCAAACTATTTACCGTCCATGTTTCACTTCCATACATGGCTACACTCCATACGAATACTTTCAGAAAGGACTTCCTGACACTTAAATCAATACTGGATGTTAACAAATTTCTCTTCTTCAGAAACGCTTTCCTTGCCATTGCCAGCATACATTTTATATCCTCTCTACTTCGACCATCATCAGTTATTTTGCTCCCCAAATAGCAAAACTCCTTTACTAAGTGCCTCATTTCCTAATCTAATTCCCTCAGCATCACCCGACTTAATTAGACTACATTTCATTATCCTCGTTTTGTTTTTGTTTATGTTCATCCTATATCCTCCTTTCAAGACACTGTCCATTCCATTCAACTGCTCTTCCAAGTCCTTTGCTGTCTATGACAGAATTACAATGTCATCGGTGAACCTCAAAGTTTTTATTTCTTCTCCATGAATTTTAATACCTACTCCGAATTTTTCTTTTGTTTCCTTTACTGCTTGCTCAATATACAGATTGAGCAACATCGGGGAGAGGCTACAACCCTGTCTTACTCCCTTCCCAACCACTGCTTCCCTTTCATGTCCCTCGACTCTTATAACTGCCATCTGGTTTCTGTACAAATTGTAAATAGCCTTTCGCTCCCTGTATTTTACCCCTGCCACTTTTAGAATTTGAAAGAGAGTATTCCAGTCAACATTGCCTAAAGCTTTCTCTAAGTCTACAAATGCTAGAAACGTAGGTTTGCCTTTCCTTAATCTTTCTTCTAAGATAAGTCGTAAGGTCAGTATTGCCTCACGTGTGCCAGTGTTTCTACGGAATCCAAACTGATCTTCCCCGAGGTTGGCTTCTACTAGTTTTTCCATTCGTCTGTAAAGAATCGTGTTAGTATTTTGCAGCTGTGACTTATTAAACTGATAGTTCGGTAATTTTCACATCTGTCAACACCTGCTTTCTTTGGGATTGGAATTATTATATTCTTCTTGA